>NC_143570.1:42772500-43397500 GCF_054136105.1 Typopeltis vanoorti
ACGCTACTGTCAGGATGAGTGAAGCACAATGTTTTTGATGTTCCCCTTTGTCTGCAAAGAGAGTTATTTGGGAAAGGGAGTTTTGTGAGCAATTATGCTCGCCCTCTGGGGGCAGTTGTGTTATCTATGATCGGTTTGGAGTAGAATAGCCTTCGGTCTTTTGTATTTATAGTACTCTGCTTCATTGTAATTGATAGCTTGTACGATTAGCGTGTTTGAATGTGAACTTGAGTTGACGAAGAATTTTTCTGCCAGATCATGAAGAAGGGAGATGTATGGAATGCATTTCTTGATGAATCTGTGAATTATATGCTGGTGAGGCGTAGGTAATAACCGGACGTATGACCATCCGGTAAAGTAGTAATTTATTTTGTAAGTTCAATTTGCTCTTGCGGTTGATCATTGGGTAGAGCTGAGCTATTACTTTTGAAGTCTTGGAGCCAATGAGATTGATGCGCTTGTTAAAAAGGAGTTTCTTATCCAGTAATACCCCAAGATATTTGGTCTCTGATTGCCATGGGATCTTTTGACCAGAGAGTAGGATGTCTTCTTTAATGCAGACCTTTTTTCTAGAGAATAACATGGCTGAGTTGTTGAGGGGATTTAATAAAGGACATCTTTTTAAAAGAACCGGGAGATGGACTGAGTCCTTGACTCTTTATCCCCTCATCTGAATGAAGAAAATCTGTGTGGATGGGGTGTTATTGAGCTAAAAGCTCTAGTCATGGTTGGGTAACGGCAATAGCCGAGCCTCATTTAAAACTTCATTAACTGCAGCATTGCCATCCGTTACCCTGGAAGTCCTAAAGACGACTATCTGCTGATATTCATCACCGGACCTAAAGGACATCAGTAGTTCAATTTATTATTTGAAGAAAAGTTTGTTAAAAGAAATTAGTGTTTGCTGATTATTTTTTATTGTAATAAATATTCTCAATTTCTTCTGTCAAAACTAAAGTGTTTCTGCGTGATATGTTAATTAATGCGAAAACGATTCTTGTTTTCGATATAAAATAAGTTCGATCATTGTCATGTCTATATATATTGGCAGACATTGCCAAGTATTCGAAGTTACCCCCCCCCACCCCCAGTAGAATATTTTCTTACACGTAATCGCATGAAATATAACAATTATTTTGTTTGTAAAAGTGGCTGATTTTTTTAATCTATTGCTGTAACTGAATCTGGTGTTATTCGCGTTTCCCTGGCAACACAGTACACTGATCAGTGATTGCTGCAATGATAATTTGATTTAGTCAGTTTTTGATAGGGTTGAAAAAAAAGGAAGAAAAAGTGTTATCTTTGGAGGAATATTTATGTATTCCTGTAATGACAACATAGAAGCATTTTGCGGTAATCCATCTACCAGTCTAGAAGAAGATTCGGCACCGATTGTTGATTTCGGACCGATCAAATTAATTTTATTTTCGACTGATTAAATGGTTTCATTTATTTGATCATGTTTGTGTGCTACCAAATAATGTTTACTACTGTTTCATTCTCCGTAGGAGTGGATTAAGATTTCACGTGCTTCAGCCACTCTCATTGAATTGCTTAAATGATCTTTTACGACTGTTTCGTATTGGACATTTTATGATCCTTGTGTGCTTTCAGTATAACGAACGCCCTTGCGCTGTAATTTCGTTAAGGCGCTTTAACAATATGAATCGCACGTGAGCGGGCCTCTGATCCTAGAAAGATATTTATAAGATCATTTTGAAGAGTATGTGGAAGAAATATTCCAGCAAATGTAAGTGAAGACAGCTACTGTTAAATATGAGGTTTTTAATTTACTCGGTAATGAATGTTACGGACTCTAAAAGATATTCTGAGAAAGCGAATCCGTACTATTTTTTTCTAGTACGGCATACTCATGCATAGACGGTTATTCCTGGAATATATCGAGGCCAGTAGAAGAGATATTTTCTGTGGAGATTTAAATAAAGGATGAAAGTGTACACGAGAAACGTGCCTTCACCACAAGAGTTAACATATGCGCTGTAGCTACAGTTACTCCGAAAATATTGGAACAGCAGGTAGCAATAGGCCAGATTGATGCTACACATCGGACTTACGCTTAACTTCTTTCCCCAGAAAAAAAATAAATGCCCTTGGCTTGAAAAGACCTAGGTTCTTATTCTGCCGAGTATAAATAGCGAATCCTTATTGGAGTTTTGCATCTGTTAAGATAAATCATCATCATCATACGTATCAAGGATTTAGGCCTAGCATGGCCTGTTTCGGCTTTAGAAGTCATCGTTGAATCGTTTAAGAAGACGTCCTGGTTTTATTTTCCCTAATGGCTTGTACTTTAAGGCTTGTTTTGGTAATCTTTCTGTTTTCATTCTTTGAACGTGTTCCATACATCTATGTTTATATTTTTTAATTTTTTCTATTACTGGTTCTTGGTTTAATTATTTCATAATTTCTTCGTTTCGTTTGTGATCAAATAGGGTATACTTTGCAGTTTTTCTCATAAACTTCATTTCTGCTGTTGTTAATCTTTGTCTTTTTATTTTATTGTCCAGATTTCACTTCCATACATTAAGACCGGTAAGGCTAATGTATTGTATACTTTTAGTCTGGTTTGTTTTTGAACTAGGTTTGGTTTAAATATAGAGTTAATTACACCTGTTATTTTTAAATATTTTGCAATTTTTACGTTTATATCTTTTTCATTTTCATAAGTGATCATACACTCTAGGTAGTTAAATGAATTCACCTGTTCTGAGATCTTATTATCTATTACTATTTTAGTTCTTGCTGGATCTTGTCCTTTCAAGGCCATAGTTTTTGATTTTTCCGTTGATATTATCATACCATAATCTTTGGATATTTCATTTAGATTTAAAATAGCTTTCTGTAAGTTATCTTCAGAATTTGTAATTATTATTTGGTCGTCTGCAAAGAGGAGTGTGTTTAAGTTAACTGTAGGTGAAAGTTTAATTCCTTGATGTAAATTTTTGCTCCATTTTATTATTATTTCATTTAAGTAGATATTAAAAAGAGTTGCTGAGAGGGGACATCCCTGTCGGACCCCTTGGTTTATCTCTCTTTAGTATATGATAGCTCGTGATTTAATCTTATTTGTATTTGATTATTTTCATATATACTTGTGATAGCTTTTAGGATATTATTTGATATTTGTCTTTCTTTTAATATGTTAATATGTTTCTTTTAACTTTGTCAAATGCTTTTTCAAAGTCAATAAATGCAATATGTGTTTCCAAATTATATTCTCTTCTTTTCTCTATTATTAATTTTAGGCAAAAGGCTGGCTCTCTACATGATCGTTCTTTTCTAAATCCATTCCGTACCTCTAGAATAAAGTTTTCGGAATATTTGATTAGTTTGTTATTTAAGATTCTGCTATATATTTTGTAACAGGAATTTAGTATACTGATACCTCAATAGTTTTTAGGGTCATCTCTATTACCTTTCTTAAAGATAGGAATCACAGTTGCTTTTTTTCCATTCTATTGGGGGATTCCAGTTGAATAAATTTTATTTTATTCAACTGGAATAATTTCTTTGAATCTTGTTCCTGCGTATTTATATAGTTCTGAACCTAGCTTATCTTCTCCAGGTGATTTTTCCGTTTCTTGTTTCTTTCAGGCTGATTTCTAATTCTTCTTCAGTTATTTCCTTTTCATTTTCGTTAATTGTTTGCCAGTTGTCTTTTTTAAAATATTTGTCTGTCCATAGTTCTGTGTAGTAATTTAGAAAGTCTTCTAATTTCAATTCAGTGTTTAATTTTGTTTTCTTTGGTATCTGCATTTAGGTGTTTCAAAATCTTATATACATTGGGTCTTATTTTATATAAATCATGTTCTAAATTAGAAACAAATTTATTCCATGATTCTCTGTCTTTTTCTGACTTTTCTTTTAGCTATGGCTCTTATTCTTTTATATTCTATTTCATCTTCTAATCTTTTACTGCTTAACCATTTGTGATAGGCTTCATTTTTCTTTTTAATTATTTCTTTCATTGTATCATCCCAGATCTTCAGTTTTTTTTCTTTTATTGAATTTTTTGGTCTTTCCTAAGCTTTCATTTGCCGCTGTATTTAGTATCGTTTTTATATTAAGCCATTCTATTTCTATTTCTTCATTTTGTTTTATTTTATCTAGATATTGGTTAATTCTATGTTCATATAGCCATTGTACATTTGTGTCATTCAATAGTCTAGTTTTATAAACAAATGTTTCAATTTTTCTTTCTGTTCTTGTTACTTGTAGCCATTTAGGTAGTAATCTTAATTTTATTTTAACAAGGAAGTGGTCACTGTTTATTTCATATATGCTGTGTGAACTCTAACATCTAGTGAAAATTTTGATGTCTTTTCATTTAATATGAAGTAATCTAATATTGATTTCCATCCTCTTGCTGCCCAAGTATATTTATGTATGTCTTTATGTTTATAGAAGGAATTCATTATTTTTAGGTTATTATAAACTACAAAGTCAATAAATTTTTTACCATTTCTGTTTAGAGTGTGTTCTCCATGTATTCCTATATTGTTATTAATTTTCGTGTTTCCAATTCTTGCATTTAAGTCTCCTGCCAAAATTATGTAATCATTTTTATTTATTTTATTATATATGTTTTGTAGCTGATTATAAAAATCAATATTATCCTGTTCTCTTCCTTCTTCTGGGGCATATAAACCAGTTATTGTTAAATAACCTCTATCTATTTTTATTCTAGCTTCTATTATTCTTTCATTCCATAATTTATAATGTTTTAACTGTTTTGAAAGGGAGTTATTAATCCAAATCATGACTCCTGCTTGTGCCCTTTGGTCTCTGTCAACTCCACTGTATATCACATTAAAATTTTCAGTTCTCATAGTTCCTTTTAGTTTCTTTTTTGTTTCAGTGATTACTGCTATTTTAAAATTTCTTTCATTTAATAACTGGTCTAATTCTATTTCTTTATATGCTATTCCTCTTACATTCCAGTTTGCTATGTATATTATATTTTGTTGTTTCCATTTTCGTTTTCCCTTTTCCATTCCAGGGTCGTTTCCCATAGATTCAATCCGATTATCTTTTTCTGTCAGCTTACAAGTAGGATTATGTTCTCCATGTCAGGGGACTATCCTGACGATGGAGTAGTTCAGTGGTAGGGCTGCTACCTTAAGCCTTCTGAACTAGCCTTCTTCCGAATTTAAACCCATAGGAGGAATAGGGTATATTGAAGGGGAAAGAGTAGATTATAGAAAAAATATAGTAAGGTTTATAGAGAGGGCATAGTTGTAAGGCCAGAAATGAAAAGACCCCATGGCCCTCGAGTACTCTAATAGCATAAGGGTCATAAAGTAAGAAGAGTTGGCTGATAAGCCCTTATAGGAAAGATTAAAGTAAGTGGATCTTCCTCAAAGTAGAAGGAGAGGATAGATCCAGCTAGGGGTCCATGGGAGTGCCGCTTCTCTTACAATCAAGATGATTGCCCCTTATGGCCCTGTTGGTCCACGAGTCCTTATTCAGTATATTCGGACCACCCAACCATATATATATATATATATATATATATATATACACACATACACACGCATGTACACACACACACACACACATGGTGGGCTCCCCTATCCGCCACCCAGGGGACGCGCTCTCTAGGGGTTACAGGGTCCCCTGAGAGGTTAAGATAAATTTATTTGGTTTTTCAACCGCCTAACTGGCACACCATCCAAAAGAATGTATAGTTCAAGTTATATGTTATCGTCCGGGGTTGAAAATCCATTGTTGTAATTTTTGTATAAGACGCAAATGTCGAAAAACATCTGTTGGTCCATATATTAGCTGTCATTTCTATAGAGATAATATAATTAAGTGGCTGTTAATGTTATCTCTGAAATAGCTAAAAGAAGAAAAATTCTACCAGTAACTTGCAAATTGCATGTATATTTTGTAACTGTGTTACTATGGAGACAGTGGTTCGTTTCCATGGTGATAGCTTTCCTTTCAAACTATGCATCTATATTTTCGTGATAAGCGCGTGAAAGAAGATGATGAAATGCTTGTGGGGAATTGAATGTTTTTAAACATTCCCAATATATTAGATTCAAGCTAAATGCGGAGGAGAATTACTTCATGTAGAGTTTTAAAAGATGTAAGCCCGCATTCCAATAGAATCCCCTAGTGCAAATGTTTCAAGATAGCAGAGTTGCTTTTAAAATACTGCATACATTCTCCAGCTCGAGTATGGAAATTTTGCTTGCAAATTTTTTATTTCTTATAATTTTAACTGAAAAAAAATTCAAAGCAATTAACAATCGCCGAATGTGACTATGATGTCAGCATTTGTGTCGAATTTCGTTACTGAAGGATTTAAGGCAGGTTTATTCTATAAACCTGCCTTAAATACAAATTATGAAATAAGACATCGATATTGTCCGCTATATAATCTCCCAACTATTTTGTCTCTCATTTTTAAATAGATAAAAATTAATTTTTTATATTTTAAACTTATTAGAATAAACAAGGTTGATATACAAAATGCCAAACTGGAAGTTATTTTAAATATATTAAAAAACTATACTATAAACATATAATTTTCTGTTTGTAAAAATGTAAATTAAGCGAGTACGTTTATTTACAAAGTTTCAATAAATTTTCTTTCTCAGAGTTCCGATATTTTGTTTCTTTTCTTTCTTTTCAAGTAAATATCAGAATGTCGTAATTATATTACAGGCTAACTAATAAAATATATAGTAATATAATTGTTTTCCTAAGAAAACCGGACAGGATTAAAAATGTTTTTCTTAGTTTATTTTTAAGAATTACGATTTGGTCGGAGATTATAAATCTCGGACAATTACCGATAAAAATTGAAAAGTAGTGACTTCGCTTGACATAACTATTGCAAGGTCAAACGGAAGATTAATGACTGCACGAAAGAGATCCCTTGAAAGTTTTTCATAAAGGTTAAATGGAACTTAATGGACTAAAGTTATCTTAAAATTATCTTCGTCGCTGTAATCATCTTTGTTGCAGATGGGTAACTATCTATACTATGATGACGCGTCTACGTGTTTTTGGAAAGTGGGTTTACACAGTAGAGAATGTCATTGAAAAACCTATTTTTTATATTTCCATGCCAGTATAAAAAAAAGCTATTCAGATATCTGGTAAATAGTATAGGAAAACTGTAACATGTACATTAAACATAAAATGCTGTATTTCTAGTCAATTATTTACAAATTCACGATGTACATTGGGCCTTAATATAGAGAGGTGGTCATTTGTCTGACATAGAAAGTGTTGCTTGGGCGTTTGCACTTCGATACGGCTGCTCAGTCGCAGTCCTCCACTGTCCAAGAGCATCAACGTTGATTTAATCCCTCTCAAACTACATGGTAGCTCTCTCATATAGAAATGGACCGATGTCTAATCAGCTGCACCGATTCATTAGCGGATAGAGTGGTTCTGTTGCCGTGTTAGCTTCGGAGCAGACAGTTAGTACGAGTTGAGAATCGGAGATCCTTTGTCTTTTTTTTTTTATATGCGCCATTTTCATTACCAGGTTTAAGTTGCCTGATTGCAGATTTTATTCTTTTGGTGACCAGGCCTAAGTCAAAGAATCTAGTTAGAACTGCAATGCAAATCCTCAGTTCTAATTAATCGCGAGATGTTGGCCATACTGATGAGAAAAAAAAACAACAGGGAAGCCTAACCAAACGCCTGCTGTAATTCTGCGATTGGAAAATTTAATATCCACAGTTTCTTTCGACTTAATTAACAAGTTGTATCTATATAAGGCTGTGTCTAGAAATATAATTGTCATGTGCATTCTTCCTTTTAAGTCTTGATTCTGATGTGTTCAACGATTCTGTGAACTTGAGGCACTGAAGAATCTTATTGTTATTTGATGAGCTGCTTTAGTTACTTTTGCCATGTGCCGCTAAACTTTAACTCCCTATACACTAACTCTCCCAAGTCTCTGACTTCATCAATTTCTTGAAGTAGTTCCACCAATGTAGTATACAGCTGGTAATATTTTCACCCCAAAATGCATGACCTTACAATTTGTCACATTAAACTGACATCTATACTCCCTTGCCCAGTCTGGTCTGCTAATACATGTCCAAACCATACTGCAAAATTTTGACATTGACATCTGTATTAACTATCACTCTACTCAACTTTGCATCATCGGCAAACAACTGAACAGTTCTTCTCAGATTATTTCCTACATCGTTGATGAGCAAATTAAACATTAGCGGTGCGAGAACAGAACCCTTCGGCTCGTCCCTAGTTACAGGCGTTCTTTCGGATTCTACTCCTGAATAAACTACTCTCTGATATCTCTCCATCTCACTAACCCTATATCCAAGTCCATGTGCAGCAGTTTACCGATTAGAATTCCATAATGGTATCCTGTCAAAGGCCTTTGCAAAGTGCAGCAGTATCATATCACTGTAAATCCATTACCCTTATCCAGTTCAGCCGTCACTGTATTAAAAAACGTGAGGAAGTTACTGAGGCAATCTAGTCTTCACAAAACCATGCTACCCCGTATAAAGTATCCCATTTCCATCCATCCATTCCTGTATTTTATTCTTGACTAACTTCTACCCCTCCACCATCGGCATGCATAAAGGTAAAATCATTCGAAAGAAAACTGTTTGGGATTCTCTTTGGCCCGCATTCTAACTTTCTTCCATAATCTTCTTTTGTCTTTCTTAACGCACTATTTACCCTTCAGGCATGTGCCTTCAGGTCAACTTTCTGCTTAAATCCCCTCCACAGTTTTTTTCCCCAGCTTCAGCTTGATGATGATATTCATCCATTTAACTTCCACTTGATTTTCTCTCCTGATTCTAGGTATGCAGTCTGGCATTACTTCCCTCAAACACTCCTTTCAATCCTTTATCACTTCCCATGCACTATCAACATCCAGCCCTTGCAATTTTACATGCCATAACACCCATCCAAACAATCTCCTAAGCTTGTCATACTTACCAGCCCTGTAATTCCACATAAATGTGGAAAGCATTCTATATGATATTTTTCGATAAAGAAAACCATCGGAAAGAATACTTTAAAATTTTCACAGCACATAATATGTAAATTTAGACTGGTGAGATTTCTCAAAACTAAATCTGTAGCGAGTTGTTTTAATGTATGTTTACCAATAAAACACTACTTAAAAGAAAACGAGAACAACTCATAGAGGACTTGAGTTTACAAGAAAAAATATCGGACGTTATAGAATTTGTATCAGTTCTATGTGCCTGTTAAAGTTCCTAAAGTAGACCGTAAGAAAGGCGATGCTCGTTTTGTAATAGTTATTATACTCGAAAAAACCTTATCGTTTTCATGAACCGGACACTAGAAATAAATTATGAAATATTATCCACAGGATCACATTATGCTGTTGGTGACGAAAAATATATTTTCCATGGAGATGTGCAGCTACAAAAAAAGTAATAGTAAAAGTAATAATAATATTGACATATTATTGTTACTATTACTTTTTATTTGTATAAATTTACGAAAGTGGATCATATAATTTATTTTAGAATTTAGAAGAATAACGACCAGTATTTTTTTACATATTTTAACTAGAACTATTTTCGTTACTCGATATTCAGGCCTGCACAACATACGGCCCGCGGCCCGTAATGCAATTTATTTTGGCCCGTCTGCCTGACTGAAATTAATCATACGGGGAATAGGAAATTAGACGATTTGAATTAAATTTTTACTAAGACTGCATGCTTACGTTCATGCGATTAATGTCACAATCATGTTTCTTTCAACTCGACTATAAATTGCATTTGGAATTATTCCCACTGTCGTATTTAATAATAAATTACTACAATCGCTTTGAGATTTTATTAGCGCTAGTGATGCTGCAGGGAAATTCAAAGTTACATCTTCGTGATAACGACTTGATGTCTACGAACGAGAACGAATCGTATTACACAAAGTTGGCCGTGCCTTGAGTGGCTTTGGCAGTGTAGCGGTTGGTTGTAGCTGGAGCAATACATTACATAACTGTTATCATAACCTGTGTTATTGTGAGTTTTTCATCATTAGTTTTTTGTAATATTGTCAATCTCGACACAATGAGCTTAAGTAAAAAGCGTAATATAGATTAGGAACATCGAGCATTTAACCCTGAGTGGACAAACAAATATTTTTTTTACGTTGTTTAAGGACAAAATAGTGTGCATTGTTTGCCTGGAATCTATCGCTGTGCCGAAAGAGTACAATCTGAGACATAATTTTGAATCGAAACATCCTAACCTTGGCAAGTTGGATGCAAGTGAAAAACAAAACCGGCAAAGTTATTGAAAGTCCTTAGCGGTGAGCAACAAGCCTTTAAAAAAGCGACATCTGTAAATGAAGTTGCCACAAAGGTAAGCTTAAAAATATCACAAGAAATAGTTTGTGCTGGCAAATCATTTACTGAGGGAGAGTTGATAAAAAAAAAAGTGTCTGATGATTGCCTTTCCGAATTGTGTCCTGATAAGAAAATTAATTTTGAAAATATCAGTTTGTCCCGTATGACTGTTCAATGCAGGGTGGCTGATATTTCCGAGGATCTTAAAGATAACCTACAAAAATCGGCTAGTGAATTTGTCTATTATTCGCTTGCTATGGATGAAAGTACTGACGTGAAAGAAACTGCACATCTTTTAATATATGTAAGAGGCGTTAATAAGGAATTTTGAGGCGATAGAGGAGCTTGCTGATTTGTAACCGAAAAACTATCCTTAAATTTCAAACATTTAGTAGCAGTTTGCACTGATGGTGCTCCATCTATGTGTAGAAAAAATGTGGATGCTGTAACATTTATTGAACAGTATGCAGGAGAACCATTAACAAAATTTCACTGCATAATTCATTAGCAGGTGTTATGTTCAAAGGTTTTGCAGTCTGAACATGTGATTAAAGTAGTATTTGCTCTGGTCAACTATATTCGAGCTCGGGATCTGAAATATAGAATGTTTCAGGCGTTTCTAGAAGAAAATGATGCCGAGTATGGGGATCTACCATACTACATTGATGTACGTTGGTTCAGACGCAGATTAAGTTTTGTCACGCTTTGTCGCTCTAAAAAATGAACTAGTTGAATTTTTGGAATCTCAAGAAAATATCGAAAAATTCCCAGAAATAATGGATGAACAATGGAATCAAGATTTATTTTTCTCGTGGGATATTTTGGATCATTTGAATGACCTTAACTTACCGCTTTAAGGAAAAAATAAGTTTGCTTTTCAGTTAATGTCTCTTATAAAGGCATTCAAAATGAAATTAAGTTTGTTCGAAAATAAACTTGCTAAAGGGGATATGTCACATTTCTTAACTTGTCGACAGAATATTCCATCAGAATATCACTCAATGATGGGTGGAAAATATAGGAAGCACATATCACTTCTAAGTGAGGAGTTTCAGAAACGAATGCCATTGAGTAATGAAGACGAAGTCCGCATAAAAGTGATTGAGGATCCATTTTCTATCGAAGCAGGAAATCTTTCTGTCGAACTCTAGATGGAAGTTATTGATCTCCAGTGTTCTGAAAACTATCTGGTCAAGCGTAGGGAGAGTACTTTACAAGAGTTTTATTCTATTCTGGATCAGTATAAATTTAAAAGTTCGTTGGATACTGTCTACCAGGTATTTTGTATGTTTGGGAGCACATATACTTGTGAACAAACATTTTAGGTCATGAATTGAACAAAACCAAACAGCGTTTATCTTTAAGTGATATCAATCTAGAGACCATATTAAGAACAGCCACTTCAAACATGACACCATTAGTAAACTTTTTGTATATGTTTAAGTGGTTTTTATTGAGAAAATTTGAGTTATATCTGTTTGTAAATAATTTTGATTATAATTTTAATTGTAACTCTCTAAAAAATTTAAATACGATATGAATTAGGAGTTACTGTAGACTTACTAACAAACTTAAGTTTAGCTGCAGTGGACTAGTCTAAGATTCAAGGTCAGAAGTAATCTGGCCCTTGGTCACGTGGTCCAAGTTGGGTTTGGCCCTCAAAGACAATCAAGTTGTGCAGGCCTGCTCTATATAATACCTTGGTATTTTATACGTTACCTAGGTAACGTATAAAATAAAGTATGAAACAAAATTATTTTATTACATATTAATTATTATACCGCTTCGGTGCGTTATCAGTTCTTGGCAATGGTATCATTTGAATGGAACGTGAGGTGCCACATTTTTTAATAGCAACATAAGAGCTGAACACATTTATTAGCAGCAATGCAAGCTCTGATAAATGTTTGAAAACTTATTTCTTTCTATATTTGCCATGAAAATAAGGACGGATCTATAATTTTCATTTTAATAAAAATATCAAATATCTTTGAATATTCTTTGTTTATTCCCGAGCCTATGATGTGACATATACATAGTTTTCATATTTACACTAGAAATAATAAAATAAGAAATACACTGATATATTTCAAAACGGTTTGCGGCATATTCTTCCTCTGTGATCCTTACGAATTATTACATAATCGGTATTCGAATGTCTTCCTATTTTGGAAAGTTGCTATGATTATGGGAGCTGAATTAACGTTATTAGTACTACCGTAGAGTAAGTGCTGTCAACATAGAAGCATAACAAGGTAAGGAATAATGTTGGAGATAACCAGTCGAGTTATGATTTTTCCACCGAGAAAATATATTTAGGGCTTTTCTGCTTGCGAGTTGCGAGTCATTGAATCGAGAGCACGTATTCAAATGTGAGTATAGTTAAAAATGCTCTAAATGTATGCCACTTGACAGCCAGGCTAGCAAGCAGTTAAAAGTTGAATAATAATCATTTTAAGTAATAATTAAGGGGATACAAATCCCTTGTTGTTCAACTGCCAGTAAGCAAAACTATAAGATCGAGAACTACGAATCTATGAGTTTCATAACCAAGGCAACTCGAAGCAAAGCTGGAGCAAGCTCCCTCACTATCCTCGATATTTTCTCATAATGTAAAAACACAGCCCCTAGGGGATGTAATACTGTAATTGCATTATGAGGAGAGGTCACTACCCAGACCGGTTTCAACTCTTTTGAGGTCTCATCAGTGAGTAGGTAGAATGGGAGTTCATGTCTTTCATCATCGGCCTTTGGAGTATAAAAGATTGCTGAGAGTTAGCTGGTAGTAATAGGGGAAGTTAAGAAAGGTAGAGTAGGATAGTAGGAGGTAAAAAGAGGCCTCAGTCAACCTGTTTAGCTGTATAACCCAGAGGTTGTGGCTAAAAGGTCTGTAAAACATCATCTCCTTATACCTGTTCTAAAAAAAAAAAAAAACTTACAATTTACACTTTACTTTATCCAAAAAACATAACTTTAGATTAGATTAATCCCGGTATCTGGAGACGTCATCTCGTAACCCCTAAAAAAAGAAAAATGTTTGTTAAAATTTGGAACTTAGATTATTCTTAAACTATGCCTTACAACTGAAAAAAAAAACTGCGATAGCGGGATCCGTATTGAGGTGGACTTTATCAACCAGAGAGCCGAGAGTTGGGGGGAAGAACCCGGCCCGAGTGATGCGGCCCACAAGGAGCTGCACCGCCTCGACGTAAGCGTTCGCAGCCTGGGTTTTCAGGTCTACCCCCTCCTTAGTGGACTAGAGAACCAATAAGTTGTACAATAGAATTAAGTATTTAGTTGATACTGAAAGGAGGACAAGTTTTTAGTTTGCCCTTAACTCTTTTTTTGTTGTATTTTTCTGTGAGATTTGAGAAGCTACTGTTTTCCCCCGGCCATTTATTATTTGGCGAAGAGCTTTATACAGCCTCATTTCCGTTTCTTCGTTTAGTTCCGGGATTCATTTTATCTGTGCTTGGTTTAGTTCACTTAATCTTTCTATATAGAGGTCTCCCCCATTCGAAGCTTATGGTCTCAGGACCTGTGAGGAGGAGCACCGGTGTCCCTATTTTGTCTGTTGCCCTTTGGAAGATCACCTCGGAGGCTTCTGGGATTAAGCGCATTAGAACCCTTTGGGCATCCACGGCGTCGGGGATGGATTCTTCCTCCGATTCATCGGCTGGGATAATATTGCCTTTTCTTGATTCTTCAGTCTCTTCTTGGTTTTCTATTCTGATCTCCCTTTCTTCCTCTTCCTCAGAGTCAGATACTTCTTCTGGGCATCTGTTATCCGGTTTTGTTCTCTTCGTTTCTCCTTCTTCAGGGCTGATTGGTCTTTTTTCCGTGTTGTTGCTGGCTTCCATTTCTTCTACTTCTGTGCTTTCATTGGTGGTCTCTTCCGTCTCGATGTGAGTTTTCCTTGCGTTACGTTTCTTTTTTTTTTCTTTATTTTCCATTCTGAGGTTTTCGTGGTGGCGGCTTGATTTCCTGTTGTTACTGTCACGATAGCTGGGGGTTGGATGACTGGAGAGTCTTCCGGCTCTGTTGTTTTAGGCTCCTCTACTGTTTTGCCTATAGCTGGAATGTCATCCTGTTTTGTGGATTCGGGTTTATTTACTGGAGTGGTTGCTGGGGTTGACAATATAGCATCTCCTATTCGTTCTGCTTGTGTCCTGTTGGGACAAACGTCTACCTTGTGGGTTGTATTTCCACATTTCAGGCAAGGTGCCTCACACTGGGCTAGGGCATGTTCTTCCGCCATGCAGTTACTGCATTTGTTCTTGGGGCAGTCTGCACCTAGGTGTTTGAGTGATCCACACGAAAAACATTGCTTTCTTACACCAGAGCGAGCCTAGAAATACAAAGTTGGGACCTCGGCCTTCATCTCCATAAGGAAGGTCACCTCGCCAGTCTTCCAGTCCGGGTAGTCGGCATCGTTGGTGATTTTGACGTCCCGTACGTCTCCCCATTTTGAGAAAATCTTTTTATTATCTCACTCCCTTCCTCGAGATATTCTGCAGGGAACCTTTCTATTCGTAGTGTCTTCAGTAGACTTCCTACTACGAAGGGATAGATCTTTTTCCCTTCACATCTTCACAAACCAAGAAGAGACTGAAGAATCAAGAAAAGGCAATATTACCCCAGCCGAGGAATCGGAGGAAGAATCCATCCCCCCGCTGTGGATGCCCAAAGGGTTCTAATGTGCTTAATCCCAGAAGACTCCGAGGTGATCTTCCAAAGGGCAACAGACAAAATAGGGACACCGGGGCTCCTTCTCACAGGTCCTGAGACCATAACTACACCTGCCATTAACTTATTCCTGGTTTCTATATCTTTCACAACTACCTGGTATCTACCTGCTCCATAAGGTGTAAAACCAAATATCTTTGGTGCCCCTACTATGTCTGCGAGAGCTCTCGCTAACGTCCTCTTTGGTACGTTGACGCCTGCCTCTATATACCGAGGGTTTTCACTAACGGCAGAAATGATATCATTTGGAAGAGGGAAAAAATCTCACTAGGAATTATTAAGTCCCAGAAACGTGGGATTCATCGAACCTCTCTTTCAGGTTCGATGGATCGGGCACTCTTCACAAACTGGATTGTGAACCGGTACTGCAATGATGCTCAGTATTGGAACTCTTCAGAGGTAGACCTGAAAGATAACAAGGTTAAAGTGAAAAGAACTTGCATATGTTTACTATACGAATGCCATAAAGGTGTGTTTGTATATTATAACATAAATTGAAAGTCATACGGCTATTTTTCTGGCATAGTTAATAATAATTAAGTGGACACAAATCCCTTGTTGTTCAACTTCCAGTAAGCAAAACTCTAAGATCGAGAACTACGAATCTATGAGTTTCATATATACCGAAAAACTATCTGCGAATCTAAGTGTAAATGACCACTTGGTAGTAAATCACCAAGGCAATTCGAAGCAAAGGTGGAGCAAGCTCCCCTTTGCTTCGTAGATTCAAAACTCATAGATTCGTAGTTCTCGATCTTAGAGTTTTGCGTACTGGCAGTTGAACAACAACAAATTTGTATGCCCTTAATTATTATTAAGGATGCCAGAAAAAAGCCTTTTGGCTTTCAATTTATGTTATAATATACAAATACACCTTTATGGCATTCGTATAGTAAAGATATGTAAGTTCGTTTCACTTAAATCTTGTTATTGTTATGAGGGAGATTGGAGGAATCAATCGACCGTGAGATGCGGTGATTGATTCATTCAATCCAATACCCTTGGAGGGTAATGGATGGCAATGCTGTAGCTAACGAAGTTCTAACTGAGGCTCGGCTATTGCTGTTACCCTCCTGCCATGATCAGAGCTTTAATAGCTCAATAACACCTTATCCCTACACTGTCCACTACAGATAACGGGGAAGATGAAAAGCATTCTTGCTTCGCCCCTTTAAGCCAGTCCTTATAAGGATCTTGTTATTATTTTCCATCTTCCAGGTCTCCTGTGCGAGCCCTGCTGCATAATACCTGCAAGTCAACTTGGTAGACCCCTAGCTTGTTATTTTCCTTGTTCTTTTCTCCGGTATGGTATTTTTGATCTTGCATGGTGCATGTCTATCAGTCTTCCGCCTGTTAGTAGGAGATTTCTGCGGATGGGGAACGCTTCGTGTTTCTTTTTTTTTTTCCCTGGAAGGCTCACTGGTTCCTTCTTTTTTTTTTCCTTGGGAAATTATAACAAGGATATTCTTAACTTTCTGATATGACTTCCTTCTTACCTAGAATGAAAACCCTCGATTTCGAGGTAAAATCTAGCATCGAAAAGCGGGCGTTCACGAAAGCTTTAATGGATACTGTAGGGATTAATAATATATTCAGATTTACCCCATACGGGGGAGGGAGGTTCCAGGTCGTTGTAAAAGACGAAGCAACAAGGGGAAAAACTCTCTTTAGGAATTAAATGCGAAGGACAAAAATACCTCCCTACTATAATAGGAAGTATGTTAAAAACGATCAGAATAGACAGGTTCCCAGTAGAATATTTAGAATGCGGGGACGCTCTAATTAAGAATCTCTTTTCCAAATGGGGAACAGTTAAAGAAGTTAGAATAATGCAGGACAGTGACTTCCCAGAATGGAAGTCTGGGGTAGTCTACGTCTCCATGCAGATGAAAACACCCGGTCCCCAACATCATCTTTATCGGTTCAGCCAGGGTAATGATCAATTACCCTGGTGTCAAGAAACAGTGCTTCAGATGCGGATCCTTCGAACATACGGGAGCAGACTGCCCCAAAGGCAAATGCCAAAACTGCTTGACAGCAGGACACGGCCTGGATAAATGCGATCAAGCATGTTTAAAATGCGGGGACACAAAACACAAAGTAAATGCATGCCCGCATAGAACACATGCTGAAAGAACAGGAGGTAATATAACCCCTGCCTCCGCAATACCTACAGAAAACTTTGTGATGGCAGAGCAAGAAGAAGCTCCATGTGTACAGCCACCACCTGACACGATGTTGACAGCAGATCACAAAGTGTTTAAACAAACCACACCAAAAAAAACAGAAAAGAAGAAGCGCTCCGCAAAGGTAGAAACCCCTACTAGTAAAACAGAAAGAAGAGAAGAAAAAATGGAAGCAAACAGAGCCGCAAAACGCACGAGAGACTCAGACATGGAAGAAAATAAAAGGACAAAAGCCAGCAGTCCAAATCCAGCAGAAAATAATAGTGAAACCCCAACAGCAGAGGAAAATCTAATAACAATGGAGCAACCAGGGGAACTGGAATTCCAGATCTCTAATGAAAACGATTCTGACGATGATATGAAATTCTAGGACGGCAACATGGAGAATAGCAATACAACCGCTCCCCCCAGAATTCAGGAAGTTCATAAAATAAGTAACCCCCCCAAATCTCTAAAATGAACCGAAGTTTAAAAATTGCAACATTAAACGTAAGCGGTCTGCGCAATCCTCAGGCGAAAAGCGCTGTCTGGAGACTGATGCTAATGCATAATATCAACATTTTATTCTTACAAGAAACCCACTTTTACAAACACTGTGACGTGAAGAACCTTTCGAGAAGCTACCCGGTAACCAGTTACTGGTGTTTCGGGACGCTCACTCGCGAGGAGTTGGGATACTAATTCTCCCCCCAATCGCGGAGGGGTTCTTCAATGTCCAGAAAGACGCCAGAGGACGTCTATTGTCCGTGGACTGGAAGTACGGTGGCCGTAACACCTCTGACTGTCTACGTCCCGAATAGCCACCACCAACGAAACGGTTTCTTTGTCACACTGGAAAACTATTTTCTAGGTGCGCAACACCTAATCGTGGCGGGCGACTGGAACTGTATAGAAGATGCACGATATGACAAAATAGGCGGAAACGCTAATAACGGAACTGGCGGGTTTGCAGCGCTAAAACGTTGCTGCGAAAACTTCGACCTAGTTGATATCTGGAGACGGCAGAATTCACTAAAAGTCGGAACAACGTGGTGCTGTGGTCATATATCAACAAGGCTCGACAGGGTCTATGTATCCCAGTTTTTAGAACAACGTTCTTGGGGTACGTCATATCGCTGTGAGAGGTCTGCTAACAGACCACAAAATGGTCCTATTAAAAATAAGGATACCAGAAATAATAGAAACAGCCAGAGGTCCTTGGAGGCTCCCTCCCAATTTCCCCAGTCTTTTTAGCGATAAGCTACAGAACCTCTGTAACGAATGGAGAGACACCAACTGGGATTGGGAAACATGGCTGCAGTTCAAGTCGCAGGCAAGGGAATTCTTTCAGTGGTGTGGGCGTGAAAGGGCACACCAACAGAGACAACGTCTGAGGGGTCTCTATAGGGAGCTCGACTGGTACCGCACCAACGAGCGGAGAGGAATTCCCTGTAGCGATCTTATCAGACAGGTAGAAATCGAGGTACAGCAGGAGCGGCAGAGTAGAGTCGAGGACCTCGATTTTCGAGCGAGACTATCTCAGATATTTGGAAACACCTTCCGCCGGTTTCTACAGTCAACAACGGGTGGCGGCAAATGACGAGCGAACGGTTTACCAGATCCAAGAGAATGGCCAACTGCTAAAATCAACCCCTGAAATACTTCGCGTTTTCCATCAGCAGTACCTCGGCGCTTTTTCTGATCAGCAGAGCGCAATTGTTTTCAGTGAGTGTGACATCACACGTCTTCCCGAGCATCTTAGCGCTCTGCGTGACAGGCCGATAACTGCTGAGGAAATAAAAAGAGCTTGCAAAACAATGAAGGCAAGAAAAACCCCATTGCTAGATGGGTTAGGGATAGAATTCTACCGATCTATCTGGGACTACGCACTACCAGTTTTAGTAAAAATAAGTAAGACAGGGCTACCCATTAACGAATTACTCACTTCGGGAAATATCCCCGAGGAATTCGTTAAAAGCTACACAATTTTTATCCCAAAGAAAGATCGAGATCGCACCTTGGCAGATAGCTGGCGACCGATCTCCCTAACTAATTCGGATTACAAAATATTTGCAAAAATTATCTGCAGCCGCATCAAATGCGGTATAGAAAGAATCATAACATGCACCCAGGCTTACGGAATACCGGGTAGATCGATGGAATTAAATCTCATTTTCTTAAGAGATCTAATCCGTCTGTCCAAAAACAAAAATTACCCTTTGGCACTTCTCACTACGGATCTGGAAAAGGCGTTCGACAGCGTCAGACACACGTACTTGCAGGACATCCTTCAGAAAATAGGTGTGGGCTGGAGGCTTAGGCAAACAATCAAAAACATTACGCAAAGGCCTCTCTCTACCCAAATAGCTATCAACGGGTTCCTATTAAAAATGGGGTAAGATAGGGCTGCCCACTAAGCCCTCCTCTTCTCACTCGCGTTAGAACCCCTCATAAGAAAAATAGATAACTCCCCTGCAGTTAGCGGAATACCGTTGCCTCTAGTCTCCAGACAGAGCAAAATTGTAGCATATGCCGATGATGCAGTGGCGATGCTCAGCGACTCTGAGTCCATCTACATTTATTTCGGCATTTTGCAAAAATTCGGCATGGCCAGTGATCTTCGCGTTAATACTTCAAAGACAAAAATTAAAATTTTTGGAAATTTCCATAGAAATAACCTTCCCTGTGGTTTAGTCCCGCAAACTCAGCCCCTAGCAGTACTAGGCGTCCCATTCACGGCGAGCCCGGTACTGCCTGTTAAGAAATTGTGGAAAGAGTGCGAAAAGAAACTAAAACCATTTAAACCCAATTATTTCTCCTTCTACGGAAGAACAGTAATAACCCCATGCTAATGCATACAATAAATATAAATAATATAAAAAAAAACCAAGAGAATCAACTTTAATTTTTGAAATTAAATTGAAATTAAACTTTCGAAAATTAAACTGCCTATTCTATGCAAACACTCCCAAAACCATAGGCAAGGCCTTAAAATCTAACCATATTTCAGGATCCCTAATTAAATACTTTCTAGGGCATTTTCTGCCCTACTTCGGGACCACGGGACATGCTGATCCTAGCGCAGAGGTTGTGCCAGAATGGTATTATCCATTATGCCAACAGTTTAAAAAATTTTAAACCAAAGGGAGGGAAATCCTAAAATTAAAGCCACAAGCAAGATATTGGGAGTTCTTTCAACTTTCGCCAAATATAGAAACTAACATGGAAACGCTATTTTAAAATATCAGAAATAGCTGGGGACAGCATTTCACTGGGATCTGGCATGGCGAATAGCCGCCTATGGTCAGCTACCGGTGAAACTGGTTATGTCCCGATACAATTCAAGACCGTGCGACCCCTTCTGCGACGTCTGCCAGAACGTTGAAACAGTGGGACATTTCTTTTACTTGTGTCCCCCCCCCCCCGCCCAACATGCCTGACAGAGATTAAGCGCAGTACTGGGAATCCAGCCGCTTACACTAGAGGAGGTCTTGTACCTGCAATTTCCCCCACTAGTCAAGAAAATTCAGAAATTTACAATTTTTCTCATCAATGTAATCAAGTATCACATCTGGAAAGTGCAGAAAAAGTCCCAAATCAGCGATGAAAACAGTATACAAGCCAGAATACTCAGCAAGATCTATTTCTACCTACCTAGGTTTTTCGCACAAGAAAGGCATATACTAGGGGATGGGAGGTTTGTAAATAAATGGTGCAAACCTCCTATCCTCTGTGTCTGTCCTGAGACAGGGCTTAATCATACCGTGTCTCTTCCTTTAAAAAGCAAGATGTGTTTTTCGTTTTTCTCTCTTCACGGGTTCTTACAGTTCGTATAGGAGGGGGCAGATCTGATAACCCGGGCTGCGAAGGCTTACAGCGAGGCGGTGCTGCTCCATGGGAGCGGCATCTCTTGGGCCAGATTCTTCCCCCAAATCTTGCTTTTCCCGTGGTGTAAGGTTGGCTAGTTCTTTACTGCTTCTTAAAAAAAAAAAAAAAAAAAAAAAAAAATCCGGATTAGGTTTCATATTAAAACAGGTGTTAGGAGATGACCTCCATAGACACCTGGTTAGTTAAATTGTTAATTTAAAAGTATTTTACGAGCGCATATAAGAAGAGTTTATTTCAAAGTTTTTATTTAGAACAGGTGTAAGGAGATGATGTTTTACAGACCTTTCAGCCACAACTTCTAGGTTATATAGGTAAACAGGTTGACTGAGGCTTCTTATTACCTCCTACTATCCTACTCTACCTTTCTTTAACTTCCCCTATTACTGCCTGCTGACCCTCAGCAATCTTTATACTCCAAAGGCCGATGATGAAAGACATTAACCCCCATTCTACCTACTCACTGATAAGACCCGGAAACCGATGCGGGGAGAATCTGGCTTTAAGAGGCTCCGCTTGGAGGTAGGTTTTTGCCTGTCTCTGAGTGGGGCCACCGCTGAGATGATGGCTCTGCTTGGTGGTGGGGTGAGCTTGCCACTGGGTAGAGCCAATGTTGAGAAGTTCTCGGTGACTGGGTGAGCCTGTCATTGAGTGGAATAACGCTGAGTTGGCCGATCTTTCGGGATCGTCTTATTTTTAGAGCCCGCTTCACCTATATATATAAGGTTTGACCGGTCTGGGTAGTGACCTCTCCTCATAATGTAGTTACATTATTACATCCCCTAGGGGCCGTGTTTTTACATTATGAGAAAATATCAAGGATAGTGAGGGATCTTGCTCCACCTTTGCTTCGAGTTGCCTTGGTGTTGTACTACCAAGTGGTCATTTACACTTGGATTCGCCAATAGTTTTTCGGTATATATGAAACTCATAGGTTCGTAGTTCTCGATCTTAGAGTTTTGCCTACTGGCAGTTGAACAACAAGGGATTTGTATCCCCTTAATTATTATTAAGGATGCCAGAAAAATAGCCGTTTGGCTTTCAATCATGTTAAATGTTTGACGATTGGAATGGACGTGAATTCTACAAATGCAACATATAAATAGAAAGCATAAAGTTTCAGCGAGAATGTTTCTATAAAATATTTAATAAATAAATGTTAAATTATGTTCATTGAACTTATTAGAAATAATTGTTTATATATATCAAAGAATATTAAATTTATTTTATTTCTCTCTGTTTCAGTAATCATTTGCCAAAGAGTTTCAGCTAAGGCTTACTTTCATCACTGAATTTAAACATCGTATGAAAACCCTTATAATTGATGATATAGTTGGAACTTAGAAATGATCTCTGCATTTGTATGCATGGAGAGAAGTAGTGTAGGCACTTCTGTTCCGCACCATCAGCCAACTAGTTGTTTCATTTTAAACAGTTATTGATATATCTACGTAATCCGTTATTCACCTGAAAGAAAGAAGAAGAAATGGCCTACAACAAAAACATCGCAAGAGGAAGACTTATTTAACATAATATTGAACGTGAAGGAAATTGAGAAATTCTTCACGTTAGCACTGAATTCTCAGGTAAATAAATTGTGATTTCGATTACCTTTTAAATGACATTTTAGAATTCATTCAATCAAAAATTAATTTAGTGTATAAAGGTCAATGGCAATTTTCTTAGTTTAAATTCGAAATATTAGAAAAAAGTCAAGTTTGACGGAATGTTATAATTTACAGCTATTATGTTAATAATGCCAGAAGATTCGGAATATTTTTTTTGTCTTGTTGATAAATAGCAAGTTATATCATAATTTGCATGATTTGATGTCGAAGTGAGTAATCTGCCTCTTACTTTCATAGTGCTAATTTCATATCTGCTTTTTTCATATTAGAATTACAAATCGATCAAGGCTAAAATTTATAACGGTCATGAGATTTGCTAAACACACTTTATTTACAGCATTATCTTATGAAACGTCAACGAAACAGTTGATCATAGAAAGGGTCTTCAGTGTGATGAATTATATCTAGATTTCGCATTTATTAGATAGCATTTTACCTCCAGTCTGTCAATCTCACACTGAATCACTGCTAAAAGTAGTGTTTCAGTAGTTTGGCGCCATCTTTCCTCAATAACACCTGAAAATAAGCGTAGTGAATAATTTATAAAAACACGTGTTTCATTAATTTTTGTAAGTTTCTTCATAATTTTATTTTGCAATAAAATTTATATTTATTTTACAGTGAAAAAAACTAAATAAGCATAACAATTAACACACCATAATTAATTATTCACATTTCAGTTTATTAATAATTCTTTGTTTGCATATCGTCGGGTGGTGGGGATGATCAATCGACCGTGAGATGCGGTGACTGATGATTCATTCAATCCAATACCCTTGGAGGGTAATAGATGGCAATGCTGTAGCCAGCGAAGTTCTAACTGAGGTTCGGTTTGTGCCGTCACCCTCCTGCTGATCAGAGCTTTAATAGCTCAATAACACCTTATCCCTACACTGTCCTCTACAGATAACGGGGAAGATGAAAAGCATTCTTGCTTCGCCCCTTTAAGCCAGTCCTTATAAGGAAAGGATATCGTCGGGTTGGACAGAGGAAAATCTCTGAAAAAAAAATTTAAAACTTATTTATATCTATATCTCCTCCAGAGATTTTTATTCAAAATAAAAACACCTTGTCGCAACTTGTATAGGTAAAGTTGATAAGGCTCTGTATTACTAAAACCTTGGTATTTAGGGTCTAGCTACTCACTGAGGAGACCTCAAAAAAGGTTGAAACCTGTCTGGATAGTGACCCCGCCCATCTATATAACAGTATATACATCTCTTGTAAGATGTGCTTTACATTATGGAAAATACTAAGAATAGATATCAGAGCTTTACCCACCTTTACAATGAGTTGCCCTAGTGTTGCACTACCGTTAGAATTGAACTACGTTCAGGCGCAAACTTAATTGTTTGTTTACTTGGGATTAGGAGTAAAATAAACAAGTTTATAAAATTACTTGGTAACCTTAATATATATATATATATATATATATATATTAGGGTTATATATATATATATATATATATATATATATATATATATATATATATATATATATATATATATATTGCTGTTACTCTCCTGCCATAATCAGAGCTTTATTTATATATAGCTCAATACCACCTTATCCTTTCACTGTCCTCTACAGATAACTGGGAATATGAAAATCATTCTTGCTTACGCCACTTTAAGCCAGTCTTTTTAAGGATATATAGTCGGTTAAGGTTTTAATTTTAACGATATAAAGTTATTTTCTCAGTTTTGCAAACTCAAACTGCCATGTAGGGATAGAAATATATTTTAGTTTGATTTATTTCAATATATTTCATTCAGATTTAATAGTGAATGAGAGGTTACTTGATATGCGTAATGACAGAAAAAACTCGCTTATAGATCTGCAAAAAAATAGAATTTGAAGGTGAGAAAAACCAAGGAAACCGAAACATGCATGTTTTCATCAGAAAAGATAAGGAGAAGGTTATATCTTTATAATCTTGTTTAATGATAGTTTTATTTGTTTCAAATTAAACAATTGGCATTCACTTGCATTGTTAACTGATCTTAATCTTCGGTAAACTTGAAAGCAATGAATACTGAATGAGAGAAATAAAGAACATTTTGTTTTTTTTTTTCCCGAAGCTAGCTAGCTATTAATTTTTTATTGATTGAAACTTTTTTTTTGTAATACCGGGTGGGTGCCTTGCAGTTTTGGCCATTATTCATATAATAGTTGTAATGTTTTCCAAACTTTTTTGCAAAAGACTATGAATCGAGTTTATGGCATTAATCTGTGGAGATGGACGAAATACTTTGAAACAAGAAGTATTCAAATTACATTAATTTTAATAAAAATGTATTACTATTAAAATTAAAATCAAATTAATATAGTTGAGCATTAATAAATGTACCATTTGGAAATTTGAGAGAAAAGAGCTTATTTGCTATACAATTGACAATTGACAATTGACATTTATGTCTTTAAGGGTGAAGCAAGATGCTTTTCATATTCCCCGCTATCTGTCGTGGTTACAGTGAGGGTAAAATTTACGAGCAGTTTGCTCGCCCTGAATGGGCATGGAGATTATGCATCGTTATAGGAGGCTAATATAGTTTTTGGTCTTCTATATTTGAATATGTCCGTTGGCTCATATGCTGCAGCTTGTTGAATCAAATCATTGGGGTGTGTGGACGTCTTTAGAAAAAACTTGGAAGCTAAGGATTGTAGATAAGAGAGAATATATGGAATATTTGTGTCTCTATGGAGCTGGCTGTTTCTAACATACCACGGGGCGTTCAGAATCATTCTCAAGCACTTGTTCTGCACACGCTGAATCTTGATAATGTTAGCGTTAGAGGTGTGGCTCCAGGCTGGAGAGGCATAGGTGATTATGGGACGAATCGTCATCTGGTAAAGTTGCAATTTGATTCTGTTGCTGAGCTTGCTATTTCTATTAATTAGCGGGTAAATCTGAGCTATGGCTTTAGATGCTTTTGCACATGCAGACTTGATATGTTGGTTGAAAGATAGCTTTTTGTCGAGAATTACACCCAGGTAATTTGTTTCTGTCTGCCAGGGAATTTTAGTATTGAATAGTAACACATCTCCTGCAGGAGACATTGGCCTTTTTGAGAAAAGAACCGCTGAGCTTTTCAGGGGGTTGACTTCCAATCTCCACCTAGAGAACCAACCCTCCAGCTTTAGAATGTTTTCTTGAAGCTTTCTAGTAACGAAGTGGGGTCTGAGGGATCTGGTTAGTATTGCCGTATCGTCCGCATACAGCGCTAAAATGGAAGTCATCGGATTGTGAGGGATGTCTGACATGTATACAGAAAACAGCAATGGAGCCAGTAGAGATCCCTGTGGCACTCCAGCAAAGATATGGCGCTGGGACGATATAGAACCGTTAATTTTAACTTGCATTGTTCTATTCTGAAGATATGAACGGATTAGATGAACCATTTTTAGTGAGATGCCGGCTGAGATAAGTTTGTGCAGGAGTCCAAAATGCCAGATTTTATCAAATGCTTTAGATAGGTCTAGGAAAACAGCTCCTGTGTACTGGCGCCAGTTGTAGCTGGTGATGATATATTCCACAATTCTATGGATTTGCTGGGTAGTACTATGGTGTTGCCGAAAACCAAACTGTTCTTTAGGGAGGATGTTTAGGTCATTTATTGAGGTATTTGCTATACTAATGAACAAAGGTGTATTTATAATAAGAATAATTGTATAGTAATAAATAAAAGGTGTATTTAGAATTATATTAATAAAAAACTTAGTTACCAATAAATTTAATGCTTACAATCAGTAACTATATTTACTTTAAATATTTATCATTATGCTATATTTCTATACCCTCGTGGCTAAATTCGTAATTATACAAGCTAAACAGTTTGTCTGTTGAGAGGAAAACCCGGAGAGGCTGTGGCAGACTGATGTAGTGCTAGAAAAATGAACCACATATTAAATAGCGTATAATGTAATTATTACTTACTTTTTACCTACAAGTGAAATTTCTTTTATATAATCCTACAATCTGCTTGTTTTTCTTACCAGCATGATTCCAGAATTAAATTCCTTATTATTCAAAATTCCCAAATATTTTTAATTATCAGCTTTTTATAATTCCTCTCCATTCAACTTACATCCATCTAATATTATCTTCTTACCGATGGGATATACTTGCATTTATAAGACTTCGTCAGCAAAGGGAGAAAATTATCTGTTAATATTTGAACCTGTATCATTTATGGAAATATTAACCTGGTTCCTAACTCCGCTACTAATAGTCGGGCTAAGCGATCCCTCTAAATGCCACTTTATATCGTCAAGTCTACCGACGAACTAGTTTATTTAGTACATTATTTTAATAATTAGGCTTTTATGTGGAACTTTATTGTAGAATTTGGTTATGATGTATTTATTATGATGGTTATGTATTTGAAATGCGATGTATTTTCAATACATCGCATCATAACCATTACTGTGTCTATTCCAGAAGACTTGCTAATCTATATTTCTTCACTTTATGTGATGTATCCTTATGAATTTGGAATAATCCTTATAAACTTCCAATCAGAGATGGTCGGAAGTGGATTAATTAACTTATATATGCTATTTATTGAACATAAGAAATTTATCAAATTTTTAATAGTACTTTCAGTATCTTCTCTTCATTGTAGCTTTAGCTGCCCCGATCATGTACTACCTAGTCCTTATAATTCTTATATATTGTTAGAACACGAAATTTTGTATTGTATACTTATTATATATTATACAAAAATATTATATACTTTTATATTGTTGGAACACGGCCTGATAGAGTGAAGTGCAGTAACTATTGATTCAAATAAAAAAAAATAGAAATTGGTGTATCTGCGGAAAGCTAATGAATAATTAATCCTATTAAATCAACAGAATAAAAATATCGCACCAGCAATCTGCTTATATCATGTGTTCGCAATATTGTAATTTTAATTATTTACTTATAAACGCCTTTTTTTTTGTCCTTATATTCAGTTAATACTGCTTAACCTCGTACTGTTTGGCATTTTTTTTTTATTATTCCAATGGCATCGCCAAATGTACATAAAATCACAAGGGAATTCCTTTCTAATGAATTCTAAAATGTATTACTGAGTAAAATAAGTAAAAACTATAATTTGTGTATGTAATTGTGTTGGGAATGGGAATATCCGTATTGCATAAAATCAGTTTGAAAATCGCATTTTTAGAATCTTTCCTAAATTAATCATCCTCTTTATTCACTTTCTAGCCAGTTTATCCAGATAGGCAATTACTTACCTCTAATTATTTTCTCACACTGCACTGCTAAGATCGTTTCCCTTCAATTATGCACAGTCATTTAATGATTTTTAACAACGTCTGTGATAATTAAGTACATATATACAAAACGAAGCATAAAAGCCATCGATTATTACGTTACACGAGATGTATAACGTAATAATTATACAGGTATAATCTAAGTGCATTATTTCTGACTATCATTTATTATTGAGAATTACCTAAGCTGTTGCATTGGTCGATCCATGTAAAGATGTTATGAACATTTCATAATTAATAAGGATAGAACGTCATAAGTGGTTTCTATTAAGTATTAATCTTACATCCGTTCATGTTTCCCAGACATTTTGCCGATGTCCAAATCGATTATATTTATTTCACATCCTTTTTTCACCCCCAGAATTAGTTTTATTGTTGACTGTATTCAGTGTTAGCGTTTTGGATACATCCGAAGATCTTCATGTTTGAAGCTTGAAGTTACCTAGCTTGATGAATTGTTAAAAAGTTAACAGTAAGGAAAATGAAGTAGAAACCTATTTGACACGTGCTAAATCCCTTTTTGAAATATAAAAGCAACAGCAAATTATCTGTCGATATAAAGATTTTGCTTGATTCATCGTGTATCCTATACATTTTTCTTTTTAATTTATGCTAATTTTCATAGAAATAGTAATGTAACTGATATTATAATTAGAATATTTTAGGTGTTTTAAATGCTACGTTTTAAATTTCTTAATTTCTAAATATAACAAAACACCATTTTAAATATCCAATATAATAATAATACAATCATGAATTCAAATAATTAAACTCGTTGGAGAAAAGTCCTTTTTAGGACTTCCAGGGTAACAAATGGCAATGCTGTAACCAATGAAGTTTTAACTGAGGCTCGGCTATTACCGTTACCCAGCCATGACTAGAGCTTTCTAGCTCAATAACACGCAATCCACACACAGATTTACTTCATTCAGATGACGGGATAAAGAGTCAAGGACTCAGTCCATCGCCCAATTCTTATAAGAACTATAAGTGTTTAAACTCGTTGGGGGGTAAGCTCAGTCCTTTTTAGGACTTCCAGGGTAAATGGCAATGCTGTAGTCAATGAAGTTTTAACTGAGGCTTGGATATTGCCGTTACCCAGCCATGACTAGAGTTTTTTAGCCCAATAACACTCCATCCACACAGGTTCTCTTCATTCAGATGACGGGATAAAGAGTCAAGGACTCAGTCCATCTCCGAGTTCTTTTAAGAACTTCAACTCGTTGGTGAGTGGTTTGACGAAATGGATGGCAATGTTGTAGCCAATGAAGTTCTAATTGAGGCTCGGCTATTGTCGTTACCCTCTTGCCATGATCAGAACTTTAATAGCTCAATAACATCTTATCCCTACACTGTCCTCTATATTTAATGGGGAAGAAGAAAACCATCTTGCTTCGCCCCTTTAAGCCAGTCCTTATTATAAGGGTTCAACTCGTTTTCCGGCATTATTGAAATGAAAATCTTTCATGATTACTTCTTCTTCCTTGAGTATTCTTCAATTGAGCAGGTTCTTCTTTTAGTAGCATAAACTTTCCTTCCACTCTCTTCTGTTCTGAACCTTCTCTTTCAAGGTTGTGTACCTATCTCCATTCAGCATTTCATCTAGCATTGTTTTCCTTACTCTTCCTCTGGGTCTTTTCCCGTCTATTTTTCCTTCGTTGGCATCTCTGATGATTCCATTTCCTCTCAGAATATGTCCCATCCAGTTTTCCTTGCTTCTTTTTATCCTCCTTAACTTAGTTATTTTATCTGTCCATTTGATTTTTTACATTCTTCTCCAAATCCACATCTCAAAATCTTTAATTTCATTTCAAAATCTTTAGGTTTCTATCCATTTTACTTCTGAATAAATTCCATTTTCTATTAAAGACATCACTTCCCATCGCTATTCTTGCTTTTGTCACTTTTATATCTTTCTTCACTGCAAATAATATTTCCTAGATATTTAAATGTCTTTGTTTTTAATTCAATTTTTCCACATTTATTCTGATATCCATATTTGCCTCTTTCCTTGCTATTTTCATTACCTTTGTTTTTTCAGATGTTAATTTTCATTCCATGATTGATATAGGATTCTAGTAATCTGTTTACCAGATGTTGTAGTCCTGTTTCAGTATTTGATAGTAATGCCTTGTCATCTGCGTATCTCATTGCAAATATCCATCAACCTCTAATCTTTATTCCTCCTTACGAATTCTCCAGTGCTTCTTTTAACATTGCTTCGGAATTCATGTTAAACAAAATTGGTGAAAGAGAACAGCCTTGTCTTACTCCTTGTCCAATGATACCTGGTTCTGTTGTACCATACATGTCTTTCACCATGGAAGTTTGTCTCATATATAGTGAAATAATTAGCCTTCTGCCTTTTCAATCTATACCAATCTTTTCCATTACTTCTACCATCTTATCCCATTTCCCAAAGTCAAAAGCTTTTTCAAAATCTATATAACAGATATTAACTTCTTTATTCACTTCCATACTTCTTTCACTTACTATTCTTAACAGTCCAATCGCATCTCTTGTTCCCTCTACCCTTCCTGAAACCAAACTGATCTTCTCCAAGAAATTCTTCCACTTTAGATGCGATTCTTTGCGTTAAGATTCTCATAAGTATTTTTGATGTATGGGAAATGAGGCTTATTGTTCTACAATCCTTGCGGTTCGCTGCGTTACTTGTCTTTGACATTAAGGTCATAAAATCTTTTGGTAGTTCTCCTTTGTTATAAATTAAATTTATTATTTTGGTTATTTCTTCAGTTCCTTTCTTCTGAAGTTGTTTCAGGTATTCTGCAGCTATTTCATCTATTCCTTCTGCCTTTCCAGATTTTAGTATTTTAATGGCCATTTCTACTTCTGTCTTCAAAATCTCTGGGATCATCTTCATTTACCTTCATTATATCTTCTAATGGAAACTCATTTGGTCTATTTTCCTTGCCGTATAGATTTGCAATGTATTCCTTCCATCTCATTAGGATTTCACCTTCTTCATTTATGATTTCTCCATTCTTATTTTCTATGCCTCTAGCTCGAATTCCATTTCTCTTGTGATTTTCGTGCGTTTTCATATAAAAGATCATACCTTCCCACTCTCTCATAATTTCCCATTGCTTTTTAAGCCCATCTTCTCTACTTCTTTCTGATTTCCTTCTCAATTTGTCATTCAGTGTTCTATATTGTATTTTCCCTTCTGGGGTGTCTTTATTTTTCCATTTTCTTCTTTCTTCCATTAGAGAAATCATCTCATTAGTTATCCAAGGTTTTTTTTTAATTCTTTTAGCTCTTACATATCCAATTTATTCTTCTGCAATCTTCTTTATTTTCTCTTTAACTTGTTCCCGTTTCTTTTCTGGATCTTCAGTTTTGACAAAACTTGTTTCCACTAATTCTTTCTCCAATCTATTTCCAAATTCCTTGGTATTTTTTAATTTCTCTAAGTTCCATTTTTTCCCCTTTCATAGCTTCTTTTATTTTTTTTTAGTTTCACATTTATTTCTATGAATAGTAGGTTGTGGTCAGAGTAAATATCAGCTCCAGGATACGTGCATGCATTTTTTACACCATTCTTATATCTTTGCTTTACTATAATGTAATCAATTTGATACCTTTCCGTATCTCCTGTTTTTTTCCATGTGTATAATCTTCTCTCAGATTTTTTAAACCAAGTATTCATAATTATTATCTTATTTTCTTTACAGAATTCCACTAACCTTTCCCCCTCTGTCATTTCTATTACCTAGTCCGTATCTTCCTACTGCACTCCCATCCTCTTCTTCTCCTACAACTCCATTCCAATCTCCCATTATAATCATATAGTCTTTTCTTTTTTCTTCTTTAATTAGTTCTTGTAACTGTTGGTACATTTCCTCATCTGAATGGTCACTTGTTGGCATATATACCTGCATTATTGCTATCTCCACCGGTTCAGCCTTAAAATTTACCACCATAATCCTGTCATTCAGACAGTTTATGCTAATGATGCTCTTTGCTATTCTTTTATTAAAAACAAGTGCAACTCCTTTTTCCTTTTTATCTCCACCTGAGTAAATTACTCTTACTTCGTCACTATAAAAATTACCTATTCCTTCCTATCTGACTTAACAACTTAACAAAGCCCTATGATATCAATTTTTCCTTCGCCCATTTCTTGTTTGAGAATTTCTAATTTTTCACATCTGTTCATTGTTCTCACATTCCATGTTGCAATTTTGATTCTTTGACGATCTTTCATTTTCAGTTTTTTTATAGCTTGTTTTAAGTCACTTTTAGAGGTTTGATCGGGACGAACATCAGCCCTTGAAGTGTCCTTATTTGCCGATATTATATCCATTCCAATTTGCACCTTCTTTTCCTCTCTGTGCCAAGAGACACCACCTTGGTTTGCCGGGCTGGTAGCTGCCCCCTTATAAGTTCTATTCATTGCTACTGAAATTTTCTAGGGATATTAGTGGAGTGGTTTCCCGTTGCCTTCTTCACCGCTGTGCTCCAGCAAGTACTAGTAGAGTTGCTGCCCTCTACCAGCTAGAGTAGAAGTTGGGAAAAGGAGATACACCCTCGGGGTCGAAGTAAGCAAGAGTCAGCCAAGTGAGGCCATATAGGAATGAATATAGAAGGAACTTCATGCAAGTAAGTGGAAGCAATGTCAGGCTCAGCTCGGGATCCCGTGGCCGCTAACCACGTACTCCCAAGACGGGAGCCCCTGGGTATTGATTTAATTTTATCACAATAAATTTCTATTGCAATATATATGCAGAATTACAATGCATGTGTGTATATACTGTATATAATATTTCCATACTCTATCTCTCTGAGTGTGTGTATATACTGTATATTATATGTATATAATATTTCCATTCTCTCTCTCTCTCTCTGTATGTGTGTGTGTGTGTGTGTGTGTGTGTGTATATATATATCAGGGCCCCCACATCCTGAAGCGGTCCCCCAGGCCAGGATTTTTTGGCAGGCCAACACATCGGACAACACATTGCTCTACGGGGTTTAAGATCAATTAGTTTAAATGATAACACAAAAGAATAGCCAAATCATTTTCGATGCACAAAATTGCTACGAGATTAAGTCGTTTTTGGTTATATCTAATATACCTAAGAAATTCCCATTATGAACATCTCCAATCTTTGTCTTCTCGCCTTGAAATGCTAAACCTCTGGATGATAAAAATAACGTTACATCTACAATCCATTGCAGAAGTACTCTCCACTTATCTGTTTCATATTGAATTTGTAGTTGTAAGTCTTTATCGATTCCATGTCTTTTCAATGACTACAAAAGGAATTTCCAAGCCAGATATTGTTTTCTGTGTTCGGCACTATTTTCGTAAAGAGGCAACATACGATACAACTTTTTCCAATGCTTATTTCTAGGCGAAAATCATTTTTGGGCTAAACTGCTTTAAATGTTTGTTATTAAAGTCACAAAAAATACGACATGTAGACAATAAAGATTTTCTTTCGATACACACAATGTTAACAATTTTCATGGAAAATGTTCTCTTGTTCTTCCATCTTTCGTTTTTGTATAGAGCAAAAAATCTTGAAATTTCATACCATTAAGATCTCTTGGTAATTCCTTATAAATCTTTTGGAATTCTTGAAAGCTGATAGTTCGTACTGTCTCTTGCTGCATGTTGTTTGAGATTACTCTAAGCCAAATACTAGGATCATCATATTTTATATCAGTTTTTCAACAGGGCCTGCAACTGAAGAATCAACTGTATCATATTCTTCCATAGTCACTCCATCTGCAGGTTTTCCACTTGCGGCCTTTTCTTCCGTTGCAAGAGATTCACATGCAACAGTCGCTTGAGTTTCGACTGCTTTATGAGTTTCGATTTGACACTGATATTCTGTTTGGATTTCAATGTCACAAACATTATCACCACCTTCACTATGATCAGTACTGGGAACTATGTCCTTTTCATTTTCAGATTTTAAAAATTTGGTTATGAATTGACGACCTCCTGATGCTTTCGATTCTCTCTCTCTCTCGGATTTAAGTTTCCTCTTCTGAGCTCCGGACTTATGTTTGTACTTTGAATCAGACATTGGGATTTTATTCTTGAGATAAAAGCTTTCTCTTTTATGAATAAAATAAAATTCTCTCGGCATCCGTAGCATATGCACCGGTAGGGTAATGTGCTGGTAACATCGAAACAGCTTCGGCATGAAACGACAGTGTGCATAGAAAGCGAGACAGGCAGGGCCGGATTAAGACCCGTAGAGACCCTAGGCATGTAAAAGATTTTGGTGCCTCATATATATGTAATTTAAAATATAAATAATAATAAACCATAAAATAAATTTTTATTTTTCAAGATGAAACAAAACTTATAGTAAGATGGAAAATAATGTTTATTTTTGTATTTTTATACTTCAACTTTATTTAGATTTGAAAAGTTTTCTCCTACTTTTTTTAATTGCGAAGTCTTTAATCATATCCGCAAAATTAATCTTACGTAACACATCTGCTTCTATACTTAGTAGAGATAAGGCATTCAACCTGTCTTGTTGCATAGTTGTTCTGATGGGATTTTTAATATACTTCAACTGAGAAAATGAACGCTCAGCTGAGCAATTTGTGACCATTAATGTTATAAATATACGAAAGGCACACTCAATATTGTCTTCTACAATTATTTTATAAAGTTCAGCATGACTGAATCTTGTTTTTACATTTATTGTTGCACTGAACTTATGGCGCGCATATGAGTGAAACTGCCGAAGCTCAGCTGAGAAATTAGTGTTCAAGTCCTCTGGGTAAGCATCAATCAGTTTTTGACAACACTGAGAATACCTTTCAATTTCAGTAGATGATGAAGTCACTGAAGTAGAGGCACATCACTTAGAAAAGAAAATCTCTCTGATATTTCTTTGTATATCTCTCCTCTTCTTCTCATTTTAGTTTCAAGTTTGTCAACGATTGTGTAAAAGGTGGTAATACGAAATTTATCTCTGCATTCAAATATACTTCTGGAGCATCTCCTTCATTGGGTATCTTCTTTCTGATACGTTTGCGAGTTTGAGCTGCTTTGTATCAACATCTGGTAGCACTTCCTTTGCAGCTGCTTCATATCTTTCAAATTCATTTCGTGAAGTGAACAATTGGTCAGCTAATGATCCATATAGATCTGCACATGCTTTTAAGTTGACATCCTCATTATGTAGAACTTAGCTTACTCTATGAAAATGTTGCAAAATCTCATCCCAAAATTTCAGCATAAAAACGAATTCTAGCTCTGCGTCTTATTTGAAATATTATCTAGTGTCTCTGTGACTGGTCTTCGGCTATAGAGTCTAACGCTTCTAAAATTTGAAGAAAAGATTTCAAAATTTCTGCTGTGGCCATAGCATGTGCCTCCCATCTGGTATCAGAGAGGAATTTTAAGACATTTTCATTTCCAATACAACCTTTAAGAATTGTCCACCGGCTGGTTGAGGCTGAAAAAAAGGTATAGAGCAACCGCACTGTAGAGAAGAAATTAACCGCCTCTTGACAGCAGTCAACAGCACTTCGGCCCTACCGAATTTAGTGAATGAGCTGCACAGGGCACATTATATAGCAAACTTGTTTGTTTCTAAAATTTTGTGCTGCATCCCCCTTAACACGCCCAGACATGTTAGCAGCGTTGTCATAAGACTGACCCCTACATTTTGAAACGTTTAGCTGACAAACTTTACGTGAGTACTGACACCTGATTTGCCATTTCCTCACCTGTATGGCTTTTCATTTCCAGAAAGGTTAAAAAGCGCCCAATAGGCTGTCCATCTTTTAAGTACCTAAGTACAACACTTCACTGGTCGATATGTGACAGATCTGGTGTTGAATCAACTGACAAACTAAAATAACCAGAAGATTTTGCTTCATCAACAATAAGCACATGGACCTTTTGAGCCATCAGTTGAATGAGTTCCTCACAGGCGACTTTGGACAGATAAGAAGGATTTCCTTTGCCACAATTTTCATATTTCGCAATGTGACCTGATAAAAATGGATCAAACTGACTTATGAGCTCAAGCAGCCCTAAAAAGTTCCCATTTTGCAATGATCGTTCTTCTGTTCCTCGAAAAGCCAAGCCACGTTCAGCTAACGTACGAATAAAAGCTATGACACGCCTCAGGACATGTTCGCAGTAATCACACTCTTCCTGAATTTGTTTTTCCAACTGTTGTCCCAACATTACACCTTGTCTGCGAGTTAAGTATGTTAGCATAGAGTCTCGGTGAGTAGTGCGTTTTTCATGTTGATCAATTACAATAGTATTTCGCCAGTCACTGAATCCTTCTCTTGTAACAAAATGTGAGAAATTTTTAGGAGCAAACAGTTTACAAACAAAACAAACTGGTCCCGTTGATGGTGAATACAATAACCACTCTCTCTTGTATTCCTCACCATTGGCTTTTGTCCAAACAAAAAGTTTCTGCGAACAGTATGTTACTGGTTTGCCACTACTGAAATGTCGGTAAGACTTGTCAAATGGTCCATTGTGGTGTTGACAGTCACTGGGTCCACAAGCAGTCCAATAAGCCATATCATCACCAGAGAAATCAAGCCACAACCCTGGATTTTTTGCTATATTTATTTCATCTTTTGCAGACTGAATCATTTCACCACCACCCACTAAACTTTCATTTTCAGCAATTATTTCAACCTCAGAACGTTTTGTAAAACATTCTGAGGTATTAAGAGAATTTACAAAGTGAGGTCAGTAGTGAGACATGTGCTAGATGAACCTGCTTGTGACACCTTGATGATTCCAACATATTTTGATTTTGAAGTGATCAAAGTGATATTTGTGTTCACTTCTGATGACGGAGATTGGCTCTGATCAGGAATTGGTATATAATGTTGTGGAACTTGTGTGAAGAAATCAGTCAGCTTTGCAGTCTTGGAATCTAATTCCAAAGTCTCCTCTTGTTTCTTTTTTGATAGTTTTCGCTTTTGTGCACCACTTAACTGAACACGTTTCATCTTGGTTCTTGGGATCTGTTAAATACAGAAATAAAAAGATTATTTTGTTGAATATTAGGTGGCAATCAACACAGTTACACATATCATAGGCAAAATCATATGAACAATTTAATTTTCGGTTTATAGCTGAATCTTGTGCTTTCGTGCTTTAATTAACTCTTATTTTACCGGAGTCGCACTTCTGCGACAGCTAGGCCTTTTACCGGAGGCGCGTTTCTGAGAGAACCACGTGATTTGTTTTATATTTGCTTCTGGAGCCTTTTATAAGACATAAAACAGACAGGAAAATAAAATGGTACTTTAATTATAAAAAAAAAGTACCTCATTTGACGCAATGGTAGTGTCAGAAAGCGTCGTGAGCGATAATTTGGTGTAAACGAACCGTCGTGGTTAGAGTTTTATTAGGCCTTCTACACGTCATTATTTATTGAAACAAAGTAGGTAAAACTAATATTAAGTTAAGTGCTTATTTTGCTTAATGGTTAATCCAAACGAAAACTAAAATGAATCCTTCCAAATGGGAAGTTCAGAGGCGTAACCATAAGTCTGAAAAGATGGATAATGGGTTGGAAACGATTGCAAAAGCTAGTAATCCCTCTCGGCACATATTCATTCATATTTTATTAAAGTTTCGTTTTGTCTTTTGTTAGTCTCACTTATCTGGCCGACCCAACAAGACGGGGTCCCCCTAATTTCGGACCTCCAGGCTAGAGCCCTGTCAGCCCTACTCTTGTGGGGCCATGATATATATACAGAGAGAGAGAGTATGGAAATATTTTGTTGCACAATAAAGATACAAATTAATTATTTAGTAAGATAAGTGAATTTTATATGGCAGTCAATTGGAAGAATTTATTAATTATATATTCTATAATTAATAATATTTCATTTAAACTATGCACAATGCTTGCACGTTGAAAAGTGGGTAATCTTGGTATTATTGGTACAAATATTCAGTGTTACCAAGGAAACACATTGAATATTTGTAATTTCGTATAACATCGAAACTGATAACGCTTGCTTACTTGGTTTCGAATAATATTTCGTATTTTCCTTTTATTATGAGTTGGTGTGAAATTAGACCCCTTAGACTTATCTTCATAAAAGTAAAATAGTATTATTATTTAATATGCAGGGAAAATTGTAATGAAAGCGCGTTATAGTGACCGTTTCGGCTTTCTCCTGGCAGAAAATGATTGTCTTCAATGTTCTTCGTACAAAATTAAACAATAAATATAAATTAAATTATCATGAATAGCTGGTTCTGGAAATGAAATATCAGCAAGTACGCTATTTAAGAAGATTATATATATATATAATATAATTAAATATATATATATATATATATATATATATATATATATATTTAATTTAAAGCCGTTGGTAGTGATTAATTCACCATACAGATGAAAACAATAATGCTTTTAACAAATGGGATAAGAAAATAGGAAGCGCCCTCTATAATAAGATAATGCAAATATTTTCGGTAAACAGGTATTAGTATGAATATCAAAGTGAAAGAAACGATAAACGACAGACTTCTATTATGAATGGAGGATATTTCATACAGGTGAATAGAAAATTGATGCATACTTTATTCATCAGTTCTTTTTCCTTTCTGATTTTCAATGCGAACTGCAATAAGTTTTTTTCTTTCCATCTGCGGTTAATTTTCATCTATTCTATAAAGTGTTTTTGATTTTATTTAAAATATTTCATATCAATCTTCGCAATGATTATTCATCTGATTACGTAAAAAGTAAAAAAAAACGCAATGTTTCCTTCTAGAACGGAACTAGAGTCACAAAATGAGGAATTTGTGGCACACGTCACTCAACGTTAAGAGACCGAAATCAAACTACATGCCATAAACCGATTTAAGAGAAAGAAAATGAGCTACGGTGGTATTGATGAAATATAAAAGCAACAGCAAATTATCTGTCGGCATAAAGATTTTGATTCATCATGTATCCCATAGAATATTTTTGCAAAATGTTTGATACTTTTCATAGAAATAGTAATGTAACTGATATTATAATTAGAATATTTTAGATATTTTAAGTATTAGTTAGTTTTTAATTTCCTAATTTTTAAATATAACTAAACACCATTTTAAATATTCAATACAATATTATTGTATTGAATATTTACAGTCAATTTTGTGTTTATGTGCTCAATAAAATACTGAATCAACTTTTGTTTTTTCCTCATAATCGGAACCTTTAATTTATGATTTTAAATATCCTTCGAACATATTTGCAAAAAAAAAAAAAATGCATTCTAATTTAGCTCCATTCTACTTACACGTAAACCTTCGGAATGGATTAGCTGTGTAAATCGAGGACTACTGTGAATTCATTCACTGTTTTAATAGGAAGAGAATATAATAGAATAACTTTTACGTTCGGTCGTTTCCTCCATTTTTTTTTCTTAGAATTAGTGAAATCCCTGTGGAGTAAAAATTAAGTTCTGAGCATGGTTCAAGAGAAGTAGCTAGTAAATCACTTCAAAAAGTGAAGACAAACCCTAATTGGATATTAACTGAGGCTGGAGGACTGCTTAGAGGAATAAAATGCCAGGGGGGGGGGGGTGTAGAAAGACAGATGCCAAGAGGCAAACCAAGAATTTCCTATATAAATAACTTAGCAATAGTAATTGAAACAAAGAACTATGAAGAAATGAAAAGATCACAGGGTAGGACGGATTGCTACCATCAACCAATCTTCAATTTGCTGAATTAGGAATTAATATAATCATCCCTTTGTGTGTTTTAACATATGTATCTTAAACCTTGTTTACAAGAACACATGGATTCAAAGATCCCCGTTCTACTCTCGCAGCTGTGAGGGTTAATTTTAATCAGAGACTTCCGAAGATAACCTTTGTCAGGGTCTGGAGCGTGTGTTGATAATATCTTAGAAACTTCCATCCTTGTTTAGATCTGCTTTATAAATCCCCCACTTCTCAGTAGTTTTGTACAAATTTCCATTTCGACTTAACCAGAATTCTAGGCTAAGTATCATTAACCACAAACAACCTTGCATATCTGACGGGTAAGACAAAATATATGAAATGATTTAGTTGAGTGCAGTAAAAAGTTAATCAAAACATTTATTATAATTTTCTTCACAATTTTTCTATAAATTTCTTTTGAGAGACAAAATTTATATTTATTTTTGGATTTACATAAATTTTATTTTAAAATAAAACCAAAGAAAAGAAATACTAATTAATACACCTTTATTATTTATTGATTTTAAGATCTTATAAAAAGTTGCATTCGTTATCGGGTAAATACCCCCTGTAGTGGCCCAGATTGATTAATGAAGTGATTCAACATATTACAAAGACTCAAAAGACATTATCAGAAATTAAAATTATCTTAAGCCACATTACCAAATTTAAAATTCTACATATAAATAAAAGGAGTGACCAGAAGAAGATAAAATGGCGTAACACAAAAGCAATTTTATGTCCTAAAAGAATTCCAAGTGATTTACTTAGAAAACGGACAAAGATTAAAATACTAAATTCTGGAAAGAAAATAATAAAAGAATTGTAAAATACGGATTCACAACCTCAAACCGCCACAAGTAGGGACGAAAATGTAATTTATTTTGAAAAGTATTGCTGAGAGGTATACAAACGAACTGGTGCTGAGATTACATCAAGGAAATCATAAATAAACATCCGGATTTAATAGGAAAGGAGGGATTACTTTATGTGTACACAAGCATGTTTTCATCACACACACAAAAGCTTAAAAAACTCGGCAAAAATGAAGCTTGCTTGAGAAAAACAAAGGAGAATGAAACAAGCATGTTTTCATTACGAAGCGTAAGCAGAATTAATAAGTGACAAACAAGCTTATCAGAAAAGAATACCCGACAGCAGATGAACAGTTTTTACGTACAGTTGATGAATATTTAATTATCAGTCTGGCAACATAAATTATCTCTATAATTGTGTTTAATTAAAACATTTCATTAGTTGTAAATTGCAAAAAAAAAATCGTATTTGCTTGCATTGTTAACTAATGTTAATCTTCTACAAACTGAAAGCAATGAATACCGAATGAGAGAAGATTATAATTTTTTGGAATTTTTTTCCTCTTAGAGAATTTTTTTTTTTAAATTAGGAGATTTTTTTTAATATTACATGGTTGTCATTTAGTTCTGGTAATTTCTAAAATTTATTTTCTTCCAGCCAATATAGCTGGATTTATAATATTTTAATAATATTATACTGAATTTAATATAAAGCTGAAAACATATCTGCAAAAAATCCTTGTTCGAAATTTAACATAAATAAAAGTTCTTACTCTGTACACACTTATTCTTGGCTCTTATTGAACTGAAATAAGTTGATATTTTATTATTTATGTAAAGCCGGTAAGAAGAGAAAAAATTCCTTTTTAGGACTTCCAGAGTAACAAATGGCAATGCTGTAGCCAATGAAGTTTTAACTGAGGCTCGGCTATTGCCGTTACCCAGCCATGACTAGAACTTTTAGCTCAATAACACCCCATCCACACAGATTTTCTTCATTCAGATGACGGGATAAAGAGTCAAGGACTCAAATTTTGATAACATCGTAGTAAGCGAGGGCAATCTGGGTAGTATTAGCTAAGTATCAACTATTCGTTACTTAAAATGACATCGGAACTTTTTATGGGGATCGAGAACTAACCAGCAAATTCGAGAATACTGTAACATTAAAAAAAAATCTGAAAAGAAAATTATGCTCATCAAGAAAATGAAAACCATCAATATTTTATAATTTTAAAAATGTTTGTACAGTAAAACTATTGATATAAATAAGTTACATATTTGTTTCGTGCACGCTAGTAAATATGTAAAGATATGATTCGTACAAAATATACACACTTTGCAGGGCATTGCCGATGATCGTTTTGCCTGATTTTTAGGCAACCCAGTCTACCATCCATTGCGTATCACCGGCTAACTCGCCTTCGCTTCTAAAGCCCTTAAATAATGTAAAACTCGTCCTTGATGAGTTCGAACCGACATCAACCCATTAAAAAATAGTTTCGCTTAGTCCTGACGACGACGTTCACATTAGAAAATTATAAATTCATTGATCGAGCGTTTTAAAAGCCGTTTATTATTCCTCAATTAAGAATGGTTAAGTTCGAAAACAAAACAAAAAAAAAAACATTATAACGTCTAATTCATGCCCCCAAAGTAATTTCTAACTTCGGCGTCGTTGTTCCGCACATGATAATACTTTTATAATGAACGTTTTATTTACTTTTGTGAAGTGTATAAGCAGCAATTAGTAGATTTGTATCACCCAGTTGCAGGCACGCTCCCGCTGAACCTGATTATTAAAATTTCTATTACGGGTATTGTTGGAATACCTCCGATTTCGTATTAATCAGACGAGTTATTCACATGAGAAATTTGGGGAAAAATAGGAATTGTATGAGAATCAATAACAGTTGTTAAAGCCTTTCGGCACATTACCATAATACTTCCTGTCTAGGCCATTGCGATAACCACAGCTGTTTACCAGATTGCTGAAGATCGGCTGAACAATTCTGAAATGAGCAGAGCGTAGGTGGCATCGGGAACAATCTGTGGGTGTGAGAGAGCGACTGCTCCATTCTTTATTAAAATGTTGGTTGTGTCTTGAGTGAGAGAAGGAATTAAAGGCGAAATAAGATTTGAAGGAAGTTTTAATGAGATCAAAACTTCTCCAGCCTATTAGTAAGGAACTCCCTGCGGTTTAACACGCTTTGTTTAGGAAATAGTTCGCAAGAATTCTCCCTGGTGCTAGTTTAATTTTCTGAATGTTAGTCAGTATTAAAATTTCTATTTGCAGTAAAGTTTTGAATTAATCGCAATCACTGGTGAAGAGAGAAAGGGAAGTTAATTCGGTTTTTTGTTTCTTTTTCAAACTTTAATGGATTTAGACGTTGTCGTTGAATGTAATAATTTGTCTAGGTCTCCTGCGCTAAATTAAGTAATCTCCATAACTAGGGTATCAATATAATTTCCTTAGCAAGACTTCTTCAAGAAACAGTTTTGTTTCTTGTATTTGTTTCACAGCACCACTTTGTGTAACCCATCATTTGTTCTTGAAACGATGGCACCTTTTCATGAAGTATTATCATAATACCTTCAAAGGGCATGCCAAGTATTTGATGATGGCGATTTTAAAATTTTTAACGGTTGTGATTTATTTGTACACAGTTCCTTAAATTCTTATTTCGCTTATCTGATAGACACCAGTGATATGTGCATTATGTGGATACACCGTTAGTATAATCAGTAGCGCACTCAGTACACACTACGCATCGCATACGACCTATGACTGAGTATCTGAAATGATCGCTAATTCATAAGTAGTATAGAAATAGAAGACACGCATAAATAAAAAAAAATTTTAATTATTAAAAGATATTTGAAAAATTTTCTAGTGTTTTTTTTTTCATTTTTCTTTGGGGGGGCGCTTGGCCCCCCTCTGGGTGCCCACTGATTATATATTGCACGTGTCTTTCATTTCAGGGTACTGTCCAAAGCTTCCAAATACTTGCTTGTATTTGCTTTGTAATATTGCTTTCTTTTAGAATTCATTTAGTAGTGTTTTGATATCAGATCATGCCTCTTTTGGTTAAATCAAAATAAGTGAATTTTGTTTAAATATAATTTGTTTCCAGCAAACCATGACCTAGTTTTTAATGAGTCAAATCAGTTTCATTTTGGAGATTATCTAGTGTGGCAGCATTTTATACTAAACTGCATCATTTACGAAACAAGTCAGTGAACTGTGACTTTAAATTTCCAAAGTCATAACTTCTGAAAACATTCTTAACTTTGTCGACTGTGTAAACTCCGCCCATTTTAACAGTTTTGTTTCTAAATATTTTCCCTATTCTTAGAGCAGCTTATCATGAAACTATTGAACAATTCGTAACAAGTACTACTTATACTGACTACATGGGACTTGAATAAATTTAGTGTAATCCTTTATCCAAGTGTAAGCAAACAAACTTTGCGCTTGAAGTATCTTCAGGACTGAGGCAACTCGTGGTAAAGGTGGATCCAAGCTCTCATGATTCCTTCTCTTAGTATCTCCCACAATGCAAAGCACATCTCCTTGCGGACATGTATAATGCAATACATTAAGGGAAGGCCACTACCCAGACCGGTTTCGACCTTTATTGAGGTCTCTTCAGTGGGAGCCTGACCCAGAAGTGGTGATACCAGGGTGGAAGCAATGGAGAAGTCATATTTACCTATATGAGTTGCCAAAAGGTGTTTCACCTTAAATTACTCTGGATTTAGAGAAAGATGTTGGAAGTTTTTAATGCATAACATTATACATGTCCGCACGGAGATGTGTTTGCATTATGGAAATATTAAGAAAAGGAGTGATGAGAGCTTAGTCCACCTTTAGCACGGGTTGCCTCAGTCCTAAAGATACTTCAGGCGCAAACTTTGTTCGCTTACACTTGGATAAAGGATTACACTAAATTTATTATAACCAAGTGAAAAAAAACTTTCTACATAGGACTTTGTTTGAAAAATTCAGTTACGTAATTAGTAAAATGCCTTTCTAATATCTAAGCACTTTTGTTCCATGATGAATTATATTTTTGGTATTTTCCCGAACTTTCGGCAGGTGGAGAAAAATATCTCAAAGATTTATTATCCTATTCTTCTAATTTTTATCCAGGCATCTTTGGTAAAAACGGATATTCGTTTTATTGACGAAGTAAGTTTTTGTCTGTTGTTTAAAATTTCTCCCAACAGCTAATATTAAGCAATTAAAAATATCTCCTTTTATAAGAACACATTCACGTATAAGATGTCTTTTATGGTATTCACTACCACTTCTTATCATTTTAAATGTTAAGTCATCAACCTAGAGTTTTTATTAATATCTAAAATATATTATGAGAATGTGGGTGGACTGTATGTTAAAACTTTAATTTTGTTTTTTAATTTCAAGTAAACTTGATACTTTATTTATTTTTTTCTTCCTTTGTATTTAGGAAACCACAGATCTGACTCAGTGCAAAACATCTCCTTATGAAGAAGACGATTTTAAAATCGATTGTAGGAAATGTTTAAGCCAACTGTACTATCGTAATGAAAAAAAAATGCAAAATTGTAATGAAGAACTAGTTCTGTTTCAACTAGTTCTTACATTCTTCAACTCAGGAAAGGGAAAATGTCCAGGTAAGTCTTTAGTGTAAATTTCTGAAAGAACGAAATTACAAAATAATTCACAAAAGAAAAACAGATTATTTAAAAATTGCTATGTCCACATTACCCAAATTCTCCTATTTATTGAGGTGAAAGAAACATTACGAAGAGGGTTCGAATCCGATTCTCCAACACACACAATCTGTAAGTTACAATATAAAGTAAGCAACTGTATTATAAGTGCTGATGGGGCTTTTCCGTATTTTAGTAGAGGCGTCATTATAATAAAAAGGTACAGGGTTAACTTGACTGTTAATCGCTGTACTAAGAAATTGCAAGACAGCTTTATAGGATTCGAATTTCCCAGCGCAAATTCGATTTTCTTATCCTTCGACAGCCATATCAAACTGGCGTCCTCTTAAGGTTCTTTAATTACACGTATTCTAATTGTATTATCAACAACAATAGATCATCGTAGATATATTTAGAAGTGGCCACCGTAATACTAACTTGATAAAAAAAAAAGAGTAAAAACTTGACATTTTAAAAATTAAAAGAAATATCTACTTATGAATTTCTTGCTGCAAAAGAATTGTTCCAGTTAAACATTTGTTTCCGTTGGTAATGTATAAAATCTGTGTATTAATTGAAACTAATCCAAATATAATATAAGCTATTATATTAATTAATAAGTAATATAGTAGCGTATATGCTTAAGTCTCGTGCAAAAGAATTGCATGGGAACCAGAATACACGGAGGAATAGCAAATCCAAAACTGAAGTACGTCTAGCGTCGGAGGGAAAATATTGAACAGTGGAATCGTAAGCTAAAAGTTTCATTTAGTGCGATGAAACTGATACAGGTGTTCCCCCGGGAGTTCCTGAATATATTGCTAGTGAGATGTACGATTTTGTCTAGTTTATTCCTATTTACATTTATTGTAATTCGACCAAGATTACACTTATTTTCCAATTAACATTTGCAATAATTTTCATGTTAAATTACTAATATAAAGAAATATATTATTATAACGTACAGAACTTACGTTATAATACACTGACGTTTGCTCATAAAGTTTTGAAATTTGTTCCCATCCAGAAATAATGGATATCATGTATATTTCATCCAAAAAAAAAAAAAAGTACTCCATTTTGTGTGCTGAGAGTTATATTTAAGTCAGAACCAGGCATCTTATTCAGCCAAAGGTATTACGCGGACATGATTTAAATCAAGCTACCACAGGGTGGTATATCGATTTAAACTACAGCAGTGTGAGAGGGGAGGAATGAGTGACTGTCTTCAAGATAGTTCTCTCCTGCCATAACTTACTCGTTTTGCGAATAAGGAACCTTTACAATAAAGAAAAATAGCCCGAAAGATATCCAATGTCTTAAGGCAGTTTAGGACAATTTAATAGCTATGACATAAATCCTTATTCAGAGGAGCGCCCGCCGGTTATGAACTAGCGCACGTTAAGCAAGCTTAAAAGCAACTCATCATTCCACAAAGTGTTGCAATTGCACCTCTCGGGGATGTCATTACTTCTGACGTCTTGTCAGCGTGTCGGGTTAATCTGATCATTTAATCCATTAGTATTATACTCGACGTAATGCCATAATCCATTTCTGCTAGCACTAACGACTAAAAAGGTATTCGTTGAAGGATACCCTGTGGCAAAAGAAGAGTTAAATTTATGCATACACGCTAATGTGTGTGTGTGTGTGTGTGTGTGTTGATATGTTAGAACCCGAGTCTTTCCAATGAAGGGGCACAATTCATATTTAATGCTACAAGAGCACACGGTATAATTTATAACACAAAATAATTCAGGAGCTTAAAATGTACTGCATGTGCTTTATATGATTGCTAATTAATATTGTCTGATAATTTAATATTAAGTGTTTCTTTTAAAGTATTGGAATCTAAAAAATAATGTTATTTGCTATCGATTTTGCACAGCATACCATGGGGGGGGGATTGATTACGACAGCAGTGAGAAATCCAATGAATGCAATGAACATCTGATTCATTGCGACTGTTATTGTCCGACTGACTCCATCTCGTGTTGAAAAGAATATTTTAAACATACTGTTTAGAAGTTGGCTGCTTTAATTTTCTTTATTTATCTTCTTTGCAATCAGGTCGTTCTCGTCAGGTGGACATTTCTTTTCCGTAAGCCAGAATAATATTGCATGCATGCTACATAAAAATATTTCATGCGCCAAGTCTTTCAAACGTTTCTCAAAAATATTATGATATATCCAAGTTTTATCATATCCAAGATATGATATATCCGTCTGTGAAACTGTTGATTTAGCAGGACAATAAGCCAACAACTGAGTAAGTTGAACCATCAATTTACAAATCATCTTACAATCAATTCGTATCTGTACTATAACGTAAAGAAGATTAACTTAATGCAGTGGCGGCGCGTCCATAAGAGCTACAGGACTGCAGTTCCTCGAGTATAAAATGAAAGTTTATATACGTTAAGAGATATTACATCCCATATTGTTTCTTAGCCGAATAAGAAACTCAAAGAGTTTCGTGCCGAATATAGAAACTATATAAAGTTCGGCGATTCCAAGCGTAAGCAAAAACCTGGATAGCAGCAACTGACCCTTGAGGTAGTGCAAGCTGAGGCAACTCATAGCAAAGATGAGACCTCAACAAAGGTTGAAACCGGTCTGGGTAGTGACCTTCTCTCATAATGTAGAACAGTAATACAGCTCCTAGGAGCTAAGTTCACATTATGGGAAAAATACCAAGAATAGTGATCGGAGCTTGCTCTACCTTTGCTATGAGTTGCCTCAGCTTGCACTATCTTAAGGGTCAGTTGCTGCTATCCAGGTATTTGCTTACGCTTGGAATCGCCGAACTTTATATAGTTTCTATATTCGGCACGAAACTCTTTGAGTTTCTTATTCGGCTAAGAAGCAATATGGGATGTAATAATATCCCTTAACTTAAATAAGTTCATGTCGCCGAATTGAAGCCTTTGGCTCTTCATATATTTAGTAGCAATAGTCAATGTGCTGTGCGAGCTAGGGCTAGTATCAGTACTGGCTACTGTACTCAAAGCTGGAGCTTAGTTCAATGCAGACCGAAACAAATCACTGCTACCTAGTGGGGTAACTGTGATTTACATCGCAGTTTTTGGCTGATAGCACCCCAGCCAAAGATACGTTGCTACTACACGAGCACAAACAACACAAATTAATATCGTAGGTAAATATTGTGCGGTTTTTCTTTTTTTTTTTTTCTATTTAATTCTAGTGTTTAATTTATATCTTTGTAGAAATGAACGAAGAAAAGAAATCTATTATATTTTAGTTTTATTAATGATATAATTTTTTCAGCCAATATTGATTTTTTTTTTTTACTTTTATTGCTACAGCCCCCCACTACTACAAATTCTTACGAGCCGCCACTTATAAACTATCCTCTGTGTGCTTGCACCATTTGCATATAATATTTATTAAGGGTGAAAATTATTACTTTTTAAATGAAATAAATTAATAATAGTTATATTGGTTAAAATAAGGAATAATAAAATATAATTGTAAGACACGTTTCTTATAGACTAAAAAACTATGGGATATATTTTATGACGAACACCATATATATACATATATATATATGTATATGTATGTAGAATTTTTTTTTAACTTGGGTAGATTATGTATTCAAGATACCAAGTAATGTTCAGGCGCAAACTTGACTTTCCTGTTTGCTTAAGCAAACAGATAAAAGCTATTATTTGGAGATGAGGAGCTTCACTAATACCATATTCCTCACACACATTCATGATGCATTATATTTAAGTCCGTAGCACTCTTTTTATCACACTATTATCAAAATATCTTTTGAATGCAACAGGAATTAAATGAGCAAACTCCCAAACGATTTAATTACGATGCCGTACACAATCCCATAAACATGTTATTTAATAACTCTATAAATAATAAGGGGAAGATTATATTAATTTTTCTTTATCGGCATTTTTTCCAGTTATAATCTTCAGTTGTTTCAACAGTTCAGGAAAGTTCTCATCTGCTAGCTTCATTATGACAGTAAAACTAACAGAGGCGGCTCGTGCATAGACACTGCGGAACCACAGTTTTTCTCGATATATAAATATTTATTCATTTATTTTTATTTGCTTGTAATATTTAATTTTATCATCAGCAATCCTATACAATTCTCTTATTTTGTATAAAAAATAATAAAAATCCATCTAGTAGCACTGTGTTTACCACAGTGTCATATTACTACGCACGCAAGCATATGCACGTCATAGTGAGATGCGAGCTATTAGCGTAACGCGGCACTGTCCATCGCGCAGTTCCACTGTTGGTTATATGCAGTTTGCGCCAGTAGTAGAGTGTTCGTAGTGCTTATCGTGTTTATTCCGTCTCTGTAAATATTTGGACGTTACAATTAAAGGATTCAATTGTGATGTCCAAAAATTGTAAATCCATTCCTTTAATTACAATTAAAGGAATTGATTTTATTTTAAGGTAATTTTGAATTATACCAAACTGTATAATTTTATCGATAATAAACAGTATTTTTTCATGTTTTTTTTTGGTAAATATTTACCATAATTTTTATATTTTATCCAAAAATGTATACACTGTACTTACAGTATGTATATTTAGAAATTTGCAGCCCCCACGATTTCAAGCCACGAGCTGCCACTTGAAACAAGTATAAGAAAATTTTCTTGAACTCGTAGGTTTGACATTTCTATCTTGCAGAGAGCCAAAATGGAGTATTCCTAACTTCTGTCACGTATTGTACTTTCCCCTAGAGCGATCTTTCAAGTGTCCATTCACGAACAGGTTTCCCGCAAGAGAAATTCTTGTGAAGTTCCGATGTCACTAAAGAGATGAGTGTTCACTTGCTGTCAAGTTCCATATGTTTGGTTTGGCAAACCAAGGAGGTCCTTTTCAACACTTGCTGGAGTGTGGAGGGCCGACACTCAGTCAATGGGTAGTCTCTTGGGCAATAACGTCAATAAACCTGCAGCTATTTTGTAATTGGAAGACCCTATGGTCTGCTACTGAACATTGGTGTAAGTGGTATGGAGTGAATTCTACTGTATTACCATATTGCAGGATTTTTAATGATGCCAGTTTAAAAGTGGTACCAGTTTCTTTTTCCTGGACATTTATCATCACCAGTTTTGGTAATTTCTGCACAATGTCTATATGCAAATATGAAATCAAAACAAACGATTCCACGGTTTCAATGCTATGAAAAATAACTCACATAAGTTCTTTACTTCCGTAGTTATTACAAGTACCAAATATTTATATTTTGTTTACATTATGAGGAAAAATTGAAAAGTGTTTAGCAGCATTTATTCAGTTAGAAATTTTTCGGCACATTTTTTTTGGAATAATGGTAGACACTGAATAGTGATGACACAGAGCGTGCTTTTATGGTATTTCAATCGGCCATTTCCTTTACTGCCACCTGACGGGTTTTTTCTGACAGACGATAAACGAAGTGGTGAGCGATTTCTGTGAACATAAGACATATCTGAATACACTTCACACAAGTAGAGGGAGATGTTTGTCAAACACGTGATAAATTATGAGGAGTTCAATCATAAATGGGCAATGTTACCAAATGTAGAAAGATTTAGTTGCCAAGATCTGAAACATTTTGGCTAACATTGCTTAGTGTGGATTCTATCATTATAACAATGGGAAATCCAGAACATTGCTGCTGTTAACGATGTATCAAACCAGTGCTGTCTGCCTTACAAAATGGTGGCTTCATACATTACAAGAGACGCATCAAAACTTCAGTTCGGTATTGTATTGCAGAGCAGTGCTGAACAATATGGTAGATGTTTTATTCGAAGTGTGAAAAAAGAAAGAGAAAGACTGCATACAAGTATACTTCTGTTATCAGGCAGTTAATAGAAATGATAGTATAAAACGATTCTAGATTTGCCTATTTCATGGAATACAAGATGCGATTGTTGTTTGCCGTACTTTATTTCCCCGATACCTATTAAAAATCACTGACAAACTTGAGCCAGATGTCTGTGTTGGAGTTTGGCTACCTTCTGGTCTTTACAGTTAGGGAAAATCCTCGCCTACTCCCTTTGGGGATTAAACGGCGTTAAAATGCTTATATAAAACATTGGAAGCATGCATTTTATACACATCCCTATTGGAATGAAATTATGTTTGGAGAAATAACTCTTAAAAGCTCGTTCCTACGAGTGTTTAAATCTACCCATTGTTCATCTGTGTGAGAATTAAATAACAACGAATACGAATGAAAGACAAAGCAAGATATACGTGTTTCCTCTTGATTGCTTTCCTTATGCCGCTTTTCACTTCTCTAAGACAGAGGTTAAGAGGGTAAAGCTCATTTGAATAAAGATTTTCGTTTGTATTTTTTTTAGCAATGTGCGTCTGCCTAATTAGGCAGAAAGCTTGGCTCCACTTTAACATACCTTCGAAATGCGGGAACGCAATTAAATCTGAAGTCTCAAGGGAGGTAGAGAGGAGCAACGTAAGAAATCCGACTTAGAATTCACTTCATACAAGGCAGAAAACGACTCAAAACTAACTAATAATTATGGAGAGAAAAATATTCATTCACTCATGGGATTAACAATGAGAAGACATCTACCTAATTAACTATCAAAGCGTTAATCCTTGGAAAATTTCTAAAGAAATCAGGTAAATTAACAGCTTCTAGGAGAACATAACGGAATCAAATCTTTATAACATTTGGGAATAATTTATTCCTTTGGATGGATGATTCGTTATTACCAGAATGCTCATACTTTGCATGATACGTTTAATTACCTTCATATCGTATTTTGCTGCAACAGTCATGGGATACAGTAATTTTCGAGGTTTATTGTTGCATTGAAATTATATAAAGATGCACTTTGCAGTGCATCTTTATTTATTAGATTCGGTAACTCTTATCTTACTAATGAAATAGTTATTGAATTTCTTTCGAGTTTGCTCTCTGAAGAAACTGTTGCATTTTATTCTAAGTTCTCTTTATAGTATATCTATGGATATTCCGCCTGATAATAAAGATAGCAGATAAATATTGACACATTCACTACGATTCTAGTTTTTCCTCTGGTTGTTGTTATAAACTCCATTAGACGCACAAAGAATATGAACTTGTCCAAGTGGGCGATATTTCCATTTTTGACGATTACATTCTCTGATGGAATTTGTTTCTCTAGGATAGTTGGTTCCTGATTCAGAATATTTAGAATTCGTTCGGGAAAATGCTAAATTCCAACAGATGTATGTGTGGTTTACGTGCTCTGTACCTGAATGGATTATTATGTGTACTGTTGAATACTTCTGCAGAATAAACGGAAGTACTGGAATAGTGATGTTGTCCTAGACTCAGAGTTGGAGTAAGTCTTAACATTCTTTCCGAGTATTAGCCTTATTATGGTGTGGTTCGACCTCAGAAATAAGTGTTTTTAATTGATTGAATGATTCCATGAATGTTTAAACCGAGGTACGTATTCAACGATTTATCATTCGTAAATCTTCAGGTTTAGCATAGTTTTGTGACGTCACAATCAAATTATCCTGGTGGAAAGATAATATCATTAGGCTGAAGATCGACTTCAATTTTTAATACCCAAAGAAGAAAAGTAAATTTAATAATAAATTAATTTCATTGAATTCCAGTAAGTGTAAAAAACTTTTTGAAATTGATATTCTAAGAGCCAAAGTTTTATTTCTTTTATTTTTAAACCGCTGCATTGATTTGTGCTCGCTGAGTATAATAAGATGTTTTAAATCCTTATCACCATTCTTAGTATCATCTCATTTTAAGGTTTACTGAAATGAAAACACAAGGAAATATATTTAAATTAGATCCAAAAGATCTAATATTGCGTCTCTGCCACAGAGAGACATTATCTGGCAATTCCCATTGTTGATCCCTCTATCCTGGTTGAGTCACGTTGATTAATCTGCAAAGGTCATAATTCAGTTTGTGCATTAGCACGTAGACCTAAAAGCAGAGAGATTTTATTACCTACTATAGCCAGTATCTGCCGTGTATGGTTAGTTTTTGGTTATTTACGGATTCAACTTAACTGCGAGAATGTCGATAATATTTTGACACTGAACGTAAAATCAAGATTAGTAAATGCTCTAAAATTAATACATCGCATCAAATAGTCCTTCAAATGAGTTATAATACAATTTATGTGATTTATTTTAAAGTCTCGAAAGTTTTTCTTCAAGATACGAGAAGAATCTCATTGGCTCGGTAATGACACCACCAATCTTCTTTTCCGCGGGAATTGTGAAGTGGCTTGAAAACAATTACGTGTCCGTTGGTCTCTAGAGCAGGGTTTATGCCATGTCTAACGCTTAGTGCATCTACGGCAATAATGTTGCGTTGAGTTACTGTCATGATTGAGTTCCCATAAAATTACATGTTTTGGTTTCAGAGTTTAATATCGGAGACTCCTCGTACATCTGCAATGCTAGCAGCTTATTTTTGGGTACCGCCATTAAATCAGCTACGTCCATTCTGAATATAATAGTTGGCGCCGAGTATGACATAAAACATATTTTTTTTGTTTCTCAATTTTCCATGGTAATACGGTTTAACGCTCGGCATCGCAGGCACTAAAGAAACAAGATTGGAATTTTAGCAACAATAGCTGGAATCTGGAAATACTGAGATATCTAACAATGCACTTTTTTTGCTATTGTTTAAATCACTTGATTTTTGCAAGCCTGGAATATTGGAAATGTAAACAATACTTCTCAGCTGAATAAACATTATTATGCGTGTAGTGCATAAATAATTTATCATAAATAATTCATCTTAGTTTTCGAATTTTAAGCTTTATTCATTTCGACAATGAGAATTTTTCATTAGAGCAGTTCAAAAATTACTTTGCTGAACAATTAATCCCAAAGCACACTATTTTTGTTAAAAAAATATATTTTTTATTTTTTTCATAATCGTGAAATATTTTATATTTTGTTGGTTGGTTTCAATGAAAGGGATCTTTTTGTGATAGATTAGAACGACAAAAGATAGGAAGACAGAGAAATTTTAGAAATAGATGGATTGGACTGAAAGTCGATGAACTTCAAATGAATCATTAATTGTCTTTTCGTGCAGTGAATAATCCAAATGTAAACGACATACTGGCAGTCAAGAACAATCAACATATGTTTTGAAAGGCCAACTACATGAGCTGTATATAATATAATGCTAAATAAACTTGCAGCTAGTGATATCTTAAAAGTATTTCTGAATCTGATTCAAACCCTTTATTTTTAAGGCACACGAAAGATTTGGAAGGTATTAGAATGAATAATTCTGCTTAATTTCGTTTTGCTAATATAATGGCTGCTCCAGAGAACTTCTCTCTGGAACCTATAGTTCACGTAGTTCCTTTTATAATCTTCGATATAACAAGTGAAGCTTTATTTTTTTTTTAGAGAATTTTTACTCTTATTTCAAGTTTTCAATATATATTTCAATGATTAATGTCTCAGAGTCATAGTTCTCAGAAAAAATAAATTATAAAGGTCACGTTGCGTAAGGAAGATCTCGTATTACAAAACTAAATTCAATTAAACTAAATCTTGCTTCTAATGACAATCAACACCCCATGCTGAGGTAACCATCCTTAAAGGTGTTCAGGACATTCACAATCATCCGCAAAAGTGCTGAGGACACTAAGGAATAAACCACAAATGCACTGAGGGTGATCGATAGCAAATATCATTGCATGTATTTCAAGTCTGCTTACGTTATTCCGAAATGATAACATCACATATTTTAATGAATGAGAAATAAGATTTGGAAGAGTGCATTTACCGATATAATTTTCACCCTTACTTTTGTAAATACAAGGAAATATATTTCTATCTAAGATTCAATCCAAGGATTCTTCGACATCAAAGTTAGGTACGTTGGTTTTCCTACCACTGTGTTGTTATCAAAAAAGGATTAAGTTAGGACTAGCGCAATTGCAATTAGGTCGAAACTAATTATCATATTTCCGTCGATTACAATGACTAGCAAGCTGTACGTTTGCTCTCGAAGACGGTTAAAAATCAGCGCAATTAACTTTTTCTTCTAGTAGCGTAATTTGGCCGTTGGAGATCTAAACCTACAATTACCTATCCGCGAATCGAAGGATGCGTCAAGCGATAAAAGCATTTGTAAACCGTAAACAGAACGTTATCATGACATGATGGGAATTAACGTTACCTCGTTCGAGGAGAGACGGAAGCAACTTGAATAACAGAGAAAAACAAAAAAAGAAACTGAATTTGACGATGGCGAAAAGTGATATTACCCCATGGGCCGGCAGGATGGGATATTTACTTAGGTTCGTCTAGAGGATATTACAGCTTACTAATGAATAGTGAAGAAATAAACTGATTTTTTGCAATCCAAGGAAACCTTGGTTAATATTTGTAAAAATTAAAAATATTAAAACTAATTCAAAGGCTGCCAAACTTTACTCCTTGAGCATCCACTGAAAGTATTTTATAAATCTCTATGCTTTCAAAACAGGTGGACAAATAAAACATTTTAGATGAGTATTTGTTTCAAGTCCATATTTCGTTTAATACGGACTTGAAGAATACGTTCGTAGGTCTCATTAAACTGCTGACGCATTATGAACTTGAATTCTATGATTCATCATTACATGAGACTTCAACCAAGTAAAGCTGTGTAAAACCGATTTTCAAAATGTCTTAAAATTTATTAGCAATATCTGGAGAGTAGATCGACGTAGCTCTTAAGAAATGGCAAATCGACCCAGTTTCGAACCTAATATCCGATTGTCATCTTCCCCTTGTGCATACCGTTAGTAAGTATTCAGTTGGCCACTGAATGAACGAGGTTGGACTGGATTGCCCTAAATTAGGGAGCTAAATTAACAAGCTTTTTGTTTAAAAGAGTACTACTAAGAGATTTCTATTTGGGATACTTAAGAATAAATATGTTGACTATAATTATTTTCGGAATACTAGAATAGGCTATAGTTGAATGTTAATGGAGGATAAAAATTGAAAAACTCGAATCAATATGTATCTAAAAATGATAAAGAGAAACATTTTGCCTTGAAAGTAGGTGAAAATAATCCGGATTTTTTTTAATATATTAAGTCATATTTTATTGGGAAATATCACTATATAAAATATAAGACGAAATCAGCTACAACATAATAAACCCTTAAAACTGCTTAATGATAAATGACAGAAATCGATTTGGACAACTGGCGTCTCCAAGAACAGGTGAATAGACAAAAAAGTTTTGGGAATTCGATGTGGGAAGTAAGAAAAGCATTCATTATGAAGACCTACTCCAATTTTATTTTTTTTTATGTGAGGAAGACGATTCGAATTGGGTAATGCCATATGGTGCTGCTGTTTTATTAGCTCTATTATATCGGCTTGCTTCCCACGTGTTATAATCAATACTTCTGTTATGAATAACCCTTTTAGACAAAAATTAATTAAAACCTGTCATAACTTATCCGACAAATCTGAGCTTTGCGGAATATCTGACATATGTTATCGTTTGTTATGAAAAGGCATCAGTTTTTCGTTATTGGGGTTTTCATAAAAATCCTTGATAGTCTTTAACGAGAAAGGGACAATTTTTATAATAACACGCGGTTGGGGGGATTTGCACTAGTTCTTTAATAGTCGGCTCAGTTTTCTATTGAAAGAAAATTACCTACAGTACATTATAATATATTACTTATAAATTATATGTATGGGAGAAAACAAAAGGAATTGTTAATTACTAAAAGAATTCTACTCAAGTAACAATACGTATAACATTTTTAAATGCTTTTTAGATACTGTTTGATTTCCTACTGTGACTTAAAAGCATTTCGTTTTCTTGGTTAAATAAACTGTAGCAATTCTTGAACGAAAACAGTCCCTGAAAGATAATTTCGATAAAGTGGAAATTTTCATACATTGATCGGCTCCTAAATCCTTGAATTTATATGTTAGAAAGTGCTTCTTATTAAATTCATCTTCACTCTTACAGATAAAATTACGAAGTCAAATCCGAACACTTACTAATTTCCATAAATTTCTTCTTTGTATGCCCCAGCGCTTGCAAACCCAAACGCATTCATGTATTCCAATCAACTTTAGTGTATCCAAAGATCTATGTGAAATGCACTTAAATTAGTCATACTTGCAATTTCATATTTTGAAGAAGTTCGCTGCTTGTGATAGATGACTGACTTATGCAAAGTATCATCACCTTGTATCTTAGACATCTTTTATGTTGTTATCACTTAGCACTAGTTTACTCCGTCATGGTCTTACTCCATCTTACAGGTCCATGAATAGGACCTGTAAGATGGAGTAAGGTCATGAAAATAGTTACTGAGGCCAATCAAGTAGGCCAAAATGACGTATTTACCAATAAACGGATGTTGGTGGTTCCTGCCGGCAGGCGCAGTGGGAGCGAGATTGCAACATGCGTGGTTCTTATTTACTGATACAAGTATTCGATCCCAGTCTCATTTTTGCTCATCGACATACAAGTGAGCGTTAATGTTCATCAACATACATATTATAATTCAATCGTTATTCATTCACGAACTAAACTTCTCTATGTTGAAGAGTTGAGCAGCGCTGGTAGTAATACCAGTGATATTAATACCAGTAGTTTATTAATATCACTAGTAATACCAGTGATATTACTAGTAATAGTAATACATACTATATTATACATACAATAAACACTGTAACTATAAAATAAACAATCTAAAAACTCACATAAGCGTCTTTTTTGTTTGTCCTATCATAAATACGTAATAGTAAAATATAGGGGGTCGATAAAAAGTCAAGAAACGCTTTAAGGGGTCGACGGGCAAATGATTTTGGCGACTCCTGGTCTAAACAGAATAGTAAAAGTGAAGTTTGTTTTTCCCCCTTCGGAGTTTTCACTTCTGTCACAAAAATCGAGATAAATTCTTCTCGCATATGAAACTCAGGCACACACAGACTCGAACTGTTGGATCGGAAAAATTCGAAATGTTTGATGAGCAAATTCTTACAATCCTTCAGAAAAAGTGAGAAATTTCACGAACATCAGGGTGTCAACTTAGAGTCTTTAAGTTTTAGAAAAACGGTTATCTGAAAAGCAACATTTAAACTTAAATACCCATTGTTAGGAGGGAAATTGATAAAAAATTGTTATTTCCGGACAGCAATAGCTTTGTAAAAATACAATGTTTATCGGAATATATATCACTGAAGGAAATTTATTTTATTTTCATGTTGCATTCCAATGTCGAAGGTATCCTGTGCTATCCTTTTCCAGAGGGACAAGCCAAGGAATGCATGACACGTGATGTCTGCAGACATCGCTATACTTTGTCATAATTAACCAAGTATTCAGAACATCTCAAGAGGACTTATTTTTTTAAAAATTATCTTGACAGATATAAAGTAGACCCGCGTAAACTTGGAGTAATTTAAACGATTATAAGTGGGGAGATCTGATAATAAAATCCAGTTGATTAAGCAATGTCAAGATGAACTGTAATTACCTTCTTCAGCTTTCATTTGTTTCAAGTACGTATTCGTAAGAGAATTTACTTGAACTCCAAATTATTTATAAGATTTAGTCATTAACTGATGATTTACTGAATCAGAAACAGTTTCTTTCTTTCCCTTATATCTCTTTTCCCTTTAAGAGTGTACTTTGATTTAAATGATGTGCTTGTCGCTGGATAAAAGTAAGATAGTTACCTCTGATAAAGAATAACATGAGTACGTTTCCTTAGAGAAAATTACTTAAAGAATAAAAAATGAGATTAAAGCCAATTAACTGTGAAACATCGTAAAGTAGAAGAGAAAACAGTTTCTGTTTTAAGCCCTTTTTATTTTGCACAATTAGATTTTAAGTAATTCAGATTTCATCCACGAGATGAAGGTATTAACTTTTTCCCCTCTTAAACTGCAGTCTTGACTAATGCATGAATCTACTTTTAAAAGAACAGTCACATTAATTTATTTTCTGAGCAGTGTTCCTTTCGAAAATTATAGTTTTAAAGATTTCATTTATGTAAATTACATTCCTTATTAATAACACATTAATATAATATTAATATGTTAATAAAATATCTAAAATATTTGAAACTCCTTATAATCTGATTTCAAAAAGGGACAATCAATGCTTTTTTGTTTTAAAACAATCAAATTCTATTATTTCTGAAGTTTAGAAAAAGATTTGGAGTAAAGTATTTTCACACACAGTATATCATCCACGAAATGTTGTTAAAACGAGAATAAATGCGTAGTCTATGGATTGGTTAATTCGGAAATCTGCTCTAGCAAATCAAAAGAAATGTTTTCAAGACTCGTAAAGCCCCAATAAGTAGAATAGTGGTCGCATAAAGGGCGATGAAAATAATTTAACTCATCAAAGGAAATATTTTATTATATAGATATGGCAATACTTCTTACAGTTCCAAAATTAGACTATAATACTCATACGTGTTTAATACCATGTGATAGCGACACTTTCTGCCGTAATTTCTTCCAAAGTTCTTGATTTATTGTTAGCGTTGAGCTTAACTTTCGTTGATGAGTGAAGACCTGCTTCACTCATCAGTTTTCCTGTGTAAAGCTTTGTGGAGCGCGATCCAGTGATCCAAATGCTGCTAAACTTCGCAGGAATACATTGTGCGTCATGCAGAAGCGATACCTGAGGGGCAAAAAAAAAGTGGGAAAAAAAATTCCAAAATTCACCGCCAGGGGCGTTGTATATACAAACACCTGGAATTTGCATATCAATCAACTCGGTAGGTGCCAGGAGGGTTAAATAAGATGGACACGGGATTTTTCCCCTTCATTCTGGTTGTTAATACCGTCCACCGTGAGCACTAACCATTCCCAACGTGCTTCGCTCGTGAAGCTGTACTATCTAAACAATTGCAATGCAATTCAGTCATTACTGCACTCCGCGAATTTCTTTGCTTGAATAGATGTCGACGAGATCCTCCATCTCCATATGCTCTACGTCGAATGATTATTCGTTTTGAGGAAACTGGATCGTTGGGAGTTAGACTTGGCAGAGGTCGCCAACCAATCAGTTTGCTGTAAGTGAATGAAGTTGTTACTGCCGTTTTGGAGCAGGCCATGAATAACATGGATGTGCCTTAAACAACTGTCTGGATGATTCTGCATTTCTATTCATTCAAAATACTCAAGAGTTGCGTCCATAGGACTTTGCAAACCGACTAACATTGGCTTTCACATTCCTTGCGCGAGTGGGGTTGGACACTATGGCCCATCCGTGGATGATTTTGTCTGGCGTAGGTTTATAGCTTCGTTTATCATTGGACCATTCTTCTTTGAAGACATTTGCCAGTCGGGTCCTGTGACCTGCTCAGTTACTTCCGAGTATGATAAACAATCTTGTTGTGCCACGGATTCAGCAGCGGCTGCTCATGGATTCAGTCATTTTTCATGCAGGATGGGCCCCTCCACCCATCGGTCGATATCCGTATAGGAGGTTCTTTGAGAACATTTCACGGAAACCAGAGTGTGTGTGCAGCAGCGCGTTTCCCGCTGCATGGCTATCTCGTTCACTTGCTTCTGACCTTCCCCCCTCCCCAACTGTGATCATCCTGGCGCTGAAAGAGAGAGAGAGTGAGCATAACCAGCATGTGCGCAATATCAGTCCTCACCAGCTGTGTTCTGCCGCTGAACACACTTGTCAATGGATGCAGTTTGTAGCATATCGGGAAGGAGATAGCACATTGAACAGTGCACCCCATGAATGCATAATAAAAAGATGTTATTTATGTCGCTTTTCTGCTCCTTACACGCACAGAAAAATTACTACATATGCATATGGTGCACCATGTGGCACCTCTGGTTGTGAATATTTCAACTTTTTTTTTTATCCTCAGATTTTGCTTCCGCATGACACTCAATGTATTCCTGCAAAGTTTATCAGCAATTGAATCATTTGGCTCCATAAGGCCTTAAACAGGGATGCTTTAATTCGGATTGTATAACAACTATCAACGATTTTTTCCTACCTTATGTGTACATATCTTTTCTAAAAGTAATTATTCTATATTCATCGAACTCAACTATAGTTTTTGGCAGGAGGTTACCGAAGGGACCTTTATAGAGTACAATGAGGCTTGGATTTCTTCCCATAAATGCATCTGTATTGATGAATAGATTTTGTATTTGACGCCTGTTTTCACTTTGATTTGGGACACACAATTTTCTGGTTATTAATTCATGTGTCGCTGTGCTTAAAGAGCTTGCGCTCTTTAAGCATAGCGACATGTGAATTTTTATTTCAAAAGAACAAAATCGGCGGTTTGACAAAGTGAATTCGCATCTAAATTTCTTCATTAAATTGGTCAGGCAAGCCAGTTTGCGTCGGTAATTCCGGGAAGTGACTTACTGCGTTGGTACTTGATGGCCAATAATTGAAACCAAAAGTTAAAGTTGCGAGTAACATGTTTTTTTTTCTTTGAACCAAAATGAACAAAAGAAATAAGGAGCAGTGCAAAATATGCATAAAAGAAATATGTCCAAGTACAAAACAAAGTGCCCTTGGGACGCTTTCGTTTATCCATGATGCACTGTTTATCAGTAAGATTTCATTTTATCAATATTTGCAAATAAATAAAAAATGTAAAATTATTACTATTAAATAAAGAAACCATTATTACTACAGCTATCTTAGGAATGCCGAAGGTCGTATTCTTAAACGTTCTCTTTAAAAACGACTAAGCTTCTCTGTGATTGAAACAGAGTCAAAAGTACCTCAAAGTCAAAACACAATTTTTTTTTTCTGCTCCGACTATTTTAAAACATGAACTACTAATATAATTCATCATACGGGCGGGATCTAAAGCTAGCAGACATGACATTATTTCAGTAATAATGAACGACAAATACCAATTCTGCTGATGATCGAAAATAATTTACCAAAAACGATAAAAATGTAGACGGGGAAAAGTGCATTTAATTCTACGACTTATCGATTGCAAGTCTTCAGTATTGAACCATTGGATGAGTTAATCATACTTGTGGCTGACTTATTATTCGGGGAATATGCAACCTTGCAGCATCTAGATAAGCACGCTTGCGTTTAAACATTTCACTTTGTCAGGACCTGAAGTACTCAAGTCTTGATATGCTACTGTACTTCGCCCGTCTCCGACAGATGTTTGAGTATAACATATCTATCGAATCGTGACTTAAATTACTAATACGACACTGGTTCTCGATAGCTGTAGATAGAGATTCAGAATGAGACCTAATGCAGTTCAGTAAATCACTCCTTGACAGTTATGGATGGGAAGTTTGTCCAAGTTTTTCCGAAAGAAAGTCGTAAAAGAAAACCGACTAATATGATGTAAGATTTTCTACTGACCTCTTGGGGTCGTTCTGTCATCACCAACAGAGTGAAAGCATAATATTGCACTTTTTTTTTTTTTTTTTTTTTTTTTTGAGAGAGGCGTGGGGGAGCCAGAATGTACGTAATTTATTCGCCCACCTCTGGAGGCTATTTAATATGAAAAATGAAAAAATATGGATTTATTAATAAAACTTCTTTTCTGGAAAAAAAAGTCAAGTCGTGAAGAACTTTTCCCCAAAATTAACAACTTTTGTATGACACCGCTGATTTAAAACTATGGTTATGTTTTTAACTTATCGCTCTGTTATCCAATAATCTTCTCAAAAAATACGGTGCACTTCAACTGGAACTCCAGATTTGAAAATCGTTCGCAGATACTAAACTACACTGCTTGGAAAAAAAAAATCAACAGTTGCCACATTGTGGGGAACAAATAGCAATGGCGCCCAACCTAAAAGTCCAACAATGGCGCTCAAGGGAATTTTGGACTATTCTTCCTTCAGACCTGTGAATTCCTGGACTGTTGTGGGCCTGCAATACGGACTGTGCACCTTGCTCTATCCTGATATTATTTACCGACAAACGACGGGAATATACGTAGGCGTCAGGCCGATGAGAGATATTTGTATTGCTGAATGTCTTTTGCCTAACAAACTGGTTCTCTACACGACTGTGTGCATTTCTCCGAAACAATCGATTGAAGGTATTAATTCAATTATTCAATTTAAAGAAAAATTATCATCAAACAACACCGATTCTAAATGACAACTTAAGCGTTGGTTTCTCTGATACTAATTCGCAAAACCTTGTCGAGTTTCTAAAGAAAATTTTGATATCACTATAATCATCGATCCCTCTGTAGCAACGACGAGGTGCTGTACATCTATAGATCAACTTTTACAGCAGAGATTTTAGTTACCACGAATCAATTGTATCTTTTATTCCTGAAATTAAATGATAATAAATTACATTTAATTTTTTTAATTGAAAATATTTTACAGAAATACTTCATAGAACATCGTTTGTGTTTGCTTGGTGCACGTATTATTTTATATTTCCTTATTCCTTTCAGTTAGATTTTTGTTTTTCCATCATAGAGACAATAACCCACTCTTCGTAATAGAGGGATAAAATATACCTAAGACTGGCACAGTTTGATGAATGCGCAGTGAATAGTAGTATACTTTTTAAATAGGTTTTTGGATCCATATAAATTCGTTCCATCAAAACGAGGATTGACAAGGATTAAAGCAGTCTTTTTATTTGTTTACGTGTTTTCTTTTCTACCTGTTTCTTACAGACTGGGTGTATAGGAATTCGTTAATATTTGCCAATCATCAAGCTACATTAATCTATACTGACAGATATCAAGAATCATTGATTGCAGTGAATTAAACCGAATCGAAACCCTTATTATGTGAATCATTTTGGCTTAAATTCGACTGCTTTAACTCCAGTTTTAATATGCATATTTATATCATTCAAATACAGGAAAACTTGCCAAACTGGAAACGTTATATCCAGTTAAAAACTCGAGAGTGCTTTTTAAATTCGAAATAAAGGGCCTCATGTTTTTCAGAGCTGAAGGGATGTTATCATTCTTCTAAATTCATACAAACAAAAATACATGGAATCTTCCAAGAAACATCTCGTATGTAGAAAAATGAATCGTGTACTAAGAATGTAGGAGGTTGACTACAATAGAAATGTCTGCAAAGTTGACATTGTTCCTAATGGAGAGAACAAACGTCTGTTTGCAATTCTATCAACAATACATCATCAAATACTACCGAATCACATTTTACCCATTTTTCATGCATGTGATTGTAATTTCACGCCAAGTAATAAGTAATCGAAAAAAAAATTATACATTTTTCGATACATATATTTTTCACCATTATTGATTGTTCTTGTTTGTAATTTGAGACACATACAATCATCTATCAGACAGATTAGTAGGAATAAATGAAAATGTTGAAATATTAGAAGCGAAGTTCGAAAAGAAACAGTATAACCCCAGAAATAAAAAAAAAATACAAGAAACGTTGACATAAAGAGATATCTTATCCTTACTGGTGCTCACATCTTACCTTATACATACCAGCGACGAATCGCTAAATGATGATACTTTCAGTAACATCACCAGATGACGCTAACTTGGTCACGTGGTTTTGCTTACAAATGGCTATTCGGGAAGCAAGCTGCTGCCAAGTTTTAACTTATCATCAGGGGGAAAAATATTAAAACCCATTTACTGTCAAATTGATTTAAAGAATAAAGTTCTACAACTTCGTTGCTGCCAATATTTTAGCTATGTTGATAATAATTTAAAACTTTTTTAATATTATTCCCCACTTTTGATTTTTGAAGGAATATACCATTTTAAAGAAAGTTTTGAGCAAATAATAATGTAACCGATACTTTTATGCTGACATTCTAAATAGTATCCTCTCTCTTTCTTTCGGCTACAGTCAAAAAATGTTTCCAAGAATTAAATTTATAACATTCATGGTATCGAATACACCATTGAGTGTGCAGTTTAACTTCCTGACGTTTTTGTTAGGTTCACCAAGTTGATAAAACACTACCGCACTAATTAATCTACCGCTGGGCTGTAGCCTACAGGTTGAGATTAATTAGTGTTTTGGAGCTGGGAAACCATGCTCCAAAATCCGGGACTCGTAGAATCTTTATAAAGGCTACTGAACTGCAATGGAAATAGGTGGTCACATGAGGAGTTTCAGAGCTTTATTCATCAGGCAATTTCGCAGAATAATTTCAGCGCCTACTTTACCAAGAAACGAGGTCGTTTATTCGCTCTGTAGGAAAACGAACCCAAAAGGCACACCCGCTTTTAAACAACGTTATTGGACATCAACACTAGTGCAATAAAACATATAATTGCAGATCCACATTCGCCTTCCTCCCCCCACCCTCTTTCTTATTGACGGTGTTCATGTAGAGTATGGTTAGTAGGTTAGGTACTACGTACTGTTGTACGCAGGTACAATCTGAAGAATGTAAATGTTTATCTTTATATAAACTTTGTATAGTTTTTGCACTAAATATATTTGGAATTTTTTTTTCTTCATACGTCATAGTTTTTCCAACCCAAATTCTAGTCTCATTTCAAAAATGTAAGATATTATGCATACGTGATCTTCCTTGTGTTAAACCACTTTAGCCTTCTGAGTGTAAACTTGAATCAAGGAAAACAAATCATTTGAGAATCGCGCCTATTTGTATAATAGATTTGATATGTCTGAAAGCGATATTTCGGGTATCAAAAGAACTTGGATCAATCAAATCGCAACGTCTTTCATAGATCTGAATTTCTTTGATCTATCTATAGAATTATCACGTAGGGTTTCATATAGATAGGCCATGATGTCAACGTAGAAATGTGACTATGCGAAACATAAAAGTAATATAGCCAAATTAAATTAAACAGCTTTGAGTACATGAAAAGGAGGAAGGAAACTTCTAACAATAATCAAGATAACTTTCTATTTCCGTAACATATTAATGCGGCTAAGAAAAATAAAGGATTATTCATTTCTAACAATGGTCAAGGTATTATCAATCTTCGCTTTAAACTTTAAGTACGCCTCACGAAACAGTGTGTGTGTGCGTGCGCCCGTAGAGGATTATACTAAAGCTGCCACCCTAATCAAAGGGAACTTCTTCACCATTTAAAAAGATAAATTTGCTTTAACTACAAGAATAAACTGAAATTATTTGCTTATTCTTTTCCAGCTCACTAGACAAATACTTCTATAAAAACAAAACTGAACAAAATTTGTTCTTTTAGCTTGTAAAAATCAATTTTAATTCTCAAACTATCGAAGCCTGTTACACTCTATCTCATGCGAGTGTAACATTTCAGGTCGCGTGAGGATTTGCCTTGTTATGAATATTGTCGAAATTACGTTTCTTTTTTATTCACTTCATGTTTTTTTAATAGATGTTTTTAAGTTTTGAATATTGCATATAAAATATTGAAAAATCTTAAATTCATTTATTGTAAATAAAATCAAATCCAAATAGAAAAATATTCTTATTTTAATCCACAATATATTCAAATACCAAATAGACTTCTTTTCCAATTGGAGAAGTTTCTTCTTAGTTATGTTACATTAACAGGGCAAAAGATACGCACGTGCCCGTTTTTAAACACTATGTTGAAATTCCTTGAATTTAAAACAACATATCGAAATGGGGGATTTTTTTCAAATATAAGCTTGTGTGTGTGTTTTGATAAATAACGATATCATTTTATTGATACTTATATTTTACCTACAGGTTTTCAAAAGTTAATCGAACAGTTTTTGGTTGAATTAGGTTATAATAAGTTGCACTTTGTTTCAAAATTTAATCAAATTTAGCTTTTTAAGAGTTCACATGGAGCGTATTATAAATTTCGATAATACATCGAAATTCATCGTTGTGATGACGGTCGTTTTGCTAATGAGTTATGATAAAATCCAATTAATTCTCCCTAAATTCATGTCTTAAAATCGTTTAAATAAACTTTTGTAGTCTAAGTTCTCTGGATCTATTTGTTCCATGCTGAACAGCAGAAAGCAATCGCCTTCACCTAATTAACTGCTCTTGTCTTTCCTACCGAGAGATAACGAGTCAACAATCGTTTGCTGTTGTGCACCTGTGACCAATAATAATTTAACACGAACTCTCTATCTCGTGCACAAGCCTTCATTGTTGGGAGAACTTAATTCTCCCAACAATGAAACGAACCATTATAAACAATTCCTAGTCAAGTACGCAACCAGCTGCAAATATTGTTCCATTTATTATAAGTATAAAGACATTGATTTTGTTCTTAATGAAATTCATTTTAAATTCTTCCTTTAAATCAAATTCTTTCTTTCTTATACACCCTCTGTCCAAAAAGAAACCAAACTTTTCGAAAATAAGAGAAACTGGTGGTACCAACTGTTGTATCTTTTTGTGGTCGAAAGTGGCAACCTTCATTAGTGTTGTCAACTGATTATGACATTTATTTCATTAGAAGCCGAGTTATAGTGCCAAGGGTGACTGTATTTTGACGAACGATCGGAAAATGAGTTTCCAACAGAGAGTTGCGATTAACTTTTGTGTTAAACTTCGTAAGTGTTTTACTGAAATGCACTAAATGCTTCAAAAACAAAAACAAACGGTGATGAATGCTTATCCCGTACTTAAGTTTACGAGTGGTTTAAGCGATTTCAAAGTGGTCGTGAGACGCTTGAGGACGACGAAAAGCCGGGTCGTCCCAAAACTGGAATGACCGGCTTTTCGTCGTCCCGAAATCGTCTGTAAGATTGATTGAAGATGAATTGGGGATTTCAAAATCAACTGTGCATAACATTTTGACCGAGAGTTTTTGGGCCTTCGTAAATTGAATTCGCGATTTGTTCCGCACAAGTTGACCGACGATCAAAAAATGTATCGAATTGAACACTGCAAGAACCTCATTAAAACCGCTCGTAAAAGGACTCAAACTTCCTTGAAACGATCGTTACTGGTGACGAAACGTGGTGTTTTGAGTATGAACCCGAAACAAAGCGCCAGAATGCTGAGTGGAGACCACCAGAAGAGCGGCATCCGAAAAAAAGTCGCTGAGTTTTATCTCGAAATTTTGAAGCGATTGATAGCGAGAATTCGTCGCGTACTGCATGAATATCGTGACCACCGACCGTTCGTCAAAACACACTGTCACTCTTGGCACTATAACTCGGCTTGTAATGAAACAAATGTCATAAACAGTTGACACAACACTAATGAAAGTTGCTACTCTCGACAACAAAAAGATACAACAGGTGGCGCCACTGGTTTCTTCCATTTCCGAAAGTTCGGTTTCTTTTTGGACAGAGGTATACATTTCAAAATTGAAAAATGATTCAGTCAGTTTTTTTTTTTTTTACAAAACTTTCGATTGGACAGTATTCTAATCAACTTTAAATATATCAAGATATTGGAGACACGGCGATTCTTCGGTAAATGCTAAATGCGCATTCGGCAATGGCTGCCACAAAAAGCATTTTTAATAATCTTGGGAGTGCAGTGTCTCTTGAATTATTTCTTACTTCTACAGAATCAGTTTTTGACAAGCAAAAAGCAATAACTGTCTGTTCGCTTGTGCTGACAGGTTTTAAATTTATCAAAGAACAATAACATGATTCAAACTACGAAGTATCCACTATAAATGAGCTGTCCCAGTCGAAGCTGTCTAGAAATAAAAGCGTTGGTACGGACTATATTGAATTCTTTCGCTAAAAAGAAATATCCGTTGAGAGAATAACTTCGCACGATGTCAAGTAATCTTGCAAGAAAAAAAAAAAATAGGAATACTTTGTTGCATTTCTTCGTCGTTATATTTTCTTCATTTCTGATAACTTAATAATAGCGAATCGGTTAAATTAATATCCTGATTAAAGGTTATTTTATAACAAAAAGAAAAATCGTTTCAAGTAATATCACTGAAAACAACAGCTTTAAATTATTTCTTATTTTTTCACCTTCATTTCATTATAATACAATGCCAACGTCTACGTTGTTTTGAATTTAATGCCAAACATAATGCAGTTAAACATTCCATTGTTGTAAATTGCCATTGTTGAAAAACCGTATGCTATTTGAAGAATAAGGCACATTCAGTAACAGTAACTAATTATTCCATTGTTGTGATTATTTTTCTCGCTATAAGTAGATTCTGTTGATATTTAGAATAGGCTATCGCCATATCATGTGCAAAATCTTAAAAACAAAATTGTGCATTACTGTGTTGAAGTAATGCCATTTACGTCATGCTTAGTGTCATGTTAACAGGAAATTCCCGTTGCAGAGTAATCTCACACAGTAAAAGACTACCAAAAATGATAACGAAAGAAACATTCTAGAACTTAGGCAATTGTCTATTTATCAATATTAGAAAAATCAAATTAAACGCCATTTATGTAATAAAGAGGTTTAGTAAAAACAAGCAATTCAAACTTTTGTTTTAGTTACAGGGAAAGAGAGATCCTGTTAAATTTAATAGAATTCTTGATTGCGTTTTCCATCCAGAGAAAACAAAACTTTAAGATGATCAATAGCTTATAAATTACTATGCTGGATTATTTTGGGAAGGAGTAGTAAATCCAGCTTCAAACGAGATTAAAAAAAAAAATACAGTGATCCGAGTTGGACATCAAACTCGATTTGTTTGGTATCAAACGTGCACATGAAAGTTTTCTAAAAAATTCTCGTTAAAATTGTTAACAGAATAGCTCTGAAATCATTTTTGACGGATTTTGAACAACTCACAACTAAGGCTTCCGCACCTTGCATGTTTTAATAACCGAAGCCAATACACATACAAAGCAACTCATTGTACATACGGGACGTTTACAACATTATTCGTCATTTCTTAATGAGTGTTTGATGTGTTTGTGACGTAATGGACAGTTGGGAATGAAGTTTTATAAGCCCATGACTAATGTTCGATGGAATAAAAGATTCATTGGCATTGATGACACGAACTGGAACAAGACGTAATGCGATGTTTTTTTTTTCAGTTGTTTTATGCGAAGTCCGTAATATATTAAGGATGAAGTATGTAACTTGAACACACTCTTGTAACTAAACAAACGTTTTTCTTCATTTAATCCATTTAATGAGTCATTTGTATATACATATACTACGGAATAATATATTCACTGGCAGACAATTTAACCGAATCTAAGTTATTTGGGAGACGGAAAATTAGGTTCGAGTGGAGTATTTTGCGACTATTGCTTGTCATCCTGCTGTTTGCTAAAGAAGCGCATTCCTTTTCCTGCATAGGACTGACTCCCACATCTTCATTCGAAAATCATTTCTCTTGCTTGATAGACAATTAAAAGGAAAGTATTTCTAATTGAAGACAGATGTCCTGTATACTCTGTGGACAGTAAAGATGAACTATAGAATGGAAGAACAGCAGGAAAAGAAAATTGACTTATTTTCTACGCTACATTAAATATAGTTACTTGACTCTTTCTTCTACAGACATAAGTATCTATTTCAATATTATTGTTTTTTCTTATTTGGTCGAGGCTTCGTCTTACTACTCACTTTCTCTTCTTTCAAACATACATAAGAGAGATGAAAAGAATTTTCATAGACAACATTTGCAGCGTTTTCTTTTAGTATATCTTGTGAACGACATTAGTAAGTATACAGCAAGGTTTTGCAGTTCTTTTTGAGAAAGACTAGTCTGTCTACACATTCGCTCACATTTTCTGACGCACTGTTCTGCATCCTATAGACACACTTTCGATATTTTTCCTTTCTTTCTTTCTTTCTTCTTTCCAAGAAAATAAATTCTTTTTCTCATAATATGGTGATGTCTCAGCATCTTACAGCATTCCCATTTAGTCTTCTATAAGACTAAATGGGAATTCTCAGTTGCATAATCCGAAGTATAATTTTATTGAAATATTTTTTCCTTTTTTGCAACATGTTCATTATTTATTTTTATTTCTTCGTAGTTTAAATATCTATTGAATTGCTTGGTTATTAAAACATTTATCTCTGTAAAGATAGTGCACACGTATTTCTTTATAATTAGTCAAGAATAATGCAAATTAGAAATATCCAACACTTGTCAAAATTGATGCAAGAGCTCTTAATTGAAAACTGTTATTTTAGTTTATTTATTCATCACGAAAACTGACAGAGTGCTCGCGCAATCGGATAATATATGTCATTTTGGAGCTTACTCTCTCAAAAACAATCACACCTTTGACAATACGTTTTTGAAATTCACCCATATTAGTTGACAGCTCAACTCCAGATCTTCATTAAGTGAAGGGATGATTTTCGTTGCTGATTAGAGCGTGCTTTGGCATTGTTCCTTCTCTGCACCCTCCACTGAGGTTACATGCGTATACATCTTACGCTGCGGCATTTAATGCAGTGAAAAGAGGGAGTTAATCAATATTAATGACATCTGAGTGTCTTGACAGATTTGCTTGTCTGGAGAGAGCAGCTTAATAATTATTTGAGAAAATAATTAAACGCACAACTCACATCAACTGTCAGAAGCTGTTGGACGGAATTCGATCCAAAATGAATCGACATCGTGTGTTAATTTTAAGCAAATGTTAATTAGCAGTCCGATTTGTACATGCTCCCATTTGCGCAACCCTTAACACCTTACAAGGGAGATTAGGTTCAACATTCTGATTCGGAATTTTCGGAATTTTCTAAGAATCTCAATGAATACGCAGATCGATTTAGCCCCCTTTTTTGTTTCGTATTAATTAAAATATCACGAAGTTTATGTATGAGCAGCGACTTTAGAAGCGGAAACTACGTCCCAACTGAGTATACGATCTTTTCCTAACTGTCTAAAATTAATTGTATTCTATTTCGTGTTAATTTACGTAACTAATTATTAATTTTGTTGTTTAATAGACAGCATACAGACAGTATTTCTCCTACAGAATGGATGGCGCACGAAATATAATAAAAATAAAAGAAAAACGATTGTTCATTGTTTCTGCTAAAAGTAATCAATTTAGAGGATAAATGAGTTATTATGGGAAGAAAATTACCAAGACGATCTGAGTAATAAAGCATTTAATAAAGAAAATGTTTTCGTTCCAATTTATATTTATTTAACAAGGAACTTCGTCACTCACTTAAAATCTATTTTTCTTGGAACATACAGTATCATTATTTAATGATGCCGACATATTCTAAGAAACATCACCCGAAGTGTAAGCTGGCCTGTCTTACAGATGCCATGACAGTCAAATATCTAAGTTCATGAAATGTTCACTTGCGTTTCTGAATTAAATCGCTTGGATATACCGTATTTGACGGCGTACAAGACGCACATTTTTTATTTGAAAATAGGTCTGAAAAACAGGGTGCGTCTTATACGCCGATAATCAGTTTTTTATTACTTTAATTTCCGGAAATTTTCTCTGTTCCGGGTTACACGATTTGTTTCTTGCTTCCTTGCAGTGCGTGAGAGCATTCCAGTTACATAGATTTCAGTGGATGCGCATGCACTGTCATCGACGATCACAGCTGTGTTCCTGTTCGTTTAAACTTTCCAAGTGTTGTCACGGTTGTTGAACGGTGATAATTTTCTACCGTTAAATTTTCTCTAAATTTCTTGGCAAATTATGGCTGAAATACGTCGGCATTGCATACAAGCTACGTGTGATTGCGTATGCCAAAGAACATGGAAACAGGGCTGCAGAGAGGCATTTAGGGCCACCCCCAACTGAGAAAATGATAAGAACTTGGCGGAATCAGGAAGAGGATCTAAAAAGAATTTTTTTTTTTTTTTTACTAAAAATATGTACAGAAAAGGGGGTGCGTCTTATACACCGGCAAATACAGTATACTGTTAAACAATGCTGAGATATAGCATTAATTGAGAACAATTAATGCCACTTAAGACTGTTACAATTTCTGCATCTGGCAGGCATTGAGATATGTATAGGTTGCCATTATGATGAGTATACTTAGCTTATTTATATATACACACACACTTCATTCAATTCCGAACTAAGGAATTAAACTAAGGAATACTGAATTAATATCTCCACGGAAAGGCTTTTCTGTTTAAAAAAAAAAAACGGCTTTCTCCCCTCCCAGAAATCAGGCAACCTTACTTTTGAGCAGTTAACAGATAGATTCATATTCAGTGATCTCGGACACAACTTATATTCCCAAGAAGGCAAAAATATTTGTCTTTCTTAATTGTTTTCTCGAAATAATAGAATCACCTCATGTGCAAGTCTTCCCTTCGGCCCAAATTTCTCTAACTTAAATATCAGTGTTTTAACTTAATTTTATTAACAGCTTAATGCGATGGTTTATTTGTAAGGGAAACATCTAAGGCGAGAAAATAAAATAATTTTACAGTTATTCACAACAGATAAAAAAAAAGTCTCATTGCTCTGATCTTGGACGCAAAACTGGACAACTATTTGAGCAATCATGAAAGAAATCAGTCGCTTGTGCTACGTGCAATAATTGCGGGTTGGAAGTGAAATACTCCATTACGTTTTTCAGGTTAATGGAACTATCAAATTCATGCAATTGAAAAATACTAACGTGTTTTCTGCTGTTAATGAAAATATCGCAATAAGTTAAAATAAATGCTTACATTAGTAATTACGGAGAAAGTCTTAATTAGATATTAATGGAGAGTAAACAGGAATCCCTAATGGGAAAACAATTCGTTTTTTTTTTTTTACATAATAAAGGCATCTTTTCGAAAATCTATCTGTATCTTTAGGGATAGTTAGATAACGTCTCGAGGAAGCATACTACAAAAAAGTCAAGTAAGATAGAATTCAATAGCGACCAACGTCTAGCAGATGTTTTCCGAGTAAACACAAGTCCTTTGCTGTTGGAGTGAAGTTTGCAGATATTCCCTAATTTGTATTAAAACAGGATGAAACTTTGAATTCAGACTTTCTAAAAACAACGTTTCGTGGTTAATCGACAGACCTTTTGATTTTCATGGTCATCCTTCTCCGGTCCATGCGTTTTGAACTTTCCGCACGATAAACTCCCAAAGTTTGTTCTGTTACAGATCATTAATCAAAGTTCATTCTTAAAACAGAAAAGATATCTCCTCAGGCGAAGTAATCATTAAATCCTCAATCTTAAGTACATTTATTGGAAGCAAACAATAATTTACTGCCTCTACATGTTATATAATTGCATTTTTTTTTTTAAGTTTAATTCAAAACGAATATTTAAAATCTTACCCTCAAGTCATTCACATGTTAATTATCCAAGAAAAGCAGTTCTTTGATTACCTTGTTATCGTAATCGAAATGTTTCTATTTTCTAAGATAAAATTTTAAAGAAACAGTTACTATTACAGAATAAAGTACAAATAAATTTTTTTTTTTTTACAGAAATACATTAAAACTCATAAGTGAAATAGAAAATTTATATTACACACCGGAATTGATAATTAAAAATTATTTTACTAATGTTAATAAAATATGCTTCATTTTAATTTTATGTGAGTTCCTGTTTAGCTGTTTATAACACATAATCAAGATCACCTGACTTTCTTCCAGTTGCTCTGCTTGCATAGATTGTTGGTGGAGTGCATTTTAGATGTCACTTCTCTCTTTTCAGGGTCGTGTTGTTGCTGCCATCATATATGCTCTGTGTTAAAACAATCGATGAAAAGTAATTAATTACATGTGCTGTTTTTTTTTTCAAGAACTGTCTTAATATAGAATTTCTATTGATAAATAACAATTAGGAACCTAAACATTATATTTGTGTGAAGTCTATGAAGTAAGGGAGTAACTCCACGCCCCCTCTTTCCTTCTCTTTTTTTTCTTTTCTGCAAAATTATCTAAAGGCTTGTTTAAATACACAAGCTGTGATGTACAAGTTTTTTCAAGCTGTTTAAGCAACTATATTATCCTATTTTCGCCGGATGTACTCGGATGCACTTTCTTATCCAAGACAAATTGGGTCAGAAAAACGTAGCTTTTATGGTTAACTAAGCTATTAATCAAAATACAGTTCGAATATATATATATGAATATACGAATATATGTGCATAAGGATAATGTCCGTTATGAAAATTATAAGCTGCAGGCCAGAATAGTCACAACTGTTGTACGAAAAGCAAAGTCTGAGTATGAAAAGAAACTGGCTGTGAGTGCTAAAGACAACCCAAAAGAATTCTATCGACGTGCTGCAAGTAAAAGGAAGAATAAATATGAAAGAATAAGATCCGTCTAAATTCAGATAGCCTGAGGGTTACAGATACAGACGAGGTTGTTCTAATGAGTGCCTATTTTGTTAAAAGCTATCAACCTGGTGTATGCGACATGGAGCTCACTGCTACCTCTTCACCGGATGAAGAAACTCAGGTGTATGAGGACGAAGTATTAGAGCCGTTGCACAAACTGAATAAGAAATTAGCAACAAGTACTTAAGGGATATCATCACGTGTGCTAAAAGAGTGTTCACGAAGTAGCGATTCCATTGACCAGGCTATACATTTTGAGTCTCAGAACAGGGAAGATTCCGTACAAGTAGAAAGAATGTATGGTAATTCCATTGCAGAAGGGTGGTGCGAAGACCGATGTATCCAACTATCAACCAATTAGTAGCTCAGAAGTGGTAGTGAAGTTTTTTGGAAAAACTAGTTAGGGCTCGCATTCAGGAATGGATTGAGAGTGAATCTCTACTTTGCAATGAGCAACACGGGTTTACCAAGGGAAGGTCATGTTTTAGCAACTTGTTCACATTCTATAACAACGTTACTGTTGAACTAGACAAGTGGAATGGATAGACCATGATACTTTTGGATTTTGCTACGGCTTTTGACAGAATACAGCATGGTAGATTGTAGCATAAATTGGATTATGGAATATTAGCGTGGATAATTCTGTGATATCACAGAAAATCAGAAATTTGTTTTTCAAAACCGGAAAAAGTACGCAGTACTTTTCAAACAACGGTATCTTTCCTGAGATTTCCGATCAGGAAGACCACAAAAAGGTTTAATTTTATTTCAATCAAATGATTTAATTAAAATGCACATAATTTAATAGGAGCAATCGACTCGGTATAGTTTTAATTATTTGGGAGAAGCTAAGCAGAACAATCATTCGAGTAAAATAAGACTAAATTTAGATGACGAACAATTTCTGTTGAACAACCATCCCAATCATCTCTGTTAATATATTCCCGAAGTTATTAAGTTGTATGTGTAATCTTTACCTATTGAAAGATTATTTTCTCGTTGGAATATTTGAACACAAGACGCCAACATACTTTGATATACACAAGAAATTTCTGAAGTAAAACATAAGCATTGATTTCAATTTTTCTTTTGTAGAATAATGATGAGTTGTCCATCAACAGACGAAACGTTGGTGCAGAATCAACTACAGATTTTCTCATGACCAAGTGGAAGCAAATTTCTCAGGTTTTAGAAATTATTCAAAGGCGTGCTCGATGAAATATGAACACTAAGAGGTTCCGTGGGTACGTTCAGGTTTTTTTTTCCCCTTCGAAAGATTGTTTTGATTCATGCTGAGAAAGAAGTTTTAGATATTCTTTCGGGTTAATCCCCCTGAAGTTTAGATTTATAATTAAATCTTACAGAAATTAGATAGATGGAAATACTTTTTTTCTTTTAATGAGATCTTTCTACGTACTAGTGACAAATTTCATGAGAAATTAACTTCCATACTTCAGTAGGAACTGTTCTGAGTTCTGCTAGTGTCAGACCTGGGTTACCATGTGATGAAAATACACTGCAGGAGAGAGCCATCGCTCAAAGGTCACATGTTTATAGTGGGAAACCAACGTTTTGCGATGTAAGCACTATCATCGATGTCATTAAGCTCTTTTCTATGAGCTTACTAACGTTTCATTTATATATGCATTTATCTCTGTACAATTTCTCTCGTTTCACAACTTTGAATTTAAATGGTTTCGCATCATGAATTTCTGCTGGGATGTTTCAATTCTTGACATAGTGGTTTATAAATGTTTACCTAATAGTTTACTGCATATTCAAACTTAGCAGATGAACAAGTAACCACCGGTGCGCACATTGCCGATTACAGTCGTTTGGAGTACAAACATCTCCATCGGTCATCACATATTAATTATTTAGCTTGCTTACGAATGCATGGTTAACATAACCGAGCTGTAAAAAAAGAAGTGACAACCCACATTTTTACAGATTTTGTTTGGTGGTTCTAATTTACTCGATTGACAGAAGGCAACTGAATAAACCAGAAACGAAGAAAATTTTGCGGAAAATTGAAATGACAAGAGCGATTGTATTTAATAAGGTTAGAATCTGAATGCAAGAATAAAAAGATAGAAACAGAACGAGAAAAGGAAGACAGTTGTTGGATTGATTCAGTTAATTTAAGACTGCTGCGAAGAATTAAATTATGGGGATTCGTTATTAATATCACCGCCGTGAATAATTATTTACTATAACAATACCAAGTTGATGAAACGGCTAATGAGATTATTTAACGTATACAAGCTAGTCTTACTGAACTTCACGAAGGACAATTTTGAGGATGTGGCAGAATATGTAAACGGAAATTAGCCACTTTTAGAATTCTTGGAAGAATTAGTTAAAAAAAATAAATGATGGTGAATAACCATATTTAGTGTGTGCAGCAACGTACATCATTCCTATGTTACGTTAATCGGAATCTCGCTCCGTAATAAGCATCGTGGAGCCGTATGCGGTGATTATCTTTCATAATTTATTCAATATTAGTAAACTCTTTCCACAAGGACACAGTTCCATCATTTCAGTACATCCTTAAGTTCGATGGTAACCAATCCTATACGTTGTGTGTATCGCGCAATCGCACTTGCCTTGTAACCACTGGTTATATTGGCATAATATAAGACTAAGGGTGGATTGCAGAGATCTTAAAAAAATAAAAAAACATTCACCATACAAACATCCACTGAACGAGTTAATATCGATCTCCACCCCAAAATAAACTTATATGGAAACATGTACGGAAAGAATTGAATAGTCTTCAAAAAGGTTCTTTTCGTAATGTATTCTGTATAGGGACATACTTATTAGCACAAAGAATTCTATTAGCCAGATCTGGATGACTATAGTTTGTGAGACATACTAGTATTATTTTGATGGACGGACGGTTAGTTTCAGCTGCTGTTACTGTGTTGATGCAATTTCAAAGAGAAATGCAGAAGTAAAACAAGCATCAGTGAACTAGTATTTCTTCTGAACAGCTAAACTTATTCGTGCAATGATTATCTATTATTATTTAGATGAAAAGAATTTTAGTTGAAGTAGATAAACCAGTCAATATAGTTGAACGATGCCTGTTGAAGCATCACACAATCTTCCATTTCAACTGCATTGTGGCGAAATTCTCTGTCGGAACGTAAGCTTTCGAAAGTCTCAGAACACTGCTTCTTAAAGGAATTATTATTGACTAATGTAATAGAACGGGAGTTTTCTATTATATTAGGCTTTATCATTGGAGATTTCTTTGTATTTTTTTCTCAATAAATGTTATTTAAACACCACCATAAAATTGAATACACATTATTCATGCTCTGGTAGAAGGGTATTTTGCACTCAGTAAAAATTTACTTGCTTGCGTGCTATCAATGGTGCACAATTTGTTGAAGAGAAAATTATATCTCAATTTGTTTGGGTTTCATTCTTTTATTCCCAGAGCCTCTTTATTTTTTCCTCTGCTCTACAGTACCTTCTAGCAGTGCTGAATTCACGCGAATTATGTTTTAATGAATTTTGGGTCCGTCGAGATTATAAGTTACCTTAAACCTGAGTCAGGTTTATTACCAAATATTAATCTTTTTGCAATCACTCTGCTGATAAATAAAATTAAGTAATATTATAATTGCTTGAGTTCTGTATTGTTATTAAAAATACAAACAGATAATCCAAGTTTCATCGCGAAACTTAAAACCAACTACAGGAAACATAGCTGCCAACCATGAACACTCACGAAATAGGTTGACACGTTGAAGTATACTGAATATAAGTTTTTTTTTTTTTATTTATCCATGTATATTTATTTGACGACTAACAATTGACATTTATTCTTTAAGGGTGAAGCAAAATGCTTTTCATATTCCCCGCTATCTGTCGTGGTTACAGTGAGGGTAAAATTTACGAGCAGTTTGCTCGCCCTGAATGGGCATGGAGATTATGTATCGCTATAGGAGGCTAATATAGTTTTTGGTCTTCTATATTTAAATATGTCCGTTGGCTCGTATGCTGCAGCTTGTTGAACCAAATCGTTGGGATGTGTGGACGTCTTTAGAAAAATTTGGAAGCTAAGGATTGTAGATAAGAGAGAATATAGGGAATATTTGTGTCTCTGTGGAGTTGGCTGTTTCTAACATACCACGGGGCGTTCAAAATCATTCTCAAGCACTTGTTCTGCACTCGCTGTATTTTAATAATGTTAGTATTAGAGGTGTGGCTCCAGGCTGGAGAGGCATAGGTGATTATAGGACGAATCGTCATCTGGTATAGCTGCAAATTTGATTCTGTTACTGAGTTTGCTATTTCTATTAATTAGCGGGTAGATCTGAGCTATGGCTTTAGATGCTTTTGCACATGCAGACTTGATATGTTGGTTGAAAGATAGCTTTTTGTCGAGAATCACACCCAGGTAATTTGTTTCTTTCTGCCAGGAAATTTTAGTATTGAATAGTAATACATCTCCTGCAGGAGACATTGGCCTTTTTGAGAAGAGAACCGCTGAGCTTTTCAGGGGTTTGACTTCCAATCTCCACTTGGAGAACCAACCCTCCAGCTTTAGAAGATTTTCTTGAAGCTTTCTGGTAACGAAATGGGGTCTGAGAGATCTGGTTAGTATTGCCGTATCGTCCGTATACAGTGCTAAAATGGAAGTCATCGGATTGTGTGGGATGTCTGACATGTATACAGAAAACAGCAATGAAGCCAGTAGAGATCCCTGCGGCACTCCAGCAAAGATATGGCGCTGGGACGATGTAGAACCGTTAATTTTAACTTGCATTGATCTATTCTGAAGATATGAACGGATTAGATGAACCATTTTTAGTGAGATACCGGCTGAGATAAGTTTGTGCAGGAGTCCAAAATGCCAGATTTTGTCAAATGCTTTAGATAGGTCTAGGAATACCGCTCCTATGCACTGGCGCCAGTTGTAGCTGGTGGTGATATATTCCACAATTCTGTGAATTTGCTGGGTAGTACTATGGTGTTGTCGAAATCCAAACTGTTCTTTAGGGAGGATGTTTAGGTCATTTACTGAGGTTTGGAGTCGTGAGAGGATCACGACTAACATACTGAGTGGTCAGTTTATTAGGTACACTCATTTGCGCTATTCAGTAGTTTGTAAATCAAACTCTCAAATGTTTAACCTTTGACATAATTACCGTTCAAGGACATAAGAATTACCGTTACCTTCCAAATTCCTATGCATGAATTAAAATGCTATTTTAATTTTTTTTTACATTATTTCTGAATATTTTTCTTTTTTCATTTTAAATTAATTTACTATTGCTACTCTTACGTTCTACAAGGATGAACATGTAATTAAAATAACATTGAAAACCATGGTCCTGAATTAGGAGACTTGGATAAACATAATCTCTGCTGTTGCTTGATATTATCCCTAACGTAGCAACCATTATTATTTTTACGAAAATATAAATCCAGATTCAATTAGAAACCATCAAAGACTGCAGTGAAAAAAAAACTCTTCCAATTTTTAAAGAATAAGGCATAACGAGGAATATTTTTATACCCTGAAATAATTATAAAAGATGTAATTGAAAAGAATATTTAATCGATTTTTCTTTTCGCTTTGAAAAAAAAAAAAGAAGAAAAAAATCGATTATTCCAGTCGTCATTTACTGTAATGATTCTTCTTTGTCATTACCAAACTGGAGCAGAATTCCATCCCGGAAACACTAACAAGCAACTTCTCTGTTTTATCATCTCTGGCGCATTCTCTAAGAGTTTCAAGTATGAAACTCTTAGAGAAATCATTATGATAGGGAAATAGGTTATGTTACGTGGTATGATAGGTTTTTCCATTCACTCTGTCGATCGATATGAAAGAAATGATTTTTAGAGATCGAATGTAGCCTTCTAACTTAAATAAATGGAACGGTGAAAACATTATGCATTATTTTATTTTTAATTGAAGATTTCAATAGAAATTCCTACCATTCTTCAAGCGAAAATCTGATCTTTGCACACAAAGCAGAATTGCATAGTGATTTTTTTTCTTATATTGAGAGTTTTTTGAAGAAAATAATAATCATAATTTTATCTTTGCATGCTCCTTGACTGTGATTCCAAAATGCTTACGAGGAAAGAGCAGATAATGAAGACGAAATAAAATTGAGTGTTATTCTTAATGGCAATGGAAAATAAGTCACGAATGTTGAAATAAATGGAAGTTATTACAAGGAAAAAATTGGTTTAATATTGAGACTAAATTCACTGCACTTCTTTGAAGGTAAAATTTCCTTCATTCAGGTCATTGGCTCCAAATTAGAAACAAAAATATAAGCAATAGATTTTATTTTCATTAGTACTTATTGTTGTGTATAGTATTCAGCAGTGAGTATATTTAGAATGATGTAATTTTCAACATTACATTATTACTGAAATAATGCGAAAGTTGTAACTTGTGTTATTTGTAATGAGTGAAACTCAAATCAAGTTTGAGTTTCACTCAAACTTGATTTGAGTTATTTTGTTTTGGGATTGTAATCTCAAAAAACATCATCTTCGTAAACAAACATAACACAGAACCACCAGATATTCATATTAATGAGAAACTAAAATCCGTTTTTCAAAATACTTCAAAACAAGATTTAAAAAACATGCAACAGAGGGAGTACTAATGAGCAAGGTATTTGAAAAGCAGTAGAGCGCACTTCATCATTTATCGCGTATATCTAATTAATAACCGAAATATTATAACTATGGCATGTTTTAGCTGGTCTCACAAAGAGTTGAACGGGTTTCAAACCCCTCATATCTCTCAATCAAGGACTTCTGCATTCCAACCGGAGGTGTAGATAGATTATCTATACAATTTTGTGTCCACATCTATAAGAATGCAAACAATGAATAATTTGTACATTGATTTTGGAGAGAGTAGAAGGAATAACAATTTTAAAAGAAATTCTTAAAAGCGAGGTACAAGGCTGTGATCATGGAAATATCTTTATCGAAACTGTTTTAAGCATTCAAAAGAAATCCAGACATTTTCAATGTTTTCAAAACATAGCAAACAAATAAAGTAGCCAACTTGCATGAAGATTTCCTCAAGGAAACACGAAGTTCTACCCTTCTAACTGTTCATTTTTAATACTTTAGTAGTTTTCTATATTCTGTTTAGTGACATATAAGCTAATTATCTGGAAACAGAATTCGAATTTCTTTGGCCACATATAAAGAAGTTACTTAAAACGAGTCGCTTATAAATCCCTTAATGTATCAAATCTTATTAGTGCAATCAATGGCTCTGGTTTTTCATTTCGTTGATCGTTGAAAATACTACAATTCCGGAGACCACTACGATCCTTAGAACATGAACCAATAGGAAACAACACGCATAAATGACGGCGGGGGGGGGGGGACGTGACCTGTTTCTCCAATTTGGTAGTTTTAGCGGAATACCAAAAGTAAACTAAACACGAAACATTAGGTTCCGTTACCGAGAGACTGAACCTCTTGGTCATATTTTCAGCTCTTTAATAACAATTCTGAGACTTTACTATCTTGAGGAAAGCGATTCTTTTTAGTGTTGTTTAGGGGTATTTCAATAGTTCGTTATGCGTGAAGAGAAAATAGGAACGAAAAAGAGCAGTTTGTGATGAATTATGAGCAATAACCGTCACGGAAACGTTGCATGAAAAAAAAAAAACGAATTTTTTTAAACAGTTAAAGTTATTTAATTGATCAATTTATCCATTGAATATTAGGTACGTGAAACAGATCTGTATATTCCTTCGAGTGTTTTAATTTGTGATATATCCTTATAAGAATATAACATAACAATAAATTAAGACATTCAATACAACATTTTAAAAAAATACAATTTAAATTGCTCAATACGAGTGACAGACTTTTTCATTTATGGACAGAATTCACATATAAAGTTAGAAATTATCACATTAATAATTTAATAAAGGTTTAGTTCAACATGGTTATAATCTTATATATCCTCCAATGCGCATATCTAGCTAAAATATCTTTCATTTCTTATTTCCTCATTCTTTCAGAAGATTGCCTTTGTGGCATAAGTAAACTTGAATGCAGCGCTTTTGGTAGTAACAGAAGGTACCTTTCCACTGAACTTTGATAGAACCCACCTTGTCATGGTCACATTTTTTGTCTTTGAGGCATACGGATGAGAATATGTAATATTACAGTAAATCAACATATAAATAGCTATACAGTATTCTTGTTTCATCATTCATTGTTTTCATTTTAAGGTAATCCAAATTGTGTTTAGTATGGACTTCCCAAGTGTCGCATTTTTCTTCGTTCAAAATGTCGCCTTTCAGTATATCTTAACTTTATCTTTGGTTCTAAAATGTAGTTACGGTGTCTTCATCCATCACTCTATCCCGCGAAGGACTACATCTTTTGCATAATCAAGTATAATCACAATGCATCTCCTTTCATCCACTAATGTATGCTTCCTTGTACAACATCGTAGGGAGAATAAATCACATTTTTCGCTGTGATTATTTACGAGTACATGGAAATTGCACGTTAATGAAGCCACCCTCGGTAAACACCAAGAATGACGATAAGATATTTTTATTTTTACTTTGCATGTAAAAATAAATTTATAATATATATAAGTAATATCCTCGATATTATTACTTTTTATTAGTAGTTTACTCTAGCATTATAAATAGTACATTAATAAATGAGTTACTCCAAAGTTTTCAAAAATAAAACCAGTAACATTTGATTTAAAAATCCAATAAAATGATCTAACATTCAACGTGCCGTCCTCAGCCCAATCACAACATCCCAGAAAGCAAATATTTTAAGTGAAATCAATCCAAGGGACGTCATTTGTTGTCATTTGAAAAATTTATCATTGTCTCGCAGTGTGCAGTTCTAAGCACAGTTAAGGATATATTAATGAAAATGTTTCATTATTATAATTTGCATAAAATGGTGATCTTACATTTTTCAGACAGATGGCTGTGATTCAGAATCTCATTGTGGTTTATCCAAGTCTTTAGGCAATAAATTAATTTAATGTCCATTATGTTACTATCATAATTTTTACGACTGAACCGGCTTAAAAGTTTCAGAATTAGTGTGTAGAGAAAAATTATTTAATCTAAACCCATCGATCAATCATCCACGGTCAAATAATAAGGCTCTTGTAGCTGGAATTAGAAACTTGATTATTAAGAATATTTTTTATATTATGTAGTATTAATATATTCAATCTTCGTGCATTTTTATTAATTGATAAATCTTTCAGTTTTATTTTATCATGTTTTAATAGTAGGATTGTAATTATCCTAATTTTTAAGGATTTTTTCTTATTTTTGTGAAGACTTACAAAAATCGCAATCTGCCATAAGCGAATGTGTTATTGGTTCCCGACTTTTCTTTGATGATGATTTGTAAAAATATACTTAAACAAAAGTAAGTTTTCTAAAAAATGACTTAATTGGTGTTATAGTTGTAATAATTAAATATCTAAATACACGAACATAACATTATCAACCTAAATTGCGTACAGAGAAATCGTCCTTCAGAACATATGCAAATTACAAAAAAATGCTGTTGTTGGTGATAATGGGGGGATAGATGGGGTTGATGGTAGTAGTGTTGTAGTTGGAGAATTAAGTAGAAGTGGAGAGGATGAGATGTATTTAGCGAAGTAGAGTAGTGTGCCCTCCCACGATGAGTCCTTGGACTCCATGGAGGTGTCACATACTACTGCTCTCTCTCTATGTTCACTGGGCATCTACAGATGCCGTATAATCACTCCGATGCTCGGTGATGTGCCATACAGGCCTCACCATGTAGTCCTGTTTGCTTTTCTGGCGGCCTCAACTCTCTGAAGATCAGTCACTCCACACATACCATTCATCTCATTGATGGTCTACCCCTACCTCTTTTTCCAGGAACTTTACCTTCTATTACTGTTCAGAGAAGTCCTCCTTCCATCCTTTCTATGTGTCCAAAATATTTTAACTTTGTTCTCTCAATATCTTTAAGAAGCCGGAAAGTTCTACTTATCTTTTCCAACACCCATTCATTTGTACACGTTTCAGTATATATGATATCCTCAACAGCCTTCTGTAACACCACATCTCAAAAGCAGATATTCGTTTTTCATCTGACTTTTTTAGGTTCCCAGTCTCACATCCATAAGTAGCTGTTGGAAAAACTATTGCATCCAAAATCCTCAACTTTGTTCCCATGGACACAGATCCATCCTTCCAGATTTTTGACAGGTCTCTGACTGCTGTTTTAGCCATTCCTAACCTTCTTCGAACGTCTTCTGAACAGCAATTCTCCACTTTAATAATGGATCCCAGGTACTCAAACTTGCTGACTTCCTCAATTCTTTCTCCATTAAGATACACTTGTTTCTCAAGAGCTTCCCTGTTTGTATTTCCTTTGAGAACCATTAGTTTTGTCTTGGATTGAGTTGAATTCCTCTGTTATTACTCATCTTGTTAACTTTGTCAAGAATTAGTCTTAGTTCTTCCATGTCATTACAAAGGAGTACTGTATCATCAGCATACCTCAGATTACTGATCAATCTACCTCCTATCCTAATTCCTGTCCTGAGCTCATTCAATGCTTCACGCACGATGTCCTCCGCATATATACTAAACAAGTGAGGAGAAGTAAACATCCCTGCCTAACTCCTTTTCAAACTTGAAGCCAGTCAGTCAATCCAACACCTGTTCTTACCGTGGCGTCTTGCTCCATATGAAAGCTGGCTATCACCCGGATAGTGAGTTGAGGAAAACCCATTCTTTTCATTACTTCCCACAGTTTCACATGCTCAACACAGTCAAAAGTTTTAGAGTAGTCTAAGAAACACATTACCAGAGGGAGTCCGAATTCTTTATATTTTTCTATGATCTGTCTAAGGCAAAGGGTCTGATCTCTGGTGCTCTTACCTTTCCTAAAACCTGATTGTTACTCGGGAATCTCTGCCTCAACTTTGGTCTCAATCCTATTTAGCATGATCTTCAATAAAATTTTGCTTGCATGAAATATTAATCTAATAGTTCTTTTAATTCTTGCAATTCTTTTCTTTCAGAGTAATAACAGATGTATATTACCCAGCCTTCTGCCTAAAATTAATAATAGAGAAAAGAAGAGAATATAATTTAGAAACACATATTGCATTTATTGACTTTGAAAAAGCATTTGACAAAGTTAAAAGAAACATATTATTTAACATATTAAAAGAAAGACAAATACCAAATAATATCCTAAAAGCTGTCACAAGTATATATGAAAATAATCAAATGCAAATAAGATTAAATCACGAGCTATCATATACAAGAGAGATAAACCAAGGGGTCCGACAGGGATGTCCCCTCTCAGCAACTCTTTTTAATATCCACTTAAATGAAATAATAATAAAATGGAGTAAAAATTTACATCAAGGAATTAAACTTTCACCTACAGTTAACTTAAACACTCTCCTCTTTGCAGACGACCAAATAATAATTACAAATTCTGAAGATAACTTACAGAAAGCTATTTTAAATTTAAATGAGATATCCAAAGATTATGGTATGATAATATCAACGGAAAAATCAAAAACTATGGCCTTTAAAGGACAAGATCCAGCAAGAACTAAAATCGTATTAGATAACAAGATCTTAGAACAGGTGAATTCATTTAACTACCTAGGATGTATGATCACTTATGAAAATGAAAAAGATATAAACATAAAAATTGCAAAATATTTAAAAATAACAGGAGTAATTAGCTCTATATTTAAACCAAACCTAGTTCAAAAACAAACCAGGCTAAAAGTATACAATACATTAGCCCTACCGGTCTTAATGTATGGAAGCGAAATCTGGACAATAAAACAAAAAGACAAAGATTAACAACAGCAGAAATGAAGTTTATAAGAAAAACTGAAAAGTATACCCTATTTGATCACAAAAGAAACGAAGATATTATGAAAAAATTAAACCAAGAACCAGTAATTGAAAAAATTAAAAAATATAAACATAAATGGATGGAACACGTTCAAAGAATGAAAACAGAAAGATTACCAAAACAAGCCTTAAAGTACAAGCCATTAGGAAAAAAGAAAACCAGGACGTCCTCTTGAACGATTCAACGATGACTTTTAAGGCCGGAACAGGCCATACTAGGCCTAAATCCTTGATACGTATGATGATGATGATATTACCCAGGGGTGGACACGTGACTTCTATTAGTAATTTATCTTTGAAAATAAAGGGTATCTTTTATTTTTGAAAGAAAAACATATGCAAGAGGCGAAGCGAGTAAAATTCTAAGCTATGCATCCTTTATCAATTGCGAGCTGGCTGACCAACTTAATGCTTGTTCCTAAAGGAGCTCTTTATGTTCTCTGCTAAAAAAAGTCATACTAAAGTTGTAAGAGGAAACCGCAAGAAGAAAATGAAGTCGTAAGCAAATGTTTGTAGAGATATATAAAAGTGGCGGAACGAAACTGTTCGTGGGTGTTTTCTTATAGACAGGTGGTTGCACTTTTGTGTTGGCAATTTTAATCCAACGATCAGTTAGTGAACTTCCTAAATGGTTTAGGGGAAAAACCAATAGAGATTGAAAAAATAGACGACATTCAGAAAATTGTTTGCAAAGAATGATCTTTGAAATGTTTGATGGTTAGGGACGGCTTGAAATGTGAGAGAAAGAATTTAAAAATATCCTCATATCACGTATGGTTGCTTAGGAAGCGTGTTCGTAAACAAATACTGAATGAAAACGATTTCTATTATCAATAGATTTTGGCTAGGAAGGAAATGCGAGATTTTCTAAGCAGAATCTCGCATTTCTGAATACGCTTGCGAACTGAAAAGCGATGCAAATAAAAACGGGGCGTTTGAAAATCTAATGTGAATAATGATCACACAAGCAGGATCTCTGAGCATGATAAAATGAATCGGAGAAATATCAGTGAACAGTCTAAATTAACCTAATTGGTCTTTTCCGAACGAAGTCTACTTTAAATGTTTCAGAAGAATTTTTGTTCAAATCTGAGAAGAGTGGTCCGTGATGAAGATTTTGGATAGAAAACGTTTTCACGAAATATAGCTTCTCGTATACGAGAATTTATTATTTATTTGTCACTTAATTTAACTCGTATTTAGCATACGCAAAAGTTAACCATTTCAAACAGACTGTTGCATTTGATTTGATGGTTTTTGTTAGTTCTGCAATTAATTTTCATTTCCTCTCAGACTGCGCATTGTTAAGCTTGGATGCCTGTGAATTCTGGTTTTGTATGTCAAACTAAATATGGCACGCAGAACAGAGAATCAATTTTTTTAAATGAATCCCTCCCAAGAAAGCTGTTAGCCTATAGTATACTTAATAGCGAGGGCCGATTACGGGTGGGATAATTTGGAAACATTGGCTTAAATGCCAATCGTTGGACATTTTCGATCCATCTGAGACCTCCAATAAGAATTTAATTGCTGAGTATCGTGATAGCATTCAAATCATGGCACATCGTATCCGTTTTTAATATTATGTTGAGTCGAAATCCATAATCAGATCATAATATCTCTCAAAATATGTTGAACATTTACTCATTGAAGTAATTCTACAAAACGTTTTCTAGATAAAATTTATTTTAGTATTTTCATCCATCACAGATAATTATATCCTCACTAGCATATATACGAATTTAGATGAAAAATATTTAGATGATTAACATTAAATTTAAATGAAACGGAATGACGTTATACTTATAGGTGGACAAATTGGGAAAGCAATATTATCGGCCGAGTGGTGAGTGTATTCGCTCTTCAGCCTAAAAGCTGCCCGTCCAAATTCGGCCACGGGCGTCAATGTCTGTGAAAATACTAGCTGTGGTGGTGGTGGTGGGAGGTAGATGGCGTTGGTGTAGATGATGGTAGTTGCGGTTTGTTGTAGAGTAGGTGGACTCCCTGGAGGTGTCACGTAATAATAATAATACCTGTTATTAGAACAAGATATATGAAGTAAAGTATTTCGAGTGTTCGAGTGTTAGACGAACACTCTTCAGAAGTACCAACTGATCAGAACAGTTTGGTGTTTACACAAAAGGCAACTTGAAACTCAGTTTAATCATATTCCAGAATGTGTCAGTTTAGAAATCTTAACTTCACGTTTCTCTTAGTTAATGAATCTGGGATTGTAATGTTTGCATAAAAATCTAAAATTTCACATCTAAAATATCAAAAAGACATTTTAGATGTAAAAAAGAGAGCCACTGAGTTTCCCAAATATTGAAAGAATGTAAATAGAATTAACATCTCTAATTAAAGAATCAAGGATATGCTGGCCAGGATTATAATCTCAAAACTAAATTAAAATAAAACATGCAAAGCAGGAGACTTTCTTAGAACCCTTCCTAATACCTTGGAAGTGACGGTTAGTTAAATGGTCTCAGGCAGAATATCTTCATACCACCAACAGGCAAACCACAGATGAATGCACACCATCGACAGACAATATTTCGTCCCATAAGCGGATATAATATATCCGCTTATGGGACGAAATATTTTTGCAAAAGGCTAAACAACTAACCGAAAACACAAAGAATATTCGAAAGTGTGTGAATGATTAGCTACCTCTCATGATTGAAACCTTTTACACAGTTTTTCCCCCATGTAGACGGAATTCGAACCCAAGTAACTTCTAAGTTCTCATCCACAGCCGAGCTTCTCTGAAGTTCATGCCTGTATTCTAATCGCCAACAGGCCGCTTACAGAATTGGTCATTAAAGATATTAATTTACGATTAAAAAATTGACACTTTTGCGCTTTTAATTCCCTGTTGTAGTTTCAAAGTACTTAAATGACGAATATGTTTTGAATTGTACTAACAGCCTATTTTGAAAATGGAATTTATCAATATCCGTGTGTTATATGTGATGAGATATTTTCTACTATTTCGGAATCTTTATGCCCAGTCTGAAGGTGTTTGAACAAAATTTTTAATAGTATGCCCTTTGATTATAATTTACTCTATGATACTTTAAAGTTATACGCTAAGTTTTGAGATTTTTATAACATATTTAAAGGCATTTAAAGTGTCATAAGTAAATAAATAAAATACGATTAATATAGATCGTAAATTAAATATGCGTTTTGGTGTTTGAAATTTAGGAAACATTTTAAACCTAAAGGAATAAAGCAAAATATTTGCCCGCTTTCGTTCTTTGTCCTGAGATCTAAAAAAAATTATAATTTTCTTTATATTTTAAGAAAAACTTCATATCATGTTTTTCATCGCCAATTCTTCACTTTAATCTAAATATAATTCATTCATCCAACGAGATACCGACTTACGACTAACCAAACCAGGATTTCCGCAGCTATAAAAGATCTCTGCTGAAAAGCACATTTTACAGTTCATTAAGGAAAAGGCGCCAAAATTATTTTTATTCTTTATCCACTTAACTATCAAAATAAAAGAACAATACATGAGATTATTGTTTCGCATGTCACCTCGGTAACTACAACACCCTTGAAGCAGCAACTTAATGAACTGTATTATTACACCACTCAAAATGTTTACTCAGACCTTTGCTTCCGATGACGTCATGAAACCCACTTATTTAGCATGTACTATCGATTTGAGATGCCTGTACGTTTTAATAAGAGAGTGTTATCATAAGTTCTTTTTGCTATAGCGTCAGTATTACCTGGTCTACCTACTCACTGATGAGACCTCAATAAAGGTTGAAACTGGTCTGGATAGTGACCTTCCACCATAATGTATAACATCATACATCTCCTAGGAGATGGGTTTTACATTATGGGAAATACTAAGAATAGTGATCAGAACTTTTTACCCACCTTTGCAACGAGTTGCCCTAGTGTTGAACTACGTGCGTTAGCTTACGCAACAACCCGCCGAAACTTTTATAGTTTACTATATTCGGCATGAAACTCTTTGATTCCGATCTTTGAGTTTCTTATTCGTCTTTGAAATAATGTGGGATTTAATATCCCCATAATTTAAATAAATCATTTTATATAATTTTATATTCAATTTACCAAAACCAAATGGTGAAATATTTAATATTGCAATATTTAACGTCGTGTATACATTGATAACGCATGTCAAGAATAGCTAGCGTATCCATTCGTGTTATGTTTCTTTTATTAGATATCGCCTACTTAAAAAAAATCACTCAGTGATGTACAGCAGCAATGTCGCTTATTTAATAAGCGATATGCAGTTTTTTTTTACATATCTTTGAGCAGTGTTATTTCAGGATGATTGTGTTTTTAATTCATTTTACTTGCGTATTGAATACGGTCAGAAGTCAGTATAAAACTGTACGTAACAAGAATTTATTGTGCACGTTAAGCAGCAGTTCTACCCCTTTATTCTCTGCTCAGGCATAGCAGAGAATATCTATGAGTTACATAGATAATACTTTCCTTTCTTCTTGACATAGTTCACGTGTCTAACCAGAGAACAATGACTTATCTTTCGGGTCAATGGATGAAATAAGTATATTTATGAGGAAAGCGCATCTTAATCATTCACCATATACGTTATTAAATCCTCTTAAGAACATTCGCAGGTTTATGTTCGCACTAATTAGGAAGATACAGTCGAAGGCGTGACTAAATCTCCTTAGTGTGAGCTCTCAACGGTAATTTTACCAATAATATTATTACTACTACTACAGAAAAGCAATTGTTTCTATTAAATACATGGATATATTAAGCCTACTTATGTCTTAATGTGTGCATTTTTAGAGATTTCTTCGTGATAATAGTTTTTCATTTATAATAGAAATAAATTAAAAATATTCCGCTTCAAATACATAAATCGAAAATCTGAACGCTGAGGAATAAAATATCATAGGTTTAAATAAATAAATAATGAAATGAAAATATCAAAACCAGCAATTTCTGGACGTAAAAAATAACGAAATGGAATCCTTGATAATTTGGATATCCAAGTTTCATGAATAATCCCTCGGGCCAGTTCTGGATCGAAGTTTATTGCTGAGGCACTCCTGTATACATCATTCTTGCTTAATCATTCATCCTTATAGGTAGAACATTTTTACACCTTTCTGATACAGACTAATTCATTTAACTGAAAGAGCCGTTGTTTCATATAAGTGGTTTTTTAATCACAGAGGAGAGTTGGACCTAGGTTTTTCCTTAACTATAGGACTGACACGGCATTATTTTTCTAGATGTATTTGTGGCGCACTCAGTGAAGTTTATTTTAAATCTTATTGCCTTATTTGGCAGTACCAAACTATGGATATCAGACAATCGAGTTACTGCTGACAGGTCTCCCCCCCCCCATTTTTGACCCTACATGTGCTAGTTGCCATATCGACAGGAACCTTTACGAACGAACATTTCTCTGAGTATATTAACCCCCCCCCCCCCCAATTTGCTTAAAGAAAGCGACATTTTTCTGATTTTTCGTTATACCAACAAATACAAAAACCACTCTTGCATAATAAAAGAATTACTTCAGACTGCAGCTTGGAATTCGATTTTAACCGAAGTGTAATCTTCCTTATCACAGATGTTTCACATATTTTATGGCTTGAGCATTTATCGCTAATAAGCGCAAGTTGGTATTCTGTCGCTCGCCTTAAATCCAAACGCGATCCTTCTTACCGTTACTAAATAACTTTATATAGTGGTTTGTTGCAATTTTAAGATTTACGAAAGCAAAGCAATGTTCCAAGTGATGGTTTTATTTAAAATATACATCGGTACTGTTTACTACACGATCAAATAATTGCATTAGAATATAGAAGCGATTGAGTATCAGTTTTCATAATATCTGATCGAAAGAAACATAAGGAGTCCCTAAGAGAATATTCTTTACAAACTCAAAGAACACTGTGGGAACCAGACTACATAATTAGGCTGGTGTATAATCAGAGCTATATACGCTATTGACTCCATCACCGATCATCCGGCATCGAACCTATGTTGGTATAAACTGTTTTGCAAAAAATATTCAGGGAACAGCCTTGAAGCGCCTGTGTAAAAACTCGTTTTAAGTAGATATACAAGCAATGTCATGTGACACTACAGTTTGGAAATTAGAAAGACATTAGAAAGGGCCGGTTTTCATGTTTTGATAGACGAGAAACGAGAATTTCTGAGAGAAAAAAAAACTTTCACCTAAGTACAAGACCGGCTAACACATCATTTGATTGAAAAGATCTTAAGTAGGTTCTTTGCCTCATAGACGCGATTTGAAACAAACTGGGTCTTTCAAACCAAACGGCTCGTCATTTGGTAGACAGCTCAGATACGGAGGCTCCACGTGATCGTTAGAGAACGAATTACATCATGTAAAGTCGGATTAATACGGATTTAATCGTATTAAATCCGTATACCCTAGTATGCAGCTTTAATAGAAATGTTCCAGAGACTAGACAGTATATTGGAGCAACTCCAGTGGTAACACTTCCTAGTGATCTAGCGAATAATTTTGCTGCTAATATTCTGTAAGTTATGCTTGCAGAGAATCCTAGTAGTAGTCTGTGTGTGTAATAGAGGGCACTGCGGATGACTGAATTAGCAGTCGAGTTAGGTGGTCCTCCATACATACGGCTTATAAGAAATGTATTACTATATACTCGTATTTTGTAATCCTTTTCACACGTTTCCTACCAGAAACTCAAATTTCAACTCCTCCCCCCACCCCAGTTACAATCTTTCGCTTTTTTTCATTCTTAAAAGTGACGTTTGTGCGTAACATAGCTCAGTATACAATGTCAAGGTTTCAAACTTCTCTTTCAGATTTTCTTCAGCTAAAAAACTATTAGTTCCATTCTATTAGATTCATCTGTTGTATTTGCTGCTGCTGTTCCAAATGCCGTTAACCTCCCCCAACTTTCTTTTTTTCAAATGCTGATTTTCTCCAGTCGAACTCCTAATAGTGAGGTCAGCTTCCACGGAGATGTTAACATCAGCAAATTCAACTGCACAGATCAATCAAGCGGAGATGCTGAGACAGCATCCCGATAGTTTCACAAACTGTTAATCAGAATGTTCTTCTTTTTCTCATCTTTCTGCTAGTTCACAGTACTTAGTTATCATACATTGCACAACCTGGATGAATTTATGAGAAAAACAAAACGTGCAGTTGCTTACGAAACCTGAAAGACATTTCAACTTCATTATAGCATGAATAAAAAGTTGAACATTTGAAAATAAAAATAAATACTTTATTAATTGGGAAAACGAAGAAAGCTTAACTAACAACTACGCTATTGTAATCGGCACACATAAACTTCCATTTAGATGCCTTTAATGATCCAAATGACATGTCTCTGTTAGTAGAAGAATAGAGAAGAAGAATAAATTTCAGAAATGCGTATCTGTGTATTCATTTTAAGATACAGATTGATTCAGCCGTTAGTTCAATATGAATACATCAGTTTTATTTAAACTGATTTATTTATTTGAATTTAATTAGTTTGATTTTTAATGGCAAAAATCTAGGAGTTGGTCTATTGCGAAATAAATCACACTCTATGAAATAGGCTGCATAATTATATAGGAACAGCTTTTATTAACTAAAATTGAATTTGAAATCGACATTATTTTAGTGATGTTTTCATAGTTCTTGATGATTTCCATTCAGTTCTTTCGACTTCACGATGCTTAACCCCTCCCCCCGCCTTCAGGTGTTCTTGTTGCTTGATGGGCGATCGCTTTTTAGGTATTTTCGCAAAACATGCACTGCGTTATTAGACGCTTTTTGTTCACTTGTATATTGCTAGGCGTACGAGGATCGTTTCTGACACGATTTAACAGTTCCTAACTTAACATCAGGTAAACGGTAAGCCATGCCATGAGTATGGTAGTTTTCTGTTTCTGGTGTTCTTAATCTGCGAAATAAGACTTCAGAATAAGGATAGATACATTGTGACTAGAATCAGATATCTCACGTTTTGTATGACAGTGCGAGGTCATGTGTTTCTCGAGAAACATTTGATCTTATGGAAAAATATGGATGACCAGTGCTCTTCCCTCCTCTCCTGATATTGAGCAATCGGTCACTTCCCTAAGTTGAATGAATTACGTGAAAAACGTTCCACTACCACTGAAGTTTTTGAAGAAGCGATCCAACTTATCAAAACCACAAAACTACTAACATAAATACATGACTTGCGCAGAGGATATCTTTAATGATAAAGCAGAATACACCCTCTGACCAAAAAGAAACCGAACTTTTCCAAAATAGAAGAAACTAGTGGCGCCACCTGTCGTATCTTTATGTTGTCGAAAGTGGCACCTTCATTAGTGTTGTTTCAACTGATCGTGGCATTTATTTCAATAGAAGTCGAGTTATAATGCTAAGAGTGACAGTGTGCTTTGACGAACGGTCGGTCGTCACAATATGCATACCGTACGCGACGAATTCTCGCTGTCAATCGCTGCAAAACTTCGAGATAAAACTCACCATTTACCGTTTGGCCAGGCGGAACGAATTTTTTGTGGATAATGCTCTTGGAATCGTAGAAACAAATCAGCATTGTCTTTACTTTTGACTTCTCCAAGCGACTTTTTTTCGAATGCCCCTCTGCTGGTGGTCTCCACTCAGCACTGCTGGGCCTTTGTTTCGGGCTCATACTCAAAACACCATGTATTGTCACCAGTAACGATCGTTTCAAGGAAGTTTGAGTCCTTACTAGCGATTTTAATGCGGTCCTTGCAGTGTTCAATTCGATACATTTTTGGTCGTCGGTCAACTTGTGGGGAACAAATCGCGAATTCAATTTACGAAGGCCCAAACGCTCGGTCAAAATGTTTTGCACAGTTGATTTTGGAATCCCCAATTCATCTTTAATCAATTGCACGGACGATTTCGAGTTTTCGTTGATGAAATCACTCACTTTTTGGATGTTAACTTCGCTCAATCCAGTTTTTGGAAGGCCCAGCTTTTCGTCGACATCAAGCGTCTCACGACCACTTTGAAATCGCTTAAACCACTCGTAAACTTGAGTACGGGATAAGCATTCATCACCGTATGCTTTTTGAAGCATTTGATGCGTTTCGGTAAAACTTTTACCAAGTTTAACACGAAAGTCAATCGCAGCTCTCTGTTTGAAACTCATTTTCCGACCCTTCGTCAAAACACTGTCACTCTTGGCACTATAACTCGGCGTCTAATGAAACAAATATCATAAACAGTTGACACAACACTAATGAAGGTTGCCGTTTTCGTTAACAAAAAGATACAACAGGTGGGTGGCACCACTAATTTCTTCTATTTTTGAAAAGTTTGGTTTCTTTTTGGACAGAGGGTGTAGAGATCATATTTAAGAACTGTCAGTTTATGTATTAAAATGACCAGTTTAACGATCTTCGTATAACGGTTTCGTTTTAATTAGATGAAGTCATTCAAATTTGGTACTTCTGATCACCAATATCTATCCATGCGCCTCAGTTTGGATATTATAGTATTAATTTACAAGCAAAACGAAACAGTACGCAAAGTGATACTTCACTACGATACTGATCTAGGCTTAATTTGAATAAGGAATGATTCTCCAAAGAACAATATTTTGTGAAATGCATTTTTTTTATTGCTTTGGATCGCTTCCATGGTTTTGTCTACTGCAGGACGCCATTTCCTTAGAGCAGCACTTCCCAAACTGTGGGCCGTTGGTTCGGTTGAGGGGGGCCGTGAAATAATGAAAACAAATTTAAAATGTTTTAAGACTAAGTAGATTTTTTTTCATTTTAAAAGAAACGTATTTAACTTTTATTATTTATTATTTCTTTTTTGTTATTTTTTATATTTTAATGGAAAAATTCACACATAGGTGTTGGTTCACAAACTTTGCTTCCTGCGTATTTCGGCGCTTAATGAATATTAGTAAATACTGCTTATTCATATGTTTCATTTCAAAGCAGTGGTTAATTGTATATACTTCGAATGCTCTCCAGGGAAGCTCCAAATCTTCCTCTCCCTTTCATCACGCATTCATAATCAGCGACTGTTGATATTGACTTTATATGCATATCAAAACTCGTTTTATATTATCACTATCATCCAAGCTAGTTTTCTGTTACCAATAAAAGTTTCGTATATACCTCACACATGAGAAAAAGCTTAACCAAAGATGAAAAGCCAAACGGCTATTTTTTTCTGGCGAGGTTGATAAGTTAAGGGGGATAAAAATCCCTTATTGTTTTTCAGCCAGTAAGCGAAACTAAGATCGAAAACTACGATCTGAACGTTTCATGCCGACGAACTGTCAGCGGATCCAAGCGTAAGTGACCACTTGGAAGTGCCACACCAAAGCAACTCGTTGCAAAGGTGGAGCAAGCTCTCTCACTATTCTTGATATTTTCTCATAATGTAAAAACATACAGCTCCTAGGAGATGTAGTACTGTTTTACATTATGAGGAGAGGTCACTACCCAGGTGTGGCACTACCAAGTGGTCATTTACGCTTGGATCGAAAACTACGTTCAGATCGTAGTTTTCGATCTTAGTAGTTTCGCTTACTGGCTGAAAAACAATAAGGAATTTTTATTTCCCTTAACTTAAAGTTTAAACAAGTTCATGTGGGGAGATAGTAACTCCCTTGCAGTGGTAAACAACACGCCCTCCCTAACAGCCACTATACTGCAGAGGCAATAAAAACAAGTACTTTTATTATGCCAGTGAATAAGGTATGAGGAGTCTGTGTAATATATTTCTCAACAAATAGTGAAATTAGAGACAACTGGGATAAAAACACACAAATTAATGAATCACATGTCCCCTCATACAGAAACTATGCTGTATAGACTGAAACAAAACCATATGTTGCATGGGCAAACACAGTATCTAACTAAAAACTATTGTTATTAATTAGATGTGTGCGAGTTCGATTTCCCAAGGCAGCAATAAAATTCAACCGAACGTGTTAAAATTCGTAAAAGTGTTAAAACTAAGTAATATATATATACACATAATGAATGTTATGGCAGTTTCACACAGGGAATTCGGTTGAAGAGAGTTAGCATTTCAACTCAATTGTCAGCTATGCTTTTATCTTTCGGTTGCGCGATCTTTTGTTAATACCGCACCAATCACATGCACGTTTTAATAACCTGCCTTTGCTGTCTGTTTCGCGTTAGGCTTAATTACCGTAAAGGGAGAAAACTCACAAAAGAGAAAAATGTTCCTGGTCCGGGGATTCCCTTATTCAGATAATATTCACTAATTTCATGTTATCAGTCTGTGGTGTGCCAGTATCGGTAAGTGATGATATTATTTGATCTATTCTACGTTAAAAAATTTAACCCTGAGATGGATAACTGGCTGAGAAAAAATTAAAAAAAATTCCCGCGAACAATCAGAAGAAGCAGAAACAGACTCAAAAAAGGACAGTATTTCATATTTTACCAGAACAGCCCGCATCGTCTTTAGAACCATACGGTAAGAGGCAAAAAGTGTAATATATGCATTTGATTTTTGCAATATTCGCTGTGTATGTTTTGTATTAAATATAAATACAATAAATATAATAATAATATATCTCTCTTTTACGATTTTTTTTCGAGGGGGGGGCGTGAAATATTTTAATTTTTGCAAAGGGGGCCCTGACATCCAGAAGTTTGGGAAGCATTGCCTTAGAGGTCTCACAGGTGCCCTTTAAAATTTTTCCATATGTGATTTATAGATCACGGATATAAGACTATTGTTATAATAAAAATTTAAAACCATAGGGTGATTTGTCAACACAATTCACGTAACATATATACATAATTTTTCTCATTGGGAGCACAATCCACATTAATATTGAAAAGTATGGCATTGGGCATTTATGTAATTTTGTTTTCAAAGTCCACCGACGTCAGCAGCATTTCACTGTGAACAATTCTACGCATGCGCACTTGCATAAACAGAAAATATTACTGTAGTTATTAAGGATTAGCTTATCTTAATATACTGATTGCTAATAAAATTATTGTTATATAACATTGAATTATTATTTTTTTTTTTTTGGAAAAGAAAAATATTATATTAATTATTTAAATTAAGGGGATATTAGATCCCACATTGTTTTAAAACCGAATAAGAAACTCATAGATTAGAATCAGAGAGTTTCATGCTGAATATAGTATAAAAAAACTATAAAAGTATCGGCGAATACTACCGTGAACTAATGGAAGTAGTCCTAGAGCGTAGTACAAACACGGGCAACTCGTTGCAAAAGTGGGTAAAGTTTTGATCGCCATTCTTGGTATTTTCCATAATGTAAAAACATATTTCCTAGGAAATGTATGCTGTTATTACATTATGGTGGGAGGTCACTACCCAGACCGGTTTCAGCCCTTTTTGAGGCTTCATCAGTGAGTAGCTAGACCAAATTAATACCCTTTGGTATTAATTTGGTTATATCGCCGAAATGAAGCCTATTGGCTCTTCATATTTAAGTAACTTAATAGTTACACCTGTTTGACAACTCGTATAGCAGAGTATAAGTTCTTTTCGCTATACCCTTTGGTATTAATTTGGTTTAGCTATTCACTGATGAAGCCTCAAAAAAGGCTGAAACCGGTCTGGGTAGTCACCTCCCACCATAATGTAATAACAGCATACATTTCCTAGAAAATGTGTTTTTACATTATGAAAAATACCAAGAATAGCCAGCAGAACTTTACCCACCTTTGCAACGAGTTGCCCGTGTTTGTACTACGCTCTAGGACTACTTGCATTAGCTCACGCTAGTATTCGCCGATACTTATAGTTTTTTATTTATATTATGTTCGTTATGAAACTCTCTGATTCCAATCTTTGAGTTTCTTATTCGGTTCTAAAACAATGTGGGATTTAATATTCCCTTTATTTAAATAATGTTTATATCGCCGAAATGAAGCCTATTGGTTCTTTATATTATATTAATATTATTCGACACCTCCAGGGAGTCCAAAGACTCGTCGAAAGAGAGAACCTGCTCTACAACTCTATCTCCACCATTCAATCCACCAACTGATCGCAACTACACCAACGCCATCTACGCCGACCACCACTACTATTTTCACAGACAATCAAAAATATCCATGCCCACGGAGGGATTCGAACCCGCAGACTTTTGGCTGGAGAGCGGATACGCTTACTGCTCGGCAAACCTGGCTGGCCAATATTCTTAGTTATGTCTTTAAAATGGAACATTTTGTATAAAAATGCAATGCATTTGTCATTTTCTTGCCATTTCTATTCCTTGGAGTATTTTCTTTTTTTAACTTGGCAACGATATATAGATTTTTAGTAACTTTGGATTGCCTTTTCCACATAATTTTGTATTCTGAATATAGAATAGAAAAAAAATGTCCGATTGAAAAACGCACGAGCGATTCTATAGAGTTAAATCTCACGCTGTCAGGTTGATATTTTCAATCGTTTTCATTCCAATACATATTTTATATTGCAGACTTGACGGGGATTATTACTTCTCATGCCATAAATAATATTACCATAGGGAAGAAAACCAGAATGATCTGTTAAAATGATTTTTCCGGTGTCACAAGAGTTTCTATAATGACAACTCGGAATATATTTTAAGGACTAAGAGCAAACTGACTCTCTGATCTAAAGCCCAAACACTCGTTCCCTAGTTCAGCTTCTTCAGTAAGAAAAGTCATTTGTCATTTCTTTAATAAGTTTGCATGCTGCGGTAACAGCGACATGCTTCGATCAGGTAGTGATGACGGATATTTGCAGTAGATGATGGACTGACTTGGAATTCGAAATGAGATTTATCGAGAATCTACAGCGCACATACTTGCGACTCTGCAGGGCCACTCGACTTAATAACGTTTTTCTTCCGGGTAAAGTGAATCTCCTGCAAATTTCACGTGACATATGAACCTATTCCGATAGAAAGAACACCTTTTCTCAATAATATGTGATGAATGCTTTCATCTTTCTTCCTTTTCGTTTGTTTGTTTGTCTGTTATATTTTTCGATGAATTTAATATATAGAAAGGAGACCCTATAACCGAGGTCATGGAAATCTGTTTTTAAATCAAAGATTTAAAAACATATTTCCATGACCTCGTAAATATAAAATGTCAGAGCCTTAAACTTATTTCACATACAGAATTAGTGAAGACAATCCTATAGTATGAGATGTACATCGTGCATCACAGTTTCAAAAACATAAACATTTATCATTTTAACTATTCAGCATCTTAATTTTAGTTAACAAATTATCGTTTTAAAGTAGAGATCGGAAGAGATTGAGGGGAAGTAAACATATCTGATAAAGAAAGCACTGACGTCTATTTCGCTAGGAGTGTTAAGAATTTTACAACTGATGGTGACAGATTTTCTGCCCGAAGTCCATTTCTATCCTACACAACAGAAACATTCTCCAGAAGAATACAATGAAAACAGATAACACATTAACTTTGTGGCCTTAGCTGATCGGATTCTATTTCAAAACACCGGACGTCCGATTTTTGGTTTGTTCATTCAAAATGTTAAAATACTCATTAGATTCTAATATGTGATAGCAGCATTTTCTCATATCGAAATACAGAAATTAACTATTATTGACATTATAATCATTCTAATAAGAGTACACGTCAAACCTTGAATTGTGAGTTCCAATTTGGTAACTACTGGGCTATGGCGTAAACTGTTTTATTTCGTTTTATTTTTCAATGTGAAATTGTTGCTCTAATGACAAGCTAATCATTCTTGTATTGACAAACACGATGGTAAGTTACTCATAACCTATGTTATGAGTTACTTTTGTCATTTATAATTACTCGAAAAACTGTCGTTTTTCGAGTTATTATAAAAAGTATTATAAAAGTATTATTATAAAAATTATATGACGATTGTCAATGAAGTGCATATAATTTACTGCGTAAAATCGGTATGAGATTTTTTCCAACTAACTCTTATAAAGAGTTTTCCATTCATTTCACTTCTGCACTCAAAGTAGTGAAAGTCAATTTTAATGCCATTCCAAGCGGACATCATAATATTAACCTTCATAGAACAGACAGGTTTATATTTCCAAATTAAAGTACGAAAGTATCAACTGAAAATATATGAGTAAAGTACTGTATTATAAAGTATTAAGTACCAATTGAGAGTTCACTTATGATGAATTTACTCTGATATACGATGTTGCTGTATGGTATTTTTGTCTATTTAGGTTTCTGCATGGTCTCTGAAGAGAACAGCAGTTCGATACAGATATCAAGGGAGTGAAACGTAACTTAGCACTAATAAAAGGAGGAGCTCTTGGGCAGAGCTTACGACTTTTAAGTAGTGCAAAAAATGGCTACTCCGATGCTAAGGTTATTTTCATTAGCTATTTGGTAAAGTTCTAAACTTTTTAAACTTTCTGTATCTACTCTATAATATAAAATGATAAGCCTTTTTTGGAACGTTTTGAAACTCAGGGGCTACCCTGAGCGTTGAGTCTTCAAAATTCGAGTCATCAGAATTCAAGAACTGGCCTACCAGTCCGCAACTCGGGGGATGGGCGCCCCAGACGCAGGGGGGTCGCGGAACCCCCATTTTGAGTATTCAAAATTCGAGTCATCAGAATTAAAGGAGAACCGGCCTACCAGTCCGAAACTCGGGGGGGGGGGCGCCGTAGACGTCAGGGGCGGAGGAGCACCCCTAGTTTTGCTATAAAATATGGATGAAATAATATTTTAATAATATTATACTGAATTTAATATAAAACTGAAAATACATCTGTACAAAACCCTTGTTCGCAATTTAAGCAATGAATTGAAGTTGCTCGTATTTTATTTATTTGTTGTTGGCAAAGAACGTCAATAAATTAAGAAAACTGAATCCCCCAAAGTAAAATTATATTGTACTGTAGCACCAAGAAAAGTCATTATTTTCGCTGATAGTAACAAACTATGAATTTATCTCGTGCTAATTTATGACAAATACTATTTTTCGAAATAAATTAGTTACTAAGACGATTCACAAAGTCAGTATTTTCTATTTCTTCTGCATCTCCAGGTTACAGGAAAATGTATTCAGAGTTAGAATAAGCCACAAAATGATGCTTCTACATGCATGGAAATGTGGCTTCATAGTAGTAGTTCTATAAATAAAAACTGACTACGGACTCGCATGCGTGTATCGATCAGTACTTTCAACAGTTGACAGAGAAGAGAGAGAATATTGATTTTCTTAGAGTTTTGCACTCTAACACACCTGATAGCAAACGATTATCAAGGTAAAAGACTTTATAACAGTGATAACTTATACTTTTTTCTTTTTTGAATTTCAGGTTCAGCCCAGAAAAATCACTTCTATTTTGACATCAAAAGCCTCACTATTGAATTCGAGGTAGCGCTTTTTTTTTTCATATCCCGTTAAGAATAAGCATAAGAATGTCAGATAACATCTGACATTCTTATGCGAGTTCCTAAAATGCTAAAATGAACATTGATGAGGAAACATGTATACTCGGATTAATAACGTAGCTCTTAGGTTAGCATCTTATCTTCTGGATTGCTCGCATAATGGCGTCTTTGTTCAGTTACATTAATTTAGGTGCAAAAGAATTGCAACTTGTGTTTTCACTTCTTTGAGTTGACCAACTGTATAACAGCTGATAATGATAATTGTATGTAGAATATCAGTCATTTTCCCATTTACAGTTTTTGTAGCTTTCATTAGCACTGATTCATCCGGGATGTTACGATCAGTGCGAGATATTTTTTATCGTTTGTATTAAATCAGTTTAACGTGATTTTGATGTTTTCCTCTTTCTTGGATTGCAGTATATAGCGCACACATAAATTTCCTTGGTATTATTTGTAAAATTATTTGCGCGACTCTTTCAAGGTACTGTCCAAAGCTCACCTAAATCCTTCTCAGGTTAAACTTGGATTAATAACGTAGCTAGTGTAGAACTGAACAGTTGCACTATCGTTTAGCAATTCAACTCATTTGGTATTTGATATCTCTTTAGGTTATATCAAAATAAGTAGACTTTGTTCTTAAAATTGCCTGTTTAAGCTGGGTAAAAATAAATCGGATTTATTTTTACCCAGCTCACCTTTGCTGTCAGTAATATTCTAATCTTCACGTTTGAACATGATTTAAATTTTGCACAATCATTCTTATTTTATACTGCTACGTTTTATTGATCAATTATTGCACGAGCCTTTTGGATGAAAGATGCAACTGATCGCCCAAGTCAGATGGACACGTGTTAGTTTCCACTTATATTTTTCTGGAGCTTTTAAGAAATAGGCCATATTGGTGACTAGAGGTAGTTTCACCTAAACTGTCAATGTTCAAGTTTCTTAAAAAAAAATGCATTTCATGTGCATAAAACTCTTTTTTTTCCTTTATAGGTTTTACTATCTTGATATGCTCAAAACATCATCCTTGCTGTTCGCAACAAAGAAAGATCGTTTCGAACTGCTTAATTGTAATCTAATGCAATTTATTATATTTTAACCCAAATTTTAGCAAGTTAAATTAGGTTTCTGTATTACACAATGAAGTCGTCCTATTAGTTAGACTTCGAAATATTGGTGTTTTTTATACAAATATCAGTGTTTTACAAAAGAAAAAAAGACAGACTTTTAAATCAAACTGATTACGTAGTATTACATTTTGGTTTTGCTCTTTTAAATCATTTAACTTTATATTCAAGTTACTTTTAAACATTTCTTGGTAACTATAGTTGTGTTCAAGTGTTAGTCCATAGATTTCAGAAATACATTTCAATATGGACTTTTTAAATCCGACGATTGTTTTTATTTAATGATATTTCTTATTTTTCTTCTTTTGTATTTAGGAAACCACAGATCTACCTCACCGTAACATTCTGAAGCAGCCATTTTAAAATCGATTGCAAGAAATGCTTGAACTAACTGATATTACCGCACTAAGCTACCTTCTCTTTCAACTATTTCTAATATCCTTAAAGCAGCAAAAGAGAAAAATATCTAGGTAAGTTCTTAATGTAAAGTCATGAAAGAATAAAATTGCAAAATAGATTACAGTAAAAGAAAAAGCGATTACTGTTTCATCTTTCCATTACCCCCCCCCCTCTCCCTCCGTGGAATGTGTTAAGAATAATGGGAGTACCAAAACATTTCATTATCCTTTTGACGAATTTTTATTATGAACAAGAAGCTACTGTCCGAACAGATCTTGGAGAAACTGAGTATTTCACTATAGGTAAAGGGGGATAAGGATGTATTTTATCTCCGTCCCTATTGTACAGCGAATACATTTTAAGAATGGCCGGTCTGGGGGAGTGTTTAGTTGGAATTAAAATTGGTGAAAGAAATATTAATAATTTGAGGTATGCAGATGATACCACCTTGCTAGCAGAATGAGATGATTTGGAGAAACTTATTATGGAAATTAAAGAAGAAAGTGCTAAATATGGTCTTAAACGCCTCAAAAAGATAAACGTTATGGCAACATGTGAACTTAATGATATTGAAGTAGATGGGCAGAAAATGGAAGCAGTTAACAATTTTGTGCTCCTAGAATCCCGAATTGATTTGGGATCCTAGGAGCATAAAATGAGTGACTGTCGTTAAGATAGTATTCTCTCCTGTCATCTTTTATTCGCCTCCGCGAATAAGGAACCTTTACAACCAAGAAAGATTGCCCAAAAGATATCCAACGTCTTAAGGCTGTTTAGGACAATTTAATAGCTATGACATAAATCCTTACTCAAAGGAGCGCCAGAGTGGTCCGCAGGTTATTAGCTGGCGTACGTTACGCAAGCTGCAAGACTCATCTTTCTCCAAGACATCCCCAAGAGGTGCAATTGCACGACTTTGTTTGTGCAATTGCACCTCTTGGGGATGTCATTAGTTCTGACGTCTTATCACAGTGTCCGGGGGTTGATCTGATCATTTAATTCATTGACATTTTACTCGATTTCATGCCATAATCCATTTCTACTACCAATAATACTATAAGGGTATTCATTGAAGGAATCCTTTATCAAAAGAGGTGTTAAATTTCGATTTTCTAATTTGTTAAATGTTAGAGTTCGATTTTCAAATTTGTTAAATGTTAGAATTCGATTTTCAAATTTAGCACATTGAAATAAAAATCCTTTTCAGCTCCTAAAAGGTAATTAAAAGTCATCTGCTCTGAAAAAATTTCGCGATAAAATTTATTACGGAGAAAATCACGTCAATGTTGTTTCTTAATCCGATTCAATATTTTACACCTCGTGACTTTCCAATTAGAATCTTATCATGAACATTAAAACACATGCAGTTGTGCTCGACATAAAGCATTTGAACATAATTACATCATTATATAAGGCATTTTATATTATTACTAATTGAAAACTAATTGAATTAATTTACATTATTGCAATTTCTGTTTAAGTTCTCTTACTAATTAGTAAGTTCTCTTACTAATTTGCATTAGCCATCATATTTTGATTGGAATTACATCAAATGGAAACAGCTGAATGGAGATATTCTGAATTTTAATCAACCAGTTCCACTACGAGAGGACTTTAGTACAGCCTACAGAACAGTTCCTTCACTAGCACAAATAAAATGATATATTTATAGGTCTGTTAACACTTTCTTTTTTATTCCGATGTTTGCATGACAAATTTTAGAATAGCTCTTCTGTGCGCATCTTGCTACTGAACAATTAAAAATGCAAACGGTGTGGAACATTACATCAGTATGATTATCGAACTAATAAGCATAAATATAACAGAAGGTTACAATCTCGAAATTACATGCTATATGGTGGGGCCATTGAGTCAAATTTATGCGCTTGGAGATTTTAAACACAGTAAAATCTATGAATGCTTTTGATTTGCCGAAAGTGTCAGATATATATTAACTTAATCCCAAATAAGTTTAAAATGCGTATGCTTGTATATAATAAAATTACAAATGCATCCATTTTGAACACTTAATATTTGGTTTTCCATTCATGAAGCTGAATACCAGTGATGTCGACTTAGTTTTAAAATTTCCAATTTTTTAATTTAAATTTCCGATAAGCTACATAATCCCGTACATGTTTTATTTAAAATCTGTATAATGGATAAACGGGTTTATTTTAATTTTTCGTTCCCAGCATTTGTATGTGATTTTTCGATTGTTTCTATAGTTCAAGAAAGTTTTCATCGGTTGGCTTTATTATCGCATCGTAGTTTTCACACTTTTCTACCTTGCATAGAGCAAGAATGAAGTATTACCAAAGTGCATCCATCTTCAGTCAAACATATTTTCCTCTAGAAAGATCTTCATCTGCCCATTTGCGGACAGGTTTCCCTTAGAAGGAATTTTTCTGAAGTTCCGATGTCATTAAACTGACGACAAGCGTTTACTTGCTGTCAATTTTCACGTTTTGTTCGGCAAACCAGAGACGTTCTTATCAACACTTGTTGGAAAGAGTGAAGAGCCCACGATAAAAGATATTAAGTAGTGACGAAGCAAGAGATAGCGGCGATCAATAAGTTACGTTAAACCACTCAGCCATGGGGTGGCTACGTTCCACTTGCCTAAGCATCTGAACCTGGAGTTAGCACTAAATGATGTGAAATGTAATAATTCTCACCGACACCTTACTTCAACACACCAAATTAACTTCGTAAATATTAAAGCCATATTGTTTGCACAGTATAAAGGCTCGTCCTATTAATCGAAATTAGATTGAAATAGTAAACACTGTCATATGGAAAATTGGAATGGACAAGCAACTATAAGAAACTACATGTGGGGCTATGAGAGATATTACTATGAGGAGTGGCGAACTGTATTTCCGGTGATACACACGAAGTAAGTATTTGTAACCAGGGATAGTCGGTTATTTGAATCATTGTATGGAGATCGGTGTGGTAATAACGTTTAGTGTGCTGCTTGGTCAGCAAACTTGGGCACTAACGTCAATAAACCCGTAGCTACCTATCGAATGTGTAGCATAAGAAGCCCATAAGCACTTATACTACACATTAGAGTAGCATACGTGGTCCACATCTACTCAGTGGTTTAATTCTAAACGAATAAGTTCCGGGGCCCTATCCAAAATGACCAATTGTATTTACCTTTGAATGCTATCTGGGGAAGCTCCAAATCAGGCGACTTGATATTGACTTTATATACACATTCAAAACTGTAAACAATTGTTGAATAATAACACAATAATATAGGCATAAATACCGTAAAGAGAGAAAAGTCACAAAACAGAAAAATGTTGCTACAAAATAACCAATTGTATTTACCTTTGAATGAGATCCACTGGTTCCAGCAAGTCAGCAAATCTTTCCTTCCTTTCTTTCTCTTCTTCTCTTCCGTCTAAGACGGGTTGAGTCTTCTCTTGAGCAGGATCTTCCAGTCTTCTCTATTCCTTGCTGTTCGAAAAAGTTCCTTATATGTTCTGCATCCCGAGATGTTCTTTATTAATTTCAGCCAGGTAATTCTTGGTCTTCCGGGTCTTCTTTTTTCAGTTGGAAAAGTATTGATTAGGACGTTAGGAAGTCTGTCTGCGTACAGTGCGTCCAAACCATCTCAGTTCTTTTTTAATTTTTTCTATTATTGTATTTTTATACAATAGTTCTTGTCTGACTGTGATGTTTGTTTTCTTTTCTATCCAACGTGTTCTATTTATTTTTCTTAAGCATTTCATTTCAAATGCCAGCCGTTTTTTCTCCTCTCTTTTCTCAACTATCCACGCTTCTGCTCCATAGATGACTGTTGGTATAATTATTGCTTCATATAATTTGATTTTGGCTTGTTTAGATATCTTGTTTGTTTTCCAGATTTTCTGTAATTTTCCCATGGTGGTCCATCCTATCGCTATTCTGTGTTTGATTGTTTTGAGTTCATCTATTGTTTCTGTTAGTTTTGATCCAAGGTATATGAAGTTGTCTACTTGTTCTATTTGTTCTCCGTTTAGGGTGGCTGAGATGGTAGTTCCGTTCCTCCCTATTTTAATCACTTTTGTCTTTTGTATATTTATTGTCATGTCATATGTTTTACAGGTTTCGTTTAGCTTGTTGATCAACTTTTGTAGTTCATTTGGGGTTCTTGCAAGAAGGATGAGATCATCTGCATATTTGATATTATTTATGTTTAAACCATTGACATTGATTCCAGGCTCATTGTGTCCTTTTTAATTATTGCATTTGTCTTAGAGTAATATTTTATCAGAAACTGTATTATATATTTGTCTATTGCTTTTTCTAGTAGAATTTTAAGAAGGAATTCTCTGTTGATGTTATCGAAAGCTTGTTTAAAGTCCACAAAACAACAATATAGTTTTTTATGGTCTTCCCAGCTGAGCTCTGCTAGTTGGTGCAATGTGAAAATTTGGTATATTGTTAAATAGTTTCCTCGGAAACCAGCTTGTTCTATGCCTATCATTTCTTCATAGGTGTTTTTTAATCTATTGTGTATAATTCTTATGAATATTTTATAGGTGTGAGGAGTAAATTGATTGGTCTGTAATTTCTGCAGTCTCTTTTGTCTCCTTTCTTGAATATTGGGATGATCTTTCCAGTCATCTGGGATTTCTCCTGTTTGTAGTATTTTATTGAATAGGGTTGTTAAATATTCTATTGATATGCTGCCTCCATATGACCACAGTTCATTAGGGATAGTATCAATGACTGGTGCTTTATTGTTTTTCATCTGTTTTATTGCGTATCTAACTTCTTCTTGTAAAATTTTTGGGTGATCATTATTTTCTTCCATTGTTGGCATTGTAGTTTTGTTTCCTTGGTGGAAAATAATCTTAAGATGGTTTGACCAGATTTTGCTTATATATTCAATGTTCCAGGTTTCAGTCATCTTGTTGTTTATCATTGTTACTGCTTTTGCTGAGAATTCCTTTGTAATTTCTCTTACAGTATCATGAAAGACTTTTAGGTTGTTTTGTTGGTATGCTTCTTGGCATTTCTTAGCTTTTTCTTCTAACCATTTTTCTTGGGTTTTTTTTTGCATAGGTTATCAACTTTATTTTTTAGTACTCTGTATTTTTATCTATTCTATTCATTGTTTTGTCGGTTTACAAGTATTTTGGCCTCTATTTTCTCTTCTATGGTAGCTATGATTTCTTGGGTTATCCACTGTTTGTTTATGTTGGGTTTGGAAACTAGAGTGTCTTTTGCAATTGATAACACTGTTTCTTTACCTTCTTCCCAGTATTTTCCGCTGTTCTGGAAGATGGAGGGTTTTAATTTCAAGCCCATCTGTTCTAAAAATCGACTTTTGCTTGAGCTATCTTTTAGTTTTGATAGGTTGATGTTTTCTTCTTTTCTGATATTGTTTTTTCTGTTGAATTTTATCTTCACTTTGGCAGTTAATATTTCGTGGTCAGTGTCGAAATCAAAACTTCTTAATGTTCGTACATTATTTACTGATCTTTTCCATTGTTTGTTTATGATGATATAGTCTATGCAGTTCTTTATATTACCATCTGGGGATGTCCATGTATATTTATTATTAGGGCGTTGATAGAACAATGTGTTTGTAATCATTAGATCGTTTGCTTTACAGAAGTGGAGTAATTGTTCTCCTCTGTTTAAGCTCTCCGTATCCAAATTTCCCCATCACGTCTTTTTTGTCTGCTGCGAACTGTCCTAATTTAGCATTAAAATCTCCCATCACTATCATGAGTTCTCTATTTTTAGGATTATCTATTTACTGTTGTAGTTCTTCATAGAAATTTTCTATTTCTTCCTCTGAATGGTTACTGTCTGGTGCATATATTTGGATTATTTTAATTCTTTGACCTTTTCTTTTGCTTGAAGTTTGGCTGTGATTATTCTAGGATACCCTGGGTTTATTTCAATTACTGAGTGTGTAAGTTTCTTTTCAATTAATAATGCATCTCCTTATCTGTGTATGTTATCTTTTCTTCCTGAGAAGTACAGTCTTCCTTCTGGTAAATCCATGAATCCATTTCCTTACCAATGTGTCTCTGATAAATAAAAAACCTAAAATACTCCATTTCAATCTTTTTAAATTTTCCTGGACTAAATGCAATTATCCAGGTCGGTATAGTGATCTTATGTTGAGGGTGGCTACATGTTTCACATCCTTGGCTGACCACATTGCTGATTTCTCACCTACTCCATGTGGTCTTCGAGTAGGCGCGTCGGTTGTCCCGTACGCAGTAGCACTATCTCGGGTTTTAGACATTCTCCTGCTTCTCGCGCATGAAAAAAAGCTTAAACACGTTCATGTCGGGGCGATAATAACTTGCTCCCCGCGGTAAACAACACGCCTTCCCCAATAGCCACTATACTGCAGAGGCAAGAAAAACGAGTACTTTTATTATGTCAGTGAATAAAGTACAAGCACTCTATGCAATATATTTCTCAATAAATAGTGCAATTAGAGACAACTGGAATAAAAACGACACTAATGAATGAATCACATGTCCCCTCATACAGAAACTATACTGTGTAGACTCGAGCAAGATCATATGTTGCACAGGCAAATACAGTATCTAACTAAAAACTTGTTATTAGTAAATGTGAGTTCGCTCTCTGCAAGGCACCAATAAAATTCAACCGAACGTGTCAAAATGCGTAAGCGTGTTAAAACTAAGAAATATATAATATATATATATATATATATATATATATATATATATATATATATATATATATATATATGTTAAAAATACAATACCAACCAATTTTAAACCTGGTTTTACTCCATTTCCCAAGTAAGCAAACAGACAAACAAGTCAAGTTTGCGCCTGCAAGTGATGCAAGTCTAGCTGATCCTACAGGTAGTGCAAGACTAAGGCAACTCGTGGTAGAGGTGGCATAAGCTCTGATCACTAATCTTAATATTTACCCTTAATGCCAAAACACATCTCCAAGAAGGGGATGTATGATGTTTTGTATTAAAGGCAAGGGGCCACTACCCAATATGGGTAGTGGCCCCTTTATTTATACCCAAGGTAAAATACTTATATATAGTGAATGTTGTTATAGCAGTTTCGGTTGAAGAGAGTTAGCATTTCAACTTAATTGTCGGCTATGCTTTTATCTTTTGTTGATACCTCACCAATCATATGCACGTCTTAATAAGCTGCCGTTGCTGTCTGTTTCGCGTTAAGCTTAATTACCGTAAAGGGAGAAAAGTCACAAAACAGAAAAAAAGTTCTATCTTGCCTCATGACAAGATAGTCTTGTATCTTGTCAGTCAATAAAAGTTAAAGCTTTTAATCCATATCTATATATTTCCTCCTGTTTATACAATTATGGAAGAATGCATGCGATTCTGGTTGCTTCCAGTCACATGATTCATTAAATTGCGTCTATATGTTGTTGGCATTCCAGCAGCAACTAAAGCGGCTCGTGTCTCGGGAATAGGACGTTGCTCACATCATGTTAACTGGAACGTGTTCGTTTTTTTTAGGTGTAAATGCGCCTTTAACATTTTTGATAAGTATGTGGAATCTGTGTATGTAGAGAGAGGAGAAATATATTTTTATGGAATAATTGGAAAGCATATATTTGTCCATATCACTATTGAAATAAAATTATTTTTGTTAAAGTGACCATCGAAATGCGCACCCTACTTCAATATTTAAGACTGCCCATTGCTCATCAATATAAAAATTAAATAATACCAGTGAATACGAATGAAAGGTATGTTTCCTTTTTTTTTTTTTTCTTGTTGTTGTTGAGTCCATTGAAGAGCTTTAATGCCTCAAGTGCAGATTTTTAGTCGCTGTAGATGGTTATTCCTTCTACAGTGTTTATTACTGAATTTGTGAAGAATTTGAGAGCTGTTTGTATGGCTGTTAATTCACAAGTGAAGTTTGAAGCTATTTTGCCAGCTGTGGTTTTGATTTGCATTTCCTCGCTTCTAGTTCTTCCTAGAGTTAGAAAAACCGCTAAACCTCTTTGAGTGCTTCATCAGATGATCCATCAGTGTAGGCAATGACATGGTTTGGATTATTTAAGTGATGTATAGTGTCAAGTCCTTTCCTTTTATTTTCTCGCTGTGAATCCTTTTTTGAACAAGGCTCGAGGAAATTTAAGTTTATCATTGTGCTTTTTGGTAGAATAGTGGAAAACAATGGCTCTTTGCTTATTTCAATAGATAGGTGCACTAAGTCAATCAGTGTTCTAATTTATTGATTATTTTTTAACGTAGATGATCTGTTTAGTCTAGATTTTCTTATCCGGGCACCAAAAGTTCTGAGTGAGATGTTATCTTGTTGGTGGCTCCTGATTCTGTGAATTTAATTGTGGAGAGTTTCTTCTGTCTTGTAATATGTGAAAATATGTGATAAGTTTTGCTGCTCTTGATTGTACTCTGTCAAGTTTTTCTTTTGAGCTAGTAGAAGCTGGAGCCCAAATTGATGAGGCATATTCCATAGTGGGTCGTGTGAGTGCCGTATATGTAGTTTTTGAATGTCTTCGCTTTTGCGCCCTACTTTGTTCCACAAAGCCTTTTGATGATATCAGTCTTTTTAAGAGCTTTATTTACTCATATTACAAACATATATATTTGTAATATGAGTTGTATATCTCAGTTCAATGTGTAGGGTTAGGCCTAAGTATTTTGGAGACTGTTGTTTATATTTTGGTATGTGTTTTGATTTCAGGGTTGTAATTGCGTCTATTTTTTTCTGTCAGTTGAGAAGATGCTCAGTTTTGTTTTTTCTGGAATTATCTGTAGTTTAAGTTCCTTTGCCCATCTTTCTAAGCCTTTTATTGAATTATTTAGGAGTTTTTCAGATTGCTCAGTATTACTGCTTGTGTACCAGATTGCTATAGCATGCTATTTTGTGTCATTTATTATGTGAGGATGGATATTGTTCAAACAGATGAGAAATAGGAGTGGGATTAAAACAGAACCTTGTAGGACTTCAGCCCAAGTTCGATGCATGTTGGAATATATTCCATTAACTTTTACTTTCATTTTTCTTCCTTTCATGAAATTCGAAATCCAAATTAATGCATACCCCCTTATTCCAGTATCCTATGCAATTTTTATTAACTTTTGTCTCCAGACGCTGTACTCGATTATTTCATGTTTTTGGATTGAAATGCTGTTTACTAAAACACTGCTCAATCGAACAATAATTGAAAAAAAACTAAGCCGCTTTTCACTTCTTTAAGACACAGGTAAAGAAGGTAAAGCTCATTTAAATAAAGACTTCCGTTTGTACTTTTGTTAGCGACGTCTAGAGAGAAAAAACGTTTCGGAGAACTGCAACAGTTTTATTAAGAGGTCTGCCTAATTAGGCAGAAAGTTCGGCTCCACTTTAACAGCTCTTCGAAATTTGGAAGCGCAAACTAAATCTGAAGTCTCAAGAGAGGTAGAGAGGAGCAACCTAAGAATTGCTGGTTAGAATTCTCTTCACACAGGACAGAAAAAGACTCAGAACCAACTGATAATTATGGATTAATATAGAGAGAAAAATACTCATATACATTCAGTCGTCGAAGAACAAGATGGAGGAATGATCTGCAAAGATTTCACGAGATGGTGGACATTGACTCATTTCTGTGTTTTGTCTCCATCTAATTTGAGTTTCTGTTTTCCGATGATAAGACGCATTATCAGTCTCTCAAAAATTAATTTTTATTTTCTGACAGATCCGAATTAACATGGTATTAAACTGATCACATGCCTAACGTGCTGGACTAATCTTTATGAGCCCGATTCATTAACGTTATGTTGACTCCATTTTGAGTATAGGTGCCTAATGACAGACTGTGGTCTGCTACGACCTTTGTGGTTAAGAGGACTAATTCAATAATTTTCCTAATTTTATTGTTATGCTTTACCCTGTATGGTCAGTTTCAGGAGTCAGACATTAATTTTCACTAACAAAATAAACAACTGGCCTTTAGATCTTTTATACATCACAGCATTGCTATACTCGATTTCATTTTTGTGGATCGAAATGCTTTTTACTAAAACACTGCTCAATCGAACAATAATTGAAAAAAAAAAAGAAGTGCTTTTCGACTATTGTCCAAATGTTTGATTTCCTACTCGGCTTAAAAAAACAGTTTCGTCCCTGAAAAAGTTGGTTACGCAAACCTTTGAAAGAAAGCGTTCTCTGAAAAATAATTACGATAAAATAAAAAACTTCTTCGGCTCCTCAGTCGTCAAATTCATATGTTAAAAAGTGTTTGTTAAATTTGTGTTCACACTTAAAAATCAGTAAGGAAAACGTGAAAGCTTACTAATTTGCATAATCTTCTTTGACCGCCCCTTCTATATGGTGATTGCAACCAAAAAACATTCATATACGTGTACGTATTTCAATGTTTTTATAATATCCGAAGATAAAAATTTATTTTTTATCTTAAATAAGGTTATACTTGCATTTATTTATTTTGAAAGAGCTTTCTGCACATGCCACATAACTGATGTATGCAAAGTACCACCTTGCATACATCAGTTATGCAAGGTGGTACTTTGCATACATCATCTTAGAAGTTTTATGTTTTTATCACTTAGCAGTAACTTGTTCCGAGTGGATAGAACTGTGATTTACTTTATCTTTTTTCTTTAAATTGTTCAGATCGATTAAAAAAATAAATACAAATAAAATAAAAAATGAAAGCGAAAAAACGAACACTTGCGTACCGTCAGCACAAGCAGAAAAATAGAAAGAGACAAACGCCAACAGTCGGATTAATGAAAAACTTCGGAGAAGATATTAAAACAAAAGTGCTGTTTACTATCTAAAAAGTCAAGTCGAGTACTTCTCTGCAGAGGATGTCTCTCATAAGAATTCTTTTTTTTGCTAACCCTTTATATTACCTCAGGCAATTCTGGGCCGTGTAGTCATTTTACAGGGAGGACTTCTCAGCTGGTTTTATTGCATTTGTAATCAAGAGTTCGTAGTTCTCGAAGGTGATAACATTTCCGTGTTGCTAAACTGCACAACATTACACCCATTAGGGATAATAAAGTAAGCCGACATATAGCATCTTCTACGGGGATCATTATCACATGGCTAATCTGGCTTGAACAGGTCGTTTACTTTTAATGCTCAGTCCGAAATATTTTATGAGCAAATTGCTACATGCCCTCAGAAATGAAGGCAGAGTTTCGTGAGCATAAAGGAGAACTTGTAGTTTCTTTAATCTTAAATTAAGCTTTCGGAGAATACTTAGCTCGAGAAATTTTAAATATGAAAGAGATTGCAGTAGTTAGAACGAAATTAGAAGGTTTGTGTTGTTTGAAGTTATCTTTGAGAGTGTAAGTGAATGACGTGATTTTAAATAGGTAAATATGCAAAAAAAAAAAAACGAGTTGATTAAAGAATATCAATTTTCATTACGTTGTTCGTCTTTCAGTTGTTTTAAGCATGTATTCATAATCCAACTTTTTTCAACTTTTTTTCCTCCTTAAGACTGCAGTCATCATAAATAAATTTTTTTAAGATGAACCTATTTTTGCAAAAAGCGCATAAAATTATTTCAAAGCAAGGTAGCTCCCAAAATTTAAAATATTAGTAAACATTTAAATTTTGGTGTGTGATAATTAATTTAAATAAATTACACAACTCCTAAAAAATTTATAAAATATGAATTAATAATGATTTATTATTCTGTAAATAAAACAATCCAAAAATATCTGAAACGTTCATCATTACCAGATTACAAGAAGGGAAATACAATGTCTAATTTGAACGAAGCACGTCTAATTCAAAATATAAATTTGAACGAAGCACGTGATTCATTGATAAGCTTGAGTTTAATTGTTGATCACTTTTCTTCAAAGAGGTTAGGGCTGAGAGAGTTCCCACCAACTCCTTTTTGATAAAAGGCCTTTAGACGATTTATATTGCAAGTTATCTGGAAAGTAAATTACACAAATACTAAAACACTTAATACAATGATATCATCAATACTGACGTCATAATTAGACGTAATGTTATAAATAAAAACTGTTTGCCATTTTCCGGTATTATGTGTGTATATCATTTGTACATGGAACTCTGCATACACAGTTATGGTTTTGGCAGCATGTTACCGAAGGAACCTTTATAAAATGTTGTGAAGATTGAATTTCTTACCATAACTGCATGTGTATTAACGAATAAGCGTTGTATTTGACGCCGTCGCATACCTTAATTTCATCCGTATCCCGGTTTGCAATTGGATTTAGGTATTATTTTATCATAATTTTCTGGATAGTTATTCACTGTCGCTGTGCTCGTAAAACAAAAGTTTTATCACAAAAGAACAAAATCGGTTGTTCGATAAAGTACATTCTGATGTAAATTTTTCCATTAAAGTGGAGCGGAAGACTATACAGCTTGAAAAGTAATTCCCTGAAGCGATTTTCTGCATTGGTGCTGATAAGAAATGCCAATGATTGAAACTCAAATTTAAAGTTGCGAATAATATTTGTTCTTTTTTTTTTTTTTTTTGAACTAAGACAAAGAGTTCGTTTAGACACTTTCTTTAATCCTTGATGCACTGTTTATCAATTACCTCGTTTTGTCAATATTTGCAATTAAATTGAAAATATGCAATTATTATCTTTGACTAAAGAACAGGAAAAATGAAAATAAAGATTCCTTCAAGCGAAATTAGAGATTTCAAGCAAATACATGGCCTGGTAATAAAACCATACCTGGACAACATCATTTATTCTTAAAGAATTTAATTTAGAGAAATATTTAACTGAAAGGATATTAAATATAGTTTATTCTTTCCGAGCCGGATAGTTTGAGGCTTTGGGATTATCCATTGAAATTATGAGAATACAACCATCGGAACTAAAGTTACTTTATGAATCTGTATTCTTACAAGTCTTCTAGCTGACTTCAAAATACGGGAAGCAAACTTTGAATTTAATAATTTTGATATAAAATATCCCAAAAGAGTATCAATTCACCGAAATAGTCGTGATGAAACCTATTTCTGTGAATTACGGAGGAACCAGTCCTGTTTTGATAGGAAAAGAATTTTATTTTTCATTCGGGCTACTTTACGAATTTCTAATTCGACTATGCTAATATTCTTCCATCTTTCACTATCACACAAAAACAAATAAGTTCCTCGTAAAAAAATAGAAAAGAAAACACAATTATTAAGTCGTCTTATTCCTGGATCTAACTTGTACACTTTCAAAATTATTTTGTCTGTTTTTCATTTACGTAAACTTAATAATTTTATGTCTTTTGAAGTTTTTTAAGAATCATTTGAAATCCGAACCTTAACTGGACAGTTTATAGTTATTTTGAGTTTTCCTTCGTTAGACGTGTCGTCCGCGTGTTCTGTTGTCCAGCTGTTTAGTCACTTTGTTGCTTGGCTATCGCCTAATTGTCACCGAAGCTGAACAAAATACTATACTAACCATGAAACGCTTATTTACGTAAACTTATTACTTACTCCAAAGTCATTCACCTTTCGTGCCATCTACAGATTCAAAATTCAAGGTTTCAAATCTTGTATCAGTTTACTTCATAAATATCAATTGTTACTTCGATAATCAGAAGACATCTCCGTTTCAAATCAACACAAACTACCATTTTACTATTCTTCAATCCAATGATTTTTTATAAAAGACGGCTGAATTTTTCCAGTAATATTATGAGAGATTTTCGTGTTTCTTTTAGAAACCATTTAGAAATTGACAGTCATAAGTGGTATTTTTTAAAAATTGAAGTTATTTTAATTTAAATTTAATGTAAATGACTAAAACTGAATTTGAAATTGTTTTATTCAAACGATAAATATGATTATATATGTTTTGTGTTTTTTAAGCGGAGGAACTCCATCTATTTCTGAAAAAATAAACACTTTTCATGATCACGAATCTGATGAGGTTCCATAGTTTGAGAATTTCTTATCCTTAGTCTTCAAGAACGATTTCTGACGAGTACCAAATTTCTTCTAAATAGTCGGCTAATGCAACATTAATAGATTTTGACTTCAAATAACTCTTCGGGATATTTATTCTATGCCTCACAAATTTGGGCTAAAATAATGTAGCAATTTGTGTGTGTGTGTGTATATATATATATATATATATATATATATATATATATATATATATATATATATATATATAAAGAATGCACAAAGCCAGAATGTGTAACGGAATAAAGACGGAAAAAATGCTAGCGAAACAAACTTAATTATTTTTCATATTGCCATGGAATTCGTACTTCCTGAATATTCCCATTTCATGGTTAAAATGCCGTAATGGATGAAAATATGTGTGCTACTCCGCTTAGTCAGATTATTACCTAAAATTAATGATGCCTTCATTACTAAAGTGAGAGGTCATCAATTATTTCCTTGTTTAGCGTAGTAAAATATAAATGGATTATTCAACCAACTCATGGAATCATTTTGCAGGAGTAGGCTGAATAATTAATTTTACAACGAAAGTTCATTTACAGCAATTAATAGATGATCTTAATTACGAACTGGATAGTTCAGGATTCTTGAGTATAAAAGACACGTAATTTTGAAAATTAATCTCTAATTTTTAAGACTAATAGCATGTACAAATTCTATAAGAAAGTTCGTCACTTTTAGTAGCAACGTATTTCAAGAACCTTGTAAGGTAAGAGCTATGAACGAAGACGTGTACCTAGCCTAGAGTCAATACTATATGTTATAAATGTTAAATAATTTGTGTATATGTTTGTATAATTGTGTTGTTAAGTCAAAATTAACCCCAGGTTTTTTAATTCTAGGATGAAGAGCGTTTTTCATAAAAGTGGAAAACAATGTAAAGTAATTTCAAAGTCAAAGTAAGTTTATTGATTCATTGAACAAATACACTTATGGTAATTACAAGTCAAATTAATTAAATCTCTGAACCAAGTTCAGGCCGGAAAGATCTGAGTTCGAATCTAGTCTAGGAAGCGAAGAACATTGACAATTCTGTTACACAGATGGTAGGGTAGTTTTTCATCACGCACGGAATTGACTGATGCACGAGCTTCCCTTACTTGCTTCGGTAGTATTTTCAAATAAGTCTTAACAGTGTATGATTACCATTCTAAAAAAAATGATGATGTTCAACAAATATATTTAAATATGTTGTATTTGAAAATAATTTAATTAGGGTTTAAATAAATCAAAACAATTATAAAACTAATTATGAACTTGTTCGCTTTAAAGAAATACAATTTCTTTAAAACGGATATGGTTGTGTTTACATAAAAATGAGAAGTAATTTTAAGTAACATTAAAAGAATAGATTAATTAATAATAGATCTTCACGCAATGAAACTCCTATCCGTGTAAAAATGGTGACTAAGTTGTTTCTGAATTTTTTTTTTGTCATTCCTGTCAACTGATGTGTCACTAACTGTCTAAAAATAATCCCTTCTTAGCTGAAAAGGATTAACAGGAAATTTTTATTATAATCATGGAATTATGACTGTTCATTAAGCGGAGTTTTCTCACTAAAACGCACAGGTTAATATTTTAAAATCAATCAATATACAAATTTAGGATTTGCTTTTTTTAACCCTCAATGTGTCGTAAAATAGGAAACAGATTTAAGTGAAAAAACAAAAAACAAGGATTAGCCCTCTCATGCATAAGGGCCTCATATGAGGACACACAAAAATGATGTCCTCAGATGATATCATTTTTAACATATACAGGGCACATATTTAGCAAAATTAATGAATTCATTGTAATACTATAAGATTAAATGGTACTGTATCGTCATTATCATTTTTTTATAAATGAATATAAAAATTCATGCATGAGAGGGTTAATTTTATATTCGAAATTGTTATGTTATTAACTCGTGAACACATGAACTGACGGAATATTCGCGGTGTGCCATTGAATGCTGTAACTAATGAAATTATCAAGAATGTGAACTAAAACCTACACCAGCAAATTATTTAAGGCATTAGATGTTTTATCCATTAATATAATGGATCAATGGAGAAACAGATTTACTGAGCGTCACAGTAAACTCATTTACTGTGACACTCAGTAAATGAGTTTCACTGCCTTTTCTGACCTTGAGAATTTTATATGGACATTTTCAGCCTTTGTTAATTTCCCTCGTGGTATGATATCACTAAGCACAATCATAAGCTGCTTCATAAATTAAAAGAATAATAAATGCACGGTAAAATGGAGAAATGTTATATTAAAATGATACACACTCATACAATGCTTTACTTTTGTTTTGGTGTAACTAATAAGTTCTATAATCAAATTAATGTACACAGTCGTAAAGATCTGAGTATAAACTCAGTTCAAAATCTCAAGAGTTGGATTTTTATGTTTTTACAATTATAAACTTGGTGTATCGTAGATTTGGCATTCTTTCAATTATAACGAATGCAAAACCCCATGACTTTTTGATGGCAAGTTCATAGCATTTACAAATGAATTGTTCGCATTTTTCAAAATCATTTTTATCGTTTTTGTTAAATTAAGACTCACAGTCTCTAGTGGGAATGAAATATCCTGCTGAAAAAATTCAAATGTCTCTAGGCCAGAGGTCGGCAACGCAGTGTCCGCGGGCGCCATGGCTCCCGCTGCGAATTTTTAGTGCGCCCTCAGAGAAATGATTATAAAATGCTTTGGAACTCGCAGCGGTAATTTTGCAGTGTAGATCGCAGTATATCTGAGAGATACATTCATTACTAGTATGTGCTAAAATGAAGGAAAACATTAAAAAAAAACACTGCAAATATAATGCATGATGGTACAATTTAAGTGGATATTGAATCCAACATTATTTCATAGCCGAATATAGAAACTACAACAGTTTCGTGCCGAATATATAGAAACTAAAAGTTTCGGCGGATGCAAGCATAAATAGTCCCTTACGGGCAACTCGTAGTAAAGGTGGAGCAAGGTCCAGATCTCTTTCCTTAGTATTTTCCATAAATGTAAAGCACATCTTGCAGAGGTCAGCAAGATCCTTTTTAATATGAAGAGGGTAATATAAAATTTGAAAATTACGGAGGGTTCATGACACAGGCATTTTTTCTCTCATTTCAGGCTTAGAAATTCTATGATTAGTTGTTTTTAAGAAAAAAAGTTTTGAAGAATAGATTTAAAAAATTTAAGAAAAATATTTTATTTATCTCTCTTTTACAACATATTTTTGTCACATATGAATGAATATAAAATACCATAAAAATGCATACAAAAAGAATATTCCTGTTAACAATTAGCATGTATCTGTCAGATCAGTAACGAGCGCCTTGCTTTATCAATCATAATGGCAAATGTGTTTGTTTATTATGCAATAATAGTGTAGCTATTTCTAAAAAAGGTAATATAGAAAGACATTTCAAAACCATTCATGCCAATTGTACTTTTAAGTTTAATTATTTAAATCAGGAGGAGTCGGCAACGCAGCACTCGCAAGAGTCATGGCACACGCAATATTGCACCCTTCATATTAAAAAGGTTGCCGACCACTGCTCTAGACAATAACATAATTGATAAGGGCAGTCTGCAGACTTATTGATTGCAAGTTTCCAGTGTCGAGCCGTTGGATGAACTTACTCATACTTGCAACTGACTTATTATTAGCAGAATGTGACCTAGCAGCAACTTGCAGCCTTTAGATAAGCGATCTTCGACTTAAATATTTTACCGTACCAACACCTGAAGTACTTGAATTACAAGTGTTGATATGCTACTGTACTCCGTCTGTCTCCGACAGATGGTTGCTTATAACAAATCCATCATCACTTAGATTACCTAATACCCCACCGGACCTTGGATCGTTGTATTAGGAGCTTGAGGGATTAGAATGAGAGCAAATGCAGTAAATCAATTCCTGACAGTTATGAATTTGAAGTGTGCGTTTTTGAATTTGAAGTGTGCGTTTTTCCGGAAAGAGTGTCGTAAAAGAAAACCCAGTCATATGATGTAGTGTAATACTGACCATATGAGGTCGTTCTGCCATAGCCAACAGAATGCGTTCATGCTATAGATAATTTTTGAAGGAGGGGAGTCGCTACAACTAACGTCATTTAATCGCTCATCTATGAAGGTTTTTTTAATATTACATATGAAATTGCTTTTGCGATATAGTTTGTTTTCGATTTTCCACAAAAAACGTAATATGTTATATTAAAATTCTTCAGCTTTTACAACGCTTGAATCTCATTAAATATCGTTAGTAAAAATATACAGTTAATAAAACTTCCCTTTCAAAAGAAAGTAAAGTTCACAAGGACCCTTCCCCCAAAATTAATGACTGTTATGCGTACATTGTAGGTACATGACACGCCAAAACTCATTAATTTAAGACTAGTGCTTCCCCCCTTCTGCCTCTGTTAGCCAATCCTCGTCTCAACAGTTTGGTCCAGATTACTTCCTGCTTAAAAAGCCATTCACTTATACCAAACGATGTGATGCCCATCTTTGTACTTGGAATGATCAAAAATAACAATAATTTGAAAAGCATATATACGTCTGAGGGCAGAAGAATAATTACACAATTGTTTAGAAAAAAAAAATTTTTTTCTAAACAATTGTTTAGAAAAAATGTCATTTTCCAAGTTTTACAGATTATATTGATATTATCGTGTATGTAAGTTTATAATTACACATCAAATTCAAGCTCCATTTTTTAATATTATGTTGAATATCTTATAATGGCTAAATGGATATTTCAGTAACATTTGACGATGAAACATTGTGATGAATGAAAGGTAATAAGATACTAAAGCATAACTGTTTTGTAGTTATTTTTCTTTATTCTATTTGGAGATTATAGTAAATTTTTAGTATAATATCCGGTGAATGATTAAATAATATATTCATAAATTTGATATGTAAAATAAATTGTATGAAATCAGGATGAAGTTTATATTTTATTTTAACGAACTATACCTCCCTGTGGATGAAATAGTGACACCAAATTGCACTTCTTATCCATGTTATTCAATGGTTTTTAGAGCTTCGTATCCAGATTTATCTCGACGTATATAGACGTCGTGGCCGGTTGGGGGGTTTTAAAAACTTTTGCCTGTATTGTGTGTATGAAAAATGGTAAACGGAAATGATATTTCAGATTCTTACGAAATGGCATAAAGAGTGGTTATAATGAAACATTGCTATCTTCACTTCAGGTGCTATATATCGCGAAAAGCAATTTTTTTTCCCTCTGTCAATCTCTGAGTTGACATTATAGTAAATCTACTAAGGGGAATCGAATTATCCTGAGGGTATATTTACCGACTACGGCCAACAGTAATTAACTTAATTTATCCTGACACACACAATAAAAACAAATACTAACAGTCCAGTTTTATTCCTTATGCAGTTATTAGAAGTTATTTCATTAACTTCTGCATACGGAAATAAATAATTAAAATGTGATACATCATTAGGTTAAGTCGCATTAAAAATTATTCGTTTTTTCCCCCTCCCAGACGTTCATTTCTTAAAGAAAATGGAATGAAAAAATTGTCAACTAAGTAATATTTTAAACAGAAACTAACATAACGTATGTACACTAATTGAAATACTATCAGAAATATATTGACGTTCTTTATTACACGAAACGATGGGTGCGTTGGCAAAAAAATGAAGCGATTAAATATTTATTATTAGAAAAAAGAAATTGCATCATCATTCGCATTTGTCTAGAGAAATGCGAATGATGTAATATAAAAGGAAAAAATTACTCAGTATGCGAAATCCTAGTTCTTATGTTTAGTTATCACATGGATCTAACTGAAAATCTGTCAGGCAGCTGGTTTAGTACAGTGGATGGGTCCCACCCCCACTAAAAGAATTAGAAACCTTGATAATGTACGTAAACGTTACTTAGGTAGCGTGTATACAAAATACGCGGTAAAGTGCGTCATGTTGTAGGCAATTAAGAATGATTCTGGTCAGTAATAGGAAAAACGAATGATCTTTCTGAGTTCGAAAAAGCGATTGTTGCGAGTACCCGTCTGGCTGGAGACACTATTTTAAAAACAGCAGAGCCCACTGGTTTCTCATAAAGTGAGTTATCCTTGGTGTTTAATCAGTGGAAAAATAACCCGCATTGCTTGTCTAAAAGGCGTAATTCTAGTTCTAAGACAGTGCCAGGAACGAGATCGCCTAATAACAGCAACATCTGTTGCTGTTATTAGTCTCCTAATTCAGTTAACAGTTTTTAAGAAAGTTTTATCATACGAAATGTTACTGATGAAGAAGGAAACTGCTGATGGTAAAAAAATAAAGAAAGATTGAAGGAAAGTTGTTTCTACTATATGAACAAAAATTTATTTCAATTTAAATCATATAGTGCAATACACAAATAGCTTAATAAGCTATATATATGCATAAACTGAGCCGACAGATTCACTCCTCTAAAACTTGCCTAGCTTTGGAAACTCACACGCGCACACTTTTCGGAAATGTCTTCGTTTATATAAAATCGTATTAATGTCAGACATTTAAGTTGGTGGACCGGAAATACCCTTAAGAAGACGAAAATGTAGCGACAAAGTAGTTTAAGGCGTCTTTCTCAATTTTATTGATTCGGGAATAGCGGAGATGTTCTTCTGAAAAGGATTTAAGTTTCAACTTCACAGAATTCCTTGAATGTAAATTAAATCTGTGGTGCTTTAAAAGTTTCTTTCTTGGGCATTTGTAATTAGTTAAATAGTTGAAAGGCTTCATCTGAAAGTAAAACATGAATAGAAATAGTAAATAAAAGAAGTAATAAATTGAATTTAAAAAAAAAATTCAATACACGATTACACGTGTTTAGTATTAAACTCACGTAATCAAACACATAGGTTTGACATGAGATGGTAGACATTGATTTGAGACAAACAGCACACTGAAAAGTTAAGGGGGAAGGTCTATCTCGTAGCAGTGGATGGTAAGAGGCTAATCATGGAACATACTACTCTGCTTTCTTAGCGAATTGTTGTTAGCTTCGCTGAATTGGAAGCCAAGTGCATTTCATTTATAGTGGGGTGGAAGCATTCTAATAACCATTTTGGAGATATCAGGAAATGAAAAGTGATGGTTAAGAAGCCAAATGAGTTTCAAGTACAGTAAACCCTCGATTTAACGGGTAATAGAGGCTAAGGGGTGTCCGTTAAATCGCGAAGTTTTTAAAAATAAAAATATCTGTAACATTATACTGCAATTTTATCAATATTAGCACTGTAATAACAAAGCAAAATTGTTTTACACACAATTTTCACACTTTTAGATAAGTTAATGTGAAGCTAATATTCGATGTTGAGGCGCTTGATTTAGGTAATCCTGCTTTGAAAAAACTATCAAGTTTTTATCGTTTTTTTTTTTTTTTTTTTTTAGAATTAACTCCCTAAATTACGAAAATGTGTGTAATAAAACTACCGCAGAAGGTCACGCCATGCGACAAAAGAACCAATTACAGTGCGATTGGTGTGATCACGTTCTAATTATTCGCCGAACATGTTTTATGAGTGGTGACTCATTTATGTCGGCTAAATTACTACAGTTTTTTCCAGCATGGCCTATTTGCCAAAATTTGTTAAACATAACAGGAAATTCATAACAAAAAATAACCCGTTAATTTAATTATAAGCAAATCTTGGTTAAAAGCATTTTAAAATTAACAGGGTGTTAATTTTCACATGGGACATACGGACCGGACATTTTGTCCGTGAAATCGAGGGTTTACTGTACATATAAGTTTATTAGCAAACAGATAAATTGGTCGGCATACTTGTCCAAAAAGGACACATCGATCTATTTATAAATGTCATTTATGGGATAAAAGAAACCATGTTTATTTCATTCCTAGGATGATAAATATTTAACGAAAAGGATTTTAATAAGTTAAACATATCCATAAACATATCCATAATACAAAATTTGATTCGATGAAGATGACGTCTTGTAATTTAAGAATTAAATAAATTTAAAATATCGAAATATTCTTTCGGTGTCTTTTTGAACTTAACAAAACATTTTGAACTTTCATTAAAAATAGTATTTAAAATGATTAAATGTTTAATAAAAAATAAACAACTAAGTCTTTCTCATATAAAACTACACGAAGAATCAGAACAATGTTTTCCAAATATAATTTCACGCTGTTATAACAGTGATATATTTTAATAACGCGATTTAGTTATTAAATTGCTAATAAACATAAATATACAGCATGTTCACAGGATACAAAAAAAAGCCTTAAGAGCCTACTTAGTAAAAATAAAAGTAATAAAGAGTCTACTTGTACAGGGTGTCCCAAAATTCACGCAAGATTTAAATTTAGCGCCATTTGTGCGGTAAAGTGTTGCCAACGAGAAAAAAAAAGACAGCGTGACAGCTGACACTTCAGGGTTATTAAAAATGACCACACACACAGCGAAGAGAGTTCGTTGAATGGATTATGGAACAACAACAAGTGGATGCTTATTTTTCGAACAAAATCATCTTCAGCGATGAGGCTCATTTTCATCTTGATGGCTTCGTTAATCGACAAAATTGGCGCATTTGGGGTTCAGAAAATTCACGAGTGATTGTTGAGAAACAAATGCATCTACAACGTGTCACTGTTTGGTGCGGATTTTGAGCTGGACGCATCATCGGTCCATTCTTGTTCGAAAATGCGGCTGGTAAGGCAATAACAGTTAATGGTGCTCGCTATCGCGACATGATAATCCAGTTTTTTGTGTCTAAATTGCAAGATATGGATGTGGACGACATGTGGTTTCAACAAGACGGTGCCACATGCCATACAGCCCGAGAAACAATTCAATTACTGCATGAGTCATTTCCTGGTCGTGTAATTTCCCGTTTTGGTGATCAGAATTGGCCGCCCAGATCATGTGACTTAACGCCGTTGGATTTTTTTCAAGTCTAACGTTTATGCCAACAAGCCCACGACCACCCACGCCTTGAAGGAGGAAATTGAGGGCGGTATCAACGAAATTCAGCCACATTTATGCAAAACGGTAATGGAAAATTTCGACAAAAGAGTGCGTATGTGCCAGCAAAGCCGTGGAGGCCATTTACCGGATATGCTATTCCATGCATAACCCTATACTGTATACTTTATGAATCAATAAAAAATTACAATTTTTAATTAAAAACCTGTGTTTTCTATCAAAATTACTTCTTGCGTGAATTTTGGGACACCCTGTAAAAAGTAAACATCAGTAACAGAGGTTTCAATTAAGAATCAAAGATACTAATGTAGATTATTCTAATTGCTCTAATATTAAAAAATATTTCAGTTTGGTAATAAAGAAAAACTCGTGCCATTCAATCTTTCTGGTAAAATAATTCGCTTTGTTCATCGTTAACTGCTCTTTGGTTTTCTGAGATCAAATGTACATAGAAGAAGTGAATGTTTATTGAATATCTGGCGAACAACGTTCTTGCCCTCTTGTATACCAGCATTTCACATAATTTTGTTTTCCGTTGAATCAGTTAAATGATTTATTTTCCTTAAGAAAATGCAAGATTTAGTATGCTACGTATTGACTAAATACTTACAAAAGCTTTGTATTTTGGAACTAATTTTTTATTGTCAAAATCTGTTTCCCATGATCTGGATAGGGTACCCACCAAATCTGAAGGTATGTCGTCTACTGGTTTTTATCTCTCTCTCTACACACACACACGAGCGCGCGCGCGAGGGAGTCTGGAAAGTTCTGATAAACTGTCCCCTTAATTTAAATAGTTCTGATAAACACATAGAACAAAAATGATATTAAAGCAACTGATATAACCACAAGAAAGAGCAAAGATGAACAGAGTTAAGAAGGCAACTTATGTTCTTATATTCTCGTATGTTCTTTCTTGTGCTTATATCAGTTGCTTTAATATCCTTTTTGGTCTAGTTGTTTATCACAACTTTCCAGACCTCCCTCCCCTTGTGTGTGTGGTCGTAGTTTTATCCTGTTTAAAAACAGGATAAAACTACGACCTTTTCTGACTTATAAGAGAAAACCCTTCCACTCCTGTTTGCATCTGTTTACTTCACCATCAGTTGTGAAAGAGGCAGGGTTATATTAGAATCAAAACCTTAGTTTTGAGTGTGATCCTAAGTAACTAGAACATCTTAAGAACCCCTGACCACGTTCGTAGTAACGACTACAGCTGGTTAGGTGGTGTTATTACTGGCTGGCATCTCGTCTTTCCAACTCATAGGTCAGAAGTTAGAATCCTACTGTGGTATGAATGTTTGGGGAAGTCCATACGAAATGATTATTTTTCCTTGTGGGATGGTCTCCACTCCAATGAAGACCACGGCTATATGCTTGAAATGGATTGAAAATGTGCATTTGAACTAGATTTGCAAATTGTTTACAGTGAATATGAACGAGATGTGCAGGTTTGACTCTTAGCCTACGTCCGATACGAATGTCTTATTATTATACCCGGAGACTCAATCTATTATATCTCTCATTGAACCCATTAACAAACAAAGCAGTCACGACTGACTCCGGCAACCGATTCCACTCATTCACAACTCTCCAAGCAAAACTTCTAGTCCTCACACCTCTACTAACTACACCTTATTCAACTTCCAGGGATGACCTCTTGTCCTGGTCCCTCCAGTGCTGACATAGTTTTCCTGCATCAGTCCTATAAGCAACTTAAATGTTGCTTATAGGATTGAACAACTATAATATCCTCTCCTTTTTTCTTCTGCAATCTACACTCCCCCCATGCCTCCGCATAGGAAACATTCCACAGACCACTCACCATCTTGTTCGCTTGCCTCTGAATCCTTTCCACTGCTTCCTCATCACCAAGAAATCCAGGGGACCGAACTTGAGCACAATGTAATTCAGAGGTGGGCGTATTAAGGCCGTATAAAGAGGAATAACAATCTCCTTATATCTACATGATAATGTGTTCTTCAATAGTCAAGTTATCTAATAGGCTACCTTAGCAACCTCAGAAATATGTCCTCTAAACTTCAACTCTCTGTCCATCATCACCCCTAAATCTCTAGCCCCATCTAGTGGAGCGCAGTGTCATCAATGTGATACACGGCGTATAATTTATTTTTCGCAAAATTAATATCTTTACATTTCTCCACATTAAACGGATATCCTTAAAACTTTAAACACATTAAACTGATATCAGTATGGACAAAAAATAACCTTTATCTTTTGCCCATACTTAAAATATATTTAAATCATCCTGCAAACTCTCCACCATCGCCTTGATAAACTATTATCTTATATCATAAACTATTTCCTATATCATTGATATATAAATTAAACAGCAATGGCCCCCAGCACTAAACCTTGTGGGACACCACTAAACCTTGTGGGACACCACTAGCCACCTGCTTTTACCTTGATTCTGCCCCTCTATATACCACTTTTTGATATCTGTCCAGCATCCACCCTCTTATCCACTTAACCAGTGACATATCGATCCCCCATTTGTTCTAATTTGCATAAAAGCGGTATTCTGTCAAATGCCTTTGCAAAATCATCGTGTAGCCATTTCCTTTATCCAACTCAGCTGTTACTCTATTATAAAATGTTAGTAAATTATTAAAGCATGACTAACCTTTCACAAAGCCATGTTAATCCTCATACAGTATCATATTTATATCTACCCATTCTTGAATTATCTTTTTGACTAATGTTTCTAGTACTTTTACCACCACGCCTTGAGATACTGATTGGTCTGTAATTTGCTACTGCAGTCTTAGAACCTCCCTGATGCAAGGGAATTATTTTGCCCTCTTTTCACTCCCTTGGAACTCTACCAGAGCTGACTTAAAGAACCTGTTCAAAGGCATTGCTAGTTCTGTTGCAAATTTTGCAAAACACTAGCTAATATCCCATATAATCCCACAGCTGTATTTACATTGAGATGCAATATCGTAAGAATCTCCAATTCATCCACCTCTGTTCCCACATCAATGTCTGTCATATATGTTAAAGTGTAACCTCAATAAGATGATATACTCTTGCAAAGTGGTCATTGACAATTCAAATATTTTACTGCTCCTGTCTCCTCGTGACCACCATCACTTATTTCAAGATTAATCTTACATAGTCGTTCTTCCTCTCACTACATAACGAAAGAACTCTTTGGGATTTTCTTTGCACTAATTGGCTAAATGCTTCTCATAATATGATTTTTGCTTTTCTTGCCATTCTGGTCAGTTTCTTGCCTGAGCCTTGTAATGTTTAGGAGTTTACTGGTCACTTTTCTCTTTATATATCCTCCACATCATTTTCTTCTTATGCAGCTCGTGCTTAATGATATTACTCATTCATCTCACTCTTACCCGATTAACCCTCCTTACCCTAGATATACAGTTTAATACTGCTTCCTCTAGATGCCCCTTAATTATATCCTATGCACTACTAACACCCTTACTCTTATCGTAACATCCTTACAATGTTTTATGCCATGGCACAGATTCAAGCTTTTTCCTAAGCTAGTCATAACCACGTGCCTTGTAAATCAACATATACGCCTTCTTGACAGAATATTTCTCATGTTTTGAAATCTCTCAAGTAAAGGCTGCATAGTTACTTTCACCAATCGGAGGCAATGTGGTCCCTTGGTTATGGATAGCTCTTCTGATCCTATGACCAAGTCCAATACTCTCCCGCTTCTAGTCCCCTCCATCACACGCTGCTTTAAGTAATTATCCCTCAGGAGGTATATAAATTCTATTTCCTTTTGCCGTGTGATCCTTCTTCGTTCCAGACATGCATTTCCAAATGCATGTCATCCAGATCATCTGTGAAACTCCCTGGCCTATAGTAACAGCAACTGTATGTTTTGTCTTACTGGCTTTAATCTCACACCAGACTGCTTCAAATGGACAGCACCCCACCTATCTCCTGTTTCGGTTAGCTGCAATTCATCCGCTATCATCAAAGTACCCCTTCTCTATCTTCCCTTAAAATACTAAGCCCTTCACATTCAATCCCTGTAACTGCATTATCTCCTTCACTAATGCATATAACTAACCAATGCCAGAAACTCCTTGTTTCTGATACTTCTGGCATTAGTTTATAGAAACTGCAGCATCCCTTTTGTTCATCACACCTTTACATTCTGAATTGACTACCCTATTCAATATTTTATCTTTAGAGACTAGATTCCTCACTTGGTCATTCTCACACCCACACACTCACTTGCTTCCACCCTAATTGCTTAAGTGTTCCTGAATTTGCGCTTTAGCATGCTCGGTGAACAAAGCTCTCTCTCCAGACATCTAATACCAAAACAATTCAGATGCAAATCAGCATTGTACAATTCTTTCCGTCAAACATAGACTATAGATGTTACATCATTCCTTCTGCTCAATCTATGTAGATTCATTGGCTACCATCAGTCCACCTTTATCATGGTGTAGTAGGAGACTTACAATCTTTGCCATCTCGCTATTCAGTTTTGACTCTTCCAACAACTCCTTTATACCCTCCCTCAGAATACTTCTCCCCTCTCAAATCATTCGTACCAACTTAAGACAATCATTTCCTTCGACTTTACCTTTTTATTTTCATCCGAATAGTGTGGCTAATATCGTGATTTTTTGCACCGGGAAAACACCATTTTGTCATATGTCGTTAAGTGCTCCGCAAGTCACCGACTGAGTCTCCGTACATAATTTCCAACTTATCTTGTTTTCTGGTTTGTTCGTTCAGTCTTTATTATTCCTTCGGAACTCCGGCATCTTTCTCTTTCCAGTTTCGTGATCTGTCCTTGGAAGGATAGCATTCAGGCGCGTATTTTGTTATTAATATCCTTTTCGTTCTCCATCATTTTCCATCTTAACGTTGGTACTGTCCATTCTACTAATATTTGCTGCGTTCTTATCATAACAGACACTTTTGAAACACTTATTGCACATTCTCTCTCTCTCTCTCCAATTGCAATTTCCTTCCACATACCCTTCAATTTTCTCAAATACATTTCAGACACATTGCAATGAATAAAATCCAGCAAATTCAAATCGTCTGAGAACGTGGTCTTTGCCGCCATTGTACCCCCATGCATTGGTACCATGCTGACAATATAGTATTTAAACAATAAAAACAACAAAAAAAATACAAAGTTTACTTACTAACTAGATATTGCGTTCCAGAAAATGTATAATAGGTTTGTAAGTTTTCGTCGTCCTCCCTGAAGCCCATTGACGACAACAAAGGGCTTCCTAAAGCCATTTGTTGTAGTCAGTTTTTTTCTTCAGAGGCTGCAGTTCCGCATTCAAGTCTTTATGGTTTGATGCTTCGATTTCCATGTGGCCAGTATTAGTAATTTTGATTTCATATTGTATTGCAGAAACTGTTATGACCATTAAGGGGACCACAAAGAGTAGTTAGTAAACAATTTTAAGTAGATATCACAATTAGTTTAAACACAGTTTCATTTGTAACGTTGCTTGCAATATTTCTTTCTTGTTAACGGATAGATTTATGCACATTTAAGATTCTTAAATAATGTTGGCCTTATTACGATAGTTACTATTACAATTAATTCATTATGGGGAAGTGTTCTATCGTGAAAAATAAGCAACTCTTTTAGGAGAACACAAGCCTTATTAGTTTTTTCGACTGCAATTTCAAACGACCAATTTTACAGAGCCGTCGATACATCCGACATTCTCGACCAGTGAGAATAGCCGATGTGGGGAGCAAATGTTACAATATGTCAAAGAGATCTTTGTCATTCGCCCTAATAGTAATTTGCAACTGCGTATTACAGCAACCTATTCATTTCCGAAGTTTCTCGTTCAATGATTGATTTAGGTAAAAAGTCAAAGATAACAATTAAGAAACAATCCACCCCTAGAATAAAATTGAAAGAAAATGAATCCGAAGTTATCATTACCAGTCTTCTGAGACTTATAATATCAGATCGGAACGCGTTATCCGGATGCATATTCGCTTTCAGAGAGTTTATTAACTTGCTTCTTATAACTTTAATTTTGAGGAAAACTTATGCCATAGTATCATAAATTAATTATCTACACGTAAACACAAGGAGAAGTATTATTTATTAAATATACTGCCAAATTTTTTTAGTTTGAAACTAACAAATTATCATCAGTGGCCTGAACAACATTTTATAAGGTAGAATGCAAATAATTGATTTATTCGAAATAGTACGAGCCGCGGGATGTTCAATAATTATATAATTTATATTATCAAAAAAAATCAATTTATAATATCATACTAAACAGATCATTAGATAAAGTTATATTAAAACTATAGTGATCCTTCTCTCTCTCTCTGACACACACACACTGTGAAAACCATAAAACATCGGGTTCAGTCTGTTCTGGGATTAGTTAAAGTACCTACAGAGAGAAACAGGATATTGAGCAAACGATTTTAACATACACAATATTGTCAAGAGATCAAATACTTCGGTCCACGGACTTCAATTTACACAGCTTTCAGTGCAATTACTTGAACAGCCTGAATTTGGGGAAGACTTCTAAGAGAAACAGATCAACAGTAGCAAACGAATCTTGCACACAGTCACGCACAAGAGAAATCACAGCCGGTACCTGTATCATCAAACATATGTAGTTTTTATTTATGGCGGGCATTGGAAACATCAGTAGTTGATTTGAAAGCTTCACTTACCCAGGGATGAAACAGACAGAACTATTTTGCAATGTCACCGTCTTTTTACGTGACAGCTCACAGTTCAGTACACACTCTTATAACATTCTTTCCAATCTTCAATCCCAAAGCTCGCAGCTCTGAAGGCACTTAAACTCCTCAATAGGAACTCAAATAATAAGGAAGAAACCATTCATTCCTTATATTAATTTTCTCTAGTTTTTGAGAAAAGCAATTACAACTCCTTTTTTCCTCTATCCATTCTTTTTCACATCATCCCCTCTCCCCCCCTCCCCTTTTATATTTTTTTATCTAATCACCTGTTCACTTCATATCAACTGTAGCATACACTCTCTTCTCCCTAACTTGAGACTTCCTGAATGACGTCATCACAGCCGTGTATCACAAACAGCATGAGTTGATCAGTAATAGCGGACAGGATAATATCACTTACTGAGTTTTGAATTTATATGTGAAAGTCTGGACACACTCACCGCAGAAATTCTTTAAAGCCATATAAGCAGCTTGAAATCGCATTTAAGACTCACAGTCCTAAATAAAATAAGACAAACTTTACGGCGGCCATTTCTGTATGAACTAGAAAGCAATACAGTTTCTTTTAGTTTTAACTCGAATAATGCTATTTGGATAAATGAATACAGTAAACTTCAAACACTGCAAGGATTTCCTCTCAGCCTTCCACTTCTAAATTTTCCTCCTATTCCTGTTCAGTCATCATATACCGAAGGCACAAACTCTACAATTCTCCTGCTCCGTTCTCTTCTCCTACCTCGAACAGCTGAAAGGTACGTCCGTTGACGTTGTTTACTCTCTGCGCATGCTCTGGAAAAGAGTTGAGCAACTTCCGCTCACTCCATGCTTGTGCACAGCCATATGGTTGGAGCACTATGCTTGAAACGGAGATGAACTTCCATTTCACAATGCAGGAAAATTATTTAATTCGAATTTTACAATGAAACAAGTGGAAATTGTTTAATATTTACAATTATTTAATTGTTATTATGAGGATGTGTTAAGAAATGTTTATAGTGCAAGTCAATATTTTTCCTATCAATAAAAATCGACTCATTGGATTATGAAATATATAATAATTTAAAAAAAAACATGAATATGTTTATGAACATAAAAGTATACATTAATATTAAAGGAATTTTTATACATATGATCTGCAAGAGGATAAAAATCAATAATATACTATTTTATAATAAATGAAAAAGCAGCAAACTCCTTCCTAGGCGCTAAAGTTAGAAGAGCACGAGAAATAGATGTGAATCATTAGTTAATGCAGGCAAGATTAACATTTCCACTAAATTTGTTATAAAAAGTACAGAAAATAAAAGAAAATCTAGAAACAAAGACGAAAATCAAATGAATCAGAAACATAGAAGAACTAATATGATCATTTAAAGTCAAGGAAATGAACAAATCACTGTGAAGAAAAAAAAAAGCGTGAACCTCTGGTCTGCGGCCGTACCAAGTTAACGAAATATGCGCTAAAACACACATCAACGTGGCAGTTAGTCGCTAAACCGACATCACTGCTGGTAGCATCACCAACTGACCCCCGCTAGCTTACAGGTTTTGTTATGTCTCAGTATTCCGTAAGCAGGCTGCTCTAGTGGTTTTAATGTAAAATTAAGGAGGGGGTGAATGTTTAAACCCATTTGTTATCAAATTTATTTTCATTTCAAGGATGTACACCACAGCCTTTTGCTGCCATCTATTAGCTATTCTGATAAATATTCCAGAATTCTCTAATATTCTGTTTTTTTGCATTCTGAAGGATTATATCATTTCAAAATACGTTCTGAGCGATTTGGAAGTAAATAAAAATGTAACCAGTATCCATCTAAGTTGACTTTATAAATAGTATCCTATCGTTCCTTCCGCAATGATCAAAAATTAAACTTTCAGTTATTATAGCTATAAACCTAAAATATTAATACACTATTGAGCATGGAGTTTTATTTTTTGAGATTGTTTTAGTTCTATCAACTCGATAACACTGACAGAGTAATTATGTACCGTTATTCTATTGTTTCATTACATGTTATTAATTTTCACGATAATATTTGTTAATTTATTTGTTGATATCATATCCCGCATCTTCAGAGAACAAAAAACAGTTTGTTCAAGTACGCGAAACAACAGTTTGGTATAACAATGGAATTAGTTTAAAAAAACGTAATGGTCAACATAAAGAACTAAAATTCTAATTAGGCGCCATCTATGTTTGAAAAAGAGAGAAAACAAATATTAATTAAATTTTAAAATGACTATTTCGCAAATTTTTGATAAATTCATATAATCATATTTGTTGAAGTTTGGAGTATGTTTTAAAGCTTCTGTAGTCGAAGTTCTTTACATCTACTTGTTTACTGTTTATCAGCAGAAAGCAATCACCTTCGACCACTTAACTGCTCGTGTCTTTCCTACCGATAGATACACTAGTCAACAATGCTGCACTTTCGTGAATTCCCATATGGATCGTTTGCTACTGCCTATTAATAATCAATAATACTTAAGCAGGAACAATGGAATTCAAGTCAATATTGTTGGCAGAACTGAATTAATTCTAACAACAATGCGACGAACCATCCAATGATGTCAAGCAATTCATAATAAAGTACAGAAGTCGGTTGTAAATATTATTACATTTATAAGTATAAAATATTTGCTTTCTTGTTAATGTAATTCATTTATCCACTGTAAAACTGATGGATGAGTCAGTCTATTTTCTATGGATCTTCATTTGGACAGTGTTTTGATTAACTTGTAATTTACCGAGGTATTGCAGCCACGTGATTTTTCAATAAACGATATACGTTTATTGAAAAAAAAAATATTATTTTATCGGTATATCGGGTATAGAGCATTAACTGTCACAAAAGTGGCTTTTGATAATCATGCGAATACACAGCCTCTTGAAGTGTTTCTTATTTCTGCAGCTTCCATTTTTCACATTGAATAATGTGAAAAATGGAAGCTTGACTTCGTACGATGACAAGAAAATATTTCAAGAAAACAAAATACTTTCAATTCTTTCTCATTATAATTTTCCCTTTCCGATAATCTAGAATCACGAATTGTTTAAATTAATATTCTAATCAAAGGTTGTTTTATAACAGGATATAATCTTTTAGAGTATCCCCAGTATAAAAGGACAGTGATTATTATTTCACCTTTCTTTCACTTTCGTTTCATTACTTCATTGGGCACTAATAGGGCTAAGCGTAGCTTCGGACGGACACAATTTCATTTCTTATCTGTTCCTTAAAACCCATAACAGTGTTCTGTGAGATGACCAACCAACCACGTCGTGAACCTTAATACACTGAGCGAAATCTCAATGATAGCACGTAAAAATATACGTTATTTGGAGGGGGGGAAGAAATATGCCCTCTATTTCGTAGTGAGAGAAAGTCCCTAGTGCTTTCCTATAAATCTAAATAACATAGTTTGGGAGAAGGGATGCGATGTGACACGTGCATATCTTATTGTTGCTAAAATATTGCTATTCAACACCTTACGTAACTAAAAACGAATCCAAGGTCATAATTTCGTGATGTAGTATCTTTCTTAAAAGGCGGATACTAAATCATGGAATTATGACCTTGAATAAAGGTCATAATTCCATGAATTCTTCTTTGAATTGCATAATGAAGTTAACCCTACGGAGGTCGCGGCTAATCTGACAGATACAAACAAACTGTTTAATATAAATATTCTTACACATATCCAGTGTATATAATAGCTTGGAGGTCATGACTAGCTGCGCATTATATTAAAATGTATTTCAATGTCTGAGTTATGTTATCTAAGGAATTTTAATCCAGGAGAAAAACACAACTCCAGGACAATCAGCAGTACGAAGACCACAATTTAAAAGGAGCATGTTTGGGTCTGCGGGGAAAGGGGTGGAGCTAACCTCCAAGAAATGAGATTTTCAAAATTCTAAAGATGATTCGCGTTCAATACAAACTTTATTTTTGTGATGAATGGGCAGGTGACAGTTTTATAAATATTACTTATTAATATTGGTAAGAGAATTTCTATAAGTAATTTTAGAAGGTGCTGTTCAACTTTCATTCCGTTTAAGGCATTCAATGCTTTGGTAACCGAAGCCAACACATAACCTATGCTACATATAAAAGACGTTTGAAAAGCCTGCTTCCATTAGTCATTTCTTAATGAGTTGTTCGTGTGTTTGTGACGTCAAGGACAAATGTATCATTTGGTCATGAGAGATGTATACGAAGGCCAATAACAAATGTTAGATTGAATAAAAGATGCATTTGTAACGGCGATCTGAATCTAACAATCGGACTAACACTCATGTTTCTCTTTGTTCTACAGCATAGCAAGTAACCTATCAAGAATGACGCAAGTAAGTCGAACACAGCTGGAAGATGTTTCTTCGCTTAATATCTATCCAATGGATGGATTTTTGTTTTGTAAAATCCTTTATATATATATATATATACACACACTAAATAGTGTACTAATTTGCAAACAATTTAAATGGCTCATCCTTATCAATTAATGCTATAATTTACTATGGATACCGAAGCCATTTCTGTTCCATATCGTTCTTAAAAAACCGATCTTTGGATTCATGTTAAGATGAAAGGAGCAGAATGAAAGAGAGGGTAGACATACCGAAGTGAATTCGAATCAGTTTGAATTTAAGTTGAGGAAATTAGGGTCCCAGAGGAGTGTTTTGTGTTCATTGAGTGTGCCATCTTACTGGTTTGTCTGTATTGTTAAGAAAACTATTTCCACCCCCATATGAGATTAACTCGTCGTAAGTGGAAAAGCCTTTATGAATGTTCCTCGCTTATTAGAATGACCCAAACAAAAACCTTGTCAACTGAAAGCAAATGTCCATCCAGGTGGCCAAAATCGTCATTTATTAGATGAAAGTAATTGTCCAGCATGATGAGATTAATTTCGATTTTTCTCCTCTAGAAAACGTTAGGATTTGACTCCTGCACCTGACATAAGTATTGTTGTTATTACTGTTTTGTTTGTTGAGGCTTCTTCCTTCGAGCCATTGCCAGTTTTCTAAAATATATTTGATAATGCAGTTGACAATTTCTACTTAAAGGATGTGCCTGTTAAGCCTATTTTATGTAGTTTGAAAGAAAACTGTCTTTGAGATTTTATACAGTCTTTGACATATTCTGTTTGATTCGTTTTCTACATTCAGTAAACGCACTTCCTATATCTCTTTCCATTATTCATTCTTATTTCCAAAACAAAATGCTTTTCTCCTAAGAAGGTAATGTCTGACTAGCATCGGTAATATATACTTAGACAGACAACAGCAGTGATGGTTTAGCCAAAACCTTTTCACCGTTAATGATTGAACTGATGTTGAAAAACACTTCTATGGGTAGTGAGAAGAACATATCTCATTTACGAATGACGCAAGTGGGGTGAGCCAGAAAAAAAACACCGAATCCTCACTAAGATGGACCATATACTGCTTTATGACTGCAATGTTTCGAAACACACGCACAAAAAGAGAAAAATATGAAAATAGAACCAAAGAAAGTAGTTGTTTTTCAGGCATTACGAAGACTTGGAAAACAATTTCTATAAAAGATTAAAAAATAAAATTACACAATATGACAATCTCTTTGGTTTAATAATGAGGCGATTTTTACAACGGAGTTATTAAAAGCCATCGAAATCTTTACTGTTTGTGGAATATGCGGAGTGCAAAAGTCATCAATAGTCGACCTGAATGCTAGTTTTATCACAATGCATTTTCCCCCTCAACACATTCAAGTATTTTCTTTATTTCTTCGAACTTTAAATATCTATTTGAAATGCTTGGCTAATAAAACGTCGTTAAGGATGGTGCAGAGTTGCTTCGTAGAACGTCGCCACGATTAATGATAGCTGTAAATACCAACATGTTCCATAATTAAAATAACTCTTTGACTTTTAAAGACGTTTTTCTTTTAGCTAAATTATTCTTCAAGAAAACTGACTAAAAGGGTGCCTATTCTGAAAGATAACACGGTTAGCTCTTTTCGGAGCTAGATATTCAATATCATGCACAGACATTAAAGTGTAAAGGAACACTTTTCCCTTTTATTAAGCTTTATCATTCTTTGTTTTGTTTCGTGTTTCATTTTGTTTCTCAAAAATACAATTCACTCCCAAGAAAACAATATAAAGGAAAACAATATTTCATATTTGAATCATTTCTTTCAATTTAATGCTTCAGCAAAAGCAGGTAATCTTTTTAAATATTAATCTTATTATTTCTAAATTGATGTACAGATTTGCTACAAATATGTTTAAAAAATCAATTTAGTAGCATTAAAAAACATTATCCAGTTTGCTTTCGCTTAAATGAGATTGATGGTGAAATATTTCGCCATCAATAGTGAAATATTTCATTTCACCATTGATGGTGAAATCTTTCACTATCAACAAACAAGGGATGCTATGTATGAGTGTCTTTGTGATCAGTTTCTTAACGATATCAGAAAAACGACTCTTTCCTTATAGTAGTAGTAGTACTTATTCCCCTCTCTCTACACATACACACCCAGCCACTCGTTTCGTGGTATTACCATTGTTTAATTCAGATTTCTCTTATATAAACGACTGGCTTATTTAAAAGAGGACAAAAGGATAAGTTTTATGAAATTCATTCATGTTGGTCAACAGCCTAACTCCAGACTTCCATAAAATGAAGGGATGATTTTCTTTGCTAACCAGAGCGTGCTTGGTATTGTCCCATCTCTACATTCATTACTGAGGTTATATGTGTGTATACATGTTCCTCTGTGGCATTTAATACAGTGAAAACAGGCAGTTAATAAATATTAATGACATCTGCGTGTCTGATAGATTATTCCCTTGCCTGGAGCAAGCAGCCTAATAAATATTCGGGAAAATAATTAAACACACAACTCACATGAACTGTCAGAAGCTGTTGGTTGGAATCGGAGATTAAGAACGAACCGGCAGTGTTGACTAATTTTATGCAAATACTAATCAGCGTTCCAATTTGCACAACCATAAATCAACATAAATGCTTTACAAGGAGATCTCAAATTAAACATTTTTATTCGTAATTTCTCAATTTTCTAAGAATCTAAATATGTAAATCGAGTCTGATTTTTTTATTTGTTTCGTATTAATTAAAATAGGAGTTTGTGAGCGAGTTAATTTTTACTAATGAATTTCGAAGCAAAAGATACGTCACCATTTAGAATGTGGACTATGACATTGTACAACTTTATCTAAAACAAAATTTATTCTAATTTAGGCTAATTTACAAGACGAAGTCTTAATTTTCTTCCTAGTTTTATACACCATGCAGACAGTACTGTTTCTAAAGAATTCATGAAGCAATGAATATAATAATAAAAAACAAATTCTTTATTTAAAATAGAAATATAATTGTTTCTAGTACCCATTTAAATCAGTAACAAGGGCTCGGCATTTAATCTTTCGTTTGAAAAGATCTCGGTTCGAATCATATTTAGAAGTGGAGGAACGTTTACGGGCTTTAACTAAACATGCGTTTAGTGAGCCTCATACAGCGGTGGCAGGAATGTGAAAACCTGAAAGTAGGCAGAGAATGCAAGCAATTGGTATTTCGTTTGTTAGATTCACCGTTATAACAATCAAGTTTGTTTGAAGAAGTGCGTGCCAATAATGTATAATACTCTCTCTGAAGCAAACATTCTAAATAAAACTACTTTGCAAACCAAGTTTGTTACTTTTTGAATTATTGGCATAAGATCGGAAAAGGGCTTGGGACCATCTCGATGTTGGCCTTCGCAGTCCGGGTTTGTTCAGGTCAACCCCAACCTGGGGACAGAAGAACTTTCAACTGCGAAAGGACTAGACATACCTGTGGATTAAACGCTGATCAGGAAGGAAGATCGAGATAGCGTCAACACCTACAACTTGAAGGTGTTATAGGTGCAGACACAACCGGATCACCCCCCTGTATGATCTGGTAGATGGTTGGTGGATCGCACCATCTCCTCCGGAACCGCTCTTCTCCCCGTAAGTACCTTTCCTGCTCCAGGAAGCGGCGGAGGTAAGCTGAGAGACAGTTCTTAACACGGAGATAGATGCGATCCTCCTCGTTAAGAAGGTGTTTTTTCCTGATTTTCCAAATGTGGTGTTTAATCACATTTATTACGAAAATCAGGTGTTTCTTGTTTTTGGTTACTGGGGGAGGAAACTGAAGCAAGACTACTTCGGCGAATGTGAACGCTGGGATCGCAAGCACCTCAACCAGTCTGTGCCAAACGCGCTGTGCTGGCGGGCAGTGAAAGAAGAGGTGCCCTACGGTTTCTATCGCACCGCAGACGTCGCAGAAGGGGTTGCACGGTCGCGGGTTGTAGGCTGATTTTTTATATTGGTGAACAGCACCTATTCGTTTGTGCCCAGATCCGGTTTTTTCTCAGTCAAAGCTGTCAAAAATTTTCCAGTACAGCTTGTTTGGGCTGAGCTGAAGCACTCGAACTCCATCCGTTGCCAATTTTTTAAAAAGTTTGCATATTGTGTAGTACCACTCAGGCACCGTCTCCGCACATGGTCCGGCGTGGCCAGTGATCCCGAAGTAGGGTAAGAAAAATCCTAAGAAGTATTTAAACAGATTGCCGGAAGGGTGATTTGATGCCAGTGCTTTCCGTATGGTCTGAGCAGTGGTGGTTAGGTGGCAGTATTTGAGGATTGGCAGGGCGAATCCCCCTTGTGTGTGGGGGTGTAGATGGAGAAAGGCCCTGCGCACCTCGTGTTTCCTGTTGTTCCAGAAAAAATTAGTGATGTGTTTGTGAATGGCGTTGCCTTGTGTGTCTGTGATGTTTGTGAGGTTAATGGTGTGCAGTAACATCGATTTTAGGACTGTTTTGATAACTGTTGCTCTACCTTCGAATGATAGATAGTTGGGGTTAAAGGGTTTGAGTTTTTCGCGGCTTATTTCTATTAGGTGTTGTGTTTGCAACACTGGGGTCGCTAGGAAGGAAATTCCTAGTATTGTTAATAGGCCAGTTGTGGGTTTCAGACCATACGGAAGACTGGCAGGGCCGAATTTCCCATAAATTTTGATTCTTGTTTTTTCTGGGTTGGTGTGAAGACCACTGAGCACGCTGAACTCTCGTAGTATACCGAAGAAGATGTAAATCGATTCGGAATCCCTAAGGGTTCCGACAATGTCATCGGCATATGCGATAGTTTTGATCTGTTTGGAGCCTAAGGGTAGCGGTATTCCTCTTACTGCGCGCGTCTCATCAATTTTTTTTAGAAGAGGCTCTAATACTAAAGAGAAAAGAAGGGGGCTAAGAGGGCAGCCTTGCCGAACCCCTCTGCGTATGGGAATGGGTTCTGAAAGAAACCCATTAATCGCAATGTGCGTTGTTGTTTTACCGTACATGCTTTTGATTGCTTCCCTTACGCAGGCCGCCACTCCGACTTTCTCTAGGATATAGTGCAGGAAGTTGTGCTTTGCACTATCGAACGCTTTTTCTAAGTCTGCTGATACGAGTGCAAGTGGGAGTTCCTTGTTCGTCACAAGGTGAAGAAGGTCTCTTATCAGGAAGAGGTTGAGCTCCATCTCAACCTCTTCCGGAACTCCGTATACTTGAGTGCTGGTTAGCACACTCCCAATGCCCAACTTCAGACGGTTACAAATCACTCTTGCGAATAATTTGTAGTCTGTGTTAGTCAAGGAAATGGGCCTCCAGCCACCCATGCTATTCAGGTCTCTCCGTTTCTTGGGGATGAAAATTGTGTACCCGCTAACGAAGTCAGCAGGCACGTCACCAGTGAATAGTAATCCATTGAATAGTGAGACCAGGATAGGCAAGATGAAGTTCCAGGCTGAGCGATAGAGCTCAACGCCTAGCCCATCCAGACCAGGGGTTTTCCGTAGATTAAGCTGTTTATAGGCTCGCGTAACCTCTTCCGAAGTGATTGGTCTCTTTTGAAGAGTTCTGAGGTGTTCAGGCATGTTGTCAATGTTCCACACTCCGAAGTCGCCTGTCTCCTCAGCTTCATCGGAATAGGTTCTAGTGTAATGCTGGGAAAAATGCCGCAGGATGTCTCCCGTGGTTGTGAGTGTTTGCCCGTTAGCGTGAATTTGCCGAACCGTTTTCTCGTCTTGTGCTGCTATGCGCTGCCGGTTGTAAAAGGCGGCAGAAACAGTCTGGTCCGAAAATTGAGCTCGGCGACTTTTTTTCGTCGAAGTGCCTCGAGTTCGATTTCCACGGCTTTAATAAGTGAATCGCTAGGAATACCGTTTCTCTGGTTAGCCCGGTACCACCCTATCTCTCGATACAGCTCTCTCATTTTTTTCCTTTGCGCGTGAGCTCTTTCTCTGGAGATGTTTTGGAAGAGCTCTTTTGCCTCAGTTTTGAACTGGGCCCACACGTCCCAGTCCCAGTTAGCCCTTTTCCTTCCTTCGCATAGCAGCTGCAAATCCTTGCTATAAATTTTGGGGAAGCTTGGAGGCATTTTCCAAGGTCCTCTCGGTGTTTCTACGACCTCGGGTAGTTCGATGTTCATGAGAACCATTTCATGGTCTGTTATCGAGCTACCAACCGCTATATGCCTGACCGAGATAACTCGTGGCCCTAGGTTCCTGGAGATATAAAGGCGGTCTAGTCGCGTTGCGACTCCTCCTCTCGCCCATGTGGTACCCATTGTGTCTGGATTATGTTCCCTCCAGATGTCGATGAGGTCGACATTATCACAGCACAGTTTCAGTTCCCTAGAGCCACCGGTACCGGAGTTGATGTTGCCACCAACTTTGTCAAATCTTACGTCAGCGATGCAGTTCCAGTCCCCCCCCGGCGATGATATACTGAGCCCCGTGTAAATAGGGTTCTAGGGAAGTGAAGAACCCGCTTCGCTGGTGGGCGTTGTTGGGGGCATATACATTAAGGAAGCGGATGACTCTACCTCCAAACTTCCAGTCTATAGAGACTAGACGTCCTGCAGCATCTTTCTGTACATTGAAAAACCCGCCTAGAATAGGCTGACGAACAAGGATTCCCCCCCCCCCCTCGCACAGCGCTCTCCGAAACACCAGAAGCTCTGAACGGGGAAGCTTGTGGAGAAGTTTTCTATGTCCCAGTACTGATAAAAGTGCATCTCCTGAAGAAAGAGTACATGAACCTCATGCAGTAAGAGTAGGCTCCAAACAGCGCGTTGTGCGGAGACGGAGCGCAGACCGTTAATGTTGAGAGTGGCGACTCGAAATTTGTTGTTCATGTTAGTAGTTGAGTTTTAGAAGGTACGGGTGAGGTTTAGTACCTCCCCGTTAGCTATTTCAATTACTGCTTGGTGTAGTGACGTTATGTCACTTTCGTGTAAGCCCAGATTACTGGCTACGATGGTGTTCCTGAAGGAGTCCTGTTGTTCGCTAAGAATGTCAGGCACGACGAAGTTTCCCCATTCCAGATTAACACAGGGTTTGGATGCACCCTCCTGGTAGTGGGTAAAGAAACGTGGCTCGTCGCCCCTTTCTATAGCGGTGACAAACCTTTCATGACCTTCTTGATCTGTTTGAACGAGTTGGAGAATGGCAACTCCCCCTTTTATTATTCTGGGAAATGGACGGGGGTTTGTTCCTGTGTCAGTTGCGGGGGGTGATTGGATTTCCCCCAATGGGCAGTCTTTTGCATGTAGCCTGCTCCTCTTCCGCATGCTCCCTCTGGCGTTTGACAGTAGAGGTTTCCATTTCCTCTGTGTGTCTTCGGCTGCGTCTCTGTTTGTGGGGGGGGGGGTCTTGTTTTCTGCTTTTCTTTGGCTTTTGGGCTTGTTTCTTGGCACCAGTATGGTCTGTTTGAAATTCTCCTGTTCCCCCCTTTAGATTTGGACCCTGTTGTGGGTAGAGGAGGAAAAGCGGAGGTGCATTCTATGGGTGTTTCCGTATTGTCTGGGATGGGGTGAGGAGCGGTTGTATTTCACCCGCCGCACGTTCTGCTAATGATCTCTGTGTACAGGTGTTGAACCTGTGGTCTGCCTGGTGACATTTTTTGCAAGGGTTATTGCACTGTTGTAGGGAATGCCCAGAATCACCGCAATTACTACATTTTGCCTTACCGCATTCTGCTCCCAGGTGCTCATAGGAACCACACCTAAAACATTGCTTCTTCACACCTGGGTAGCTAACCATAACTCTAGCTGAGCCAATAGTGACAAAGTTCGGAAACGTCATCTTCATCTCTATTGTGAAGGTGACTTCTCCTGATTTCCATTCCGGTTTGTCGGGATCGGTTCCCAGTTTTATGTTCTTGATCGTTCCCCATTTAGAGAACACATTGTGAATGACATCATCACTTTTTTCGATATATTCAAGGGGGAATCTGCTAACCTTCACTGTTCTCGACAGGCTTCCCACTAAGAAGGGGTTGATTTCAATCCCCCCACATTTGAAACCTTCCAGGAGTTTGTCTCTTGTTTCGTTGTTTTTGACGATTACCTGGTACTTTCAGGGCCCGTTCGGGGTAAATCCATAGATGTTTGAGGAGCCTACTGCCTCGCATAGTGCTTGACAGATATACCTCTTATGCAGAGTGGGTTCGGTATCGAACCTAAGCGTTCTAACCCTAGGGAGTAGTGAGGTCATAGCTAGTACTAGGAAAAGGATGAAAAAGCGTAGGGGACTGTGACCGTGGTGGTCGAGTAAATAGAGAAAATCCCGTAGGAAGAGGTCCTATCAGCAAAAGGAAAAAAAAATAGACTAAAAGCCTACTAGCAAAACGCCATAGAGTCGCCAGGTGTTCCTCTTTAGCAGAAATCTCCGACTGGGCAAGCTAGAGGCGGACTTACTAAAGGCACGAAGCAAAAAAAGAAAAAAAAAGATCTTACCAACCACGACTTGGAAACAGCAGCTTTCATCTACGGGCGCATCGACTGGATCCGCACTGGACGGTACGCTAACCACACTACAGAAATGATCCTGTGAAGTATGATCTTCGCTAACAAATGATGAAAAAATAGATGATTATGTTATCTCATGTTCAAACACGGAACATCATATCTCAATTCCAACCATAGAACTCGGGGGACAATTGAGTTGACTTTAGTCGAGCTCCTAATTGAAGATAAATAGGTGGTTGAAACATACACTGTTAAACAATAACAGTGCAATTCACAATGAATGTCAAAGTATCATTACGATAATTTTTGTTAAAAGTGCTTCAAAAAATTTTAAACAAAAGTTTATCCTTGCGCACTTAGATCTTTATAATCCCTAAGTTCGTTTACATTTATGGGTCTGCTGTGTATTGATGTGCGTGTGTATATACATACGCGCGCGCACAGCAGTCAATATTATGCCATCACACACACACACACATATATATATATATATATATATAGCTGTAGAAAGTTTTTTTTTTTTTTACCTTGGGTATAATATATGTTAAAGATACCAAGTTATTTTAAATATAAACCTGGTTTTTTTTACTCCATTTCCCAAGTAAGCAAACAGACAAGTCAGTCAAGTTTGTGCCTGCAAGTCTTGGGAAATGGAGTTAAAAACCAGGTTTATATTTAAAATAGCTTGGTATCTTTAACATATATTATACCCAAGGTAAAAAACTTTCTACATGTATCTCTCATCCTGAGATTTTTATTTAATAAGGTCAAAACACCTTATGGTAACTTGTGTTGGTAAAATATTTATAAGCTCTGTATTACTTAAAACTTAGTATTTCTTAGCCTGGCTCCCACTGACGAGACCTCAATAAAGGTCGAAACTGGTCTGGGTAGTGGCCCCCTTGTCTTTAATACATAGCATCATACATCTCCTCCAGAAGATGTGCTTTACATTAAGGGTAAATATTAAGAATAGTGATCAGAGCATATTCTACATTTACCATGAGTTGCCTTGGTCTTGCACTACGTGCAGGGTCAGCTAGACTTGCAGGCGCAAACTTGACTTGTTTGTCTGTTTGCTTACTTGGGAAATGGAATAAAACCAGGTTTAAAATAGCTTGGTATCTTTAATATATAGTGTCTGAAGCACTTAATTAAGTGTCGACACTTTTATATATATGTAGTGTCTGAAGCACTTAATTAAGTGTCGACACTTTTAAACTGAAGCTGAATTTAGGCAATTTCTAGATGGAAAGCTTCTATATCTATATATATACACATACGTAAAAAATATTTTCTTTCCTCAAATAGGCAAACTGGCTGTCGAACACACACAGTGAAAACAGACGGAATTCATGTTATGGTCTTAGCTGCCATATTCAGTGAAAGAAAGCAGATACTTTTCTGTCTTAATTGTCTTTTTGAAATAATGAAATCACCTCACGTGCACTTTTACTCTGCTGAAGAAATTTTACCAATTTAAATTCCACTGATTTAAGTTAATTGCATAACCAGCTTAATGGGGATAGCTTTTTTGTAAGGATAACATTTGCAGCGAGAAAATTAAAATAATTGTCCAGTTGCTCGCAACAGATACAAAACGATGTGAGCATGCGTAGAAGTAATCTTTTCGCCTACACTGCGTGCAATAATTACTCCATAATTTCTCCAATTTAGGAAAACATTGCAATAAGTAACAGGAAATTTCTTTATTAGTAATTACGAAGAAAATATCTTAATTAGATATTAAAGGAATTTGAATAGCTTGTGCTAGAAACCACTGATGAGGAAAATAATATTTTCTTTATTTTTTAAGTTGAGAACTTTGAATTAAAAATATAAATTATATACTATTATTTTGTTTAATAACTTTAAAACTTTCTTCCTAGTTCAACTATTTTTTTTTTAAAAGATTGATTAATACCTTTATAGGCAATGTAATGTTTGGCCTATTGAAACTTACAAATAGGGTTTTGGAAAAACAATCAGTAATATATGGAAGTGCCAAAAATTTCTTATCTAACAAATATCTTAAACGCGTTTTGATTAAAATGGAATCGGAGCTCTATAAATATAGGCCCGAAAACTCGGTCTTCATAACTGACTTCCTTCACTTTTTGTATAAGGATTCAATAATTTTTTTATTAAATGTTGATATTTTAATCAGAATAATAAATATTTGGATGAGCATATTGTTTGTTCACGAACTTTTCTAAAATCCATTCATTTTAAAATATTTTCCTTCCTGCTTATGTCTTCCCACTACTTTTCATAATTGTCGACTTGCTCAGTCTTATTTTCGGGTGGATGAATGAATAATAGTGAACCTCTATAAGCTTCAGAGGAATACTTAGTACTCGTATCTCGCTAAATTCGTGCTGTAATAGACGTTTCAAGCAAAGTAGAAGGTATTAAAGATCAGTTTCTAGTAGATGCCCTCCGAGTAAACACAAGTCCTTGTGCTGTTTGAGTAAAGTCGCAGATATTTTCTCATTTATATGAAAGCGCAATGAAACTTTGAATTCTACCATCTTGAAGACCAAGTTTTGACACTAATCGATAGATCTTTTGATGTCATAGTCATGCTTCTCGAATCCATGCGCTTTGTGCTTTACACACGATAAACTTCCCAAAGTTTGTTCCTGTTACACATCATTACTCAAAGTTCCTACTTACAGTAGCACACCTGTCTACTCGGGCGAAACAATCTTTAACTTCTGAATTGAAGTACATTTAAATGACGTAAACAGTAATTTAGTGTGTGTGTGTGTATGTGTATATATAATACTATTTTTAAAATGTCCCATCTAAAACATATTTACGATCTTACCTACAACCTATTGAAGTGGAGATCATTTTAAACTTTTACTAATGATCTATTCAGAGTCAGTTTTTATCCTACCATCATATGCACTCGTCTTCGGAACAATTGGTTTAATGTAGAATTCACATTGAAATATAGAAAGCTTCTATATTTGTCTTCCGTATATAAGTTTAAAGTGTTCAACATTATCCTATTTTCAAACCGGAAATAAATGAAGAGTTATAAAGTTTAATTTGCTAATTTTATTGTTATTTCTGTTCTAAGACATCGGTGAAGGCCACGTTCTCTTCTCCGTAAAAAGAAACTGTAAACATTTTAAGATGTTAAAGCAATTTTATACGCTAGTTTGTTTTTGATGGAAGTATTGGTTTTTCCTTTCTTTAAAAAAAAAAAGAGGGTCTATTTTACGAAAACACGGAGTTCAGTTGGCTAACATGAAATATACAAATGATATACTGTCGTTTAAACTCCTAGTTGCTTGTAATATTAAACAGATCAAACGTTTTGGAAAAACAAATCTGAAAATCATAAGGATATCGAAATAATGACTTTAGTGTCCAGAAAAAATAATTGCAAAAAAAATGTATCAAAAATGTTTTAATTGAAGGAAATCATCAACACACTCTCCTCACGTGTATACACCCAAGGGATATATAGGATATTATGATAGTGCTACATAAAAAAAATTACATCATTACTAAATTTCTATCGACATTTGCCAACAAAGTAATCTGTTTTATTTATAACTAAACTCTCAGATCCATAAGTTAAAATTGGTTTGAACACCGTCTAGTATACAGCTAGTTTAGTGTTTTGAACTAATTTCTCTCTTATTCCATATAAATTAACACAGTTAACTTGCTTGCTTTCATACCATCATTGCTAATTCTGCGGTCTATTTCCACAATTTGCCGTCACTAAAATTCTTTATAAATAGCTGAAATGTTTTACTTCTATAGGTTCTCTATTCAAAATGCTTTGTGACGTTTTCAGTATGTCTGTCTATTTTCATTGTCTTTGTCTTTTTATTGCTGATTTTCATACCAAACGTAATTCACTTTAGTCAGAGAATTCTGTAGCCTCGAACTAGATTTATTTAGAAGTATAACATATGCATAAAGTAACGAGTTTATCAGATTTCATAACACTACCCTTCATGATCTGATCAGTGGCAGATAATGAATAAGAGAGCAGATAATGTGCACACTTGTCGCACACCTGATTTTACTATAAGCCATCTTTTAGTAACTCTTTCAATTCTAACGCTGCTGACACCACTCAAATATAAACCAAGAATTGCTTGATATAATGTCCCATTTGCACTATATAACTGTAGCATTTTAAACAGCTATTCTATTGATACCTTGTTATATGCCTTTTCTAAATTTAGAAAATTCAAATACAAATCCTAGTTATAATCCTTTGACTTCTCTCTCTATCATATACCCCGTGTGCCTTTCCACATTTAAGGTGGATTGCTTTTTCTACTTCAAGTATTGCTTTTTGTCTATGATCATGCTGTGACTGCTTGTTTTCTTTAGAAATCTTTCAAAGTAATTACTCCACATGTCAAGAATGTCTTTATCTTCAGTTTTAATGTCACTTTTTTATCTTCTTTGATTCCTTTTATAGTACTCTTTATACTTAATTTAATATTTTTCAGCTTTCCTGATATTATTTTCTATGTTCTAACCCATCTCTTTCCACGACTTATGTTTAGCTAGTTTTACACAGTGCCTTCTTATATTTTTCTCTGTATTCTCTAAGACTACAAATCAACTTACTTTACCACGAACTTTCCATATCCTGTCTTCCTTTCATTAAGTGCTTGTTTAATTTACTGAACCTACCATGGAGTTCGGATTTTTTTTATCCTTGTAGACATCATCATCATATGTTCCTCTTTGCTAAATCAAGAATGTTTTTTATTTGTTTGCTACTGAATCTCCAATGTTTGGTTTTGCTTTCAATCTTAATTTTTTTTTCTATCATATTTCTATGGTTGAGTCTGTGGCTCACTTCTGCAAGCTTTAACAACTTTGATTAACTTTGAAACTTAATTTAAAACTTTCTTACACACGTTTTTCATTATGAAAGCAATTTTATTCTGCTCAACACTAAATGATGATCACTTCCAATACCGAATCCTGGTAAAATCCTATGGTAGGATAACATAGTCTATAAGACTTTTCTTATTTTCTGTATCTTCTCTCCATGTGAACTTGTGCACATTTTTTATGTTGCACTCATGAATAGAAAAATGCAGCCGGTACATACCAGTATTATTAGTTTTGCTGTTTTCTCCACGATTTCTCAGAACATTTCTAGCATGTCAGGTCACGTTTACTAATCTGCTGTTTACATTTCCAACAAGGACTGACTTTTAAATTTTTGTTGTGTCACCTTCTTTCTATAATGCCTCGAGATAATTTGCCAGTTCCTTAGTGGAATCTTTTCTGGGACCATAGGTATAAATATGTATAATTGTTTTATCCTCATTCTGATATTTGCCAACATCATTCTACTTGATTTACCCGCCATTCAGGAAGATTACCTTCATGTACTATATTTATCCCTTCATTTTTCGTGATTGTTATTGTCTAATATAACATGTATTTCTTGCTTAGATAGATTGCATCTGTTTTTATCTTCTTTCGATAAAGCGTATTACGTCAATCTGGTACTTATCTAATCCTGCTTCTAATTACATTTATTTTCAATTGGCATTCCTTATGTTGATATTGCCAATCTCGAACTCTGCTGATGATGAATTGGGATTTGTTCCAGTAGCAAACGTTTCAATGTGCATCCTGGTTCCCGGATGAAAATTGCAGGAGCCTTATTTAACCCTCCCAGCCGGAATTAAGTTCTGTCATGATGTATCACCACTTTATATTATGGTTAAGCCAATAAAAATATATGTGGTCGGATAAATTCCAAATTGTCAGCCCATCCTCTTTCGTTCAGTGTCCATGTAGATACCTAACAGGGTGCACAACGAGAAGGCGAGGATTAGACATTAGATAAGAAGCCTCGATCGATTCTCCGCATTCCTTAAGAATACAATCGATTAAAATCGAACAGTTTAATGTTAAATTTATAGAAAAACTATTAAAAAATATTCAATTGATGTCATGAGTTATCAGCAATTGTGACGTAACACAATGCGATTACGAAACACCTTTTTTATTATTGCTTTTTCATACATGCTTGCCCCATACTGGAATTAGTACTACATGAAGAGAGCATGAGGTTTTTATTCTATTGTCACATGTCTCACGAGCATAATTTCTATGATAATCAGCTGCATGCGAGTGATACACTAGCAGCACATGCCATATTTTTGATTCTACTTTTTCATGTAGAATTTTTCATGTTTTTCTAGTATTCAAGTCACCGAAGAATAATAATACCAAGTCGTCGCTTTTGATCATCGTCACTGATATTTCAGCAAAACAGCAAACGGGAGAGAAGTTCGCAATATTTTGTTTTCATTGATTGGAATCAGAGTGGTGAACTAATTATAATCACATGATTTTGTAATGTGGGCTTTCATCCGGACTTTGTGCGATCTGAATTCGATTCGTACTTATGAGTGTATATACGTAAATAGATACCTCTGGATGTACAACACGTCTAGAGTTTCTTATGAGGAAACTTTGGAGAACATAGGATAAATAAGAGAAGCTCTAAAACCAAAGAAAAGCAGAAATTTAACAATTCCTGCTTCTGTGCTCCTCTCCTCTTGTGCAAGGCATCCCATCAATAAAAAAAAGCGATGCGAAAAGGAAACACATAGTCAGCATGTGCAGATATTTGTTGGTTTGTTATATCCGTAATTTATGGATTGGTCTAAAATTTGGAATGTGTAGGATAAAGGACAAATATTAGTGAATCAGATAACTTTAAAATAAATGTACGAAAAGAACTTATTTTGGCAGAATTTTTCAGAGAGGGTTTCTTAAAATTCAATTTGTTGTTCCAATTATTTTGAACATACTTAACTGCATCGAATACGCAAAAAAATATAATTGTGAAATATAATTTAACTTTGTAGTCTTTGTAAATCACATCAATAGTCTTCTCACTAATTAACATATTCAGCACAAGATGCAATCTCCATTTCCCATCACTTATTTTTAGGAGATGATCTGTTCTTGCATGACGTAAATGGTTTGTTTATACAAAGAGTTCGAAGAGAGTTTCGGGAACCAAACTGTTCCCAAAATTTAAGACTATTTTGTGGAAGTAAATCTTTTTGGGATTACTTAGCGAATTGCAAATACTGTCGAAAAGTTGCTTATTGCAAAATCCCAATGATTTTCAAATAAAATGTTGGTTGAAAAAATTTTCTATCGGGACAGTGCCCCATATTCAAGTGACATACAAAGTGTTTGTGGCACGAACGATTCTTACTTTTATGGTAGTTCAGAACTCTAATTGAAGAGGTAGTTACAGTCTAATAATTAATGCCTAAGATATATCAAACTATCTACACGAGCTCTTTCCCTAGATCCTCCCTTTTGTTACTTTATGAACTACTTTAATTAAGCATGTGAGTGATTCCATGCGAGAAAATTTTAATAGCTGACTCTTACAATAAAGTCACGGAAGTGAAGACCTCACTTAATTCAGATATAAGAATAAACTATGCTTGATATATGTAGGAGAAAGTTCTTGTGCATCTATAAATTTCTTGCCCTTTTGTTTACTTGTTTATCTGCAGAATACACATATATTTGGGTACATTTTGCGTTTAATTTTTCTTAAAGATAGCAATGTGGTCCTGCAAAGAAACTCATTTGTCATACCAACTTAAACATGAGATAAGTGTAATCATTTTCGATGAATTAAGATAAAATTAGTAAGTTTAATCTCATTTCAAATTATGATGTATAAAATTAGTACCTACTTTTTTCTTAATTTTAATATAATGATATGAAATATGTAAAGATTTATTAACTATTTTCATAACTTTTAAAAACATTTTAAAAAATATAAATAAAATTATAACAATTCAAATAAAAATATAAATTACATCGATTTCTAATAAACATTTTATTAAATAAATAAAAGTAATTATGAATTCAGTATGACTATAGTATCACTTTGTGAACCTTGGAATACTAAATGTGGAATAATTGGAATTTTGGATGTCATTATTCATTTATACATATAAAAAAGAACAATTAAAATGAAAATAAGTAAAACGAAGACAGAATTATAATCCCAAGTTCTTCACAAATTAGTGAGGTGTATTCAATTACAGAAACGTGAAAATCTGCTATATTTAATTCTAAAGTATCATTTTTTGTTCTGATAATTAATGTACTTCTCAGTAATTAATTTGTGAAATGCATAATGTTAATGTCAAATATACTTAGAACACTTCCCTTGGGAACTGTTCTAAGTATATTTGAATTTATCTGTAGAAATCTGCCTAAACTGTTGTTATCTTATGTATTTCAGATAAGTTATAAAAATACATTAGTAGTAGTAGTAGGGTGACTTGTGACCAGATCAAGATAAGATAAGGAGTCGTGACGTGTGAGATGATGTCGTCATTGTGTGTGACGTCATGAGTTTGTAATGTTTGGAATTTCCCTGGAGGCATATGTGTCATTGACGTCAGTTCTTGTGTTTTGGTTCGCGTATGGAATTATGGATGATGGTAGAGATAAGGATTCGTGTTGTGATTGGTGGGGCACTTCTGACCAGATCAAGATAAGATAAGGAATCGTGACGTGAATGTTTGTTATTTCAGATGAAGATAAGTGACATCATTTGTTAGTTATAAATAAGTGACATTATTGTTTTGAATGGAAAGGAAAATATATTAGTGGATTAGGAATCGTGTTGTGATTGGTGGGACACTTTTAACCAGATCAAGATAAGATAAGAAATCGTGACGTGGATGTGTGTTATTATAGAGTTTGGAATTTCGCTAGGGGCTCTCGTCTGTCAGGGACATCACGTGTTGTGTTAGGTTCGTTTAATACATTGTGGGTGGTATTTAGAGATAAGAATCGTGATGTTATGTGTTTGTAAATTTCTGTGGAACATATGTCTCTCTGTGATATAACATGGTGTTTTGGTTTGCCTATGGAATTGTGGGCGATGTTTTTGAGATAAGATATCTTTGAATTTTCCCAGGGTGACACACGTCCGTCATTGTCGTCATGTTTTGTCTTTAGTTGTCTATAGATGGCTGTACTAATTTTCAAATACATTTTGGGGCATTTCTTTCCCGTTAAATGATGAGAATTCTTCCAGTAGAGTCGCGATGGCGGTAGTGATTAGGCTTTTCTGAATAATTTAATTATATGCTGGTGTCCCTCAAACATACACTTTTGTTTTTCATAGCTCATTTATATTTTATTCTTTATTCATATACTAATTTATATTTTATTCATATTCTAATTCATATTTTATTCATAACTCATCCGAACATTTTGATTTGTCTAAAATTTAAGATCTTAACGTTCATTAAATAAATAGTGTGTGAATTCACTGTGAATTCCAAAGTGATCTTGCTTAAATATGCATAACACATCAACGACACCATTTGTTCATTTAAGTTTACACATTTTATTGCACAGATATTATTTACAATATAATATGCAAAAATAGTAATTTACAGACATCACCACTGTCTGTGGTATTTTTCTTGTCGTAACATTTTTTTGACAAGACATGAGCGATTGGCTGACATTGATACTGCTTCCCATACTAAGATATAAATTTCACAGGTTATTAACAAAAATAGCACTAGTATAAATAGACTCAGTTGAGGTTTTCGTGATGATTCTTGATTTTCACCTGCAAAGAAAAAAAATCATTGATAGTGATGGAAAAGTTAGCAGATTACTATAATCATAATACAGTAGTTAGTTTTTGAAATATCAAAGCTTTACAGAAAGATACAAATTTGCCACATGAAACCGTCAAAAGGTGGTTAGCAACACAACCGACTTATGTGAGACACAAACCCATTAGAAAAAAGTGATATGGCTTCATTTGATTGCATTTAAAGGCAATCAAAGTCCCGACACTTTTACACACTTTTCAATGTGATTGGCAGATATGTCATCCCATGCAAAAGAGAATGGGGGCGTGTTTCCTTCTTGTGATTGTTTTTCCCGATTTGCGTGGGTTCGAACACTGAAGAAGAAATCAGCAGAAGCTGTTGTTAATGCTTTCCAGTCTATTTTTAAAGAAGAAGTGCCATGGTACATAAACACAGATCGAGGAAAAGAGGTTTGCAACAAGAAAGTTCGTGCATTGTTTAAGAATCACAATATTCATTTCTACACGACCAGGAGCGAAATGAAAGCACACATTACAGAAAGCTTTGTCAGAACATTAAAAACAAAGATCTACAAATGGATGATATACTTTTAGTATACGTCATCCATTTGTAGATCTTTGTTTTTAATGTTCTGACAAAGCTTTCTGTAATGTGTGCTTTCATTTCGCTCCTGGTCGTGTAGAAATGAATATTGTGATTCTTAAACAATGCACGAACTTTCTTGTTGCAAACCTCTTTTCCTCGATCTGTGTTTATGTACCATGGCACTTCTTCTTTAAAAATAGACTGGAAAGCATTAACAACAGCTTCTGCTGATTTCTTCTTCAGTGTTCGAACCCACGCAAATCGGGTATTAGGATAACTGGACACGAGAATTGTTCACTATTGCTCAGGTTATTAATAGAAACCCTGTAGTATATAGAGTTCGCAGTCGGGACGGAGAGATAGTGGAGGGATCTTTCTATGAACCTCAACTGCAAAAGGCTGATATACCAAATGAACTTCCGGAAGACGTGTATCTAATCGAACAAGTACTTAAACACCGCAAATAGAAAGGAAAGCTTCAGTATTTTGTTAAGTGGCTCGGTTATCCCACATCGTATAATTCTTGGGTTCGTAGCGAAGATGTTTTACTTAACCCTTCCCAGTAACGCCAGTATGAAAATGTTTCCTACAAACACGCAAACGAAATTTCAAGTCGTATTACCACACGAGATCAGACGTAAAGGTAAATGGGAAGTTGCTCTTGCCGAAATTCATCTTCGGGAGAATTTAATAACATCGATTCCGGTTACGATGAGTTTCATATGATACGTGTAGTTGGAGAAGGAGTCAAAACTATCGACAACAATAACATCACAGGGAATAAAAGTTTCCAAAAGTCTAAAGAAGGATTTTATAAAGAGTACAAGATTCTCCATGGCAGTTACAATTCACCCTCTGAACTTCTTCAAGCAGTGTTTGATGCGAGTTCTGTGATTACTGGAAAAAAGAACCCGAACAACACCATTTCTCTGACTCCCAAAAGATTACAACCTATTGTTTCCCAAGGAGGCCTCGGGTTTGGGTCTTCTACTGGGTTTTAATCAGATTGGTGTTAAACTGAAAGGTACAATCACAGGGAAATATCCAGTTGATATAAAGAGGGGATGTAGCCGCATATTTTGTTTATTCTGATTTAATCCAAGAACAGATAGTTGGTGATACATGTGCACCATTGTTAAGAGTTGTTCAGTGTAGCACCAAGTGTTCCTTCGTTTTTGCCTCACCCTGATTATTATCCGTTACGAAAACAAACATTTCAGTCAATTAGCATTGAAATTCGTTCTGATAGCGGCGAGTTGTTCCACTTTCGTGGCGCAAGACAATAGTTAAATTACACTTCCGACAAGTGAAGGATTACTGATTATCTCAGATATTACAGAATGCAGGCAGGTGGGGCTCAAATGTTTACGGGGCCCCCAATACAGCGTGGGTAGGAATTAGGTAGCATTTTCAGAAGTGCCTTCTCCTTTCTAAGTCCACTTTTAAAACCTGCAGCTCAATTTATCGGTCGTCAAGCCTTAAAAGCCGGTCAGCATATGATAGGAGATGTATTGGAAGGGGTATCTGTACGTCGAGCCTTTATAAACAGAGCATCGGAAGCTGGGAAAACCATTGCTGAAAAGGCTCAGAGTCGATTACTTCATAGAGGTGAAGGAAGCAAGAAGTAAAAAACGAATACTAAAAAGCGCAAGCGAGATGACATCTTTTGCTGAGGATATGATGTCAAAGTTACATCTTTTTTCCCACCCTCGTGTCAACATGTGTGGGAAAAAGTTCTTATGTCACCTACCAATCAATATACAGTACTGACAGTGGAGGTCCTGTGGAGTTTTGCATACCAGGTACATCTGAAGGATACTTCGATTTGGTAAAATCATACCTACGCGTTCGTGTGCGCATCACTGACAATGATGGCAAACCTATCGAGGATTCTTCAGTTCGTGTTGTGAATAATTTTTTCCATCCCCTGTTCAGTCAAATTGACTTTTTTCTCCAAGATAAACTAGTGAATGTGGCATCAGACACGTATCCTTATATTATAGGGCTTATATTGAAAACCTACTAAATTATGACAGATGCTAAAAACAGTCAACTGACAAATGAACTATTTGTTAAAGATGGCTAATGTTAGTGAAATGTTTACCAAAAGTGAATGCGGGATGCTTAGGCGACAAGCTCGAATTAACCAATCGAAAAGTGTCGAGATGCTTGGGCGAATACACGCTGACATCATGCATCGCAGTTCTCCCGAATTTTGTTTACTGACTGTAAATGCTGATGCTAAGGCTAAAGTGCAAATTGAAGAGGCTACACTTTCTGTCCGCAAAGTCAAAATAAATCTAAAGATTTAACTGGCTCACCTGTCTGTGTTAGACAAGTCAAACATGGTATACCCCATAAATAGTGTGCAAGTGTCTTATTTTTCGATTCCCAAAGGTATGTCAGATGCCACACGAGACAATGTGTATCTAGGTGAAATACCATCTAGATTAATTATTGGACTGGTCGCTAGTGATGGGTTTAATGGCACTTTCAACAGAAATCCATTTAATTTTCATCATTTCAATCTGAACTTTCTTGTGGTGGCAGCTGACGGTATTCAGTATCCCTCACAACCTTTGACTACGAACTTCAAAGAAAGGCATTACAGCAGATGTTATATGTTACTGTTCACATCGCTAGGCAAATGGAACAGAAACTGTGGTAATGACATTTCTTATTAGGAATACGTAAAGGGAAACGTTCTTTATGGATTTGACTTATCACCAGATCAAAATGCCGTTGCCCCAAATGTCAGTCTATTAAGAAGAGGAAGTGTGCGACTCGAGGTTAAATTTGCTCAACCTCTTCCTGAAAACATCACAGTGGTTCTTTATGCAGAATTTGAGTGTACGTTATCCGTAACAAAGGATCGTTCTGTGTTACTGGACTATGAACACTGAACAATTAGTAAGCATACTAGAGTTAGAATCCACCACAAGAAAAGTGGGTTTAGGAGTTTGTGCTCGTGATGAATTGCCACAAAATCCGATCAGACAACAACAGTCGATGTTCGTCGTGAACACAGATTCGACCTAGTTGCCAGGACAACATTGGCAAGCTATCTATATTAAAGACAAACACCACGATTTTTTCGATAGCTTCGGTCGTCCACCCGAAAGAGATATTGTTAACTTTCTGAATATCAACACTAATAAATGGCATTATAATAGTGTAGCTGTACAAGCTAAGGAATCTGCCGAGTGTGGTTTGCAATGTGTATATTTTTTAATATTGAGATGTCGTGGTCTTCCTATGCAAATTTTATTCTAAGGAGTTGTGGTTAAATGATATTGTAGTAACTTATTCTGTTACAGATCATTTACTGAATATAAAAATAATTAAAATTTTTTTTTTTCTTTTACTTACCATTTTTTCCACACCTCACTTGGACTGGCTGACGTTGATGTTTGATGGGAATGGTTCTGGGTATTCGGTTTGTTCAGCGTAGGTTCTGGATGAGGCAGAATATGTTCCTGTTGCTCTCCTTCTGTGTGAGCAATTGGTTTTTCAAACTTAAATACTTTTGCAGAACATTTAAATATGCTTTTACTTTTTCATCTGCATGTTTATTTCTTATTTTTAAAATGGCACTCATTTCATCATCTATTGTGTACAGTTCACGCTCCTCTGGTGATTGGAAGTATGTAAATTTTTTAAACATATGATTCATTTTCTAATAAGTGAACTCAATAAAGGAACAATGATACTGCCTAATAATGGGAACAGTGCTCCCCCCGTGCTGTAAAACTAGTTTTCTTCTAGTAATGAAGGGAAGCGATTTGTTGCTTAGTGCTCTTATATATTTTTATTCCTTCGTAGGCGTGATTTCTGTTTTAGTGGAATATTTCCAGATAAAATATTTTGCAGATTTCACAGAGTGTGGTGATTTGGCTGGAAGTGCAGTGTTTTAGAGTATCATTTGCTTGTTTGAGAGAGGAATGAGATAAGTACTTGATGAGATATTCATAGCATTTTAGTCTATCAGCCATTCAGGGATAAATACTGTATTGGGTTATTCTCCTGGCAAACTCCGTGACCTTAAGCGTAAAATATCCCGTGTTGCATCTTTATAAATCTGAAGTAATACGTTCGTTTGGCCTGAAAATACTTGGGAAGCTAAATGAGAAAACTGTCAAGAGTGTCGGGGATTTTTAAAAGCAATAACATAATGGCTATTGAGAGAAATTGTCCGAAAATGTGTACCTTTACAGAATAAATTTTGTGTCGGTAGAATGACACTGAGGTTAGGTGATGTGAACCTTTTATGAAAACATCAGCTATTTCCGTGCTGTGCTTAGCGTTTTGAACCAAATCATCGATTATGAGTAAATTTCTCACATTAGAATCAAATTCAGGTAATTCAAACCATTCACGAATTCTATGTAGATAATTTTTTTAAATTTATCCTGATTTTTACTGTAACAGTAAACGAATCGCTCCGGTGGTGGATTGATTAGTTGATTTCTATGAGAGAGAACACGAATGTTGTTTTTCCTGACTGAGTAGCTCCTGAAATAATGCATGTAAATGGATGTATGAACATATCGAAAATGATAACATAATTAGACTGTGATTATTTTTATATAATCAGAGATCATGTAAAAACAAATAGATACTTGTTTTTAATATCAAAAAATCTCCTCATCAAGATTTATTTTATTTTTTTAAAATTTTTTTATCACAGTCACCATGTAATCATGCCAAGACAAATTTTGTCTTTTTAAATTCTAAGAAAGAATTTAAAAATTGATGTGAAAACTGTACAAGAGAAGGGCGACCCTGCAAATTATCATGTTGGGAAACAATCATGGATTTTTACCTTCCAGGTAGAATGTTGTTTAGTTTTTTGTCCCATACATGGCATCTTTTGCTTATGGGGTATATCAGTGTAAGGAACTATCCTTTAAAATACCCATAGAGAAAAGTGCATGTGTCTGTTGACAGTAAGCTCTTCGCAAAAGTGTATCCAAATCTTTTTGTTACGGAGGTCGTTTTGAGTTGACAGCTCCATTTGTCTCTATGAACAGAAAATGGTACAGGAATTTGGATATTTTGTGGCTCACCCCTTACTGCTACTATCATAGATTCCAGATTAATATCAGTGGCCGCGTGAGAATTTAAAGTAACGCCTTTGCATTTGGTCACAATCTTCCCTCCCCCCACGTTCTGTAGTAATAAGATTTGGGGCCTGTGGTAACAAACTCAACTATGAAGTCACCATCGAGTTCATCACCTAGCTCCCCAAGGTAGTGCTAGTGGACGGTGAGTAATTGCCCAGTTTTTCACAGAAAATGACAGAATCGGTATCTGTATATAAAAGCCGTCTTTGCAAAGGTTCCATGACCTGTATAACTTTATCCTACCGTAGGCAGCTACAAATGAGGAGATGACAGCATTCCCTTTCCTATTTTTCAGGCTCAGTGCCTTCAATAGGAGAGTAGGCAACCACCATCTGCTCTTCCGAAACTAACTGGCATCTTGGATAACTTTACTGTTATTTAAAAAAGTTGTACTAGGTCTTCATAAGAGGAAATCACCTGGGTCTGAGTTCTTAACATTCTCATACCAAGCCTTCCCCATAGGGAATTCAAACAAAGCTTAAAAAGTGAATGTTTACAGGGATTTTTACTACTGTGTTCACTATTTAACATAACACCTTCCCTTAGCAAAAACTCATCTGGATAAGACGGTCGGTTTTGACCTTCAGTTCATCCAGATGCTTCCTGTTTCAGCTTCAGAAAGTATCAATGTAGTGAGCAAAGAAGTTTTCTTCACCTTCAAATTTTTGAGAAAAATGCCACACCTCATAACATTTTAAAACGTTATAACCACGAGCATGTGCTAAATCTAATTCTGGAGTGCACCAAAAACCTGTAAAAGATCGGTCTGTATGAGAGCACAATGTGGCCATTTTGGAAGTACACTTTCCACATGGGCAAGATTAATTTTTCGCGATCCTTTATTTGCTCAAAAAGGGTGATCGTGTTTGTATTTCTATATGGTTAGTAAGTATTTGCTCTATAGCATTTCTGATGCCCATGGTAGAAGCAACCATAGTATTCATATAAAAAGCTTTTACATTTCCCATCGACAAAATAAGGTCTGATGCAGACTTCTCCCCCCCACAGAATGTGCATATTGTTCTTACCATTTGAGCCAATCCAAAGCCTTTGACTTTGCACGTTTGCCCTTATGTAACCCTGAGCAGGAAGTATGGCCAAAGTGTTAGGTTTCAAAAAGTTTTTGAGAAATACTCTCAAACATACTCCTACAATTGTAATGTCATGGAGAAAGAGATCAGTCTGGGTGAGCTGTATGAAGAGAGTGTGAAAAGTGTTGCAACTGTCATGCAAAACACATGTCATCTTTTGTATAAGCTAATTGTTCCACTTTCAGACAGTATTCAGTGTCAACCCAATTTTCGTACTATGTCTTGAACTCTGTACGAGTGTTTCTGTAAGGGTTTCTTTGTTCATAAATTCCGGCTGGAAATATGATTTTTCGTGGATGACTCCACGATAATCCAGAGAATCGGATGTGTGAAACTTATGAGGAAAGAAACCCTTACGAACTTCTGGGAGATCAGACATAGCTGGTAGTTTCCTCAGACCCACACTAATGTAGGAAAAATTGTCAAGAAATATGATGTTTAAAGGGTCATAATAGATAGCAAGTATCTTCGATCTGTCAAACACTACATGGGGTTGGAAATTTTTTGCAAAAAGGTTTTCCAAAATAAAATATCCATCAAAACCATGAAATTTGTGTGCAATCACATGAATATTTTAGTGATTTGGTCTGACAATCCGAAGGATACTACCATCTCGATCCCTTTTCATGATATTCTTGACAGAAAACACATCTAGGAACTGACTGACACAGTTATCACCCCAGAGCTCACATTCTTGACTACCAAAATCAGCTATACATATATTGGAACATGACAATGATTTTTAGCAATAGTTTCTGTGTCAAACAAAATCTTAGGTCACAAAACACATCTCTTTTGGGTGAACTAATTTGCAGTAGCTTCTGAAATTTTCAGATGGACAGATGTGGCTTTTATCTGTAGAGAAAATAGCCAAACACTGTCTGCAACGATGGAGTTTTGAACAAATATTATTTTGTATATGCAAATTCAGACAATTGTTGCCATAGAAAAATCTATTGCATGACTCACACAAAAGAAGGTTCTGCACACTATGAATGGCGTTTGTGTGGCAGTGGATGCACACATTTTTAAATCTATGCATTTACATTGGGATAGATTCTTTGAATGTTTTCAAACAGCTGGGCCAATAATAGACACCCCCAAACAGAGCTGGCAAGCTATGCACAAAATCATAATGCTGTTTACGATACAAAGAGAGATCTGTTTACTTGCATTTGGACCATGAAACACCACAGAAAAATCAGCACTGGCTGAAAAAATTACGATTTGGTATTCAGAGTCAAATGCGTTTGAAAGAGGCTTGCTTCTGGAATACCGTAAGAAGTGAGCAGAACCCCTGCAATTTTGTCAAGAGTTAAAACCCTCTTTGTAACTTTTTGTGATCAAACACAATTGTCTTTATTTTTGGGGATCATCAGTATGTGCAGAAATACCCAGAACAAGTGTTCGGGCCATGTAAAGATTGTCTTTGTTGGTAATTTCCCCAATAGCTTTTTTATTTTCACAAATGCATCCAGGCTAAGCAGCATTCTTCTTTTAACATTGGTTCTTCCACCACCATTGTTACAGATGTTAATCAGTACGACATCGAAAACAAGATCATTTGCTAAAAGAAACTCATGTTTTGATTGGGCAACAGCATAAAAAGCATCAACTATCCTTTGGATTGTTAGTTCAGAAAGCAACACGAATGGTAAGTTAATATTGCTTTCTAAACTGGATGCACTAACGCCCAACCAAACGTGAGAAAAAGTTCCTAAACTCGATAAACGCTGAATGATCTCATTAAGCATATCTCAAAACATTTCGAAAAACTCAGGCAGGAGGAGTTCAAGGTCACGAAATCTAATTTGGTACTCCATTTGATGAGTGTTTGATATTTGATAGAGAACCGTGACCAGCCCATCGAAACAGTATAAAAAGCTGTGTAGAGTGAGGCCCAATAGCATAAGTAGAGACTTTAGCTTCACATCCAGAAACTGTATGTAAATTATATAATTTTTTTTTTGGGGGGGGGAGTCGCGACGTCCTCCAGCCACACCAGTGATTGTTACATGAGGGTTAACACCACGTCCTGTGCTTTGTTCATTTTCTCCAGTCAGATCAACTTCTACAAAAATGGGGTGACGATTAAAAATATTCCCATTGCCATCAACAAAATGAATAACAGATGATCGCTATTAAAAAAAAATACTTTCTAGATTTCAGAAATATCGTTTAGAAATAAAAAATCATAATCATCATAAGGTGATTTTGCAATTTTCGACACTACATGATGATGCACAAAATCATAATGAGAGTTGTGGTATAAAAGACAGATCAGATGCTTAGTAAATTGTGTTTCACTAACACAATTTACTAAACATCAGCACTCAATATCTTTCCCAATCATTAACAAGCAATATATATATATATATATATATATATATATATATATATATATATATATATATATATATATATATATATATATATATAACGACTAATGGACATTTCACTTAACACAACAACAGTATGAAATAATTTCATGAACATGTTTTTAATTTCCATTGCAAAACCATCTTATAACCTAATATTAAAATTTAGACATTAAAAACAACAACTTACATTTTGTCCAGAATAACTCATTTTGGAACTACGAAATTCTGACTGCATGTAGATTTTCCAAATACTGTACTTGAAAACATAGGGACTGTACGAACCATTACTGCCTATTTATAAAATATCAGAACCAATGGAAAACCAATAACAAGAACACTTGACATCGAAAAACTTAGTTCTGATCAATCACATGAGGGCAAATTCCAAACCATTGGTACCACATTAGCGTAAACAAAATGTGCATCACCTTGAAAACAATACGTGATAATAAAATTCCATATAATCAGGAATGAAGATTAGGATATGTGTGTCACAATGAATGAATCGTGAATGCTAAAAACATATAGTGACATCAAAAACCGTCGCGATACATCTATGAAAGGAAGGTGATTAATTGTTTACAAAGTGTCTAACTAATGTTCACATAGTCTGAAAGAGGATCGAATGAGCTGATATGACACGGTCATCTTCATGAAAAGACACCTTTGAAGAATACCGTGATTTGAAGTAGCCCCTCACTGTCGGATATTACTCATGAAAAACACACGACGTTCACTACCACTGGAAAATAAACATAGCATGATCCCACAGGCTGAAATCTAAAGGAAGAAGTACTCAACTATTTCAGGTTACAGTATTTACAGAAATTTCGTCCTTTGTGGTGTGGATATAAAATTCAATTATTTTGGAATATTTTTTTTGGAATATTCGAATTTAGAAGAGCCATTCTGGAAAGATTGTAAGTAATTTAAATTATCATCACTGCCTTTATCATGAGCATTTCTAGAATACATACAAAAGGTTTTGTAATCCATTTAACTGTCCGTTTATTTTAATTTATTTTTTAAATGCCATAGGGACACCAACATATAATTAAATTATTCAGAAAAGCTCGAAACACTGCTGCTACTAGACTCTACTCTACTCTAAGAATTCCCACCCTTTAACAGGAAAGAAACACCCCAATATGTATTGAAAAATTAGTACAGCCATCTATAGATAACCAAAGACAAAACATGATGATAATGACAGATGTGTGTCACCCTGGGAAAATTCCAAGATATTGTATCTCAAAAACATCGCCCACAATTCCATAGGCAAACCAAAACACCATGTAATATCACAGAGAGACATATGGTCCCCAGAAATTTCCAAACATTCCAAACTGTATCTTCATCTGAAAACAACACACATGCACGTCAGGATTCCTTATCCACTAATATATTTTCCTTTCCATTCAAAACAATAACTTCACTTATTATTAACTAACAAATGACGTCAGTTATTTACAACTAACAAATGACATCACTTATCTTCATCTGATGATAACAAACAATCACGTCATGATTCCTTGTCTTATCCTGATCTTGATCTGGTTAAAAGTGTCCCTGCCAATCACAACACGATTCCTTATCCACTAATGTATCTCCCTTTTCCATTCAAAACAATAACATCACTTATTTAAAACTAACAAATGACGTCACTTATCTTCATCTGATAACAACAAACATTCATGTCAGGATTCCTTGTCTTATCTTGATCTGGTCAAAAGTGTCCCACCAATCACGACGCGAATCCTTGTCTCTACCATCACTCATAATTCCATACGTGAGCCAAAACACAAGAACTGACATCACTGACACATATGCCCCCTGGGAAATTCCAAACATTTCACTCATGACGTCATCATCTCAATCACGTCACAATTCCTTATCTTGATCTGGTCAGAAGCGACCCTTCTACTACTTACGTTAGTCTAATGAAGGCGTTAAAAGAAGGCAGAAAAGATAAATATAAGTAACTGTAACATCCTTTAGATAATGCGTTAACTCACTGCTAATTATAAAGTAGTCGATTCTTGTTTTTAGAGTATTTCACTTTCGGGCATATATTTTAATTCCAGTTGTAATTGTTTACATTTTTCATTGATGCCATTAAATTCTTAAGAGTCGGTTTATCATGCAAAGTTGGTGATGGTTTTTGTCATTTACTATTTGAAGCGTTTTGTTTACACAAGTCTATGGTAGCATGCTGGAACGATTAAAATTAATTTGAATGTAAGTTATTGACTTAAGGCATTTGTAATATTTATTTAGATTTCTTGAAAATTAAAAAGACGCTACATTATTGTTATACCTTTCTTTGCGAATATACGTAACAATCTAATATTAAGGATGTCAAAAACATTGCCAGTAGCATTATATTATTTAGGAAAATATGGCTGTTCAAAAGGTGGGTGGAAAACAGTCAGGAGCAATAAATTTTGTGAGGAAATCAATTAACTATTCGTTTCTGTTTGCAATAAATTTTCGTGTGCTAATTTTTCTTATGTTTCTTACTTGCAGGTTATATCTTTATGCAGTATTTGTTATACGAGTAATTTAGAAGAAATGCTGTAAATGGAAGAACAAAGTTGTTGAAGCACGAAACCCAGGTTATCTCTCTATTATGTATGCAAGGTGAGCGGTGTTTTCTCGTGCAATGATTTAAATTTTTGACAGTCATTTTATGTGTTGTTTACACAAACTGAAAACGAAAACAGTTCAAACATTTACGTTTCCTCTGTCTGATCAGATTATTCCGCAGATTTTTCACGATGTTTAAATACTAGATTAATTTTAATTAGAACGCATCTCACAAGCTGTAGTATTACTACGTATTTGTCAACAGTCAAAGAGTACCAGAAGACAAATCAAACCCAGCAGCAGTTCTGGAGATTAAAAGATAAATAACAAAACAGCACTTGCCCAACAAAAGCGATGCATAACATTTCCTCAACTCATCCCATCGCTTTCGTTTATGTTTCTCTGTTTATTCATCTTCAAACGTCATCATTAAACTCTCATTATATAACTAATCTCTTAACAATGAAATTATACACATTATTCACTACATCAATTGATCGTATCCGGTTACTATTTCAATATATAGTTGTGCATTCATATTATTTGAAGAGAATGTTTGTTGCAAATGAGAATCATTATCTGTCTATTCCTCCATTTTTTATACCCATCAAATTGTTAATCTGCGGTAAGCTGGTTTTCTTCAAATTATTTTTTTTGAATCTTAAAAACAGTAATTGCTAATCTCTATCTCGCCAAGTAGCGAAATATCTTCTCCTTAATGGTTTAGTACCATATTAAAGAAGTGTTTATTAGAAGGACATTTGTCATGAGAACGAAGACAATTATCCAAACATCAGAAATCCAGTTAACTTTTATTTACATCCAATGCAAGTTCTCTGTAGTGTACTATATAACTATTTTCTTTCTTCAATGAGATACACGCCGGCTGTATTATAGACATGATGAGACATTTAAGTGAGCACAAAAAAATTTAAAAAATGCTGGCCAAGAATGACTGAATACATGCAAAATATGAGCCTTTTTATGAAGCTAAACACTGACTGCCGTTGTTTCAATTATTAGTGATATTACAATTAATATCACTAATAATTGTTTTATCTACAATGGTTGTTTGCAACAATATCACTATTTTTTTTACTCAAGATTATAATTATTTCAAACAATGCAAAACATTCTCTCAGAAAACAAAACAAAAATGAACTGCAGATTTTTTTTTTCTCACTAAGGATGCAGCAGTTGATTCGTTTTTCACTAATAAATCTTCTCTAGACAATGCAGTTTTATGAGCCAGAATGACAGGAAACGAATTCGTGTTTATGTGCGAATGCATGCTTAACGCACTCGCCTTATAAAAATAAGTGGCAACCCACATCACATTTCTTCCGACTTTGTTATTCTGAATCGGGTGAGGTGAGAGGACGCAGCAGAATAAACTAGAAACGAAGCAAAATTGCAGTAAATATAAATGACAAAGGAGACTGTATTAACAAGTCTGGAACACGAACGTAAGAACAACAAGATGGGAAACGGAACACCATGATGTATACAACAAACGGACTGATTCAGTGAATCTAACGCTGTCGCGAATAATTAAATTACGAAGATTCGTTATCAACATCGTAAGGAATTAATATCACAATACAAAGAAGTTAATAAAACAGCCGGCTAATTTGATTATTTAAACGCATACAAAGAAAGAGGAGGATACCTAGGTTTCGGGACTTCCGTTGCTTCAATTATGGTGATTATATTTTGATAGTGCGTTGTAGTTATTTGCTTAAAAAATACGGAGGATCCTCTTTCACTTAATTAGCAGTAAAATGTCAAGTTTTTTATTTAAAGGCGGAATTAATTTTTTTCTACATTTTTTCAATAATAAATCTTTACCCTCACAAAATGACAATTTACCTCTGATATCACTTAATATTTTAGATAAAGCATCAACGCGTGAAAGAATGATCACAATTGTTGAATTTAAGACCTCTTTGATTATTAACCAAACATCCGAACATTCCGGAGCAGCTAAAAAAAAAAAAGTTCCGTGACATGGTCGACAGCCTCCTTCTAGAGAATGAAACTTGAACAAGATCCAGACATTTCGTTTTACTTAATTTGTTACTGAAATTGGCCCATTAGAAGTCAATTGAGATAACCTAAATTTCCTTCAGTTCTACTTACCCAAAGTTGAATTATTGTTATAATTTCTAACCGTTCCAAAAATTTCCCTAAAAAATGGTTCTATTGTAACCAACTAAATTCCCAATACTATATTTTAATTCCAATTGTCAGCCTGACTGACAGCGCATAGCAGCGGGACATGCAAGACCTATTTGTATTAGCCATTATAGTACTTTGTTGTTAGATTTTAAAGGGCAATTTATATTTTATACAATTAAAACCATTCCAGGAAGTAGTTTTTTCTTCCGAACAACTCAACTGATGCGTGCCTGGATTTTTTTGCCAACTGTGGAAGCGGATAAATTAGCCTGCAGATAGAGAGATGTATCCTATAATTGCATAACATTTCAGAAAGGTGAATTATATTAGTTGGTTATATTCTTCAATTCTTCCACTTTCGTTCGATTGTTCAGAAATTCTTAGGGAATTGTTTAGGAGTTAAAAATAAATGTATTCCAAACTTGTAAATATGAATATAATGAAGAATAGAAAAAAAAAAGGAAAATATAGATTTATGGACTGATGGTTTGCTTCTTTCGAAATTGCACAGCTCTTGCATTTATTGGATTTAACATTTTTCAAGTTCTGTTGAATAGCCGGTCCGGTTGGAAGAGTGGCCAGCGTACCCGCTCTCTAATCAACTGATCGCGGGTTCGAATCCGGCCGCGGGTGATGGATATTTGCCTTAAATGTGATCTTAACATCTTTTAGGATAAAATCGAATTCAAATTATTCATGCTCTGACATATCGAGTGGTGTTTTATCCTCCATAAAAATTACCTCATTCGCTATCATCGCTGCACCATTTGTTGAAAAGAAATTTATATAATTTGTTTCAGATTTTCTTTGATCCTCCAGAGCCTCTTTAATTTCTCTTCCGTCCAACAGTGTCTTTCATTAGCGCTGGTTACATGGAAATAGGGTTTTTGTGAATATCGCCTGCCTCAAGAACGTAAATAACATCACTTATCCTGACTATAAAGCCCTGTTAATTTAATGATAATAACTGTAGTGATGATCATTAAATACCGTAATTGCTTGGGTGTGTGGGTGTCATTCAAAATACACAAAAAAGCAAGGTTTCGTATCAACACCGACAACCAACAATAGAACACAAAGGCGCCATCAATTGACGCCAACGATATCACGATTTAGATGCTTCAAAGTATGCAGTATTCTTTCTCTTTGTGTCGTATTGTTAATTTTATTAGTGAAAATTCATGACTAATATGCTAAGTAAACAGATTATAGCTATTTCCATCAACTACCAAATCCACAACTTTATTAAATATGTTGTCACGTGTTCATTCTGAGCTATATAGGTGAAATATGAAACGTAAGTAGAAACTGTGTGTGGGTGGGGGGGGGGGCGGGTTAACTCCGATAATAGACCAATAACGGAATATAAGTCATGCATTGAAATCGGTATGATATTCGCACCATCTTCACTACCATTGCCTGTTGGTCCATTATTGAATCCATCTCCCCATAATTTTCTGTACCAGCGTAACCCTTTCACTTTATATAGTCTATAGCAAAGGTTCCCACAGTAAGTCCCATCACAATTGGCACGCGGTCGGTTGATAGAAAATATAACATGTAATGTAAAAAAAAAAAAAAGATAATGCTACACGAAATCAAAGTTCAAGTTATTTATTTTCAATGTTATTTGGCATTGAAATAATTCAATATTTCAATGCCAAAATATTTCAAAATTATTTTTAATAATTTGGCATATGAATCCCCGACGCAACATAAGCAATGGACACGAATTGAAGTTGCCAGTCAACTCAAAGCAATCTGACAATATTCTCTTAATGCAGATAAAATGTATAATTCGTTGAAAATCGACAATGAAGCGCGTTCCAAGGTTCGAATCCAGTGTAAGATGTTTTCATATTTCATCTATTATTTCATAATGATATTGTCATTTCGGGCCAAATAAATACGGCGAGGAAACAGCGTTGCACTGAATACACAACCGTAGTCTCTGTACCCATAAACCTTCTTGGTGTAAAATGATCATGGAAAAAATTAATAGCCCCCCTCCCCCCGAGGGTTCAAACCCATTTGTGGTATATTAACTTATCTCGGTAATATATAGATTGTTATGAGGTTGAAAAAGTTCAGGAACCCTTGGTTTATAGTAAACATACCCTGTTGGTAGGAGAACGAGGGCGATTTTACGAGCGAGTTAAGTTTGTGATCCATCTGTTCGCTCAGATGGATTACAAACAAACGAATGATGACATTGCAATGCAGCACTTGAAAGGAGTATATTGGAATACGCACTACTTTGAACCTAGTTAAGATATATCAGACGACTTAATTTACTTTCATACACAGATTGATTTAGATTTTGCTCATTTAACAATGTCCGATATGACGGATGCTGAAATAGAGCGTTATTATCTACATTAGTGTCAAATGCTTATCCTTGTCCTTCAACAGTGTTACGTCAAACTATTTTGTGTTTCTCCTCGTGATGTTTGCCATACCAATTTAACCTGTTATCAATGCCTGTAATGAAAGATCCTTCTTCCAGTAGAAGAAGAGTCTAAAAAATTAACATATAATATTTATATAATTTAAATTAATTATATAATTTTTTATAAGAAACCAAATTCAGATACATTAGATAAAATGCCCTTGTACGGTTTAGATAATTCACGATATCGTTCATTTTGTATCAGGTATGCTGATTTACCCAAGATCTGTACAAGAATGTAAATGTGATTCCAAAAATCAAATAATAATAAAAAAACTCTTGAAAACCGCCATCTTAAAATCTTGAGGTTTAGGACTAGAGTTCCAAGCTACTTCAAGATTTTAAGAAAGTGGTTTACAAGCGTTTTTACCTAATAAAATCTGCATAATTTTCCAGATTTATTTGTTAAAACCATCTGATTGTTTACAATGAATTGAAGCCTTCTTCTTGAAGTCTTAAAGGATACTTAATTCTTATCGATTGTTCCGTCGCTTAGTAACAATTCATCCTTTGCTTTTACGAAAAATAAATTCATCATCGAACTTGCTCAAGACGTCATTTACTATAATAAGCATTCTTTGAAAAAAAAACCTTGTCATTACCAAACTAGAACAGAATTCTCTCCGGAAGCACTAACAAGAAACTTCGCTATTTTTCCATCTCTAGGACTGCATACTTCGAAACTCTTAGAATAATTATCATGCTAGGAAAAGAGGTTATATTACACGGGATTATAAGTTTTCCTATTCACTCTATCGATTAAAATGGAAGAAATGATTTTAGAGATCGATTGAAACGTTTGATATCAGCAAAATGCTTTAGACAGGTAGAGCATCTACGTTCAAAGTAGCTAATAAATACGGAAAACAGGCATAAAAAACTGCAACTATTGAGTGATAAAGCTACAGTAGATGAGATGCGTTTCTAAGGGAAAAAAAATGACCGACTGATTCATATTTCGCTGAAGAAATGGAATTAGTAATACTAATAGAACCGTTACATGCAGTCACATTGTTCCAATGCTAATACTGTGTACAGTTTTACTATTAAGAAGTACTTCAGTGAGGACAATGCAATATTTTTCTCTTCAATTAGATATATCTTGGACCGAAACCAGTCTTTTTAATAGCTTTCTAATATGGCAGGTGACATAGCATAAGATAAAAAGTTCTAGACACCAAACGTATAAATGTTTCAAGCCATTTCATATCTTCAGTGGCAGATGAGCTAATTTTATACTGGAGATGAAAACTGTCTACCACCGAAAGGTATTCAGAAACTTACATCCCACAACAGGCTGGGGTCGAACAGTCGGTTGCTTGGACAGCTACTAAGCTATCCACACGGTTAATTAGGCTGTCAAGTATGACAGGTTTTCCCTTACGTAAACTCTGGTTACTTCATCATGCAAATAGCCTTAATTATTTAGGTGTAATTCCAACTACGTGTGGAATCTCTTATTGTCATTTTTTCCATCCCAAAGAATATTTCTTGAAAAAGTTTCAACGATGCAAAGCTTATAAAAATGAAAAGCGTTTATTTTACCATGCAATATAAATGCATTTAAAATTATTTTGAAGTAAATTATTACTGTGAAATGATTCAAAGACAAGTTGTCATGAATACTGAATATAAGGATATTTTAGATGTCTGGAATAGTTGGTTAGACTATTAACGAAACAAGCAATGACAGAAGAATAGGAAAAAATATTCAAGAAGAATGCAAACAGTACTGATATGAATTCAATACTGAGGTAGAAAAATCTATCAACAGCGTGAAATGTAGAAACACAGCTGGAGGTAGATGATATTCGAAATGCATAAGCATAATTCAATGGTCAGAAGTTTATATTCCAAATGACTTGAGCTCTAATAGTTTCCATCTGTATAAAAAGAGGAATAAACGTGAATTTGAGAATTACAATGGAATTTCTGTGCTACAGATAAAATTTATTCAAGCATAGTTAAAAAGAGACTGAGTAAAATTAGAAGTTGTGTAATAGAAACTTGGCTCAGGCCAGAGGTTGTCAATATCCAATTTTCACTTTATGACAAATAATTGAAATTATGGGAATATAACTAGGATCTGTACCTGCATTTAAATCATATAGAAAAGGAATACCACTGTGCTCACAGAAATGCGTTTTAAACACTACAGTCATCAGGGTAAATGGAACATTATACCGAGAGATAGTCTATATTTAAGTTGTAATTCAGCCGGTAGAATTGAAAGAATCACCGGAAGGTGGTTTGATTTAAAATCAGGTGTAAGACAATGATGCTCACTATTCTCATTCTTATTCATCATCTGTATTGATTGCATTATGAAGAAAAGTGGCACTGAACTTCGTGATAGAATTGAATTTGGCTCTTTGCTTTATGCAGATGATGATGATGTTGAATTCCTAAATACCTCCAATAAGTCGTCTGCACTCCCTCACTAATTTGCGTAGCAGTTGTAAATCATTTGGCATTAAAATCAGAAATAAAAGACAGTCAATGAAAATAGGCTGGAACGTAGAAACCATCAGCTGCTTTCGTAATTGAGAACCTATAAATGAGGTAAATCTTAATTAATCAGTTAATCAGTTACTTAAGCACATTTTTTTAGTGAATTTGGCAACTAATTGATTAATCAGTTAGCACACTTTTTTTAGTGAATTTGGCAAATTAAAATCTCGAAATAGATAACAGAATATGGAAAGCTGGTATGATGGGGTACCAGTTGAATAAACGTATATGAAAAAAGAGAAAAATTAGCCAAAATATGAGTTTCCAAACCGATTTTAAGTTATGGATCAGAGAGTTGGGTAAGAAATAAAGTAGTTCATCAAAGTTTAGAGACAACGGATATGAGACTTCATGAAGAAATAAAAGAAACGGAAATGATCGGATGACATCAATCGCAGAATCACATTAAAAATGAAGATAGTAGGAAGATATTCTTGAATGTTAACTCGACATTGCTTACATATAGGAATGTGTGAGCAAGGATAATCTAAGGTGGTATGATCACTTGGACAGAATGGGAGAGGAAAGTTTAACGTAAGTGTTTGATCTATAAAACACCTGTTGGATGGCAGTTTGGTTTAGATGATCCCACAAACAGTTGAAAGGATTCAAACCTTGAAATTTTCCCCAATAACGTTTGTATTCCCACCCACTGCTCAAACAAGATAGTTTCCGTAATGCATAATGTAGTTTCGTATGTCGATAGTTCGATTTTCAATAATGTTTTGTGGTGACATTCACCTGTGCCAAGAAAAAGTATGTAAACAATAAATTTATAAGATCATTTTGCTAAGAGTAGAAAAAATAACACTTTTTACAGAAACTCTTGACAAAAGCGAGATACACGGTTGACGTCATGGTAACATATTTATTAAAACTTTTTAACGCCTAAATAGAATTAGTGTTCAGTGAGATATAAGCAAATTATCTAAAAACAGCAATCGCATTTCTTTGGCCGCATTAAATAGACAAAGTTATTTATAACGAGCCACTTATAAATCAACCTTAGTGTATAACATAATCTTATTAGTGCAATCAATGGTTCTCATTTCGAATTTCTTTCATCGTGTAAAATACTACACATACGGAGACTTCTGCATTCTTTAGAACATAAATTACCATCAGAAAGCAATACGTTTAATGGGGGACAAAGAACTCTTAAAAGTATCGCTTCAAAAAGTACATTCTTAGATCGTGCCCTTTCCCCTCTAGTTTTATTCAGGAGAATAACAAACAAATAAATAGCGAAGAGAAAGAAGTGAAGTAACGACCAAAACATTGTTCAGTTTCTCTACAACAATTTTTCTTAGCCTCTTTTCAAGTATGATTTCATAAATCTTATCCAGAACACTTAGTAGAGAAATTCCTCTTTAATTCTCATATTCAGTCTTATTTCCCTTTTTATAGATGGGTAATATGCGAGCTTTCCTCCAATCCTGTGTAATTCAACCCTCTGACCAGGCCTTGTGAATCTTCTCTCCATGTGAACTTGTGCATATTTTTTATGTTGGGACCTGGTTTTAATAATTTCATATTCTGAATAGAAAAAGGCTTTGGAAAAAATTAGAAAAATTATGAATTTAGTATGACTACAGTATTATTTTTTGAACCTTTAAATTTATATAAGAAAGGCAATTAAAATGAAGACAGAATTATATTCCCGAGTTTTACAAATTAGTGAGGTGGATTCAGTTATAGGAAGGTCATAAGTTTAATACTTAAGTGTCAATTTTTGTTTTCATTTATAAACAATTAATTTGTGTAAAATGAATAATATTAAACAAAGTCCCTTGGGAAGTATTTTAATTATATTTGAAGTTAGCTGCATAAACTGTTATTTTGTATATTAAATTATAAGTTTTAAAAATAATTTAATATAATGAAGGCATAAAAGAAGGCTGAAACGATAAATATAAGTAATTGAGAATATCCTTTAGATAAGGAGTCGTTTTTCATGTTTAGAGTAAGCATTTCACTTTCAGGCATATTTTAATTCCAGTTGTAATTGTTTACGTTTTTTCATTGATATTAAATTTTCTGTTTATTCATGCAAAGTTGGTGATGGTTTTTGTCATTTACACAAAAATTGTTTACACAAGTCTATGTTGGAACGATTAAAATTAATTTAAATGTAAGTTATTGACTTAAGGCATTTGTACTATTGATTTAGATTTTTTGAAAATTAAAAAGACGCTACATTTTTGTTATACCTTTCTTTGCGAATATACTTAACAAACTAATATTAAGGATGTCAAAAACATTGCCACTAGCCTTCCATTATTTAGAAAAATATGACAGTTCAAAAGGTGGGTAGGAAACAGTCAGGACCAATAAATTTTGTGAGGAAATCAATTAACTATTCGTTTCTGTTTGCACTAAATTTTCTTGTTTATTACTTGTGCAGGTCACCTCCTTCTGCAGTATTGGTTATACGAGTAATTTAAAAGAATTGCTGTAAACGGAAGAGCGAAGTAGTTGAAACACGAAACCCACGTTATCTGTCTATTTTGTATGCAAGGTGTGCGGTGCAATGATTTAAAATTCTGTCAGTTATTTCATGTGTTGTTTACACCAACTGAAAACGAAACAGTTCAAACATTAAGTTTCCTCTGTACACTCCACTAAGTATAAAAAATCAACTCCTTTGTAGTACGATTCGTTGCTTGCTACTAAGTGAATTTTCTGACCAGATTATTTTGCAGACTTTCCACGATGCTTAAATACTAGGTTAATTTTTATTAGAATGAATCTCACTAGCTGTAGTATTGCTACGTATTTGTCCTCAACAGTCATGTGTTCTATGGGGTTTGAACCGTCTCAAATTACCTTCAGTTACACATGAGTTAATATCTTTAGCCCTTTCAAGAGTGAAAGTAATCGACTCCGAGTTGTTGAATTCTCTACTTCAATTATTTGGAGAAAAGAAGTAGCTTATTCTCCTTTTTTTAAAGGTGTTTAAGAGCAGGGATTCTAGATTATCTAGTCGTAATCTATATCCATTGTACCAAGTGTGCTGTAATTTACAATAGTTCATGGTTAGTGTATTATTCCTGTTAATTCTGTGTTCTTCTTCATGATTTGCCTGTTTTAGAGATGATAAATCTGACTTTCTAGGAAGGATGCGAAATACGACGTGTATAAGAGTAATCAGTTCATATTTCCTTGTGAAAAAAATGTCAAACTGAAAACCTTTTTCGATATTTTTACTAAAAACGCGCACACTGTGAATATCTAGTAATAACTTATTTCTTAATTAGGAAATGTTTGAGGAATTGGAAAAAAATATCAACATCATCAAACCGAATTTATTTTTGATCATTTCAGCCATCCACCAGGAAATATTATTTTAGGTGAGGTGGCTATGATTGTAAATGCTAATGCATGCTTAACGCAGTCGCTTTATAAAAAATAAGTGGCAACCCGGATCACATTTCTTCAGACTTTGTTATTTTGAATCGAGTGAGGTGATAGGACCAGAAGAATAAATTAGAAACGAAGAAAAATTGCAGTAAATATAAATGAATAGGTTGACTGTATTAACAAGTCTGGAACATGAACGTAAGAATAACACGATGAGGAATACAACAAATTAACTGATTTCGGTGAATCTAACACTGTCGCGAATAATTAAATTACGAGGATTTGTTATCAGAATCGTAAGGAATTAATATCACAATACGAAGTGGTTGATAAAACAGCCGGCTAATTTATGGTGGTTATATTTTGATTGTGCGTTGTAGTTGTTTGCTTATAAAAATCCAGAGGATCTTCATTAGAAAAATCCAGTTTTCACTTAATTAGCACTAAGTAAAATGTCAAGTTGTTTACGAAAAATATTCTGAATGGCCAAGTCTGACAAGCAAGCTGAAATATATTTTTTTTTAATTCGTTTTTTATGAACAATTCGCAGGGGATGGTTGCTATTTGGATAAAACTACTAATCCACGGCATCGCAAAGTACGCTACAATGGCATTATTATGTTCAGTCGTTAAGAACTTGAGCAGCAAGCAGTTATAACGTGCATATCAGATTCTTTATGTGTATTGCGTACATGTGATCGGAAAAGAAATAAAAAGCAAGATCCAGACATTTCGTTTTGCTCAATTTGCTACTGAAATAGGTCCATTAAAAGCCAATAATGAGAACCTAAATTTCCTTCAATTCTACCTACCCAAAGTTGAATTATTGTTATTATTTCTAACAGTTCTACAAATTTCTCTAATAAAAATGATACTATTGTAATCGCCTATTGTAACACGCATCACAATGCGTGTCTATAATTTGGTGAGCAGCAGCGAAACAACCTCGAAAGTTGAACAAACGAACAACACTAATTGCGCAGGAATCGCGCGCTCACGTTCCCCGTTAGTGTCTGGAGCATACGCGTTGTAACAAAACAGTGTAAGAACACTTCTTTGACACATCTAATACTTAAAAAACACGTGGGTATATAGAAAATGATCAAAACACCAAATAAAATTACCATTATCGATTAGTGATAGAATTAAAATATCCAATACGCATTCGATTCAAATTATTTTATTTTTTCGCTCGTGAAAATCAAAACCCACAGGAGGGCCGCCTGCGGCCCGCGGGCAGTGGTTTTGGATACCCGTGGTCTATAGAGTTAAGTCAATTATAGCTTAAAGCAACAACATGCTCGATTGATAAGGATGCAGAAAATATACGAAATACTATTTTTCTTTAAATTGTTAGGTAAATGTTAATTCACAAAATAAACACTCTTATTAGATTTCATATTGCAATGCTTTAAGTTCACAGCAAACTGAACATTTTATTTCATAAATCTGTCAGCAGATTATTTCTTTAAGGACTTTATATTACAATATGTCACAGAAACAATAATACAGACAATTATACAATAATAAATGTTATTTATTAAAATATCTTCCAGATAGAATGGAATTCAAATTATGCAAGCTCTAACATAACGAGTGATGTTTTGTCCTCCATAAAAATTACCTCATTCGCTATCTACGCTGCATCAGTTGTTGAAAAGAAATTATATCATTCGTTTTGGCTTTTCTTTTATCCTCCTGAGCCTCTTTAATTTCTCTTTTATCCAACAGTGTCTTTCATTAGTGCTAGTTACATGCAAATAGAGTTTTTGTGAATATCACCTGCCTCAAGAACCTAAATGAAATAACACCACTTATCCTGGCTATAAAGCCCTGCAATATATGAAACTTTTTTTATGGTAATAACAGTGGTGATGATCATTAAATACCGTAATTGCTTGGGTGTGTGTGTGTGTCATTCAAAATGCACAAACAAAGCAAGATTTCGTATCAACACTGACAACCAGTAATCAGATTATAGCTATTGCTATCAATTACCAAATCCATAACTTTATTAAATAGGGTGTCGTGTTCATTCTGAGCTATATAGGTGAAATATGAAACGGTATAAACTGTGTGTCGGGGGGAGAGAGGGGAAGGAGAGGGTTAACTCCGATAATAGGTCAGTAACGGAATATAAGTCCTGCATTGAAATCGGTATGATACTCTCACCAAGCTTTACTACCCTTGCGCGGTTGTTCCATTATTGAATCCACTTCCCCATAATTTTTTATACCAGCGTACCTCCTCTTTCACTTTAATATGGATGAATGAATGATGGGTTTAGTAGTGTAGAGCGATTTCCCGATATGATTTCTTGGAGGGGTGGGTTGCACAGTAATCCTTTTTTTTTTTTAATCAATTGTTTCCTCGATAACTGTTTGGTAATGACAAGAAAAAAAAACCAAATTCAATATCTTCATCGAACTTGTTTAAGACGTCGTTTACTGTAATCAGTGTACTTCGGAAAAAGCTGTTTGTCATTATCAAATGGGAACAGAATTCTCTCCCGGAAACACTAATAAGCAACTTCTCTGTTTTACCATCTCCAGTGTTGCATACTTGGAAACTCTTATTAGAGGAATTATTATAATAGGAAATGAGGTTATGTTAAACGGTGTTATGGGTTTCCCGAAACTGAATTTCAGAATATGAGCATGTTCTAGAAACATGCTAATATTCTGAACTCATGTTCTAGAAACATGCTCATAACGTCATTTGCATACATGTTGCCAATGTTTTTCCAGAATGCTTATTAGACAAGTAGAGCATCTACGCCCATAGTAGCTAATAAATACGGAAAACAGACATAAAACATCAGCAACTGTTGAGTTTTAATTCAAAATAAAATAATTACGTGCGTTTCTAAATTAAAAAAAAATGACAGATGGATTCAGATTTCCCTGAAGAAATGAAATTAGCCGTACTGATAGAATAGTTACTTAAATGTAGCTACAATCTCACAGCCCCAATGCTAATAGTGTGAAACGTGTGTAAAATATTCCTTTTAAGAAGTACTTCGGTGAGAGCAGTGCGATATTTTGCTCTTCACTTAGAAATATCTAGATGCTTCAGATAAAATGTATTCAGACATAGTTAAAAAGAGTCTGAGAAAAGTCAGAAGTGTGTAGTAGTAACTTGGTTCAAGCCAGAGGTTGTCAATATCTAATTTTCACTTTATGGCAAATAATTGAAAGATGGGAATATAACTATGATCTCTACCTACATTTACAACATATGCAAAAGGAACACAGCACTGTGCTCACAGAAATGTGTTTCAAAACTGTGCTCACAGAAATGTGTTTGAAAATCAATATCTGATTTTCACTTTATGGCAAATAATTGAAAGATGGGAATATAACTATGATCTCTACCTACATTTACAACATATGCAAAAGGAACACAGCACTGTGCTCACAGAAATGTGTTTCAAAACTGTGCTCACAGAAATGTGTTTGAAAATCAATATCTGATTTTCACTTTATGGCAAATAATTGAAAGATGGGAATATAACTATGATCTCTACCTACATTTACAACATATGCAAAAGGAACACAGCACTGTGCTCACAGAAATGTGTTTCAAAACTGTGCTCACAGAAATGTGTTTGAAAATCAATATCTGATTTTCACTTTATGGCAAATAATTGAAAGATGGGAATATAACTATGATCTCTACCTACATTTACAACATATGCAAAAGGAACACAGCACTGTGCTCACAGAAATGTGTTTCAAAACTGTGCTCACAGAAATGTGTTTGAAAATCAATATCTGATTTTCACTTTATGGCAAATAATTGAAAGATGGGAATATAACTATGATCTCTACCTACATTTACAACATATGCAAAAGGAACACAGCACTGTGCTCACAGAAATGTGTTTCAAAACTGTGCTCACAGAAATGTGTTTGAAAATCAATATCTGATTTTCACTTTATGGCAAATAATTGAAAGATGGGAATATAACTATGATCTCTACCTACATTTACAACATATGCAAAAGGAACACAGCACTGTGCTCACAGAAATGTGTTTCAAAACTGTGCTCACAGAAATGTGTTTGAAAATCAATATCTGATTTTCACTTTATGGCAAATAATTGAAAGATGGGAATATAACTATGATCTCTACCTACATTTACAACATATGCAAAAGGAACACAGCACTGTGCTCACAGAAATGTGTTTCAAAACACTACAGTTCTTAGGTTAAATGAAACATTATACTGAACAATAGATAGTCTATATTTAAGTTGTAATTCAGCAGGCAGAATTGAAGAAAACACAAGATGGTGGTTTGATATAAAATGTGTGAGCAAAGATAATCCAGTGCTCGGTCGTATTTCAAATATTGCAATTTATGCAATATCTCTTTATATGAATATACCACAACAATTGATGAAAACGTTTGGTTTTTAATTAGTTTTTTTAAAAGTAATATTTAAATTGATTAATACGAGTGGATCAAAATTTGTCATTATCAATCTATAAAATAATAATTATCTCTAATAAACGAATAGAATATAAAAGAATAAGAGACATAGAGAATCATGGAACAAATTCGTTTCTAATTTAGAACATGATTTATATAAAATAAGACCCAATGTATATAAGATTTTGAAACGCCTAAATGCAGATACTAAAGAAAACATAACATTAAACACCGAATTGAAATTAGAAGAATTTCTAAATTTCTACACAGAATTGTGGACAGATAAATATTTTAAAGACAACTGGCAAACACTTAATGAAAAGGAAATAACTAAAGAAGAAAAGGAATAACTAAAGAAGAAGCCTGAAAGAAACAAGAAACGGAAAATCACCTGGAGAAGATAAGCTAAATTCAGAACTGTATAAATGTGCAGGAATAAGATTCAATGAAAGAATCCTATTATTTTTAAACAAAATTTATAAACTGGTAATCCCCCCCCCCAATAGAACGAAAAAAAGCAATTGTAATTCCTATCTTTAAAAAAGATAAATAGAGATGACCCTAAATACTATAGAGGTATAAACATACTAAATTCCTGTTACAAAATATATAGCAGAATTTTAAATAGCAAACTAATGAAATATTCCGAAAACTTTATTTTAGAATTACAGAATGGATTTAGAAAAGGACGATCATGTATAGACCCAGCCTTTTGCCTAAAATTAATAATAGAGAAAATAAGAGAATACAATTTAGAAACACATATTGCATTTATTGACTTTGAAAAAGCATTTGACAAAGTTAAAGGAAGCATTTTATTTAACCTATTAAACGTATATATACGTCCAGGTTACCATGGATGCGAAGTGCATATTGTAATACCATTGATATTACATTGAAATATATGAGGGATACGAAGCGTATGAGGGTGCGTATTTGATCCATAATGGCCGGCAAGGTGCTTAAATGAAAGACAAATACCAAATAATATCTTAGAAGCTAACATAAGTATGTATAAAAATAACCAAATACAAATAAGATTAAATCATGAGCTAAGCCAAGAGATAAACTAAGGGATCGGACAGGGATGTCTCCCTCTCAGCAACTCTTTTTAATATTTACCTAAATGAAATAATAATAAAATTGAATAAAAATTTCCATCAAGGTATTAAACTTTCCCCAACTGTGAACTTAAACACTCTCCTTGCCGACGATCAAATAATAATGATAAGTGCTGAAGATAACTTACAGAAAGCTATTTTAGATCTAATGGGATAGCCAAAGATTATGGTAAGATAATATCAACAGAAAAATCAAAAACTATGGCCTTTAAAGGACAAGATCCAGCAAGAACTAAGATAATAATAGATAACAAGATCTTAAAATAGGTGAATTCATTTAACTACCTAGGATGTATGATCACATATGAAAAAGATATAAACGTAAAAATTGAAAAATATTTAAAAATAAAAGGTGTAATTAACTCTATATTTAAAGCAAACCTAGTTCAAAAACAAACCAGACTAAAAGTATACAATACATTAGCCCTATCAGTCTTGATGTATGGAAGCGAAATCTGGACAATAAAACAAAAAGACACACAAAGATTAACAACGGTAGAAATGAAGTTTATGAGAAAAACTGCAAAGTATACCCTATTTGATCACAAAAGAAATGAAGAAATTATAAAAGAATTACACCAAGAATCAGTAATACAAAAAATAAAAAATATATAAACATAAATGGATGGAACACGTTGAATGAATGAAAACAGAAAGATTACCAAAACAAGCCTTAAAGTACAAGCCATTAGGAAAAAGAAAACCAGGACGTCCTCTTAAACGATTCAACGATGACTTCTAAGGCCGGAACAGGCCATGCTAGGCTTAAATCCTTGATATGCATGATGATGAAAAAACTAAACCCAAGATGAGTTACCAAAAAACCATGAAATTGATCACTTTTCTTAACTAATCTATTTGATGCAATTTCAGTTAGTTTAAAAATTAAAAGGTAATTTATTTAATTTTTTTTTGAGATTTTAAAAACAAAGTAACAGATAGTCTCTTGAGTTATTTAAAATGCATCAACTTCTCTTTTCTTTAGTTGTTAGGTATTTGTGTGCGCGAGTTAATACTACCACTTAGCGAGATACTAGTTGTACTTAGCAGTTATTTAGTGAATTACCAGTTATTTAGTGAGTTAATAGTTAGTTACTGATTTGTGAGTTATTAGTTCCGCTTAGTGAGTTACTATTTACGAGTTACTACTACTTAAATAGCTGCGGTCATGAGATCTTTGCTGATTAGTGGATCAGGACTGCAGGGCAGTTAAGTTTGAAACGTCATCATGTGAAGTTTGTAGTACTAGCGGGTTTCCTCACTGCTAATTAATGTTTTATTCAGTGTCATTTAAAAATACGCTATTCTAAATAATATGAAAGAAAAAAAAACGTTTTTGATGATTATAGGAATGAAATGTCTTTCTTTGGTGAATCACCAATCCAGGTTGGCCATGCTTATTTCATTTCCCTTTTAAAAGAAAACTTAAGCATAAAAAAATTACTCTGATATATGTGGGTGGTCTGAAAAGTTCTCGGCCTCAACCATAAATGGCAAGCTATCGGCAAGATGTTTTTTTTTCTAAATTGGTACATCTGTCATAAGCATCCATATGAAATTGCAAGTCATTCTATCAAGCAGTTTGTTTCATACAGCTGTCGGAAGCCAAAGTGTTGTCTGTAATGGATAAAATTGAGTTTCGTGCGGTTATAAAATTCTTTGTAAAAGAAGGTTTAACGACAAACGAAATTCATTCGAAGTTCATAAAAGTTTATGGGCACTCTTCTTCTTCATTTTCGACAATTAAGAAATGGGCTGCCGAGTTTAAACGTGGCCGTACCAACTTTGAAGTTGATCCACGTGAAGGACGTCCAAAAAGTGTAACAATCCCAGAAAACACTGATCAAGTTGACGATATTTTATTGGATGACCGGCGAGTCAAAGTGCGTGAAATTACTGAGACTATAGGCATTTCAAAAGAACGTGCAGGATATATTTTACATGAAGAATTGCAAATGAAAGCGTTTTGGGCAAGATGGGTGCCGCGCTTGCTCACAGCAGATCAAACACGCACTCGCATGAAAATCTTTGAACAGTTCTTGGAGCGTTTTAACAAGAATGAAACTGATTTTGTGCGTCGATTTATTACTATGGATGAGACTTGGATTCACCAGTACACACCAAAATTCAAACAGCAGTTAAAACAGTGGATATAAGTCGGTTGTTCAGAAGAAGGTAAAGGTCATGGCATTGGTGTTTTGGGATGCTAATTCACGTAGAAATGCTCCCATGTCAGAGTAATGACTAAGCGTAAAAATTACTTTTTTTTTTAATCTGAAAAGGAAAAATAACTCGGATATCAGGCGTTTTGTTGTTTTTATCTCAGTATAAAAAATGGTCCACATGAAATAAGTTGCTTGTTTTAGCTGTTATCTTAGTTTTTCTCCTTTGTAGAATAATGGTAGCCATCATTTCTATTTCTAATATTTTCATGATGAAAGCCATTAGGATTGTTTACATAAGGATTGAAGGAAGAGGATAGTTTTTAAGAAACGACATTCTAACAGTTAAACGAAATCAATTTTACTTACGCTGATCTGTTACCATCATCTCTGTTTGTCGAAGGTTTAAGAGGAAGTTTAACTTGCTCTAAAGAATGTAACCGAACTGCTAGATCCGCGAAAGGAAATGCGTCTATAACGGACATCTAACTGTTATCTAAGTAAGTCAAATGACTTTTTATTTCCCCTCCCTCATTCTCTTCTGATAAATTTCTGTGTTCATCCTAGAAAAAATAACGACTCAATATATTTTATAATTGGATGAATGCAGTTTTTACTCGAGAGCAAAAAGTAACATGTTAATGGTAGGAGAATTTTCTAATATTGATTACTATTTATTTAATGGAAATTGCACTCTTACAGGCTTCATTAAAGGTGGTAGTCTAGAAAAAGGTACAAGAAAAACCCGTTAATGGGGTTAAAAACAAAATAGGACGATATTTAGTAAGGAAAGAGAGAATGAAAAGGAAAAACAAAAGGGGACAAAAAGACGAAAATATATAAAAATAAGAAATGAAATTTGGGTTCGAATTCTGCCTTAGGCATTAAAGGTTTGTGAATACTTTTAGGTAGTACGTTATCTCCCGGTATTACCCCCGTTATTCACCACCCAACTTACTGGAGGCATGAAGTGGCTTTGTCTATATTTGTTACCTGGAGAAATACTTGGGATTATCTGATATTTAGTCATCTTTCAGTAATAATATTAATATATTATTTCATAAGATTTAAACATTTTGTGGAGTTCGAATTTACATAAAAATTGTTAATTTTCACAGATTAAGTTCAATATCTTAGCAGTTTATATATATATATATATAAACAGATATATATATATACTTAACAGATATATATATATATATATATATACTATATATATACTTAACAGATCTTAATATCCCATGTCCACGGATACATTCTCTGTCTCTGAGGCATCAAAATTAAGTTGCTGATATCTGTTCGAATACAGTATTTCTTGGAAATAATGTGTTAATGGAATGCTGCTTGTTGAACTGTCAAAGATCACACTGCTCTTTTTTATTTTCTTTTTCAAAATCACCCTTTAAGTACTGTGAATAATTATTTATTTAGTGAATGCATTTAAAAAATATATTTTCCCCTATTATTAAATGCAGTTTCTGCGATATATACAGCAACGTCATTCACAGAGTGCAACAAATACTGATATATATTTTCCCAATCGTCTCTTTTTCACTTTAAGGCAGTGTTTCTCAACGTTTTTTGGATCAAGCGCCACCTCAATGTCTCAAAGATTTTGATGTCCCCCCCCCCCCTCTAGCATAATGGTCAACCAAGTTCTGAAAAAGTATTTATAAATATGTATAAATATGAACATGCACATTTTCTAATTGCCCCCAAATTATTCAAATTGCCCACGTTGAAAAACACTGCTTTAAGGTAATCCAAAATTTATTCACTGTAGGGAATTTGCAAATATCTCTTTCTCTTCATCCGAAATATCTCTTTCTCTTCATCCGAAATATCACCTTCTAAATATATATTAACCTCCTCCTTGGTTAACCTCCTGCTCCTTCTGAATCGTGATTATAGTACCTTCATTAATTCTGTAAGTAAAAACAGCACATCAGTAAAAACTTCGCTGTGTGGATATTTACAATTTAATTATGATAAGATACATTTCATTAGTAATGGATTTCTTTAAATTTTTTTTTCACCATTACGAAATGCTACAGGTAGATTACGTGTAGCATTAACACTTAACAATATCACTATTCAAGTTCAAAATAGAAAACGAACCGATTCTTTTAATTACAAACTAAGGATACGTCGATAATTTTATTTATTATTGCCTAATGAAGTTGAGCACAATGTAGCCACTGATCGGCGATTATGAACGAAAGAGAAAATAATACAAAATATCATTTTACTAAAGTGATCGTTACATTTTGTAGGCTAGTATATATTTGTTAGATTTTTTACTTTTAATTTTCATCCGTGCATTATTGCGAGTGCATATTAAAAATAAACCACATTATTCTTATGACGTACTAAAATTGCCTACAAAGTTGGATTCATTTTGAATAAAAGCCATCACAGAGAAACCTCATTAGCTAACAAGCCATTGGTATTTTGCAGCAGAAAGCTCGCCCATGTTCTGACAACTAGAATTAGATCGGCTCCTTTGAGTATCGTTCTTCCCCATTCAGGGTAACTTCAAAGTATTCCAAACTTAGCAAATTAGTTCTAGTGAGTTACTTACCAAAGAATACTTTTTCACATTTAGCAGTTTTCTACGAGTAAATCGCACGAGTCGTCTATAGTTATTACTCGTCTGTTACTGAAATGGTCAGAGATATTGAAAGCTAATAACTTAATGGGTCGTCTGTTAAAAGAAGGGGGAGGATGATCCAGAAAATAAATTCAGCTTAAAAGTAGATTTCGTTTCAATGAAAGGATGCTGACGCATGATCTTTATTCATTTTTTTAGTCAAGTTTCTGTCGTAAACGAAGCGTCATCGTCAAGTCACAACATCGAATTCCAGAAGTAGACACAAATGTTCCATTAACATATACGAGAAGGCACTCAAAAGTTATTAGGAGTTCGCTATTGTGCGAATAATCCAACAACATACTCGATAATAAATCAAAAGTTATTCCATAAGAGAAGAAAAGAAAGTGCAAATCAATAAATCTTTAACTTATGAAGGCTGGATTGCATTAATCAGCGAATGTGATTAAGCATTCTATCTTGTATGAAAATTTTCTAAGATTTCTAAATTCCTGCGTATGTATGCTGTGATTTCCCCTCTTAAAGAGAGCAGGATAACATTTAATGAAAAAATATCACGTGGTGAAGTAAAACAGATACAAACTTAAAGTACATTATAATCCACGGAATGTGTAATATTCTGTTCTTAACAATATTCAACTTTCTCAAGTCTTTCGTATATTTTTCTTTCTTATTAATTTTATTTTTCTCTACTTATTTTCCTTTCGTTATTTAATTTCTTTTCTATATTTTTCTTCATTTTTACTAAAGTGATCGTTACATTTTGTAGGTTAACATATATTTGTTCGATTTTTTCTTTCAATTTTCATCCGGGCATTATTGCGAGTGCATATTAAAAAAAAAACAAAACATTATTCTTATGACGTCCTTTTTTATTTTCTATTTATTTTGTTTCTTTACTCATTTCCTCTCTATTTTTATTTTCTTAAACTTTCTATTTTTATTTTCTTAATATTTATTCAGTGTTCATGAACAGCTTATTTAACCAACTAAGCAATGTTATCCAACTCTGATTTATTTTATTTTTTTTTTTTGTTTCCACTTCTATGTTACAACAACTCAGTAGTGCTAAAGTAGTCTTTTCGTTGGTCGTAAACAAATACTGACCTAATAGTAGGTTTATTTACAGATTCCATCTTCTTGTTCTCTCTCTTCCCCTTGGTGCGACGTTGTACCAAAACTTGCGTGAGCCTTTTGATGGATCCCTGGAGAGGAGGGAGGGCACTTTCTTTGACGACTTACACGTTGGGAAATGCTACTCTTGACATGTTTCCTGCTTTGGAATTTTGTAGACAAAGTTCTGTTTCTTATCCACTTAGCTGTAATATATTTCGTTTTTTGCAATACCCTGAAGAAATTCTGGCATATAAGAAACTAAGAAATTTATACTTAAAAGCAAAATCGATCTAACGGATGTGCACTTTTCGCAAATTATATCGGTGAAAGTGAATTTCACTACTTTGAAAAGATACCATTTTATAAAGCACAGCATAAACCAAAAGGGATCACTATTAACAAGTGTCGTTTTCCTGCCAATAAAACTTTATAAAAGATTCAAAAATAATCCATAAAATACACGACTATTTCTAAAAGAATTTCTTTAGTTATTATAACCATAACAAATATTATTTTGTCATAATCGTTAAAATAAATAAGTTATCATTCAATACGCATAACTTCTTTTGAGGTTCGGCCATACCAAAATGAAATTTAATTGATCTCTAATGTATCACATTTTTTGTATTCCTTGTACCCAGAGCCGGCGCTAAGGGTCTTTGCCGCCCGCATGCAATGTCTATCTAAGCGCCCCTGTAACGATCCACGCGTGTATGGTTCTTTTACGATAATAAAAATTTAAATTATTTGAAATTTCTTAAATAAATTCTGACAGAACAGCCATACGTTGGTTCGCTAAATGTAACGAACCGGGGATGTTGACTAGGCAGGATAATCATTAAAAACCCGAATATTCAAAAAAATTCTCAAAAGTTATTCTCAAAAGTTAAAGCAAATTTTGATAAAGCCACTTCACTTTAATCGTTGAATATAATGATATAGGGATTATAGCCTTCTCACCGACCCGAATCGCTAACAAAATTAAAAGGAATTTTAATTAAAGTTAAAATGTATTTGAAATAAAGGTTAAAAAATTCTTGCATTTTACTAAATTCTTAGTAAGTTGTAAAAGTTTTAATAATTTTTATAAGTGGAACTATCTTTTAGGAAAATAAAAGAAACTCAAGATAGATGAAAAAATAAAAGAATTCAGAAATATTAATATAAGTATTCAAAAAATAAAATCTTTACAGAATAACAGAAAATAAATTAAATTACATAAATATACTTGAAATTTTTTTATTAAAATTTTAGGGTTCTTGATTTCATATTCACCAAATTAGAAATAATGGTCTTAACCTCTAATTCCGCACATACATCATTTTCAATAGCTATTAACGCCAAACTAACAAGCCTTTTTTGTGACATACTTGTTCTTAAGTAGGTTTTAATCAATTTCAACTTGGAAAAGGAACGTTCACCGCTCGCTACACTAACAGGTAAGGTTAACAGTATTCTTAAAGCAATTGAAAAGTTAAGGAAAGATAAATTATTGGACACAATAAAATTAAGAATATCGAAAGGATTTTGAATATTTAAATTATCCTTCCGAAAAATATCCCGGAAAGCACATAACTCGTCATATAGTTCTATTGCATTTACGTCTTTATTGCCGCCGTCCATCAAGAGAATCTCTAAATCGTCACAAATTTTTCGTAAATCTTCGTTATTAATTTGTAGTAATCTATACAATAAACTGAAATAATCATAATCTATTTTTAGTTGTTCAAAACGTTCTATTAACGAACACATTGCAACGTCTAGAAGTGTATAAAACACATTCACTCTAAATTTATCTTCTGGCGATTGTGGCGTTTCGTCATGAAGCTCGTAGTCAAATTGTCGTGTCTTTCGTCATCGAACTTTCGTACCTGTTTTAAATATTTGTTCTCCATCCACCTCTTCACTCAGTTCTTTTGCCGTTTTTAGAACTTCTTTAAAATTTGTATCTGATTGATACTCTTGTAAGAATATTTTTAAATTTTCAATAGATTCTAAAGCAAGTGTAATGTTCATATTTTTGTCTTGAAGCATTTTACTCACAGGCTTTATTCTGTTAAGTAAATCATGCCAAATTATAAGAGAACAAATAAATTTGTAGTCCTTCATTTTAGCACACAATGTTTGTGCTCATGCTGAGTTTCTTTATTAAAATTTTCCTTATTTAAAATTTCAAAAGTTCATCGTAAATTTCTCCTAACTGATATCGTAGAGGGCGGATTGCATTAATTTTACTTTCCCGTCGCGTTTCTGATGGCTGTTTCAATGTTAAATTTTTTACGAACTTTAAAAGGATTGCCCAACGTTTGTAAGAGAATGAAAAGAAATTATATATTTCTTGAATAATTGCAAAGAAACTAATTGTATCTGCATTCACTTTGGTTGCATCGTTAATGATTAAATTTAGAGTACGAGCAGCACATGGCACGTAAAAAGCTCGAGGATGTTTGTTGAAAAGCAAATTTTGGAGCCCATATTTTTTCCCTTTCATATTTGTCGCATTGTCATACCCTTGACCGCGCATGTTTTCAATGGGAATGTTCCATTTTTCCAGTTGTTCCACTATTGTTGCACATAAACGTCCTGTGGAATCTGATATATCTGCAAAACCTAAGAGGTTTCCGCTGATCTTGACAATTCCATTGTCACAGGAAACAAAGCGAATAATAATAGTCATTTGTTCTGTTTTACTTGCATCAAGTGTGCAGTCTAAAATTATGGAATAATATTTAGATTTTCGAATTGATAATAAAATTGTATCCCTGATTGCGTTACTTAAAGTTTCCAATATTTCATTTTGACTTGCTTTACTCAAATAGTGTACTCTATTGTTTCCTTGTAGGGCCCTTTCAACATGATTTTCCATAACGGGATAAAACTTCGCAAACAGTTCGACTAATTTTAAAAAATTGCCGTTATTCCTTTCATATAATTTATCAGATGATCCGCGAAAAGCTAAATTTTGGCTACCAAGGAATTTTATAATTTCAATCGAGCGTTCTAAAACACTCGTCCAATGTTTTTTCATTTCATACATGCTTTGAGTGTGACAATCAAGAGTGGTTTTGTTTTTTTAATTTTAAGAAATTCTTCATGTGAGTTAAACTAGTCTCATGTCTATGCAATGTTGTGCTTACATTTCTCCAATCGTTATAACCTTCTACAAGACTACTTGATTCAGTAGGTGCGAAAAGTTTGCAACAAAAGCAAAAAACAGAATTTAAAGTTTCGGAATAGATGAGCCATGTTCTTGGCACGAGCTCCCCGTTTTCCATTTTTCTATTATAATACGTGTCGCCAAATTTACGACCATATGTATCTCTGGGATATATTATATTTTTCTTTTGAACAGGCCCCATTTCAATTAAAACAACTCGGAATTTTTCATCAGTTCCCCATTCACCTGGATCTTCTAAATTTACAGAGACTAACAATGAGTTAGTTTCGTGGTCAACTACAACTAAATCTTCTCCTAACTGTTTTTCACTTAAATCACGCGTCTTGTTATCTTGTTCAATAGTTGCAATAGTACTTTCATGAAAACTGGATGATGTGCACGGTTCTTCAACTCTGATTTCTGATGTATCGAGTTGGTTACAATCTGCATCAGAATATTTTAACAAATTTATTAAGAGCCCAACTTTATTTCTTAATATCTGCTTCTTTCGCAGCATGACGCTTAGGATTTTGTGCACCAGATAACCTTTTTTTAATTTTTGATTCCATTTCTATTTTATACCCACAAGAAATTATTACACAACACGACACAGAGACGAAACAATAGTCTGCACTGCGCTACTGTCAGTAGCCTATTGAGATGCGTACTGTTATAAATCTACTGTTGCTATCCTGTCATTACTGCGACATTGTAAAATTTTATTATTATTTTAACTTTGTATACTTGTAATTTCTATTAATTACTTGTGATGTCTTTTCTTTACTTTATACTTTATTCTCCGTTATTCTAATATAGCTGTGCACGCTTTCTCTCTCTCAGAATCTCTCTTGTTTATATTATTACGTGCTATGTTTAAAAGAAAGTCAAATAACATTTATTTACATTACTATGAAATGTACACGAATTTAAACATTAGGGAGATTGCTTTCTGTATCCTTCTATAAAAACTCTTTAGCAAAATTTAGAACCTTTTTTCTTCAACTTTAAAATAATTTCTTTAACACAAAACGTTATCTACTCTCAGTTTACAAATTTTACTTATTAAACTCCACGCGTACTCGCAAAGAGGTTACCTAAATCTCTCTGTTAAGTTATCTTTTACAAATTTGATATCAACTTCTAACATGCCAATTGATTCTCTTAAGGACACTTCTTAACCTTATTAAACATATATCTTAAAGTCTTTCTAATACACCTATAAGAGGAATTATATAAAAGCTTTGAACTTACAAAGGCTCTGTATCTCACAATTAGTCAAGTCTTTCACTAAAAGTTCTATGGCAATTCTTTCATCTCAGATCTTCATCTGGAATTTTGGCTTCGGCTATATGAATTGGGAATGTAGTGGGATTCGTACAGTTCCGGAAAAATGTTATTCTCCCATGACGAAAAGAAAAACTTATGAGCGAAGATACTTAGGGAAATTTGCCTCGCCTTTTCTCCTCTATTTGGACTCGCCGAAAATGCCTGGACAACTGCTGTCTCAAGTAGCTTGAATTGCCGCCTCTAAGAAACTGAAAATGCTGCCTCCAAGAAAAATGAAACTGTTGTCAACTATCAATCAGGATCCCTCTGGACTGGAAACTTTTCTCTTCTACGGCGTTTGGGACTTCTCCTTTCGGCAATTTGAAAGCCCTGTCTGTGGTCTAGAAGTGGTTTCTCTCTAGCCACGTCTCGAACCGAGAAGCTCCTTTCTGGAAGCGGAAAACTCCTCTCTCAACTAACGTCTGGATTTGGGATGCTCTTTGACGATGTCTGGAACCGAGTAGCTCTGTCTCTCTTCGGCAACGTCTGGGACCAAGCAGCTTTAGCAATGTCTGGAACCGAGCTGCCTCGTCTTTGACAGCGTCTGGAACCAGACAGCCTCTCCTGTCTCTTTGTGGACGTCTCTGGAACCGTGCCCCCTCTACTTCTGCAGCAATCTCTGGATCCATGCAGCCCCTTCTGTTTGCTCTAGTCCCTTTTTATTATACCTCCTCTGAGACCATGAATGAAGTTTGGCAACCCCCAAAGAATCAGTATGATTCTTTCATCTTAAGTTTCAAGTTCAGCACGCCTTTTGTTCTCCTCCACTTTCTTTTAATTGTAAGTTGCCGGCCATCGGAAAGTTGTTTGAACCTTTCTGACTGACTTAGCAGATGTTTACACTTAGAGCCTGCAAGCCTTTCTCATACAAACAAATTTTAATAACAATCTTTCTAATGCTGTCATGTAGATCCTATTACATGCAGCTTCGGCGATATAAAAATTCCCTTCGTTTTTAACACTCTAACATATTTTTATTAAAGCAGTATATACAGTTAACTTCCAGTGTTATTTACAATAACATCTAAAACAAACTATACAGAGACAAACAAAATTTATTTTTACAATATTCACATGGGACTTAACCTAAGTAAACAATCGAATGTAAATATGCTTTGGAATATTTAAGCTACAATCGAGTTTTTACAGTACCATATGACTGGTTACGTAGCAACAAATATTTTGTACGAAAATTCGTTTCTGCGCATAAAAACCGTTCACCGTTTCACTATAGATTCTGGAGGCAAGCATTTAGCCTGCTCTCGCTGCAAAATTGTAAACAGCCGGCAATATACAATTTTTTTAAAAATTTTTATTCGGTGTATCCGGCCTTATTTATTTTAATATTGATCATTCTAAGAATTTTTTGTTTTTATGATAAAAATTTTGTTTCTTAAAAATGAACTTATGACCCGTGCTCCGGCGCCCCCTTCGTAGCGGCGCCCGAATGCACCGCATGCCCGCTTCCGCCGGCCCTGCTTGTACCACTTTCAATAGTCGAAAGAATTGATAAGGAGAATAGCTTGTTTTGCAGCATTACTTTGAAAACTTTTAATTTCTATTAGACCAAAACGGAACGTATCAAGTTTCAATTAGATGGCAGCAAGCAACCGATCTTTCAGATTTCGCTTCTTTTCTAAGTGCAAAATATTATGTAAAATTATCGCCTGTTTAGTTATTTTTATTGAACTTAATTGTTATCTACCACTCATCAGTAAAATGCGACAGTAAGAATATAAAAAGAAATGATAATCATTTAAATAATATTTTAAAGTAACATGTATTATTAATCGCAATGCCATTATAAAATAAGTCTATAGTAGACGAAACAGGAACGTTTTTCATTGCTAACACGCAGGCAGCATTTCTTTAGATATATAGAGAAATCTTCTAATTTCTCTCTCTCTCTCTGTCTCTCCGTACTTAAACATTTACAAATCACAGCGAATGAGTATGAACATCGTTACAGATAAGCCGTAGCTTCGTTGACTAAAGTCCAATATTGTATATCTTGACTGACTGTAACTTTATCAAGTAGTTTGTCGAATGTGAGGAGATGGTAGAGAGCTGTCTAGTTCGCCGATTCATCGATCATTATCCTAACAAATCCCTCACTCAGTATATATCACGCATGCAGCATTATGAGAACACTAGCTGATCACAACATAACAAAACGGTCAATGAACAAACCATTATTTACTCACGAAAAAAAAAAGTCAATCTTTCGCCATTCAAATAGACATGCATTGTCTCTATTACGCTTGGAGAACAGATAAATGTTATTAGTTCCCAAATTCACAAGTAAATGAGCTTACTCAGCAAGTTTTCAACTCTACTGCAACAATTTCCAATCAGGATATAATCTCATCACAGATTATCTCAACAATACTATGCTTCGCTTCCAGTAGTTGTTGTTATGTTCCATTGAATAGTTTTCGACTCCTGGTGATTCTACGAAAATAGATTCTCCATTCAGATCTGTCCCTGTCCATATCTTTCAGAATTTCCAACCGCATTCCAATTGCTTGGAATGCACTTGGACCAAGAATTCCACCCATATAATTCTTGGTCTTCCTCTTCTCCTGCTTCCATCAACTTTAGCATGCATCATCATCTTCTCCAGACTATCATTTGCTCGCATAATATCAGGGGGACTGGAAAGTAATCAATTATTTTTAATAGGTCATTCTTAGCAGATTGTTTTTTCTTAAATAACACATAAATCATTATTAGATTTGATTTTTATTTAAATATTAATATTACTTTTCTATTTAAAAAATCTGTTTTTTTTTAAATTTTAAATTATTGTTTTTAATATGGCGGACTTTAAAGTTGAAGAGCACCATTTACGTCATTGTATGCTGTTTTTGTTTCACCAAGGAAAGAATGCTACCGAGGCTACCAAAATCATTTGCTCAACTTATGGAGACGTGTTGAAGGTTAACAAATGTCAGCGATGGTTTAGGGGATTTTGCAGAAAAAAATTTCATCTTTCTGATCGTCCTCGATCTGGAAGATCTCTTACTCTAGATGATGATGTTACTCTTAAGACTCTCGTTGAATCAGATCCAAAACAAACCATACAAGAATTATCAGAGAAACATAATTCGTCATGGTCAACTGTCCAAGAGCACTTACATAAGAGTAGCAAAGTTCTTAAACAGGGTGTATGGGTACCGCATGAACTGTCAGAAAACAATAAAGCACAGAGACAGGCGATTTGCGATTCATTGTTAACCAGACAACAAAATGATCCCTTTTTGGAACGAGTCGTAACTGATGTCAAAAACGGGTGCTGTATAAGAATAATAAACGCAAAAAACAGTGATTTTTTGCGTTAAAACAGTGACAGCAGCCATCTACTGTGAACAATTAGAACGACTACATCAAGCATTGTTAATCAAACGTCCTTTGCCTGTCAATCGAAAAGGGATTTTGCACCAAGATAATGCAAAACCACATTCTGCAAGAATGACTCAATCAAAAATTAGGCAGTTAGGATGGGAACTTCTACCACATCCTCCATATTGCTGGATATTGCCCCTAGTGACTATCACTTATTTAGGTCCTTAGAACACAGCATAAGGAATAAAACCTTCCGTTCGCAAGATGAAGTCCAAAGGAGTTTGATATCATTTTTTGCCTCCAAAGAAAAAACTTTTTTTCAAAAAAGGAATTCTAAACTTAGATCGTTGGAATAGGGTTATAATTAACGATGGCGATTATAGAATTGAAATAATGTTAATTTGTTCTTTAATAAAAATTATATTAAAAATGTATTTCAAAAAATTGATTACTTTCCGGTCCCCCTTATATGTCCGAAGTATGACAATTTTTCTTGATGATCATAGCTTCGAGGGAGCAATCTGGCTTTATTCTGTCTATCACTGATTTATTGGTTTGCTTTGCGGTCCATGGTATTCTTAGTAAGTGTCTCCAAACCCATAATTCAAATGCATCTATCTTCCTTCTTTCACTCTTTCTCAGATTCCAATTCAGGGTCACGGAATTTTTTTATTATTCTTTATCCTTCTCCAAACTTCCATGTATGCCATTATATGGTAATACTTTTGCACTTTAAACATTACACTTCGACATGCTACCCACTCGTCTAGGCAGCACTAACAACTTCACAGGCGCAAAGGCGTCAGTTGCTATAACAACACGAAAAGAAAGGTAAAGCTCTCATCATCGTTTTAAACTTTGAGTTGATTTAACAAAGTTTTACAACTGCTATATTACGGCCAAATTCTAGAACGAAAGCAGCAAAGTCATCTACGTATCTAGGTTGTCGAGTTAGATTATCGAGTTTGATGTCGTTTGAAGTCTAAGTAATACACGAGTACATGAGTTTCATCTATGAAGTGCGAGGGAATAAATGAATTTCATATATTGTGTGAGACAATCACCCTTTTGATGCCAGAACTGCCTTTAAAAGCTTCCAATTTTTATTTAGATCACAATTACCTAAGGTACGAAAAAGCGAAAGGTTATCAACTCGTTGTGTTTGGGATTATATTAAAATATCATGCATATTGTTTATTTGATGTTACTATTTTCGGTGGTCATTTTCTTTGAAATAAAACTTAAATAAAAATAGAATAAATGTTTCTTACCAATCCATTTTCAAGAACTTTTTTATGCAGATATGCAAACAGATCCTCGACACCATACACAAATTTCTTGTTTTCCCTGATCTGTCGTCGATGAAGATTTCTTAAAAGATAGGTATACAAAAGTAAGTTATTAAGCTACGATAAAATGAATGCTTAGTTCATTACTTAGTAATATTAAAATAACTAAATACGCTTACATAACATGATCACTGCGTGTCCAATTACTATTTAGTAAAACTTTATGCATATGGTTCATAATTCCACTGAATATTTAACACGTTGGTGAGGATTTGTAACTAGGATGTCTTCAAAGTATATCACAGTTCTCCTGAATGGAGCAAGGATCACTGTATGTCTCACAGCATGATCAAGAAACTTGCAGGTGTGTTTATTAAGTTGATATCCTCTGAAGTCGCCACATATTCAGGGGTGGGTGGATGCCTAGATATGTTCTTTGAACTAATTCTTTACAAATTGTACCGTGGGAACATTATCATTCATATCTGCCGGGGAACAGTTCGACTTCAGTTTACAAGTAAGCTGATGATAGACCACGGTTGAACACTATGCAACAGGTATTCTAATTCCAACCGAAACATATCCCGATGCAACTGATCTGCAATGAAGAACCATTCATAAGTATATGGACTAGTACTGCCCCATAGTAATCCAGTTGTTTGTGTTTCAAGAATTACAACTAATCATATCAGCAAACCTGTTCACCACTCCTTTTAATGTCCTACCTTCGTGCTTCTGGTTTCTCAAGGCTTTCAGTTCTGGAAGGCCTTGTGTGGGACAAAGGCGCATCTTCATCTGGAATTTTGTTTCTGCACTCCTGGTTTCGTATGTCAACTGAGGGTGACGTCGATTAGCCTTATGAAGCTAATCCATATCCAACACTTTTTGTACTACGCTGCGAAGTGCTCGTTCAACACCATTCCATGTACATCTCAATAACAGCTTGAACAACTAACTGGTCGTATCACTGGCAATCATACCCTTTTCGAAATCTGTGAACTCCTTTTTCCAATAGTGAAACGCTCCGTAGGGTAATAGTGGGCGTGTTTCACTCTGAATGAACTTGATCATAATTTTCGGTGTTAGAAATGTATATGGGTTAAATTTGCTATCTACTTACTATTTAGAAAAGCAGATTAATATAGGCGATATTAATATACTAAGAACTGTTTGATCTAATATGTATTCTTAAATTGTATTTTTAAAAATACGTTTTTAGAATAGCCACGATTTATTGGATTAAAATTGAAACTTGATCTTAATTTTTTTATGCAATGACATGTCTTAATTCTGTAAGCGTTTGATTTACGATTTTGATTATAACACAAGTTTTACATTAAATTCTCTTAGCATGTGAATTCATGTACCATTAAACGAAAATCGCTTCAACTCAAGTACGTGAATCTCTTTATTAATTTTTTATTTAAATTATATAAAATAGTTACAGGTCTTATTTTTACACACACGAATCGGCCGATAAAGAATGCAACGTTGCAAAGTTCACTAGTTCAGAACTTCAATACAAAACTGTCACAAAGCGACGTATTCGGCAAGGAATAGCAGGGGGATATAGCAATATGACTGTGTTCAATCTTATTTTCGGACATGTAACGTGATCATTACAGCGGGTAGAGCATGGATAGAAGGTTCGTCTAATGCTAGTACCTTCAGGGAAACTTTAAAGATCAACGGAAGGGGAAAATATCCTGGATCTCTCATGGTGTGCACTTCAGTTTTATTAGTAATTTATATTTAAGCAAAAATGCTTTCTACAATTACGTGCCGGCATGATGAAAGTAAAATACATTCAAGAGGCAAAATTCTTAAGCTATCTATCCGTTATCGATAGTGAGTGTAATGGTGGTCTAAGTTAATGTTTGTTATCAGCTATTGAGAATCATCCCAAGGGTGTAAGAAGAAGCCTTAAAAAGAAAATGATGCCATAAAAAACGATACGGAGGGCTAAATCCAAGCGTACGATAGCTGGAATAGAACTTTTACTGATAAAAGTGATGGACTAAAAAAACCGTTGGTGGATGTTTTCTTAGCGGACAGGTGATTACGCTTTTGTGTAAGCAATTTTAACCCAACGATCAGTTAGTGAAAGGGTTAAAAGGCTTAAAGGAAAAACCCAACAGACATTTGAAAAATAGATGGTATTCAGAAAAGCCCCTGCAAAGAATAATCTTGATGGGTAGCGATGGCCTGAAGAGAAAAAAAAACGACAGTTTTAAGACACGATTGTGAGAAAAAACAACAAAAAAACCGCATTAATTTGGTTGCCTAGGAAACGTATCGTATAAATAAACACCAAAGAAAAACGAGTTCTTTTATCAATAGAGGAATATTCCGTGCGAGAGGAAGGAAATGTATGATATTCTAATAAGCTCATAAAATGAGAAAAGAAGCAACGATCATTGTGTTCTTAGAGCGGAAGGTTGTTATTTATTGATCTTCGCGGTTCTGTCCACTGGTTCGCATATTACACTGATTGCGAGCTGAAATGATTTTTTAAATGTTAAGGTAGCTTACTTCCAACCTGTAAAATGGTTTTAAATAAACGACTTGTTGCTAATGGCATCTGCCCGGTAGTGTAGGTCATTGTACTGTTTCTTGAAGCTTTATATTTTAAAAGCGTAACCTAACAGTTTTGTACTAGTTAATAAATTCACTTTGTAATTAACTCAAATTGCATGCATCATATATGCTCAGGAACATTTTACATTGCGCATATTTTTCTAATTTAATATAACTCTTATTAACGAATTAGTAAAAATATTCTTACATCATCTTAAACATTATTTAATTGTAATTAAAATTATTCTACCTTAATACGTTCTTTTTCATTATCCAGTTTCAGAACATTTCACTTATAGATGCAGTTTTTAATCTTCATTTCGAGTGTGATGTAATCGTTAGTTAAACTACTATTTATATTCCCGTGTTTTAATATATCATTCTCTTCCAAGTTTTAAGCATTCTTTTACTCTCAGTATTAACCCCTAACAAAAGCTGTCACAAGGTTACGGATTATCGTAAAACTTCGTTATTATAGCAACCAATTTTGAAAACTAATATCGCAGTATACGCATGTAACATGTGTCGCAGTGTTTTCCTTTACTAGTAGCTCACATTTAATCCAAACAGCACCTTATAAGACGTTTCAAACATTTCTTAACATTGTCTTCATGAATAATTAATATCGCATTTATTCGTTAGTGCGAATTAAATATATGAAGATGTTTTTTCATAAAGTTTTAGGTTTTATTTATGCAGGAGAATAATATCAAATTCAGACACACCGGAAGTTCGGTTTGCAAGTACAGCATTCCCTCGATCAGTGCGCTTAATGCGTTCTTTAAAACAGGCGCATTAAGCGAAAACGCACTAATCGAATATAATAACCTATGGGAAAAAGTATTCGTTCCTCAAATTTCTTTTTTGACCCTTACTTTTTTTTTTTATAAAAGAATTAAGGTATGTCTCAGGGTCTAGTTAAAGGAAAACAATGAAGCTGAAAGGCAATAAAACATATTCAGAATATAAATTTTATTATTCTGCTTCTTAACAAAGAATTGAGCTAACGTAGTTTGGGCATTCTGTTTCTTTTTTTCATACAACCGACGGTACGGCCCTGTTGCCTCTTCTACTCTTCTGCAAATTTTACTGCTTCTCCCTTCATCAGGGTCAGACTCGAAGCATTGTGCTTAAAAACTTCGATTGTACGAAAAATATTTTCAAATTGTTTCTGTGAAATCTCTTTTGGCTGACTATAGTGGTTAAATTTTCTTCATATTTTTCAGGATCTTCCCGCTGTGCATCTAAATTTAGCAGGTCGTAATCACTTAATTCTTAAGAATGAGATTTAATTAACTATTGGACGTTATGATTGAAGGGGAGAAAGAAATGGACGTACGAATTGGTCGCCAACACGCGAATTGACGTGTTTTATACATAAAATTTCCCAACTGTTATACAAGCAAAATAGTTACTACTTTAAGAACTACAATGATCAAAAAAGAGAAGTTAATTTTCCGACGTGTAATAATAAACAACCCATCCCAGAAGACGGATTGATTACCGTATTATCGGAATGGATTCTCCTTTTTGTGACATGCGCAGAAGTATCGAAGGGTCTCGAATCTGTGGGCGTACCATAGCAGACAACATAAATTTTGGCATGGAACATAGTGTACATGGAAGTAGTGTAGTATGCCATTAAAAATAACTTTGTAAAATGTTTTAAATCGGTAACTGAATTATTTCATTCTGGTGAGTGATTTATTAAAATAGTTAGCTATAAAAATGTATAAACAGAAAATTTTTAAAATCTGTAACGTTTATTTTTAAGATGTATATAGGCGCAGTAATCGAGTTTTAGAGCGCAGTAATCGAATTTGGGTATCGAAAAAAAATGACGCACTAATCGGGGGATTCCTGTATATAAATAGGGAAATCAATAACTGATATTTGAGCAAGATATACGAAGTACGTTTCTTCATGTGTTAGATAAGTGAAATCCCTTGTTTATTCATATGAGTAATGAGCAATCTGTGAGAAAAACAAACTCGAAAAAATCAGGTCAATTAATGTAGAACCACCATATTTTCCCCTAATAGTGAGGGCATTGATACCAGTAGCTGATTTACGAATAGAGAAAATGACGTTAGCAGTAAATGAAAGTGATAATATCCTCATTATGCAACGAATACGACTTACTCTTTGCGAAGAGATTTTGGTTAATTGCGAAGCCTGGGTACTTTGTGTAGACACGTGCAGCAATTGCAGTAATTTCCCTGATGAATTCAAAGCACACTTACAACTTCCTTTAGCTGAATCAATTGCGAACAGCAAATTGCTTGTCACCATCCTTCCTTGCTATCACTTCCCAGCGCATCTAATGAATACAGGAAGTTGAAGAGCTGGCTTATATCCCCTGAAAAGTCTTGATTTTGAAAGTTAACCGCTTTTCTTCCCCCCCCCCTCTAATTTACGGTATGTGTCGTTCTCTTGTTGCACACAGTAATCTATTTTCCAATGCACAGGCATTTTATTAATGCGAATAGAGAGAGAAATCTATTATATATAGTTGAATCGATGAAATGTGTGTATGAAATTTCCTTCTTACCGCCCCTAATTATCAAATGCGTAATATTAAGAACGGGTGCTACTATAATAATATCCCTTTTTTTCTTAAGAAAATGAAATGTAATTTACTTAACATACGTATATGTATTAACCTTTCTTTATTTGCTAGCATTGTTTTTTTTATAGGTCTATCTATTAACTGTCATTCTCTGTACGCTTTGTCATCTCCGAGTGAGATGCTGTTTGCCGACTCAGTAAAATTTTATTCCTCCGCTTTATCTGCAAAGATTCATCCTCAGAATCCATCCTTCAGAGCAGGGGCGCGACGGCCATATGTGCAATGTGTGCGACGCACACAGTCACCAGGATAGTAGAGCCGCCAAAGAGGAGGAAATACTTAAAAAAAAAAAAAAAAAAAAAACGTTTTTTTAAAGTGATTTTTTTATTGGAGGGGGTGTGATAGGGGCGCCAACTAAAGTTTTGCACACAGGCTCCAGACACTACTGGCGCACCCCTGCTTCTTCAGAAGGGGGAATGCGCCAGTCGTGTCTGGGGGGGGGGGGACGAATTGAGTAGACGATTTGAAAATACACACTACGCATCGCGTACGAACTATGACGGAGCATCTGCAATGATCGCAATAAGTAGTATAAAAATAGATTTGTTTATTTTCTTCTTTCTGTCGTCTTTAGTCATAATACGCCTTAAATATCAGGACTTTAATGAGAAACAAAAATTAAACATTGAACAAATTATCTAGTGTTTGAACAACTACCAACTAATTTAATGAAATGAACATTTATTCATTGTTTAAAAAAAAACTTTTCAATTGTTTCAAAAATAACAGGTTATCTGTTGTTTTAAATTCAAACAACGTATACATTGTAATAATAATAATAAAAACAGCATTAGTACCGTTTCTGATTTTGAGAACATTTTAAACGTGCAAGTGAAGATGTAACTGAAATGTCACATATTTAAAAATCCGATCTGCGTACTGTATTCAATTTAAGACTATTTCCCTAGAAGGTTTGTTCCATAAACCGCTTATTTTAATCATGCAACTGCCTTCACACCTAATTAACGTTGAATGTACACAGTGAATTCAACTTTAATCCCAGAAAGCCTTATGTTTCTATTTTATGTAAATATTCTAAACTACTGTACATTGGTTTATTACCTGAGAATGACTGCCAAAGATGTGGCTGCAATTTAGATTTCTAAAATGAAAGATAATCTCGTGGTGAAATTCAACCTAACACTATCTGTTTCCTCAAAGGACTTCTACATGTTGTCGGAGTAAGAATTTACTGCATTTGTTATGACAGAAGATTATTAAAATGTCATTTTTTTACATTTCATTTTTTAATCTGCCAAATATAATAATTTAGAGAGCTCTTCATAGAATTGAGAAAGAGAGCGGGAGGGATAGAGCTCATTATTGTTATTATTTTACTGCTTCTCCTCCATGGAGTCCGGGGACTCATCGTGGAAGACCCAAATTAACCATTATACACACAAATCCTATCCTCCCGCTCCTTGAATACATTTACCGTCAGGGAACGCAGGTAACTAAACATCTGATAATAAAAAAGGTTCGCTTCCTACATGGGTTTCGCCCTCGGGTTTTCCCAACCAAAGGGCAATTGTAAGGACGTCCTCTATGGCGGAGATACAGCGATCGTGTCTAAGAAACAGCACTTAACAGAAATTATCAAGATATCCCTTCAGTTTTAAGTCTATAAATTACGATTCTGATTTTTGACCTTTAGTTATGGAAGGGATGTATTAACAATATTCAAAAAAAGGATCGAAAGCATTTGTTGACACTAATTGAACTGTTAGTGAAAACTAACGGCATAGATAAGTGATAATAATGTCACTTATCTGTGTGTAAACTTTTATCTAATGTGTAAGATAAAAATCAACAACTTAAATTATTTTTCTTTATAATATTAACATATCGTAATATTATCGTGGTACTTGTTGAAACACAGATCTTTGCATAACTTTGGTTAAGACGAAAATAATGCAACATATTTTGAGAATGTTGGAACATATTTCAACAAACTATTTAAAATATTGAACTACAGATTAAAATGTATACCAAGAACACTAAGGAAGCCGGTATAAAATATTTTTCATTTATTTATTTTATTGTTTGATAAAAGACCGATTTGCAGCTTTCGCATTTTTTTTTCACCTTTGAAACTTGAAAGATTTTATATAAGATTTTAAATTGATCCTTCCAAGATTCTTTTTATGTCGTTTAATACTTGTGAACCATTTTAAGCGTAAGGAAATATCCCACTTATGGTTTAAAATGTACTGTTTTTATTCTACTTAAACGATTCACTCGAGATATCAAAAAATTTACCATTTTCTTTTATTTTTAAGAATAAATGTTTGTTTTCGACAATGACAACAAGAAATGCTGTTATTATCGATTCTTTATATTAATCCAAATAGTATTCATCTATTCAACGAGAAAAACTCAGAACTAGCCCAACCAGAATTTCCTCAACTGTTAATGACCTCCTCTGTCATCTGAAGAGTCAATTTTAGAGTTCATTAAGGATAAGGCTGGCAAAATTTTTTTATTCTTTTATAATCCACTTAACTGTCATAATAAAATAACAATGGTTTATTGTTAATTCTGTTTTTTAATTTTATTTTTGCTTCGCTTTTCGCCCGAGTAACTACAATATTCTTCACGTGTCAACGTAATAAACAGTATTATTATCTGTCGAATTGTTTACTCAGGCAATTGCTTCTACAGTCCAGTGTATATGTGCTATCGATCTGAGATTCCTGTAAGTTTTAATGAGGAGGAGGTACGTAGCTAATTATAACGAAAATTTGGTATTCGCGCATTCGTTTCTGTCGGATAAACTTACGTTGTGTCGAAAAGGAATGTGACCTTTGACACGATTTTATAACTAAGTTTTATTCGACATTCAAGAATGGACATGTAGCTTATGAGTTATACTTCTGCCTATTGATGACGCGAATTATTTTTAAATAGTTTGGCTATTAAATATATATTAAATGTGATAAAGGAGCCATTGTGTTTTGGAAATGATTCTGTTCCCCCCCCCCCCGCGATTAGCTCTGGTAATTTTCCTGTTGTGTACGCCATCAACAGCTGTCAATTTAACCCTCGTTGTCTTTTTAATTGTATTCATTTATTGCAATAAATGTTGCTTATTAAAACAGTTATAATTCTTGCCACCAACAGGTATTGTTGATATATTAGATATCGTTTAGAGATGTATTACATTAAATGTTTATTGCAAGAGAGATACTCTTCTAGAAACTATCGTGAAAATCGGCTTCAATTCTAATTAGTTTTGGTTTACACACCACCACGTAAAGTATATTGTAAAATATACATTATCACATACTCTTAGAACAGTAATTAGTTATGACATTTATTTCACTAATTTATCCCAGTTTTTTTTCTTTCAACTATGATATCTAAATTTCGTGAGACATTAAGTTTTGAAATTTAGTTGAACGAAATAACATTGGACTATTTTAAAACAGCATTAAGAGAAAATTTGTCGTAAACACACTTCATTATAGATAAAATCATTCCAGTTGAATCTGCTAACGTTAATGATTTAGTTTACTATATACTTTATTAGCACACATTATGAATAGCCAGTGTGTGTACTTGATTCGTATCATATTATTCTGTGAAGATTAATTATTCATATGATTCATGTTGCTATATTCGTTGCTTCAGAACATTAGTAATTGACGTTAAATATTTCTGTTGATACTAAATGCACTAAGTGATGCTCGAATTTCGCTTATGAAGTGTCATTTTTCACTGTTTGATATAGCTGGTCTTATGAGGTTTACCATGCATGGCTGATTACGAGTAGTTTGTTCTTCGGATCAGGACAATGGCAATTTAGCTTTGAAACGTCATTGTGTGACGTTACCCCAAACTTCTGCTCTTCCTCTGTTTCCAATGTGTGTCAAGTTTGTAGTACTAGCAAGTTTCTTCCTTGGAAAGTAAAGTTTTTTTTTTTTTTTTTAATTTCGTTTCATCTAAAAGAAAATATTATTGCAAAAGTAGTTTAAAATGATAAAAAAAACCCCCGCTTTTTTAAAAATAGGAATGAAATATGTCTCCTTTGGTGAATCACTAATCGAAAAAACCCCGCCTTCTTTAAAAATAGGAATGAAATATGACTTTATTTGGTGAATCACTAATCGAAGCTGGCCAGACGAACTTCATTCCCCTTTTAACAGAAAACTTAAGTATAAAATTGCCTCTCTGTCGTCGTTTTCTTTAAAAAGGAAAAAATGATTTTCAGATATTAATTAGCGACCTCTGTACGAAAAATTATTCACATGGAATCATCTGCTTGTTTTAGTTGCTATCTTAGATTTTCTCCTTTGTGGAATAATGGTGCCCATTAGTGCTATTTCTGGTAATTTTATTATTAAAGCCATTAGGATTGTTAACATAAGGATTAAAGGAAGAGCTAAAATTATTACAAGAAATGCGCTAATACAGCTATTTTTTCAGATTATCTTCGATTTTTTAATGGAATTTTAAAAGTTTATTTTAATGATTAATTCACTCTTTAATAATAATTTTCAACGAACAAAATTCTTACCGTTTTTCAGGTAAAAAAAAAAATCAATTTTACTTAAGCTAATCTTGCTCTCAAGAAACTAATGGCACTGCCGTACCCGCGGGAGCACGTGTGTCTATAAGTGATGGGTATTTGTTATCTAACTAAGCCAAATGCCTTATTATAATTTTTTCTTTCTCCATTCTCTTCTGATGAATTTCTGTATTTCCATCATAGAGAAAATAATGACCCACTCTTAAATAGTGGGATGAATGCAAGTTTTTTCTCGAGAGAAAAAAAAAAGAAAAGAAACGAACACAAAGAAAAGCTAGTGTTTGGAGAATTTTCTAATATTCAACGAATTAGATTTAATAGAATTAACAACGTTAATTACAATTAGAAGAATTTAAAAATTCTTCTGATTAAAAATAATTAGTACAGGATTCAATAGAAGTGGTATAATTTTTAATATATATATATATATATATATATATATATATATATATATTAGCTGATACGTATACGGATAAAAAGTGCTTGCTTGTTAAACGACAAAATCCTTAAAGTACTATGAATTGTTTAATATGATATTTTTGAAATATTAGTTTCCCCTTATTAATGCAGATGCAGGAATGCAACAGATGAAGATATATATATCCTCCCCACCCCAATCGTCTCTTTTCCAATTTATTATATTCTAAAATTAGGGTATTGCAAGTATTACACTTCTTCATCCAAAATACTACCTTCCAAATATAACTGAACCTCCTACTTGGTTCTGCATTGTTTCTGTATTATTAAGTAGCCTATAATGCATCTTTCAGCCACTGTATGGTTTCCTTGTTCAACACCATAGAATATATTACATCCTTCGCTGTGTAGTTTGTTTGGATTCGAATTCTGCCGAAGTTTGTAGTTTGTTCACGACGTCGTGGAATTTGCACTCGAATGAAGCAGCCTTTGGGAAGCAACATAATATGACAAGTTTCATATGAATATAAATCTAGTGTTAACTTAAAGAAAGACGACTTTAAAGTACATAACAATATTATCTTTAGACACAAAAATTCATTTTTTATATATCTACATGTAAAGTGTCCCCATACTAATTTTTTATTAATAATTAGCTCACTGGACTCTAGCGTTGGCAATACATTATTACCTCAGCATCAGGAACTAGATAATCTATAAATAACATTTAGTATGTTCAACTGAAGATAAAATATAATTATATATTAATTCCTTTGATCAAAGAAGTCGGATTTTAACATTGAGATAATTTGAATATGCACACAGAATTCAGTAATTATGATGAGATACATTTGTTTAACATATTTTTGAAATATTATTTTCCCCTTATTAATGCAGATGCAGGAATGCAACAAATGAAGAAACTTAATTATGATAAGATACATTTATCATAATAAATGTATTTATCATAACCGTAAACTTAATTATGATAAGATACATTTAATCAGTAAATATTTAAATATATTTTATTCGTCATTACGGAATGCTTCAAGTGTGTTACGTTATGTAGCATTAATGGTTATCAATATCACCATTCACGTACAGAATAGAAAACGAACGGGTTCTTTAATTACAAACATAGGCTAAGTCGATAATTTTAATTAATATTGGCTAATGAAGTGTTATACTATGTAGATTCTACATTGTAGAACACTGTGCGGTGATTATGAACGAAATTCTACTAGAACTGAGCATCGTTTTTCCCATTCAGGGAAACTTCAAAGTATTATTCCCATATTCGCAGATTACTTCCACTACGTACAAAAAAAATACTTTTTGTCACGTTTAGCAATTTTCTAAGAGTAAATCGTACGAGTCGTCTATAGTTAGGGAGCTATTATGAAAATTGTTAGAGGTATTGAAAACTAACATCTTAATGGGACGTCTGTTAAAGGGGAAGCAAGTAACCCAGATGATGAATGCAGCAAAAATTAAGGTTCATATCATTTAAAGCATGCCGACGCATGATATTTATTTTTCTTCTTTTAGGCTTCACATTTATGTCTTAAATAGAAATACCATCATAAAGTCACAGGATCGAATTCAAGATGTAGACACAAATGATCTCTTAAAATATACGAAAAGGCACTCAAAAGATATTAGGACTTCGCTATTGTGTAAATCACCCAAAATATACTCGGTGACATTTAGAAGGAGAAATATTTTATATTTTTTCTATTTTTTTCCTCGTTGCTATTTTTTCCTATTTTTAATAATTCGCCTTTCGTTGTTTTATTTATTTTGTATATTATTCTACATTATTATTCTTTTTTTTTTACTTTGGTTTCTTTACTTATTTTTAGATTTTCCTCCATCTTTTTATTTTTTATTTATTTTAATTTCTGTTTGTTTCATTTCTCATTTTCCCCATTATTTTTATTTTAATATTTATCTCTTTCTTGATTTCGTTATTATTACTAGTCCTGATTGCTGAGCACAATTATGTTTTATTAATTCAGTACTCATGAATAATTTATTTAACCAACTTTTGTTGACCTTTCCATGTTACCAAACTCTGATTATTGTGTGTCCGCTTCTATGTTACAACAACTCAGGAGTGCTAAAGTAGTCGTTTCGTTGGTCGTAAACAAATACTGACCAGCAGAAGGTTTATTTACAAATTCCATCTACTTCTGTCTCTTTCCCGTGGTGCGACGTTGATCCAAAATCTGCGTGAGTCTCTTGATGGATCCCCTGGAGAGGAGGAACATCACTTCCTTTGTCGGCTTACACTTTGGGAAATGCTGCTCTTGACATGTTTCTTGCTGTGAAATTGTATACACAAAGTTCTGTTTCTTATCCAATTAACTGCAATTTGTTTGGTTTTTTTTTGTATTTTTCTGGTCAGTTGACTTGCCTAAAAACTGAAAAATCATTCCTGCTCCCTATGATAGACTAGTTAATTCACTATTACCTGAAATTTTCTTATAAAGTTCATTTCGTTCTTATCTAACCTTGGGAATGTTTATAACCAGTGTATTTTTAATAAATAAGGAATGGATTAATTTTGCATGAACATGCATTTACGAAGAAATACTCTCTGGCGTAATCGATTTAAAATATATAAGTGAACTTGAGTGTAGATCACCTTTTGACGGTGTCATCAATCATGCATCGTGACAATCAATCATGACACGTATACATGATGTGTGTCACAATTCGGTGTGATAAGTGTACGAGTGTTAAATATTCTGTCTAGTTACTATTTAGAAAAGAAGATTAATATATGAGATATTAATATACTAAGAACTATTTGATTTAAAATGCATTTTTAAAAACACATTTCAAGAATGATTACTAGCCATGTTCTTGCTTGCTTGGATTAAAAATTCTTATTTTTTTTTATCTAATGTGAGATGTCATAATTTTGAAAGCATTAGATTTACAATTTTGATTAATCCAAGTTTAAAATTAAAATCTCTTAGCATATAAACTTATGTGCACTTGAATTGCATTATTAAAATAATATAATATAGTTTTCAGATTATCGTCTTACTTTTTTTTGACTCGACCGACATACACGAATCGAGCGATAACCAATGTAACGTTCTGTCGTTCATTGGACCTATTCGCCACGGAATAGCGGTGGGATACAGCTATATCACTGTGTTCTATCTCGTTTTAGGACATGTAACGTGGTCATTACAGCTGACAGAACATTGATAGAAATTTTGTCTAATGCCAGTATCCCTCATGGCACCTTTACGTAAAGGTCGTCGGAAGGGAATTTATACCCCGGATCTCTCTTGGAGTTGCACGTAAGTTTTATTGCTAATTTATTTTTAAGCAAACGTGCTTTCTACTATTAGGTGCCACGACGATGAAAGAACCAATACACCCAAGAGGTAAAATTCTGAAGTATCTATCCTTTATCAGTTGTGAGTGTAATGACAGGCATAATTACTGTTGTTCTTAAAATAGCCGTTTATGGTCTCCACTACTGAAAAACATCCCAAGGGTGTAAGAAGAAACCTTAAAAAAAGAAAATGGTGCCATAAAAGAGATACGGAGGCCTAAATCCAATCTTTCTATAGCTGGGAATAAAATTTTTGGACATAAAAATGTGATGGAAGAAAACTGTGTTTTCTTAGCAGGCAGGTGGCTATGCTTTTGTGTAAGCAATTTTAACTCAACGATCAGTTAGTGGAGGTATTAAATGGCTTAGACGAAACCCAACAGTCATTCAGAAAATTCTCAGTAAGGAATGAACTTTGCAATGTTTGATGGGGAATGATGGGTTCAAATGTGAGAAAAAAAAAAAGGAAAAAAAACCGCATTAAATTTGGTTGCTTAGGAAACGTGTTTGGTAAATAAACAGCGAATAAAAATGAGTTATTTTATCAGTAGATGCGCGAGGAAGGAAAGGGGCCATAATTTCTTAGAAGGGAAGGTTGCTATGATAAACATGCTCATGGTTGTTGGGTCCACTGGCTTGCACATACTACAATTGATTGCGAAATCAGGAGTATCACAAAATCTGATTCTTAGAAATCTTCTGATAAAACATTTAGAAACCACAAAAAAAAAAAAAATCAAAGGAATTCTCTCTGTATTCAACATTTTGTAATTTAAATGATTTTTGCGACAAATTAAGGTAGTTCACTTTTAACGTAAAACGTTTTCGACACTTTTTAAATATACTACTAACTAATATCACCTTGTAACGTACGTAGGGCTTTGGACTACTCCTTAGTTGCAGTGTTATTTTTATTCATAAGGCGTTACCTAGCAGTTTTGTGCTTGTTTATAAATTGATTGCAACTTAATCAAAGTGCAAGAATCATATACGCTCAGCAATATTTTACATTCTGCATAAAAAAAAAATATTGTTCTAATTTAATATAATTCTAATCAAAGAATTAATAAAATATTCTCCTGACCTCTAGTTTTATAACCTCATGGTTATAAACTAAATATAAATAATTATAATTATTATACCTTAATATCGGTATTATTTTCATTATTAAGAATTTTAAGGAATCAGTCAGGTGAGTGCATTTCCAACATTCCATGCGTAGACGCAGTTTTCAGTATTCATTTCGAGTGTGATGTATCCGTTTATATATATATACATTTTAATATTTCATTTTTTCTCTCTCTCTCAGATTTTACGCATTTTTTCAGTTATTTTCATCATTCGCACCTTAAAATAACCCCCACAGGACTCTCGAATATCGTAACTGTAGCAACCAATTTTGAAAACTAATATCGGAATATACGCACGTAGAGTGTGTGGCAGTGTTTTTATTTAAGTAGTCACATTGAATTCAAACAGCACCTTAAAAGAACGCTTCAAACATTTCTTAACATTTTCTTCATGAATAATGAATTTCATATTTATTCGTTAGTGGGAATTGACTAGATAAAGGTTTTTTTTTCTTCTCATAAAGAAGGTTCAGGTTTCATTTATGCAGGAAAATAATATCAAATTCAGATGAATGGGAAGTTCATTTTGTAGATACGTAAATAGGGAAAACAATAACTGATATTTGAGAACGATATATGAAGTAAGTTTCTTCGCGTGTTAGATGAGTTTAATCCCTTCTTTATTCATATGAGTAATGAGAAATCTGTGAGTAAAAGAAATTCGAAAACATCAGGTCAGTGAATGTAGAACTGGCATATTTCTCCTAATAGTGTGAGGAAGATATAAGTTACTGACCTACGAATAGATAATGAAGCTGAAAAGCTATATATGAAGGCAACAATGTCCTCATTATGTAATGAATACGACTAAACTCTTGGTCAAGAGATTTTTAGAATAATTGTCAAGCCTATGTTCTTCGTGTAGGCACGTGCAACAATTTCCACGATGAATCCAACGTACACTGAATTATGTTTAGCTGTCTAAAGCTAAAAAAACAGCAAAGGCTTTTCACCATAATTTTCCTTGCTATCACTTTATCCAAGAGCATTTCATCAATACAGAAAGTTGAAGAGCTGCTTTGTATCCTTTGAAATTCCTCGATTTTGCAAGTGACCATTTTTTTCTAAGTTATAGTTTGTATTGATGAAATTTGTAAATTAAAATTCCTTGTTGCTGACCTTAATTATGAAATGCATAGTACTACGAAGGAGTACTACTAAAATAATATTTATTTTGTTTTCTTAGGAAAATTTTATTTATTTATCAACTGATTTTACACTGATTAATCATTATTCGCGAACATTTTTGCATTTATTTGTTAATAGTTCTATAGTTCTGTTTAATAACTGTCATTCTCTGTGCACTTCTTCATCAATGAGTGCGATGCTGTTTTCCAGACTCGGTAACATTTTATTTTACATAAGAGTTTTGGATGAACAGCTTGTTTGATCTCCTGATTATCTGCAAAAATTCGTCCTCAGAGTAGATCCTTCAAAGGGAAAAAAAAAAAAACGGGTGGTAGTCAGAGTTATGAGATCGAAGGGGAAGATTACTCCTGGAAGCGTAGCTAGGTTTATGGCTCCCTTAGCACGTTCGTAGTTATGCTCCTTTTTTATGTGTGTCAATTCAGATAATTAGCAACATATTCTGTCTCTTTTGAACTTCTGATATCGGTGGCCTTGGCAACCGCTTCTGTACCATAGTGTTCCTATGTCACTGATCGGTCAAGTCAAAGATTGTCGGTACATGCTTTGTGCGTTGATGTAAGATAGGATATTATAATGGAGAAGAGCGTCATTCACGTTTATGAACATAACTCACTATCGTCAATATTGTCCAGATAAACATTTTTCAGATGGATATGAACTTCTGACTCATAACTGCCACAATGAGAATTTCACAGACTACATTAATTCGTATCTATATCTATGACAGCCGTCATATTGAAATATTTGTGTGCTGTGGTCATGCGATCGATCGCAGCGCCAGTCAGTGTGGTGTGCTGGATACTACTATCCACTCAGTGATGTATTGCTATCTTTTGACCGCGAATCCTATGTGTGTGTGTGTGTATATATACAAATATATGCATACATCAATGAGCTGCTCCTAGTAGAGAATCAATCTGCCCATACAAAAAAAGTTTACCTTTTTTGTATGGGCAGATCGTGATCAACGTGAATAATAATGATTCCAAATCATGGTGGATTTAAACTTATATACTTTTGTTGTAAACTACCAACTTCCTGCTGTGCGCAATATAAAAAAATAAACTGGGATGCTTTTATATTTGTCTTTCACCTACCATCTCGTATAATAGTAACAGCAGTCTGCTGATGTATGTGGAACAGCTGTTTTTCCTATTTAAACCTACTAAAAGTTAATTGTTCCCAATGGAGAAAAAATATTCACCTTTCCAGCATGGATAATTTTATGGAGATGAAAAAGGACAGAAGATTTTCCAGGATATTTATCTATTTGCTGTCTGTATACGATGATAAATGATAGTGTCTGCATACAATGCCTTGCATTGGACAAATCTACATGTGAATGAAAACTGCCAGCAACTGAGCATTCCTTTTTTGAGGATTGTTTGTTATTACTGTACATTTATATGATGTAAAGAGTGTGAATTAATTAGATTTTGTAATTAATGTGTTTGGAATATTTACATAAATATAGAATTAGGAAGGCCTTCTGAAATAAGAATTTAATAAGTTGTTTGGCTCTCATTCAAGCATGTTCTCGCAAAGTTGTGTAACTAGAATAACAGGATTTGTTTAATTCCATCACTTGAGAATTCTGGTAGCTGAAACATAAGCGGTTAGTCAAACGATTTTATAATTTGTTACTAATAACTACTGGCATATTAATATGTTATTTTATTTTAGAATGAAATTCACTCATTGTTTTGAAGCATATATCCAGTTTTGTCTGATAAACAGTATTCGAATGAACCTTGATTTTTTTTACTTTCTTTCTCTATTTCGTCTTTCATTAATATGCCTGATATGCCGTTGAATATCAGACTTTAATGAGAAACAATAGCTACTAACATTAAACAATTCATCTATTATCTAAACAATTACAAAATGTTATTCTTTAATCAAGTGTGAACAACTTATTATTCCAATTGTTATTGTTTAAAAAAAATGGCTATTTTTATTTAAAAAATAGCACGTTTTCATTGTTTAGAAAAAAAGGAAACTTACCCATTTTTTTCAAAATCGAACACTGTATCAATTGTTTGTAAAATAGCAGGTTATCCATTGTTTAAGAAACAAGGATGTTGTTTTAAATTAAACAGATTATACATATTTGATTCTTATTATTATGTATAATTTGCCTAATTTAAAGCGTTAGTACCGTTTCTGTTTTTGCGAATATTTTAAATACGAAAGTAGATGTAGATATACAGTATATAATTGAACTGTTAATGAAAATTAACAGCGTAGATCAGTGATAATGACGTCACTTAAAACTTAAAGGAAGATACACTATGAATAATTAAAGAACATTTTTTTCATGATAATATTAACATAACGTAATATTGTTGTAGTAATAGTATTGTTATTCAAACAATACATTTTTACTTAGCTTTCGTAAGAGGAAAATGACGTTGTTTCAAAATCAAGTTTTGTAATAACAATGGTTTATGAGACAGCAATTTGTGTCTTTTGCATAGCGAATAATAATGCACGCAGGAGAACGTGATATGTTGAACTTGTAAATTTATACGGCTTTCGAGAAGAGAATGATTTCAATGCATTTTAAGCCGTCTTTTTCTACTACTGCATGAAATCATTTCTGATGGATTTAGCCGTTTTATAACTGACGAATGACGACGAAACGACTTGTGTAACAGAGCAGGAAGAGCTGTAAGGATTGTTACTCAATACTGATGCACCAACATAATTAAATAATTTTCTCCGTCTTCAAAAGTAGAACTGAACTAACATTAAAATATTTGATAGGCATGTCATAATATTTAAAAGTTTAAAATTTATAATATTCACATTTTATTTAAAAACAAGATCCTGCACGTCAATAAATGGAGGATGGTATAAGCATAAAAAGCATGCTCCTAATATGTATGTAATTGTGGATCCTATGCTTATAATTATAGGATATTTTCCTATAATTATAATTTACGACATCGAATGTTTTAATGTTACATACTATATTTTGAGAATGTTAGTACAATATTTTAACAAACCATTACAAATGTTGAATTACAGATTAGAAGTTAAATGCACGATACTATAAACACCAAGAAAGTCGCTAAGAAAAAAAAGTTCATTTTATTTATAAAAAAATTTTCATTTTACCGCATGTATTAAATTTTGCTCCATTCTGCTTAAATGGTAACTTATCCTCCCGAGATATCAAAGGTTTACCATTTTCTTATATTTTTAAGAATAAGTGTTTGTTTTCGATATTGACAAAAAGAAATGCTGTCATTGTCGATTCCATTATATTAATCCAAACAATCTATTCATTTAACTAACGAGAAAACTCAACTAGTCCAACCAGCATTTCCTCAGCTGTAAATAACCTCTGCTGTCAACTGAAGAGCCAATTTGAGAGTTCATTAGGAAATAAAATGGCGAAATTTATTTTTTCTTTTACAATCTACTTAACTATCATAACAAAAGAACAATGCTTTATTATTAGTTTTATTTGCTCTTGGAAAACTACAATACCCTTGAAGCGTTAACGTAATGAACTGTATTATTACCTGTCAAAATGTTGACTCAGATCGTTTTTTCCGCTGCTCAGTGTGTCGGCAGGAAAACCACTTGCTTAGCATGTGCAATTGATTTGAAATGTTTGTACGTTTTTATAAAGGGGATGTGCGTAGTTAATTATAACGAAAATATGGGTGTCGGGCATTTGATAAACTTACACCGTGTCGAAAGTTACCTTCGAAACAATTGTGTAACTAATTTTTATTTTAACTTCTAGAATAGACATGTATCTTATTAGCTACACTTTTGTCTGCTGTGTTTGAGGTTTCAAAACGTGTTGATGCGAATTATTCTGAAATAATTTGGCTATTAAATGTATGCGCAATAACTCTAGCAAGTGTACTTTTTTTATTATTATTATGTTTATTTTTGTACTATATAAAATTCACAAAAAGGAACTTTGGTGTCTGGGAAATTATTTTTTCCCCAATTAGCTCAGGTAACTTTTGTGAGTGTTCAATCAATTCTGTATTCTGTCAACGATATATCAGTAATAGTTATAATAGTCACTAGATTAATCTCTGAAACTATAACTGACATTTTTAGCACACTTTTAATTGATTTCAAGTCAATTATTTTTCTATTGTTTTCATTTTATGCAATAAATTTTGCTTATCAAAGAAGACAAACAGTTAATTCTTGCAACCAAAAGGTATTGTTGATGTATTAGATAGAGGTTATAGATGATGTATTACATTAAATGATTATTGCAAGAGGTACTTTTCCTGAGAAAATCATGAAAATTGGATTTAATTTTAATTAGCTTTTGCTTACACATCAGTTGAAACATATATACCATCACATAATCTTATGGTAGCAATTAGTGCACTAAAATGATCTTTAATGTCGTGAGATATTAATTTTTAAAATTAGTTTACTGAAATAACAAGGGAATATTTTAATACAGCATCGAGACAAGTGAGTGACGTCAAATATTAGTGTTAAGACACTATTTCAGTAAAGTAGAATGTCGCTTATTAAGTGTAATTTTTCACTGCGTGAAAAGCTGTGCGATTTCAAGAAGACTGAGTTTTACCGAGCCCTCAAAGATGAATATTGCATTATCGTTAGAGATCATTGCGAAACTGAATTAATATTAATATAATTACTGGACGGAATTAATGTCGCACGTTAAACAGTTCTGCCCTTTTATTCTCTGCTAGACAGAGAATAAAATTGTGCTCAAATTACACATTTCCTTCAATAATTAGCACGTACTTATTGTGAGCTAGTGAGACGTCCATTCCTCCCATCACAACATAGCTAATATTTATAATCAGTATACAAGAAAGCTGAATATATCAATGTATATTAAAAAAATGCTTGCAATTTGTTTGTTTTCTTTAGTTGTGATCTTGTATTTTTGTACGATGATGGAACTTCACTAATGTATGTGGTAAGTGTAAGATGCACTTTCCTGATATATCTACTTCGATAATAAGAAAGCACTTACATTTCTGTGAATCACGTCCTTGGTCAATGACTAAGCATTGAGTTGCATTATGAATATGCAGACCTCGCATTGATATGAAGTGAGTGGTTTTTTATTTAGGATACCTTCCCATTTTGGAAAATGGGAAATGTACATAATAAAGTGGACACTCAAGTGTATAGCGAGTTCAGACTATAGTACTCACAGTATGCTATATCATAGTGTATTGTTGAACGGAAATTGAGGTTTTCATTTATGATGAAAATACGTTACTCGCCCCCAAATCATCATCATCATCAGAGTATACCCTTAGAGATTAGCGGCTATGATAGTGTCGTGACGTTCTATTTTCATGTTATGTTCTAAATCCGCCATCTTGCTAAAAGTCACTTTCATAAAATAAAGGAAAACTAATTGCAAATTAATCACTGATCTAAGGGTAGAGAAATTTCTATTATACTGCGCCACTCTATCCTTAGATAAGTCTATATGAATTAGTAAGATTAATTAAAAATTAGTTAGCAGTCTTTTCACTCATTCAGGCCGATGGTATTTATTTTCTTTCCTTCTGGGATCCCCGCTAGATCCGAATTTTTGTGAACGGTGCAGTAAAAAGAAATTCAGGCAAACACAATATTTAAATTAACAAACAAAACATTTAATATATGGTTATATAACAAATACATGTATTCCACTTTTAAATATGACAACTCAGTCAAGCTAGTACATCAGGTCAAGTCATTCACAATAAATCAATCTTCCAAACTTTCACATACAAATACAGTTTCAGAATCACAAAGTTTCTTTACTCAATTTACTACAATAGAAATTCTTAATTAATCAGTTTCCTTGTATCTCTCAACTACACTCTACGATTAACTCAAAACAGGCACTAACCACGGTAGATATCATTTCAATGTCTATAGTTTCAACTGTCAGCCTCGATGGTAAGCTACAGTTAATGTTACAAACAGCGCAACGGAACTAATACTTAAATCTTCATACACTGAAATAAACTAATGTGACTGTCCTTACCAGAAATAATCTTCAGTACTTTCAATATTTTGTGAGCACACTTTCAATTTGTATTTATCATACTTGCGAAACACATTTATAAAAATTCTCCAAGGTTATAACTAAGCCTTATTAATCGCGCTTCAAAACTCCAGATAAAAACTATAAGGTACATTAATTATTCTTATTTTTCATTCATCAACTAGTTTAACTCCGTACAATTCCTTTTTTCGTAGTATAGAAATAAGTCGTAATTGTAGACTGACTGGATTTATTCAGAATTCTTCTTTGAATGTCCAGTTCTCTAATTATCCGATTACGGCAATAATTTCCTTTATTACTACGGCTGACTTTGCTTTCAGCCAACTATAAGATTCACTTATGAAAAAAAATATCTACTCAATTCTTCCCTAAGAACCTTTTAATTACATCTACTTCTTTAGTTTACTTCCTTGCTACCTTATAGTTCCAAAGTTCCGTTCCGACTCTCACTTACAACTACGTATCTATTTTCTCTCTTCTCCACAAACGCTCCCTTCACACGCGCCCGTTTATTTTCACGCGTCTCCATGACAACCGATAGACGTAAACATTCTCGCGAATGTTACATTACGCTATACCACTACATTGAGTTATTACATAACATTAAGCTTTCACAAAAGGAATAAATAGAATGATCACATTTCAATAAATGCGTAGTTAAATCACAATTATAAATTCTTAGAATATTGACAAAACAATAAATAAAACAGCTTATTAATATTTAATACAGAATCTATTTACCATTAAAACATTTCTTTGATTAAGCAATTAAATATTTGACATAATTAAGGTAGTTATATAATATCAATTATAATTTATGTTATTTACATTAAATAATATCTACAAATATAGTTCTTATGACGGAAAATCATGTTGGATTCTGAATCAAACAACATTTATTCTATTTTCTACATAATTAGAATCCAACAATAGTACTACATGAAAAGTTACATCAGTACAAAATTCCAATCAATAATTTTTCTCCAAATTAATCTGTTATCTGTCAAGATCCCAATATTATCGGATTTTATATTTTTGTCTTCTAAGGCTCTTGTCACTATCAATCCACCTACACCTTGCTTTTCTTCAAGATTTTTTCCTGCTATACTGACAAATAACACTTGTTTAGCCACTCTTTCCTCTCCCAAATGTGTTTTAGTGACCATACCACCTGAGATTATCTCTGCTAAAATATTCCTGAATGCTAACAATGCCAAATTCTTTCCTAATATCCTTATTTTTAATGGTACTGCCATGGATGATCTGTTCAGTCCCTTAATTGTTCTCAGGACTCTCATATCTGTGGTCTCTGATCTCAGTCTTTGATCAAGAGTGTTATTCCTAACCCAGCTGTGATCCATAAGTTAAAACTGGTTTTGATCTTGTATACAGCTAATTTGGTGTTTTGACTAAGCTTCTTCCATGTACATTTATTCAATTGCCTTCCTACTATACCTTCTTTGCTAATTCATCTGTCTATTTTCAAATGTATTTTGTCATTATTACTAAAAACTGTACCTAAATAGCCGAAGCGTGTTATGTGTACTATAGATTCCCCATTCAGGATGCATTTGATGTTTTTCAATGTTCAATTTCATTGATAATTATCATTTTATGTCCGATTGTCATGACTAAATCCGCATTTTACTTCTGGATAGAGGTTTATTTGTTAAGACAAGATCTTATTCATCCCTTATACCAAATAAGGACAAGGAAATGATGTCCTTATGATGGTAGTTAAATCGAGTATATAAAATCAACCTTTTCATACAAGTGGATTTTTTAATCATGGTGAAGATGTTAACTTAGGTTCTTTTATACCAAAGAGCTGGCCTAGCATTTTCCATTTGCGTTTTTTGTGGCGCTCAGTGAAGTTCATCTCAAAGAGATCAACTGGTTTTGTAACATCATACTTTGGATCTCTGTCGTTAAGCTATAGCATACTGTTTACCACAATCCTCTCTTTCCGAATCTGCTTACCATATCGTCAGGAAATTGTCGAGAAGTAAGTTATAATTACAGACTTCATTAGATGTTAGTACCTCAAGAAGCATTGTTTTTGTAATAAGGGTTTTTAAATACTCAGATTAAAAATCAACTTCGGTTTGATGATTTTCAAAAATTCATATCTGAGAAAAGCAATATTAATTTTAAATTTCAATAACAATTAGGTAATTTTTTGTTTTAAATTTAAAATGTCGTTTATATTAATGACATTTCAAGCACCTTTCTGAGATGAATAACAATACTAAAAAAACCACGATTTCCTTTAAAGAAAAATGTACTTAAATTCCCACTACTTAATATAAGAATTGACATTTTTTTGAGTTTGTTTTTTTTTTCGAATTAATGTCAGTTTGCTTAACGAAAACAAAAAAAAGTGCTTATACTCACACGAGGAAGGTCTGGAAAGTTCTTATAAACACTTAGAACAGAAATGATATTAAAGCAACTAATATAATCACAAGAAAGATTGTGTGGTATCGGTTACAGTCAGTGAATATTATTTCAATAATTATTAAAAAATATCTCTCCGTTTTCGAATGTGCTATATTTGGTTAATACATAAAATATATCAGTAAAGATAAATTAATCTTCTTTATTAATTATACAAAGGTAAATTAAATTTTATTTCTTTCCTTAAGCCCTTATTAATGGCAGAAGTGCGTTTTTAATGATGATTATTCCAAATAATGGAATTTTATTGCAAAAGGAAAACATAGCGATGAATTTGAATGTAATATCTGTAGACGAACGTTTAGTATTGCACAGGGGATGATCGGATAGTACACAGCACATTAATACTCATAAACACAAATTGAGCATTTCGAGTTCCAGCTCCAAACTATTGATATTTATTTTGTAAAATCAAATACCAGCAATGAAAGAAAAGTTATTGTTGCCGAAATAATTATGGCATTTCATAGCATAAAGCAACTCATCCTTCTGGTCACCCATGTCCCGTATTTGGTTTACAAAAATCTGGCAACCTTAATAAGATCAAAAGTTACCTTCACAACTTCTACCAGAATGTTGTTTCTTATGGTGGTGATGTCAGTTGGTTCGATATCATTTTGTTCTAGGTGTTTATTAGATCTTTCCCGACCCCCTCTTGTGTGTGTGTGTGTGTGTGTGTGTGTGTGTGTACGTCTATATATAAAACCGCTTTCTCTCTCAATCTGAATAATGAAAGAAATACTTCAGTTATGGCTACAAATTCGATATCTAACCACGTGCATATTAGATTGTTTAGTTAAACCGTGCTTACAAATTTGAAATTTAAATTTGCCGACACATCGCTTCTTCTGACGTAACGCGTTAAGAAATAAATCTAAATTTAATTGCATTTTCAACACAAAATAAAGGCGAAGTGTAATCTTGCCGTATCCCAGATGTTTCGCATATTTTATGACTTGAGCAATTTCGCTAACAGGCACGAGTTGCTAACACCTCAACTTAAATCAACAAGCGATAATTCTTAGCACTTCCTAAATAACTTTATTTAGTATTTGATAACATGGAGAAGGTGTAAGGTGCTATAAATAATGGTCTGCTCAGTTTTATTTTAAATAAACATCGGTGTTGTTTACTTTGAATATTTAAGAACCGTTTCTTGAGTTGGAAAGTATATTATTTTAAGAAATGAATACTGAAAGCTCTAATAATAGTTTCTCAAACTTTGATACACGTTTTCTCTTGTAGTAATAATAAGAAATGACCCCCTCATTCGGGATTCGAATGAGGGGTCATTTCAACCAATGTTTTTGTCTATACTAAGATACGAAAATCGATTGAGGCCTTATTTCAGAAAATCAAACGGTGGAAAATTTATGAATCATTTTATTCCTTTCATTAAGATAAAGTCCATTGTTCTTGTTAACAGTAAAATAATACAGCGATTTATACTTATATTGACAGTTTTCTGGGGAAAACCAATGCTTATAATGTCATCTTTGCTTACCCTTTGACCATGTGTTTCCATAAAATACTTATCAGCCAAGACTATCTACATTCATAGTTGTTAAAAATACGAAAAAAGAAGAGCATTAAGAAAATCAGCTACTATTGCGTTTTTAATGCAAAAGAGAATAATGGATTTATATTTTGCTGAAGAAATGAAATTATAAAAATAATAGAGCCTTTACATATATGTAGCTACATTCTTACCGCTCTCAGTGGTAATAGTGTGAAACGTGTGTAAAATATTATTTTTAAGTACTTCTGTGAGGGAAATGCAATATTTTACCCTTCAATTAGAAAGGTTCTGGATCCAAATACTATCCTATATTGCGTAGTATACGAAAAAAAGCTCTTAGATATCAAAAGTGTAAATTTTTAAGTCACTTCAATAAATGAGATGAGCTGATTTTATACTTGGAGATGAAAATTTTCTCTCACCTAAAGTAATTCACAAAGATACATCCCCCATCAGACTGTGGGAGTCTAATATACAATTGTTTGTTTGTAGAGCTACTACTATCCACACGCTAAACCAGACATAATACATTACCTGATAGCCTTAATTGCTATGGTGTAAATTCAACTCCGTGCTTTCAGCTATTATGGCTATTTTTATCACACCACAAAGAAATAATTAGATGTGCGAAGCAAAATTGAAGAGATATGAAAATTAAATATCAATGAAAAGCGTTAATTTTACGACTATATATTATAAATGGATTTAAAATTATTTTATAGTAAATTAGTATTTGAAAATGATTAAAAGAGTTTCATAAAAAGCGAATATCATGATATTTTACATGTCTGTAATAATCGCTTATACTATTAAATGAAACAGTGAAAACAGGAAAAAATATTTTTCAATTTATGGACCCAAATAATGAAGGAGCGGACCTGGAGCACTCTAACGTCTCAGGCCTCGCTTGCCTCGAGTAAAGTGCAAGTACGGACCTGCTTATATTTTCTAAATATGAAAAAGGAATTCCACACTGCTCTCAGAAAAATGCTTTTCAAAACACTACAGTTATTAGTTTTAAATCGATCATTATACAGAGAGATAGATAGTCTATATTTAAGATGTAATTCAGCAGGCAGAATGGAAGGGGGTTTGATATAAAATCACATCTAAGACAATGTTACTCGTTATCTCCCCTCTTATTCTTCGTCTATATGAATTGCAGATAGCATTTGAAAGTAATGAATTTAGCTCTGCTTTGTACAAATGATTATGTTGAACTCCTAAATACCTCCAGTGTAATTCTCCAAGACTCGATGATAATACTGGATAACAGCTGTAAAACATTTCGCATGAAAAGCAGCAATATAAAGACAAAAGTAGGTAGGAACACAGACAACTTCAGCTGAATTTGCAATTGAGAATCTATAGATTAAGTAAATACTTCATCTATTTTGGCACAATGTTTAGTGAAGTTGTCAAACTAAATCTGGAAATGGATGACAGAATAAGCAAAGCTGGTATGCTGGAGAACCTGTTGAAAAAAAGAGAAACAAAAATAGCTATAACAAGAAAGTGGACAAACCAGTTTTTAAATTATGGATCGGATAGTTGAGTCAGAAATAAAGCAACTGATTAAAGATTAAACAACGGATATGAGGGCTCTAACAAAAATAGAGCCTTAACGGATGGTAAGAATCGCAGAAGGATTTCAGCAATGAAGATATTAAGAAGACATTCTTAAATACTACTTGACATTATTAACATTGTGAGCAGGGATAATTGTAAGGTGGTGTGGTCACTTGAACAGAATGGGGGAGGAAAGGTTAGCGAAATACGTGCCTTATCTATCAAACACCTGTTGGATGGCACTTTGGTTTTCCAGAGAAAGACCAAGATCTAGTTGAATTGAATCAGAAGTATTTTAGAAGAAAAATGTTAGATATGATAATAATATAGTGTCGTAGAATCATTCTAAATTCATACGAGATTGGTAATAATTTAACCTTATTCATGTAATAATTTTACTAGCCTGTACACCTGGAAATAACATATCAGGAAACTGAATCTTATTAAACGTTTATGATGTGAAATTTTATAAACAGAAAATGGATTTAAAGTGCAAAACATGAAAAAAATCTTAACCTATCCATCTTCCACCTCCTGTGGACAACAGATACTGCTGTCATTGTTTCAGCGGAGGATTCTTTAGATGAATATCACGAACAGTTGAAAGGATTTAAACCCTATTATTTTCTTCAAATAACTTTTGTATTCCACCCCACTACTCAACAAAGATACTTGCGGTGATGAATGTCGATACAAAATAGGTGGGAAGGAAAAATATGTAAACAGTAAATAATTTATTCATTGATTCTGGTAAGACTAGAAGGGATAACACTTTTTTTACAGAAATTCATGACAAAAGTGATATACGTGGTTGTTGTCATGGTAACATATTTATTGAAACTTTTTACCACTTAAAAGAAATAGAATTCAGTTAACTTAGATTACTATTCCATGCACGCAGCATCGAATTTCATTAAGATTTCTGTATAAAAAATATCCTCTTCCAAATGTACATTTTACTACTGTAGTACTTTACGTATTCTGTTTAATGGTATATAAGCTAATTATCTAGAAACAACAGTGGCATTTCTTTGCCCCACCCCATTCAGTAGACAAAATTACTTAGAGTGTATCACATAATCTTATTAGCGCAATCAATAGCTCTGATTTCTCTTTTCTTTAAAAATCTAAAATACTGCATATAAGGAGACCACTACAATCTCTAGAATACAAATCACCATCAGGAAAGCAATAATCTTAATCTGGGGAAAAAAGAAGGCTTATAAGTATCGCGTTTTACTTAGATTGTGACCATCTTGTTCAGTTTAATAGATTTAGCTGAATGAAAACAATAGAAAAGAGAAAGGAAAAAAAAATAAACACGATACCTCTTAGTCATTTTCCCAATTGTTTAAAAATATTCTTAGATTAACTTTAATTATTGTTTATAGCAGTGGTTCTTAACCTTTTTAAATTCTTGAAATTCCTCAAGAGTTATTTCAGAGAATTTCATTTTTAGAGTTCGATCCTTTGACAAGGTAACTAATTCTTCTTGCGACGAAAATTCGCAACTCGATGTATTAACTGTGCCAAATGGATTTCGTATCCAGTCATAATTGTATGTATTTAAGAAAGGAAAGTAACTTGAAATCTTTTCTTCCAATATTGCTAATTGTTTTGTTATAACGGAAATAATTCCCTCGCCATTTTTATTCTGAGTAGCCAATTACACTCAGAACTGTGTCATGTGACATCTTTCACCGGTGAAACACTTGTAACCAGCTCGCGGAACATGGATTAAGAACCACTAGTCTATAGGAATGCCAATACAAATTTTTTCGGTTGTTTTATAGAATGTGCCGGTAGTGTATGATTTGTATATAGTGAAAATTGGGAAGAAATAATATGCGTACTGATTACAAAAAGAGCAATGGGCTATAGATTGATAATTACGAAAACATGATCTGGACTAAAAAAAAAAAAAATTTTTATTGATTCATACTAACTAATATTCAGTGAATATTGGTTACAACAATCGATTTGTATTATCAGATATGTAATTTATGCTGTATATGTTTATAAGAATTACCACAAAAATAAATTAATAAAATTTATTCGTTCTTAAATTAGAAAGTTTTTTTTTTACCAAAAAGATATACATAAATCAAAACATAGGAAGAAATATTCCAAAGCCCGATATTCGAGGAAATTAGGCTTTAAAATGTGGTATTTAAAATGTATCAACTTCCCTTTTTTTTAAGACAATAATTTGTGTGCGAGTTACTGCTTAATGTAATCATTAGTTACTGTTTCGTGAGTTACTACTTATTACTACTAATAATAAAGCTGCTCTTATGAGATTTACTGCGCATGACTGATTAGTGTGTTATTTGGATCAGCGCAATGACAATTAAGAAATGTATTTGTGCGACGATGTCTAAATACTGCAGCACCCCCTTCTATCCTTCCAGTGAGTGTTAAGATTGTAGTACAAGCAAGTTTCCTCCCTGCGAAGTAAAGTTTTTTTTTTTTATTTCGTGTCATTTAAAATTTCTATTGTTTTTATCTCAGTATGAAAAATGGTCCATAAGAAAAAGCTGCTTGTTTTAGCTGTTATCTTAGTTTTTATGCTTTGAAGAATAATAGTGACCATCATTTCTGTTCCTGGTGTTTTTTATGATTAAAGCCGTTAGGACTGTTTATTTAAAGATTAAAGCAAGAGCTAAAATTTATTACGAATACAAGAAAAGCTACAGCAATCAATTTTATCAGATTCTCTTCGAATTTCTTGAGATTTTAAAAGTTTCTTGTAATACTTAAATAATTTGCTAAGGATAGTTTTCAACAAACGAAATTCTAACCGTTTTTAAGGTGAAAAAAATCAATTTTACTTAAGCGAATAGTTCTGTTACTATCATCGCTGTTGTCGGAAGTTTAAGCGGAAGTTTAACTTGCTCTAAAGAAAATAATGAAAGTGCTAGATCGGCAGGAGCACGCGCGTCTATAATGGACTGCTACTTGTTATCTAAGTAAGCCAAATGGCTTATTTTTTTTTCCTTTCTTTTTCCATTCTCTACTGATAAATTTCTGTGTTTCCATTCTAGAGAAAATAAGGACCCTATCTATTTAATATTTGAGATAAATGCAATTTTTTCTTGAGAGAAAAAAATCACAACGAAAAGTCAGCGTTTAGAGAATTTTTTAAATACTAGATTTTTAGAATAGATATTTGGCATCGTTAATTAGAATTAGAATTTAGAAATTTTAAGAGAATTAGCACTGGCTTCTTTAAAGGTGTATAGTTTTTAATATGTTTGAATTTCTTACTATATCCTTGATCTTCTTTATTCCATTAAGTGTAGAAAAAATACCACAAAACCCATTCTTGAAAAAAAAAAGCAAAAAGAGTAATGAAATAGAAAGAATGAAAAGAACAAAGAAACAGCGAAAGGAGAGGACAGTCATACAAAAATATATAAAATCGTGATATAAAATATTTTTTTTGTTTATTTTTGACAAATTATGGAAATCTACAAGGTTATATAATTTCGCAAACTAGTAATTGTCAACTGCTCTGCGTAGTGGAGAGCATCCGCTTTGTGTTCAAATTCTGCCGTAGGCATTAAGGAATTGTGAAAGTTTTTCACTGGTAGATGAACGTTGTTTTTTTTGGGGGGGGGGTCTTCAGAATTATCGTCGCTATTTGACAATATTCGGCAACGCTTACGAACTGGTGCGAAATCACTTTCATCACCAGAAGAGATAGTCAGCGCACCAGGTCTGTATGGTAAATGCAATGGTTCTTCACAAACAGAATTAGCTTCACCCTCTTTCTGTGCTGAATTTTTTCTTCTGACAATGTAATCAGTGATTAAACTTTGCGATGATGATTTCACTAATTTTTTAAACAGCTCGCGATATACAGCCATAGAGTTCTTCAGCTCACGTTTTTCTTCCGCTTCACTATCGTTTTCTGGATCTTCGACGTTTTCTGGATATCTAAAGTTAATTGATATCCAATAATATCATCGTCACGTAAGGCATTATCCACAAGCAATTCGTCTACATCATTCTGGCTAAATCTATCAAACCTTCTCCACCAATTTCCTGCGCCAAAGTAATGATTTCAGCTGATAATGTAGATGTTTGCATGGTTGCACTGTTTGCAACACATCCAGACCAAGCTGTTTTCCAGCAAGCATTTCAAGTTTGTGGTCTTATTTCAGCGATAGCAGATGCAACATGATTTAAGCAGTCCAAAATATTTTTTTTCCAAACGTCAGTTGCTGTTAATGATTCATTTTCTAGTTTATCCAATATAAATTGAAAAGTGTGCTTAACGCAATATTTTTTAAAAGTAGCAATTATGCCTTGATCTAATGGCTGAATAATGCTTGTTGTATTGAGTGGAAAAAACATTACCTGCACATTTGGATATTCAAAATGCGGATGGCTTGGTGCATTGTCAACAATTAATAAAACTTTACAATCGAGAGCTTTTTGCTTCATATATGTTGCCACTTCTTGTAAAAAGCAATTATTGAACTATTCAGTAAATACAGCAGTTGTTCCCCAGGCCTTTATTAGCCATCCAATGTACCGGCAGCTGTTTTAGATCTTTGCCTTTTAGAGCACGTGGTCTTAGAGATCGATTTACTAGGAGGGGTTTCAACATTCGATTGCATTGCTACAAAGTAATAACGTTACTTGCTTTAAACCCACTTGCTTTTTTCTCAGACTCTGCTATGCAAGTTCGACTTGGCATTTTCTTCCAAAACAATCCTGTTTCGTCAGCATTAAACATTTGATCGGGACACTATCCACCATCTTCAGTAATTTTGGCTAACTTCTCTTGAAAATGTTTGGCTGCTTCTTCATCTGCTGCTGCAACCTCGCCTGTAATCTTCACGTTATGAAGTGCATTCCTTTTGAAAAACCCGTTAACCATCCTTTACTAGCCGAAAATTCTTTCTGGGAAGCGGAAGTAGACGGCTCCAATTGCTTCATCTGTCCATAAAACCGAAGAGCTTTTTGTTTATTTAAATAACCACTTATAGGAATTCTTCTTTGAGTTAATTCTTCAATCCAAATTACGAGCGCTCATTCCGTGTTTTCTAACAAAGCATCTCTTGGGTACGATGATAATTTGGCACTTAGTTTTGTGCCAGAAATGACAGATTTTCTTATTGCGACTTCATTCTTTTTAATTGCTCTTATAGTATATTCGCCTAAATTAAAATGTTTACCAATCACCGTAGATCCCTCTCCTTTTGCTAAGCGATCTAAAATTGCAATTTTCATTTCCAAAGAAATTGCTTTTCTTTGGTGCTTTCCCCCCCCCCCCTCCTCCATTAGGCCAAATTAAATCTTTAAAATAAAAATAGCAAAAATTTAGGCTTCCGATAATGAAAAAACAAACACTTACTCACATGCAAAATTAAACTTCACGGACACTCACTGCTGACACGTTACGCCAGAATGTGTTGCAACACGATGTTCATTATGTACAAAGGTAAATAAGTTTTGAAGTTATGTACCGCATAAAAAGAGACCCAAGTGTGTGTGTGTGTGTGTGTGTGTGTGTGTGTGTGTGTGTGTATATATATATAATATAATATAATATAACTAATGTTGTTAATGATCCGAATGTACCCTATCACTGGAAATACAGAACACATACGAATCTCATAATAAATTAGAAGTGGTGCGTGTTAATGTTATATATTAAGAACTGAGATTTAAAAAAAAGAAAAAGCATCAGTGCTTATTATATTTACAATAGAATTTTGAGAAAATATATTTTATCAGTACAATATTCATTTCAATATATTTTATATGCTATTACGGAATGCTACAAGTATATTACGTTGTGTGGCATTAATAGTGTACGCGGTTAGCCAAGTGGCTTTCCGCTTCGCAACCATATGCCAGGGAAGGAGTGTCCAAGGTTCGATTCACGTCGCCAACTTGAGGAGCTAAAGGATCTTCCGCAGCCATAGCCAAGTTAGCCGGTCTTGGGCGTAGACAGCAGGGGTTTTCCCGCCAGTTTATCTGGGGTTTTTCATCCCGCAAGCAGGCAAACCGGCCCCGTGAACACACAGGGATACAGACAGGAATACTTATAGGCATAGAGGTGGCCATCCTATCCTCGTACTTGGGTTACGAAATCCAAACATGCTTGGAAGCCTGTGGGCCTTAGAAGCCTGTTTAAAGTCATTGGGATAGGATAAACAAAAAGTTCGATAAAACGAACGAATTATTTTCCTTCTTTTTTATTTTCTATTTATTTAGATTTCTGTTTCTTTACTCATTTTTCACTTAATTTTATTTTAATATTTATTTCTGTATTGTTTTCGTTTTTATTACTAGTGGTGATTGCTGAGTACACTTATATTTTATTGAGTATTCACAAACAGCTTATTTAACCAAATTTTGAGAACTTTGAGTTATTCTCAAACTCTGATTTTTGTTTTAATTTCTATGCTACAACAACTCTGTAGTGTTAAAATAGCCCTTTCGTTGGTCGTAAACAAATACTGACTAACAGAAGGTTTATTTACAAATTCCATCTACTACTTCCGTCTCTTCCGCGTGGTGCGATGTTGTTCCAAAACCTCCGTGAGGCTTTTGATGGGTCCCTGGAGTGGAGGGGCAGCACTTTCTTTGACTGCTTACACTTTGGGAAATGTTGTGTAGAATAAACGAAAAGAGATCACTCTTATCAAGTGTCGTTTACCTGCCAATAAAATATTATGAGCTTAAAAACAACCCGCTATAATAAATAAAACGTTTCCTTACTATTCATTATTATAATATTTGAAACAAGGACTGGTTTTGCATTTTCCTAGCCGATCTGCTTGCTTAGAGAATGAAAAATTATTTCTACTCCTTATGAGAGACTAGTTAATTCTCCTTTAGCTGAAACGTTCTTATCTAACCTTGGGGTTGTTTACGACAAGACTGTTTTAGTAAGGCATGGATAAGCTTCACATAAACAATTTTAGTACTGTATTCGATTTTAGTATGATCGATCGTTTCCACAATGTCATTAACGACGATCATGCATTTACTCTGATATATATATATATATATATATATATATATATATATATATATATAAATACATTTTACGAATGATTATTCGCTATGTTCTTATTTGCTTGTATTAAACATTAATCTTTTAATAAGTTTTCTTAATTTTTTTTACTCTAATGAGATGTCTTAAATGTGAAAGCAATTGCTTTACAATTTTGATTGCAATCCATGTTTTATATGAAACTCTCTAAGCATATAAACTAATGTGCGCTTCAATAACATTATTAATTCGTTATTTAAATTATACGAAATAGTTTTCAGGTCATCGTTTTACTTTTTTGACTAAACGGACACACACATGCGAATCGAGATAGATAATCTAACGTTCTATCGTTCATTAGACCTATTCGCGATGGAACAGCGGTGGGATATAGCAATATCACTGTGTCTTTTTTTCTTAAATCTATCTATCTTAAATCTCGGGTAAATTTAAGTAAAGATCATCATAAACATCATAAAGAAGGGGAAAATTATCCCGCATCTGTCGTGGAGTATGCACGTGAGTTTTATTAGTAATTTATTTTTATGCAAAAATGCTGTTTACTGTTACGTGCTGCCATGGTGAAAGATGAACACATCCAATAAGCAAAATTCTAACCTACCAATGCTTTACCAATTGTGAGTTTATTGACTGTCTAACTTAATGCTGTTCTTAAAGTAGCTCTTTATGTTCTCCACTACCGAAACACGTCCCATGGGTGAAAAACGAAGCCTTAAAAAGAAAATGATGCCATAAAAAGATACGGAGGCTTAAATCCAAGCCTTCTATAGCTGGGAATAGAATTTTTGCAGATAAAAATGTGATGGAAGAAAACTGCTGGTAGGTGTTTTAGCGTACAGGTGGTTGACGCTTTTGTGTAAGCAATTTTAACCCAACGATCCGTTAGTGAAGGTATTAAATGACTTAGAGGAAACCCAACAGTCATTTGAAAAATAGACGATATTCAGAAAATTTTCTACGAGATAAGGAATGATCTTTGCAGTACTTAATGAGTAGTTTGATGGCTTCAAATGTGAGGGCAAAAAATAAGAAAAACCTTATTAAATTTGGTTGCTTATGAAACGTGTTTGGTTAATAAATAGCGAAAAAGAAAACAAGTTCTTTTATCAGTAGAGGAATATTCGAGGCGTGAGAAAGAATAGGGGCCATAACTTCTTAGACGGGAAGGTTGCTAGAGTAAACTGATGCTCATGATTGTATTGTTGGATCCACTAGTTTGCACATATTACAGTTGATTGCGAAATCAGGAGGAAGGAGTAACATGAAATCGATTCTTAGAAATCTTCTTATAAAACATTTAGAAAACCACAAAATAAATCCAAGGAATTCTGTCTGTATCAAAATTTTGTAATTTAAATGAATTTTGCCAAAAATTAAGATACTTTTTAAATATACGACTAGCTAATATCTAACCAACCCCGTAACGTACGTAGGTCTTTGGACCACTCCTTAGTTGCAGTGTTATATTTATTTATAAGGTGTAACCTAGCAGTTTTGTTCTTGTTTATAAATTGACTGTAATTAATCAAAGTGCAAGAATCATATAGCGTATGCTCAGGAATATTTTACATTCCGCATGTAAATACTTACTGGTCTATTTTAATGCAATTCTTATTAACGCATTAGTATAATGTTACTAAATTATGTTTATAAATAAACATACTTTGAAATCAGCTCAACTTATTAAGTTAATGAACATTTCACATTAAGCATACAAACTATTATTGTTCTATTTAAATATAATTCTACTTAAAGAATTAGTAAAAATGCTCCTACCTCATAGTTGTAAACTAAATATAAATCAATTATAATCATAATTACTATAAATTAATAATGGCATCATTTTCATTATTCCGAATTTTAAGGAATCGGCCAGTTGAGTGCGACGTTTATTAATTTTCTGTTTATATTCATGTGTTTTATCATATCATTCTCTCCCAGATTTTCTGCATTCTTTCACTGGGACTATTAACACCTTACAAGAGCCCCCACAGGGCTACGGATTATCGTAAAACTTCGTTACTGTAGCAACCAATTTTAAAAACTAATATCGCAGTATACGCATGTAGCGTGTGTGTCGCAGTGTTTTCCTTTAATAGCAGCTCACATTTAATCCAAACAACACCTTATAAGACAGACGCAAGACGTTTCAAATATTTCTCAACGTTGTCTTCATGAATAATTAATATCGCATTTATTCGTTAGCGCGAATTGAATACATGAAGATCGTTTTTCATAAACAAAGTTTAAGTTTCATTTAATTATGAGAATAATATCAAATTCGAATGAATGGAGAGCTCTGTACGTATATAAATAGGGAACGCGATATTTGATAAAGATATATCAAGAATGGTATTTCGTGTGTTAGATGACTTGAAATCCATTCTTTATTCATATGAATAATGAGAAATCTGTGAGAAAAATAAACTCGAAAAGATCAGGTTAATTCATGAAGAACTGACGTTTTCTCCTAATTTTGCGAGGAAGATACAAGTCGCTGACTCGAATAGAGTTAATGAAGCTGAAAAGCAATATATGAAAGCCACAATATCCTCATTATGCAATGAATACGACTAAACCCTTTATCAAGAGATTTTTTTTTTAGAATAATTATCAAGCCTACATTCTTCGTGTAGACACGTGCAGCAATATCAGCGATGAATTCAAGATACACTGAACTCTTTTAGCACGAAGTCTGGTGCGCAAACAGTAAAGGACTTTTCACCATCTTTTCTTCCTTGTTATCACTTTAATCAGAGCATATGATCAATACAATAGTTGAAAAGGTGGTTTGTATCCTTTGAAATGTCTCGACTTTGCAAGTTGAGCACATCGGTTTTTTTCTAATTTATGGCTTTTGTCTTTCTCTTGTATTAATGAGGACATTATTACAATTGTGTCAGATTGTGTAATGCCACATTACACAATCTGACAATGAAATGATGTATCAATACGAACAGCTAGAGAGAGAAATAACTGTTATTCAGTTGTATCGATGAAATTTGCGTATTGTCCGCGCGGTTAGCTTAATGGCTTTGCGCTTCGAAACCATTTGCCTGGGGAAGGAATGTCCTAGGTTCGATTCCCTTCAACGACGTGAGGGGCTTAAGGATCTTCCTCAACCAGAGCCAAGTTAGCTGGGCGTGGATAGCAGGATTTTTTCCGCCAGTTTATCTGGTGTTTTTCATCCCGCAAGCAGGCAAACCGGGTCTGAGGACACATGGATTACAGTCCCAGCCATAGGTCTGATTCGTCAGCCTATGCCGTTCCGGAGCCCGGATAAAATTTGGGTGGACTAGATGGTACCGTGAACTCCCGTAAAAAAAAAAAAAAAGGGGGTGGGGGAACGCAGAATCATCCCACGGAATTTATTTATTTATTTGCGTATTAAAATTCCTTGTTGCTGACTTAATTATAATGCATGATATTACGAAACGGGTACTACTAATATAATATCCATTTTTTTTTATTTAAGAAAATTTAATTAATTTATCAACTAATTTTATACGGATTAATCTTTCATGATTCGCTAGCATTTTTGTTTTTATTTATCATTTCTGAGTGAGATGCCGCCGACTCCGTAAAATGTTTTTATACTTCGGAGTTTGGACGAAGCTACTACTGTACAGTTCCTCGCAGAGAATCGTGCGTTTACCCTTTCTGTATCGGTAGATCTCGATCAATGAGAATGATGTTGATTCCAAACCATGACGGATTTAAACTTATATGCTTTTGTTGTAAACTACCAACCTCCTGCCTGTGCGTAATAGAAAAAATAAATTGGGTGTTTTTTCTTTTCTTTCACCTACTATATTTATCTTTATTTATATACAAGCTTTAAGTGAATGAAAAGTAAAATTGTCAAAAATGAGCATACGTTTTAGAGCGTTTTCTTTGTTAGTACTGTATATTTATTTGATGTAAAGAGGGAACAGTCTAATTTCACTTTTTATTTTTATAGTAAATTAATGAATGCGAACAGTCAAATAATTCAGCACATGAATTATTCAAATTAAGGGGATTGAAATTTGAATAATGTTTATATCGCTGAAATGAAGCTTATTGGCTCTTTATATTTAAGTCAGCACATAAATATTTGTGCAGAATTTTACATGACATAGTTTTTGTAAGGAATTGAATGAATTAATTAACATTACATCTTGACTTAACTTTCTGTAATTCAGAGATATCATCTAATTATTCCGTGAATTATTTTAGGCACATCCTGGTAATTAGTTAATGGCAACAGAAACCTAGATTCATCTCCCAGCTATTTTAGAAATCTTAACTTCACTTTTATCTTTCGAAGTTTCTCTCATTTAATGAATCTGTGTTTGGAGTATTTACATAAATATGGAATTAGGAAGGCCTTCTGAGATAAGAATTTAATGAGTTGTTTGGCTCTCATTCAAGCATGTTCTCGCAAAGTTGTGTAACTAGCATAACAGGATTTCATTAATTCCATCTCTGGAGAATTCTGGTGGCAGAAACACAAGCAGGGCTCTGTTACGTACAGAGAAACAGTAGTTCAGCCAGCGATTTTATAATTTATTATTAATGCATAAAGCCATAATATTAATATGTTATTTTATTTTAGGATGAAATTTACTTCTTGTTTTGAAGCATACATCCCGTGTTTGATAAAACAGCATTCGAATGATTTGATTTTTTCTTCTTTTTTTATGTATTTCTTCTTTCATTAATTAAACTTCTGATATGCCTTGAATATCAAGACTTTAATGAGAAACAATAGTCAGTAATATTGATCAACTTATCTATTGTTTAAACAACTAGGTACTTGTTGTTTAGTGAAATGAAAAAGTTATTGTTTCAAAAAATGGCAATTCACCTATTGTTTAAAAAATCGCTCATCTTATCCATTGTTAAAAAAAAAAAAAAAGAAATTTATCAATTTTTTTTTCAAAATTTGAACACCTTTTCATTTTGATGGAAACATAGCAGATTATCCATTGCATAAGAAACAAGACAACATTTTATATTTTGCGTAGCGCATAATTTTCGCGTAAAAATACTTTAATTTCATATAAGTCAATGCAATTTAATACGACACACAAGATAAAACGTAATATGCTGAATGAACTTGTAACTTTATATGACCTTCGAGAAGAGAATGATTTCAATGCATTTTAGGCTGGTTTTCTATTGCTGCATGAAATGTTTCTGATGGATTTAGCCGTTTTATAACTGACGAATAACGAAGAAAAATACTTGTGTATCAGAGCAGGAAGCTTAAGAGCTGTGTGGATTGTTACTCAATACTGATGCACAAACGTAAGTAAATCTTTTTCTCGCGTAATCAAAAGTAACAGAACTGAACTAACATTCCAATATTCGACTAACATATTTAAAAAAAAATTATAATTTTTTTTGCATTAAAAAAAATTTGATTTGCATTTTACACATTTTTTTTCACCTTCGGAACTTTAAAGATATTAAATTAATTTTAAATTAATCCTTCAAATATTCTCTTTATTAGTAAACACTGAGGAATCTTTTTAAGCCTAATATAATAACGCACCTATGGTTTAAAATTTACTGCCTCACCAGATTACAAAACTTTACCGTTTTCTTTTCCTTTTAAAAATCAATGTTTGTTTTCATCTCTGTCATCGTCGATTCTTATATTAAACCAAACATAGGCCATTCATCCAATCAACCAATCAAAACTCATAACTAGCACAACCAGGATGACCTTTGCTGTCATCTGAAGTGCCAATTTTAAAGTTCATTAAGGAACAGAATGACGAAATTTATTTTTATTCTTTTAAAATCTACTTAACTATCATAATAAAAGAACAACGCTTTCTTCTTATTTTTGGCTCGGAAAACTACGATATATTCTTAAATCGTGAACGCAACTGTATTATCTGTCAAACTGTTTACTCAGATCATTTCTTCCGCAGCCTGTGTGTCCACAAGAAACCTTCATTTGCTTAGCATGTAATAGTGATTTGATGTGCTTGTAGGCTTTAATAATGAAGATGTACGTAGCTAATTATAACGAAAATATCTGTGTCAGACATTTGATAAACTTAGACCGTTGTCGAAAAGAACTAACTGTGACCTTCGAAACGATTGTGTAACTAATTTTGGTTTGAACTTCTAGAATGGACATGTAGCATATTAGCTATGCTTAAAAAAAAAAGCAAAGTTTAAAAAAAGTGATGACATGAATTATTCAACTAGTTTGGATATTACATGTTTAATAACTATCACAAGGATACCTTTTTTTTTAATATTTTTACTATATAAACTTAAAAAAAGGAAGTATTATTTTTGGGAAAATTATTTTTTCCACGATTAGCTCAGGTAATTTTCGTAAGTGTTCTGTCAATTGCGTGCGCTGTCAACAATACATCTGTAACAATTATAATTCAATAATCACTAGATTATTCTCGTAAATTTCAAGTGCCATTTTAACACACGTTTTAGTTGATTTCAAGAGTTAACTGTTTTTCAATTGTTTTCATTTATTGCAATAAATGTGGCTTATTAAAAGAAACAAACACATATAATTCTTACCACCAATAGGTATTGTTGATATATTAGATATGGATTATAGATGATATATTACATTAAATGTTTAATGCAAAAGACAATCATGAAAATTGGGTTTAATTGTAATTAGCCTTTGTTTACACACCACATCAATTGAAAAATATACAACATCACTTACTGGTATACTAGCAATTAGATATATGGCATTCATTTCACTAATTGTTCTCCATTTTTTCTTTCCACTACGATATTGAATATCGTGAGATATTAATTTTTAGAATTTGTTTCAGTAAAATAATGGAATATTTTAAAAGAATCAAGAGAGAAGGTTACAGATAAAATCATTCGAGTCGAATCTCGAATGATCGAATGTGGGATCGAATGAGTGATCAAATTCGACTCGAATTTGATCACAATAACTGTGATCAAATTACACCTCTCATGCGCTAATTATTACGCCTTGTTGTGAACTATTGATAATCCATTCCTTCCCTCACAACATGGCTAATGTTTGTAAACAGTATATAAGAAGGCTGAATATATTTAAAAATTGCTTACAATTTTTTTTTAGTTATGTAATCTTGTGATTTGTAAAATAATTGAAATTTACTAATTTACTTGATAAGTGTAATATGCACTTTCCTATTGTCCAAGTAGATACATTTAGGAAAGCGCATCTTACACTTACAATGACGAAAGAAAAAAATTGTAAACAATTTTTTAAATATGCATCGATATATTCAGCTTTCTTATATTTCTTTGACGCACGTCTTTGGACAAAGATTATGTGTTGGTTTGCGTTATGAATCTGCAAACCTCGCAACCTGCTCATCGTTATGCGAACTGACTTGACTTACTTGACTTATTGCTCTTTAAGGTGCATGAGGCCACGAGTTTAACGTGTCATCCTCTTCGGCCCAGTGCCGCTTCTCTTTCTCTCCCCAGCTCGACCATCCTAGTTCTTTGATTACCATCCGGCGCCATGTCATTTTTGGTCATTCCCTCTTCCTTTTACCATCAGGCGCCCATATCAATGCTATTTTTGTATGTTCTGATGTTGGCATTCTCAATACATGGCTTATCCATGTCCATCTGTGTGTATCTTTAACTCTATTGTAATGGGTTTGGTTTTGTTGTAAATTTCAATATTTGAGATTTTATTTGGCTAGTAAATTTCGGGAATTCTGAGATGACATTTTGTTTGGAAGGCATCTACTTTATTTTCTTGTTGTTTGGTTAATTTCCATGATTCACTTCCATAAAGTAATAGAGATTTAACAGTTGAGTTAAAAATGTGCACCTTTAAGTTTGTTTTTATTTATTTTAAATACTGAATGGCCTCTTTATTAGGACATCTCCCCATTTTGGAAACTGGAAAGGTGTACCTGATAGTGTAGCCACTCCAGTGTATAGCGAGATCAGACAATAGAAAGACCAAGGTTTCCCAAACTTTTTCCCAGTGGCCCAGTTATTTTGATACGTCATCTGCTTGACCCACTAAACTTTTTATGGCCAATAAGTAAAATAAAACAGATTTGAATGTTCATAGAGTTTTCGTTTATTATTATTATAATAAAGAAGCATTTACTCGTACAAAAATATAAAGAAATGAAACTAAAGCCAAGTAATTTATTAATGAGCAGTCTGATTCTGTTGTTTGTTAACTAGAAACTTCAGGTTTGGAGGAAAAGATGATAACTTTCTTCTTAAATTCGGTTCGACTTCCAATCGGTTTCTATATTTATTTTTTAGAAAAACCAGTGTTGAAAATCCTGCCAAAACTGGGTACTCCTGACGGCAAGACAGCCAAAAATCCATCAGTGATATTGTGTTAAGATGTCTTTGAGTGCGGTATCATACGACAGTTCAATTATAGATTCAATAACTGAATCCGGAGATTCTGTCTCAGATTCTGCGTTCACTGTAAAAGGGTTCCTTATCCATGCTTTGTTGAAATAAATTATTTAGAAACAATTATAATAATTACGGTTGTTCAGCCGAACCCACCGGGAAAGGTACACGTAATCAGTAATTAAAAAAAATAAAATTAAAAAAAAACGCTCTTTCTCTCTCGATGCTTAACTCAAACGCCAAATTTCCTTCGTGATGGAGTGTTTTTCGTCTCTATTAATTAAATTATTTATTCATTAGTCTCGATTAAACGCTATTTATTTGTATTTTAGATTTGTATTTACTTGTATTTTTTTTACTTTTTGTATTTACTTGTAGACTTGTATTTACTTGTATTTTTTTTTTCACGAAACTTCGTGAAAAAAAAAAACGCAAAAACGAAATATCTAGGTTTTCGAGAGTTTTTTTAGGCGACCGGCATTTAGCTTTCGTGATCCGGTGACGGGTCATGACCCCACCATTTGGGAAACGCTAGTATAGACAATACGCTATATCATAGTGTGTTGTTGAATAGAACTTAAGATTTTAATTTATGATGAAAATAAGTAACCCCCGATAATAATAATAAATTCTTGACATCTACCCTTAGATGTCAGGAATAGGGGGTAGAGGATCTTATGATGTTAATGTCCAATTTTTATATCAGGTTTAATACCGCTTTCCTTCATAATGTGATCCATATAGATGACGAAGAATAGTGTACACCTATGGCGTACGCTTCACTCAACATTAAACCATCTTCCTGTATCTCCTTCAATTCTAGCTGCTAATTTACAACTTCAATAGAGACAATTTCTTGATATAATGTCCCACTTACTCCATGTAACTGGAGCGTTTTGAATAGCTTTCTTCTTGGCGCCTTGTCATATTTCTTTTCCAGATCTAAAAAAAAATTATATACAGATCCTTGTGATATTCCCACCATTTATCAACTATTTGTCTTAAAGTGAAAATCTGATCCTGACAACCTCTGTTTGGCCTGAACTCAGCTTGTTCTTCTCCAAGCTCCTCCTCCACAATTTTTCTTAGTCGTTTCTCAAGAATAATTGCACAAATCTTACCAAGAATACTCAGTAGAAAAATTCCTCTGTAATTTTCAAAATGAGCTTTATTCTCTTTTTTTATAGATTGGCACTATGAGCGCTGAAACCCGATCCTCTGACCAGCCTTTCTGAATTATGGAGTGTAGCCACAGTAAAAGTTTTATACCTCCATATTTTAGCATTTCTGGTAGAATATCGTCTACTCCAGCTGTCTTTCCACATTTCAGGTTTATGATAGTCTTTTCTTCTTCAAGTACAGATATATATTCCAAATGGCATTCCTGTTGTGTGTTTTCTACCACCATGCTGTCACTGCTTGTTTCATTTAGCAGTGTTTCAAAATAATTACTCCATACATCAAATACATACCAAAATACACCAATGCCTTTATCCACATTTTCTATGTCTCCTCTATCATCTCTAATTCTTTTTACAGTACTCTTTCCTTCATTGTGTTATCTGGGTCTGTAAGTATATACGCGAATGTCAGATTACAGTTTGATTACTATGCATGTACACTGAACTGCTCCTTGATTAAGAACAGTATAAGGATAACAGTTCGTAATACTATTCACTCAAGTGTACAGTGAGTACAGTTCAGACTATAGTATCGAAAATACGCTATATCACAGTGTATTGTTAACCTGAAATTGAGGGTTTCATTTAGGATGAAAATAAGTACTCCTCCCTTCCCCCAAGCAAATAAGTGGATCGAAAATTTTCATGCTGAGGTATATACCATTAATTCCAAAAATTAAACAAATAAAAATATATAAATAGCCAGTTTAATGGAAAAAAAATGATAATTGAATTCGTTGATAAGTAACATTTAATGTCCAATTTTCATGACTAAATTCGAAATAAGGTTTTCGTAATTTTCCTAATAAGATTTTTAAAATACTCGAATTAAAGCTCAGTTTCCGTTTGAGGATTTTCAGAAATTCATATATGAAAAAAGAAATATTCATTTTAAAATTTCAGTAAAAATAACGTACGTTTTTTTAAATTTAAATTGTCTTTTATATTAGTGACATTTCCAACACTTTTATGAGATGAATAATAATACTTAAACTATCATTTCCTTTAGAGAAAAATGTACTTAAATTTCCTCTACTTAATTTAAGAATTACAATTTCTTTGAGTTTTTTTTTTCTTTTTGAATTAATGTTTTTTGAATGCCAATTTGCTTAACAGAAGAAACAAAAGTGCTTATATATGTGTGCGCACGCACACCTACACACGAGGGGCGGGTGGAAAGTTCTTATAAACACCTAGAACACAAATGATATTAAAGCAATTGATATAAACATAAGAAAGAACATATGAGGATATAAGATCATAATTTATCTTCATAACTCTACCAGTATGTCTTTCTTGTGGTGATATCAGTTGCTTTAATATCATTACTTGATGTTATATAACCGATTTTGTCTCTCACTCGAATAATGAAAGAAATACTTCAATTATGGCAAGGAATGCGGTTTCCAACTACGTGCATATTTGATAGGTTTATGAAATTTAAACTGTAATTACGAATTTGAAATTTAAATATCCCGATACATCGTTTTTTCTTTTTTTACATAACACGCTAAGGAATAAATCTAAGTTTAATTGCATTTCCAAACGCAAAATAAAGGCGAAATGTAATCTTGCCGTATCCTTGATGTTTCGCATATTTCATGGCTTGAGCAATTTCGCTAACAAGCACGAGTTGATATTACCTCACCCTAAATCCACACGCGATACTTCTTAGCACTTACTAAATAACTTTATTTAGAGTTTGATGGCACTGAGACTGTAAAATAACTAATTGACTTTTAAATTCCTCAGTTTTATTTTAAATATACATCGGTGTTGTTTACTTTGAATATTTAAGAACTGTTTCTTGAGTTGGAAAATATTTTATTTTAAGAAATAAACATCTTAAGAGAGAGAAAACTCCAACTTCGCATAGCAACGGCTACCTCACCATTTGATTGAAAATCCCTGATGAAGGTTACTGACATCATAGACCAGTGATGGCGAACCAATGACACGCGTGTCAGCACACACTTGAGGGTTTCAGGTGTATCACCTGAAACCCTCAAGTGTGTTTTTTCAACAAACCTTGGATGTTGAAAAATATTGGTATTCTGATGAAAAAACTAATTTCAATAATCTCAGTTTATTAAATTAATTGTATAATATGAATTCATAGATTGTATATCAATGTCCTATTAAATAAATAGCCTAATATGATATGTATATGTCACCAGCTATGATTAAATGGTTAAATTTATAATGCAAGTGGCACATCAACAACGTCAATATTTAAATAAAAAAGATGTTTGACACACCTGGGTAAAAAGTTTCGCCATCACTGTCATAGACCATTGGAACGCGGATCATTTCAACCAATGTTTTGGTTTATACTAACTTGAGCTACGAAAATCGATTGAAGCCTTCTCATTTCAGAAAATCAAACAATCGAAAATTTATGCATCATTTTATGCTTCATGACCAATTTAATAACAATATCAACAATACATTCTTTTGAGCTAAATTCCTTTGTTAATAGCAAATTTATGTACTATTTATACATAAATGTATATTTGTACTTATATAGGCAATTTTCTGAAAAAAAAAAGCTTATAATGTCATCTATGCATCCAACCTGATCATGTGTTTCCAAAATGCTTATCAACATAAAGTATTTGATAGTTGCTAATAAATACGGAAAACAGGCATAAATAAAATCAGCCACCCACTAATGCTCTTTCCATGTAAAAGAGTATAGATGAGGTGCGTTTCGAAGGATAAAAAAAAAAAACGGCTGATGGATTCATATTACGCTGAAATTAGCAATACTGATCGAGAAGTTGCATATATGTAGCTAGTCTTACTGCTCTCAATGCTAATAGTATGAAACGTGTGTAAAATAAGAAATACAATAATTGATGTTTAATTAGATCTTGGATCGAATCCAGTTTCAAGTGAATCTCGTACAGTGATCAGTCATGTGGCTTACCGATATGGTAGGCGGAGTATAAGATAAAAAGCTCTAGACTCTAATGTGTAAACTATTCAAGCCAATTCATGTCTTCAGTAAATCAGATGAGTTAATTTGACGTTGGAAGATGAAAATTGTGTCCCAGCTAAAGGCACTCATAAACTTACATCCCCATCAGGCTGTGAGAGTAGAACACACCATCGGTTGTTGCCAGAGCTGCTATGCTGTCCACCCGATCAGTCAAGTTGACAATTTTGCCAGGTTTACTCTCCGGAAAACTCTGATTTCTTCCTAATGCAAATAGACAAACTAGTTGGATAGCACACCATTATCACACATAATACATTACCTCATAACCTTAATTGCTTTGGTGTAAATTCAACTACGTGAAGTCTACTGTTATGGCTATTTTTGCCACCACAAGGAACTTTTTTTTTTAAATTTCAGCTATGCAAAGGTTATGAATGAAAAGATATACAAATGAAATAAAAATGAAAAAGCGTGTATTTCACTACTTTGCAATATAAATGCATTTAAAATTATTTTACAGTAAATTATTATTTGAAACTGATTCAAACACGAGTTGTCATGAAAAGAGAATATAATAATATTCCAGATGTTTGTAATAAGATCTTATACTATTAAATGAAACAAGCAGTAACAAAAGAGTAGGAAAAAGTATTCAAGAGGAATGGAAACAGGATTTAATATCAGTACTTAGGTAAAAAAGAACTATCAACACCGTGAAATGTGGAAAGGCAGCTGGAGTAAATGATATTCGACAAGCTTTTAAATATTCAGATATAAAAGTTTTACTTTTATATCTCAATTTATGATTCTCTCAATTTATATCTGAATTTAATTATTTGCTTTATGCAAATGATAATGTTGAACTCCTAAATACCTCAATTGTAAGTATCCAGGACTTGCCGACTAAACTGGATAACAGCTATAACCATTTGACATGAAAATCAGCAATAAAAAGACATAATGAAAATAGGTAGGAACATCGAAAATTTCAAGCTGCATTTGCAATGGAGAACTTATAGAAGTAAACTATTTCATCCATTTTGGCACTGTTTTAGGTGAAGGCGTCAAATTAAATCTGGAAATAGATGACAGAATAAGCAAAGATGGTATGGTGGAGAAACTGTTGAATATGAGAGAAAAAATAGCTATAACAAGACAGTGGACAAACCAGTTTTTTAAATTTTTGGATCGGAGATTTGGGTTAGAAATAAAGTAGCTGATTAAAGCTTAAATAATGAATATGAGAGGTCTGACAAAAATGATGCCTTAACAGATGGCAGAATCATTTTTAAAATGAAGATATTAAACAATACTTGACATTGTTCACATTCAACAATGTGTAAGCAATGTGTAAGACGAAAGGTTGAAATACGTGTTTATTCTACCAAGCTTCTCTTCGATGGGAGTATGATTTTCCACAGGAAGACCAAGCTCTAGTTGGATTGAATCAGAAGTGTTTTAGAATACCTAAGTCAAATTTATTTATTTATTATTTAGCGTATGATGTATAGGTCTGAAGATATTACATAAATTTGAATAAAAACAATTATATAATTTATATTAAAAGGGGAACAATAGGTTCAAATAAATAAAATTGGAAATCAGAGATTAATTCTTAAATACTGGATCCACTCCAGGGATTCAGGGGGAAGTTAAAAAGTCCTCTTTGGTGTTTGAGAATGAGTAGATAGGGCACTCAAGAACAATGTGATTAATAGTCTGAATTCAGACTATTAATCACATTATTAATCACACTCCTTCCACATTCACAGATTGGGGTATCGGACCATTTCCATTTATGCAGGAGATGATTACATCTCCCGTGTCCGGTTCTGACCCGATTTACGAGGATGCTTGGAAAAGTTCCCCGCCTAACAATGAATAAACGATTTTATAATTTAAAAATTATTTTTATTTTTCAAAATAATCTCCCTTAAGACTAATGTATTTATTGCAGCGATGCTCCAACCGCCATTATCCTGTCCCTGTACTGGTACTCAGTAAGATCTGCAAAATACCCCTCTATAGCTGCAATCACCTCTTGATTCGAAGAAAAACGCTGACCAGCGAGGAAGAATTTTACTTTTGGGAGGAGAGAGAAGTCAGATCTGGGGAATAGGGTAGGGTGGATGGTCCAACAATTCATACTGCAGATCTCTTAGTTTTCTCATTGTCAAACACTTTTGTGGGCAGGTGCATTGTCCTGATGAAAGATGCTTTTTTTTTCTTCTGCAAACCGGCCATTTTCTCGCGAATGTTTTCGTCTTGTCTGGTTAAAGGATCGGAATAATATTCCCCGGTTATTATTTTACCCTTTTCAAGATAATTAATAAACAAAATGCCTTTAGCATCCCAAAACACCGATACCATTACCTTTTCCAATCTGCTTTGAGAAAATTCCACCTACGTTTTAATACTATTCTCATAATTGGAATATTTAGGCCTAGTTTATAGATTATGGGTCGATGTTGGCTATTTGGGAAATTATCTAATAGTTTCCTAGAAATGAGAATGTGGCCGCCATTATCGTCGCAGTAGAGAAACACAATTCAGGATTATATTCTCTATCCCATCTAGAGGAGTGAAAACTCGGTTTCTCTTTGACGTCAAAGATCAGATAGAGGTTCTGATTTTCAATTCCAATTAAGCTAATAATGCGCCGTTTAGGTCATCCTCTCTATATCCCCAAAGGAAGTGATGGCTATTAAAATCTCCCAAGATTATGCTTGGATGAGTGCTGTCCAGTACTTGATCAGGTCATGTAACTAAGGTTGGTTTATACACCTTGGTTATAGTATAACCAGATATTATAATGGATACAATGTATGTCCTTACTGATAATTGGTTCACCGATCTTATAATTTGAAATATTATTTTTTATGTATGTTGTCACACCACATTTGGGATGGTTTATACTACTAATCACATTATATCCATGTACTTTTCCTCTCGTTAGTAAATCTAGGTCGTTCTTTGTATGAATTTCCTGTATTACGACTACAGTTATTTGGTGGTAGTTCAGGATCTTAGTAAGCACTTCGCATTTAGCCCTACTTATGTCTTCTATATTTAATTGGCATATTTGTAAAAGTGAGCCCATATTCTTGGTTCTCAGGTCTTCGGTATAGTTCGCCCACCGATTAGAGATCCCTCGACACTTCTGCGCATTTCAGAAAAAGGAGAATCCATTCCGATAATAGGGTAATCAGTCCGTATTGTGGGATGAGTTGTTTATTATTACAGGTCGGAAAATTAACTTCTCTTTTATGATTATTGTAGTTAACTATGTTTCTTGTATAACAGTTGGAAAATTTTATCGATTTCGCGTGTTGGCGACCAATTCGTACGTCCTTCATCTCTTTCTCCCCTTCAGCATGAATCGACTATTCTTGGCAAGACGCCAAGCAGAGACCTGCAAACAGTGGGCGAACTATAGGTGTATGTCGATTATTTGAGCGCCTGTGTCCGTGAGAACTACTAGGAGACCATCTATCGCTGCAGACTATTTACAGTTATCTAAGGTGCTCCACGAGGAGGCAGTCTACGTTACACCCCATGTCAAACGATTCCAATAGAATCATTTGAAGGAGAATTATATAGGAGATTTGTAATTATATAACCTTATTCATATAATAGTCTTAGGAGCCTCTACACCTCTTCAGATGACAAATCAGGAAATTCATGATTATTAAAAAACAATACGAACCTTTTATGGTGTGAAATTATAATATAAAATAGCACAATATGAAAAAAAAACCACAACAGATATTGCTGCATTAGTTAGTGGAAGATGCTTTAGATGGTCCCAAGAACAGTTGAAAGGATTTAAATCCTGGTGTTTTTTCTTCTAATAATTATTGTATTCTACCCCACTGCCCAACGAAAATATTTGCCATGATGGTTAAGTGTAGTATCATATGAGGATAGTTTAATTTTCAATAATTTTTGTGTTGACATTCAGCTGTAGAAGGGAAAAATATGTAAACAATCAAAAATTTATACATTGATTCTGGTAAGAGTAGAAGGGATAACACTTTTCACCGAAATTCATGACAAAAGTGAGATACATGGTTGTCGTAGTGGTAACATATTTATTGAAACGTTTTGCCTTAAAAGAAATAGTAGAATTCAGTATAGTTCAAGATTACTATTCCACGAACTGCAACACCGAATTGCATTAAGATTTCTAGAGAAAAATGTTTTTTTTTTTCTATCCAGCTGTATATTTTACAGTTGGAAAGAAGTTTTCTTTTTGTACAGAATACGCAAGTACTACTTTAGTACTTTCCGTATTCTGTTTAGTGGTATATAAGCAAATTATCTAGAAAAACAGTTGCAGTTTTTTAGCCGCATTCAACATGCAAAGTTACTTATTGCGAATGACTTATAAATCATCGTTAGTGTATCACATAATCTTATTAATGTAATCAATGGCTCTGATTTCTTATTTCTTTCATCGTCTAAAATGCTACACATACGGAGACCACTACAATCTCTAGAACACAAACCACCATCAGAAAAGCAATAATCTTAATGGAAGGAAAAAGAAGGCTTAAAAGTATCGCGTTTTTCTTAGATCGTGACTTTCAGTTTAGTAGATTCAGCGGAATAACAAACAACAGCAAAGGTAACAAAAAAACAAGCAAGATAGCTCAGTCATATTTCCAACTTCTTAAAAAATTCTTAGATTTACGTTAATTAGTGTGAATAGGAATGCCAGTTCACTTGTTTCCATTGTTTCATAGGATGATCCGATACCGAACGATTTTCGTTTATTGAAAATAGGAAAGAAAGTAAAATGAATACTGAAAATCAGTATGCAATGGTCTATAGATTGATAATTACGAAAACATGATCTGGATTTAATAAATTAAAATATTTGTAAATTGATTCATACTCACTACTATTCAATGAATATTGGTTCCATCAGTCGATCTATATTATACGAGATATGTAATATGTTAAAAAAATGTGGAGAATGTTAAAAAAAACTGAAATGTTTGATTTTTTTAAATTTAAAATCTAAACTTTTTTAATTAATTAGTTATGTAAGAATTTTAATTATTTGATAAAATCTTAGAGATTCTTTATAGAAAATGATAAAAATACTTTAAAATCCCCTAAGATTTTATTATATTTTCTAGGTTTCGTGTGATAAATATGAAGTTCAGTTGATTTTTCAATAGAAGAGAAACGTAAGTTGATTTTCTTTACAAAAAATAAATATATAAATCAAAATAAAGGAAATATTGTGCCAAAGTCCGATTTTCGAGGAAATCAGGCTCTAAAATGCATTAACTTTTCTTTCCTTTAGTTAGGAATTTGTGTGGAGTTATTACTATTTAGTGAGTTACTAGTTATTACTACTATTAATATAGCTACTGCTATATGACAATTAAGGCTTGAAATGTATTTGTGTGATGTCCAAATACCGCAGCACCCCCTCCATCCTTCCCGTAAATGTCATGTTTGTAATACTAGCAGGCGTCCTGCCTGAGAAGCAAAGTTTTTTATTTAGTGTAATTGAAAAGAAACTATTATTGCAAAATTAGTTTCAAAATAATATAAAATAAAAACGCTTTCTTTGAATATTAAGAATGAAATATGACTTTCTTTAGTGAATCACCAATCCAAGTTGGCCAAATCGTTTTTTTTTTCTTATCTGAGAAGGGAAAAATAATTCTCGGATATCAATTAGCGGTTTAATATAAATACCGCTGTATGAAAAATGATTCACGTGAAATCCCTTGCTTGTTTTAGTTGTTATCTTAGTTTTTTTCTCCTTTGTGGAATAACGGTACCCATCATTGCTATTCCTGTTAATTTTATGATTAAAGATTAATTTACATAAGGATTAAAGCAAGAGCTAATTTTTACGAATACAAGAAAATCTCTACTAAAGCAATTTTATCAGATTCTCTTCGAACTGCTTGATGGGATTTTAAAAGTTCCTTTAAATAATTAAACCAATCGTAATTTTCAACCAACGAAATTCGAACCGTTTTTCATGTCAAAAAATAAATTTTTCTTAAGCTAATTGTTCCATTACTATAGTCTCTATTGTCGGAGGTTGAAGCGAAAGTTTAACTTGTTCTCAAGAAAATAATGGAACTGCTAGATCCGCGGAAGCACGTACGTCTATAATTGACTGCTACTTGTTATCTAAGTAAGCCAAATCGTTTCTTTTTTCTTTCCTTCTTCATCCTCTTCTAATAAATTTCTGTGTTTCCATCATAGAAAAAATAATGGCCCATTCTATCTAATATAGATAAATGCAACAACGTTTTCTCCAGAGGAAAAAAAATTACAAGGAAAAGTTAGTGTTTTGAGAATTTTCTAATATTAATAGAATAGATATTTAGTACATAATAGAATTGGCACCGTTAATAGAATTAGAAATTTAAGAATTAACAGAGGCTACATTAAAGAATAATGTAGTAAAGAATAATTAAGGAAAGAATAGCATATGTTCTTTCTAGGCATTGATTTATATATATATATATATATATATATATATATATATTTATTCTAGTGATACCTATACGGATACGAAGTGTACAATATTACTTGGAAATAATGTGTTAATGGACTATTGCTTGTTAAACAGACAAAGATTACACTTCGTTTATTTTCAAAATAACCCTTAAAGCGCTGTGAATTATTTGTTTAGTAAATATTTTTGGAATAGATATTATTTCGTATTACTAAATGCAGTTTCTGTGATATATACAGCTATTTCATTTACAAAGTGCAACAGATAAAGATAATTATACCCCCCCCCTCACAATCGTGTGTTTTTCATTTAACAAAATCCAAAATCACGGTCTTTGCAATTTTCAACTTCATCCGAAATATCACCTTCCAAATATATCTTAACCTCGTCCTTTGGTTCTGAATCGTGGTTATATAGTACCTTCGCTGATTCTGTATGTAGAAAGCAACCCATAATACATCTTCTTTTAGCACTTATGGTTCCTCGTTCAACACCACCATAGAATATCTTACATCTTTCTCTGTGTAGTTTGTTCACCGCTACTTGGACTTTGCAGACTAATGGAGCCGCCCTTAATAAACAACATACTATGAAAGGATATATGAATATAAAGCTATTTTAACTTGAAAAAAGACAATTTTAAAGTATGTAAAGAGATTACCTTAACACAACTTCGTCTTTTAAATATCTACATGGTGTCCCCCATACAAGTCACGTTTATAAATACTCATTTTTATTAGCTTAATGAATGTTAGAAATAAGCCGATTAATAAATAATTAACTCAGCATCTGAAATTAGCAATGTTATTCGTAGGTAATCTACGAATAAGATTTGCCACCCAACTGAAGTTAAAATATATTATCTATAAAATTTTTAATGAAAAGTTAGATTTTAACATTGAGATAATTTGAATATGCACTCGAGAAATTAGTAACTGATGCTGTTAATGATCTGCATGTACCTTACCTTATAAGTCCTTATAAGGACTGGCTTAAAGGGGCGAAGCAAGAATGCTTTTCATCTTCCCCGTTATCTGTTGACGATAGTGTAGGGATAAGGTGTTATTGAGCTATTAAAGCTCTGATCATGGCAGGAGAGTAACAGCAATAGCCGAGCCTCAGATAGACCTTCATTGGCTACAGCATTGCCATCCATTACCCTCCAAGGGTATTGGATTGAATGAATCAATCACCGCATCTCACGGTCGATTGATTCACTCTTCCCCATGTACCTTACCAATGGAAATGCAGAACAAATATGAATCTCTTAATAAACTAGAAGTGGTGTGTGTTAATTTTATATATTAAGAACTAAAATTTAAAAAGGAAAAGCATGCTTCAAGTTCTTATTATATTTACAATAAGTTCAAAATAGAAAATGAACTGAATCCTTAATTACAAACATAGGCTAAGTCAATCATTTTAATTAATATTAGTAATAGTGTAGTCGGTTTCAACCAGATAAAGATAACATAAGGAATCGTGACGTGATTGGTTGATACGAAGATGACGTCATTTTATGCATGACCTCATGGGATTGGAATGTTTGGAATTTCCACATGGGCATATGTGTCAGGGAGGTGAGTTCTTGTGTTTCGGTTCGCGTATGGAATTATGGGTGATGGTAGAGATAAGGATTTGTGTTGTGATTGGAGGGAGACTGAACGAGATCAAGATAAGATAAGGTATCGTGACGTGAATGTTTGTTGTTGTCAGATGAAGATAAGTGTCGCCATTTGTTATTTGTAAATAAGTGACGTCATTTGTTAGTTGTAAATAAGTGACGTTGTTGTTTTGAATGGAAAGGGAGATATATTAGTGTATAAGGAATCGTGTCATGATTGGAGGAACACTTCTGACGTGGATATTTGTTATTATAGATTTTGGAATGTTTGGAATTTCGCTGGGGCCGTCGTCTGTCAGGGACATCACATGTTGTTTTTGGTTCGTTTATTGCATTGCGGGTGATATTTAGAGATAAGAATCGTGACGTTATGTGTTTAGAAATTTCTGGGGAACATATGTCTCTCTGTGATATCACATGGTGCTTTGGTTTGGCAATGGAATTGTGGGCGATGTTTTTGAGATAAGATACCTTGGAATTTTCTGAGGGTGACACACGTCCATCATTGTCGTCATGTTTTGTTTGGTTGTCTATAGATGGGTGTACTAATTTCTAATACATTATGGGGTATTTCATTCCTGTTAAAGGGTGGGAATTCTTAGAATAAGTTGTGATAGTGGCAGTGTTTCAAGCTTTTATGAATAATTTAATTCTATACTGTTGTCCCTCAAGCTTTTTTTTCTTTTCCATAGCTCATCTGTATTGTCTTGTATATTCATATTCTAATTCAAATTCATATTTTATTCATAATTCATCCGAATATTTGATTTGTCTAAAATTAAGATCTTAAAGTTCAATGAATAAATAAATAAATAAATCGTGTGTGAATTCACGGCGATTTCGAAAAGTGATCTTACTTAAACATACATAACATAACACATCATTTTTATTCTTTTAAGTTTACATATTTATTTGACAGATATTATCTACAACGCAATATGCAGAAATAGGAATTTACAGATATCACGAATGCTTTAAAAAACTATTCAGTATTAGAATTACGCTTACCGAAACATACGAGCAGTGATTATTGAAATTACAATTATCAATTGTTATGTTCAAGTTAAAAAAAATTAACTTACATTTTTTTCCAGAATGGGAACATCTTGGTACTATCTAGGTTTTCTGAATATTCCAAATTGTTGATTTTTAACATATATTCACAGAACACACACACGTGTTTGAAAATGCAGTTCACTTTTTCATTATAGGTTACTGTGGCTAACATATATTCACACTACAAAACACAGGAGTTGAAAGATATTTCTGAAAATAACCAGAAAAGCTAGTTGACTACTTAATTTAGATTACTATCCGATTGGTTCTCTGTATTAATTCTTTCCCACTGTTGCACATGCTATGATTTCCCAAGCTTGGTGGGAAAGTCTATGCACCGTATAGTTTAAGGTAAGTGTTATTTCCGATTTCGAATTCCGAATGCTGTTAGAGTATGGAATTCTGACAAGAGAAATTATTATTTTTTTTTTTTTTCAAATTGATTGGTTCTTTTCTGTATTTTACTTTAAAATTCATATTCTAACAGAATAACTGAGCAAAATTAATAAATATTTGAAATGTATGTGAATTTATTTTCCAACACTGTAGATTTCTCATTAAGTCTTATCTTAAAGATCTCTCTCTTATCTGGTTGCCAAATTATTGTATGTGTGTTTTGGTTCGAACTCTTGGTTCCCATGGGAAATTATTTCTGTAGTAAATTAAAGCTTACATTTATTTATTTTTCTAAAAAACCCAATATGACTATTAATTTTACCTTCAATTCCTTGTGCTCTTAACCTATTTCTGTAACTCGAATTTATTTATTTTATTTATTTTTTCTTTAGCATTAGTAATAGATATGAGACAAAGAAGGTTTTGAACTCTCCACAGCGACCTACAGTTTTTCTTAGATTATTCTACAGCAATCTTTTTAAGAGTTTTAGTAACATTTTATTTATTTTTTCTTTAGCATTAGTAATAGATATGAGACAAAGAAGGTTTTGAACTCTCCACAGCGACCTACAGTTTTTCTTAGATTATTCTACAGCAATCTTTTTAAGAGTTTTAGTAACGTGTCGTTGGTTTAAAATATCTAATGGTTCTGTAAAATAACCAAATTCTAACAGTATTGTGACTTTTCAGGTGAAATCTTCTTCACTAAAATTCTGGCTATTAATTTAATACCTGATTATTCCTTTTGCTTCCAAGAGTTAACCATTTCATGAAATATTTGAGGGCTTGCATGAACATTAATTCAATGAATCAAAAAAACCTCTCTGGTTACTTTCTGGGATGGAAGTAAAGTTTTTTCTATTAGTTGTAAAGAAGCTGAGATATTTTCACCAAAAATGTATGACACTGATAATCATTTACTATTTTTGGAAACTGAATTACCATCTATTCGTATCATGGGGAAAATTATCACTAATCATTTAAATTCATTAATGGTAAAATTAGACTTTAAAGATTTTATCCAATTCGATAAAGATTCTTTATTTTGGGACATTTACAAACATTTTACAAAAACTGTTTGTGTATATTTGCTGACAAAAGAATATGTAGAATGTTTACGGAGGCATGGTGCCATTTCCAGACTGACACCAATATCAAATGTATGGAAGTGTGGTTACCATAGTAATCACATGATTTAAAAACTCTTTTGCGTGACCAGCTATTTTGATGTAATGTAACCAAGAAACAGTGAGTAACAAAATTTTTATTCATTGAACTCTTTGGAAAATGTTAAGAGTCTAAACTAAATATTGTGAAATATTTTTAGGTAATTACATGTTTCGAATTTTTCTCAGTGAATATACTTTTAAATAGTATTTCAGCAAAATAAACTGTGCATTTGTAAACTTAAATGAACAAAGATGTGTGATTTTGTTGTTGTGTTTTTCCACAGTGAATTTTTTACTCAGTTATTCAGATTAGAACTTGATATTTTAGATCCACAACATTATATCTTAATGCAACTCTGTTTAATTATTTTAAAAAATCACAACTGTGAAATTAATGCCAGGAATGGGGGAAGTGTTGAAAACTGACATCCATGTATTGATTATTTTAGAAATTGTCTAATGCTACCTATTGACATTATTTGAGTTATCTGAAAATATTTCGTTAACATAAACGAAAATCAGAACTGTTAGAATTTGGTTGTTCTACAGAGAGATAGCAGATAATTAACCCAAAACATGACTTTAACTCTTAAAGTTTGGTACTATAGAAAAAATGTTTGTACTTTCCAGATAACACATATACAAATTTTAGCTTTCCCTATACAAAGCAAGATAAAAATACACCAACAGTATATCCAACAGCATGTGAAAATATGTTGTTGAGTCATCTGTGCAAAAGGTTCATTTTTGAAGGAATGGTCAGGGTAGGGCATGGTAAGTTTAAACAGTACTATAAGAAAATATCATAGAGTTGAGTGACTTTGGATTTAAGGTAATCGTTCATCCACTGCAGCTGCTGTTTTGTGTTGTCGTGTTTTTTGTTTGGTAATGTAAAAATAATGGGTGAGCCACAAATTCTTTGAAAGTTTCTTTGTGAAAAGTTCTAATTGTTTAGAATTTCGTAAATGAAAGTTGACATAAAATATATGATCAGAGCTAATAATCAGTGAAATAATAATAATAATAATAATAATAAATAACTATTTATTTGTGGTGCCATATGAAGTAATCTAAGAAAAAGAATGAGGGAAAACGATTAGGAAAAATCGAATGAAAAATACGAATTTTCAGTTATCATTGGGATAATTGATTGCTAATTTCTTTTTAATAAGAGTTCAAATTTATTTCCTAAAGAAATTTGTATTTCTGATGGATTATTGTAAGATATGCATTGACAAAATCACCTTGTAGTTGGAAAGAATTACCTGAAAGAGTTAAAAAAAAAACAAAATTCTTGATTAATAAAATATAACCATCAGCTGAAGTGGGAAATTGGTTCAGTATCTCTGGACAAACTAAGAAATTGGATGATAGAATCAACATGCAAATATGAAATATTACTCGCCAATGGAAGAGAAAAATCAAAAACATTAACAAGGTTAATAGGGAGGCCTGTTCTTGATTTAAATGAAATTGGATGCCTAAAACGTGAAAACATAACATGTACTTTTAAATGCTTTTGGATACATAACGAAAGATTCTGTGTTTTTAATAATTCTCAGAAGTATATATATTGGTTTCAAAAAAAATAAATATGCAACCCTTAATTTAAATACAGTAATAAATTCCCATGATCACCAAATGAAAAATTAACTTTCAGATGAGAGTTACATTGTCAGAAACCACATGATGGCAATTCCACAAGCAAGAATAACCTTTGATGTATTTTTCAATTTATTTATTTTCTGTATTGTTAGATTCAGTAAATACAATTTGTTAATAATATTTTATTCAAATAAAATGTGTAAATTTAAATAAACAAATTAGGTGTCGTTGATGTGTTATATAAATTTAAGAAAGACGATAACATTTTTTTTTTCCTTGTGAAATTTCATGCCACAAAAGTAACCAGGGAGTTTTTTTTGATTCATTGAATTAAAAGTCTTATTTCTTCATGCAAGCCCTCAAATATTTCATGAAACTCTCAACTCTTGGAAGCAAAAGGAATAATCAGGTATTAAATTAATAGCCAGAATTTTAGTGAAGAAGATTTCACCAGAAAAGTCACCATACTGTTAGAATTTGGTTATTTTACAGAGCCATTAGATATTTTAAACCAAAAAATTCTTATAAAGATTGCTGTAGAAAAATCTAAGAAAAAATGTAGATCGCTGTGGAGAGTTCAAAACCTTGTTTGTCTCATATCTGTTACTTAAAATTACTAATGCTAAAGAAAAAATAAATAAAATAAAAAATTCGAGTTACAGAAATAGGTTAAGAGCACAAGAAATTGAACGTAAAATTAATAGTCATATTGGGATTTTTAGAAAAATAAATAAATGTAAGCATTAATTTACTACAGAAATAATTTCCCACAGGAACCAAGAGTTCGAACCAAAACACATGACGACATACAACAGTTTGGCAACTGGATAACAGAGATATCTTATATATAAGACTTAATGAGAAATCTACAGTGTTGGAAAATAAATTCACATACATTTTATATATTTATTAATTTTGCTGAGTTATTCTGTTAGAATATGAATTTTAAAAGTAAAATACAGAAAAGAATCAATCAATTTTTAAAAAAAATAATAAAAATTTCACTTGTTAGAATTCCATACTCTAACAACATTCGGAATTCGAAACCGGAAATAACACTTACCCTAAACTAAATGGTGCATAGACTTTCCCACCAAACTTGGGAAATCATAGCATGCACAACTGTAGGAAAGAATTAATACAGAGAACCAATCGGATAGTAATCTAAATTAAGTAGTCAACTAGCTTTTCTGGTTATTTTCAGAAATATCTTTCAACTCCTGTGTTTTGTGATGTGAATATATGTTAGCCACAGTAACCTATAATGAAAAAGTGAACTGCATTTTCAGACTTGTTTGTGTTCTGTGAATATATGTTAAAAATCAACAATTTGGAATATTCAGAAAACCAAGATAGTACCAAGATGTTCCCATTCTGGAAAGAAATGTAAGTTAATTTTTTTTAACTTGAACATAACAATTGATAATTGTAATTTCAATAATCACTGCTCATATGTTTCTGTAAGCATAATTCTAATATTGAATAGTTTTTTATGCATTCGTGATATCTGTAAATTCCTATTTCTGCATATTGCATTGTAAATAATATCTGTGAAATAAATATGTAAACTTAAAAGAACAAACATGATGTGATATGTTATGTATGTTTAAGTAAGATCACTTTCGAAATCGCCGTGAATTCACACACGATTTATTTATTTATTTATTCATTGAAATTTAAGATCATAGTTTTAAACAAATCAAAATATTCGGATGAATTATGAATAGAATTTGAATTAGAATATGAATATACAAGAAAATACGGATGAGCTCTGGAAAAAAAAACTGTGTGTGTTTGAGGGATACCAGTATAGAATTAAATTATTCAGAAAAGCTCGAAACACTGCCGCCATCACGACTTATTCTAAGAATTCCCACCCTTCAACAGGAAAGAAATACCTCAAAATGTATTGGAAAATTAGTAGAGCCATCTATAGAATTAAAAAAAAAAACTGTATGTGTTTGAGTGACCTTGGTGTATATAATTGAATTATTCAGAAAAGCCTAAACACGGATGCTATCACGACTCTACTCTACTCTAAGAATTCCCACCCTTTAACAGGAAAGAAATACCCCATAATGTATTAGAAATTAGTACCCCCATCTATAGACAACCAAACAAAACAAGACGACAATGATGGATTTGTGTCACCCTGGGAAAATTCCAAGATATCTTATCTCAAAAACATCGCCCACAATTCCATTGCCAAACCAAATCACCATGTGATATCACAGAGAGGCATATGTTCCCCAGAAATTTCCAAACACATAACGTCACGATTCTTATCTCTAAATATCACCCACAATCCATTAAACGAACCAAAAATACCACGTGATGTCCCTGACAGACGAGGGGCCCCAGCGAAATTCCAAAATCTATAATAAGAAACATCTACGTCACGATTCCTTATCTTATCTTGATCTGGTCAGAAGTGTCCCACCAATCACGACACGATTCCTTATACACTAATATATATCCCTTTCCATTCAAAACAACAACGTCACTTATTTACAACTAACAAATGACGTCACTTATTTACAAATAACAAATGGAGACACTTATCTTCATCTGATAACAACAAACGTTCACATCACGATTCCTTATCTTGATCTTGACCAGAGTGTCCCTCCAATCACAACACGAATCCTTATCTCTACCATCACCCATAATTCTATACGCGAACCAAAACACAAGAACTCACCTCACTGACACATGTGCCCACAGCGAAATTCCAAGCATTCCAATGCCATGAGGTTACGCCCACAATGACGTCATCTTCTTATCAACCAATCACGTCACGATTCCTTATCTTATGTTCATCTTGATCTGGTTCAAACCGACTACACTACTACTAATATTGGCTAAGGAAGTCTTGTACTATGAATGAAAGAGAGAATAACACGAAATATATTAATTTACTCAAGTGATCTCTAATTGTTTAATAATCTATAATAAGTTATTATATATTCGTTCGAATTTTTACTTCTATTTCTCATCTTTGCCTTATTACTATGGCATATGGAAGACGTATTAAAAAGAAACCACATTAAAGAGCCGATAAAGTTGGATTGATTTTGAATAAAAGCCATCACAGAGAAACCCCATTAGCTGACAAGCCGTTGGTATTTTGCAGCAGAAAGCTCTTCCATGTTCTGATAACTAGAATTAGAGCGGCTCCTCTGAGTATCGTTCTTCCCCATTCAGGGAAACTTCAAAGTATTATTCCAACATTCGCAGATTACTTTCAGTTGTTACTTGCCAAAGAATACTTTTTGTTATACTTTTCTAAGAGCAAATCGTACGAGTCGTCTATAGTTAGGGACTATTACGGAAATGGTTGGAGATATTGAAAGCTAACATCTTAATGGGACGTCTTTTAAAGAGGCTGAAACACATGCGAATATCAAGTATGTTATCCATATGTGAAAGATAGAAATGCTTCACAGTATTCTACTTTTCTTTCGTTTATTTTCTTTCTTTTCTATTATATTTTCCCCTTTCTATTTTTTCGTGTTTTAAATTAATTTTCCTTTCATTATTTTATATCTTTCGTATATTTTTCGATATTATTTTTCTTCATTTTTATGTGGTTTTTTTTACTCGTTTTTAATATTTTCTTTCCGTTTTTACATTTATTTGTATTTCTGTTTATTTCTTTACTCATTTTCTCTTTTTTATTTTAATATTTATTTCTTTATTGCTTTCGTTTTTATTACTAGCGCTGATTTCTGCTCACACTTATGTTTCATTAACTGAATGCTCATGAACAGCTTATTTAACCAAATTTTATTGACTTTGCAATATTAGCAAACTCAGAGTTTTGTGTATCTACATCTATGCTAGAACTCAATAGTGCTAAAGTAGCAGAAAGTTTGTTTGCAGATTCCATCTTCTTCTGTCTCTTCCCTGTGGTGCCACGAAGTTCCAAAACCTGCGCGAGTCTTAATGGTTCCCTGGAGAGAAGGGAAAACATTATCTGATGACTTACACTTTGGGAAATGCTGCTCTTGACATGTTTCCTGCTATGGAATTTTATAAAGATCTTGTCCTTATTCATTTGAATTTTTTTTTTTCGTGTTTTGCAAATCCCTGAAGAAATTCTGGCATAGAGAAAAGTGGCAAGTTTATACTTCAGGTCAAAATGGATCTCTCGGATGTGCTCCTTTTGCAAATTATATAAGTGAAACTGAACTACAAGCTCGTAAAAAAATAAACTCTTAAAAAGCACGGCATAAACCAAAAGAGATCAATGTTATCGATTGTCGTTTTTCTGCAATTAAAACCTTAAACAATAAATAAAACGTTTTCGTATCATAATTGAACCAAGAATTTGGCTTTCATTGTTCTGATCGGTTTGCTTACTTAGAGAATGAGAAAATTATTCCTGCTCCGTATGAGAGACTAGTTAATTCACCTTGAACTGAAAATATGTTATAAAGTTCATCTTGCTCTTATCTATCCTTGGGGCTGTTCGTAACCATCTTATTTTAAGAAATAAGGCATGGGAAAACTGCGCATAAAAAGCGATCACGGAGAATCTCCTGACATAATGTATGTCACAAAAGTGAACTTTAGTGTAGATCACATTTTAACAGCGTCATCAACAATGAGCACGCATTTACTTTGATATATATTAAAATAGTATCTGAATCATAAGTCGGTGTTAGAAGTGCATGTGTGTTAAATTTGTTGTCTACTTACTATTTAGAAAAAATATTAATATATGAAATATTAATATATCAAGAACTGCTTGATCTATTTGATCTAATATGTATTCTTAAATTATATTTTTAAAATACTCTTTACGAATGATTCCTACCCATGTTCTTGCTTGCTTTGATTAAAAATTGATATTTTAATAAGCTTTATTAATTTTCTTTATCTAATGAGATGTCTTAATTTTGAAATCATTTCATTTATAATTTTGATAGTAATCCGAGTTTTACATTAAAATCTCTTAGCACATGTGCTTGAATTACATTATTAATTCATTCTTTAAATTCTACAAAATGATTTTCAGGTAATCGTTTTACTTTTTTTGACTCTACGGAAGCACGCGAATCGAGCGATCAACAATGTAATGTTATGTCTTTCGTTAGACTTTTTAGCCATGAAACAGCGGTGGGATATAGCAATATAACTTTGTTCTATCCTGTTTTCGGACATGTAACACGGTCATTACAGCTCATAAAACACTGATATAAGGTTCGTCTAATGCTAGTACCGTCAGGGTAACTTTAAGTAAACATCATGGGAAAGGAAAAACCATCCCTGATCTCTCGTGGAGTCAGCGCTTGAGTTTTATTAGTAATTTATTTTTAAGCAAAAATTACTTTCTACTAGAACATGACGAAAGAAAAATACATCCAAGGGGCAAAATTCTAACCTATCTGCTTTATCAATTGTGAGTGTATTGACTGGCTAACTTAACGTTGTTCTTAAAGTAGCCGTTTGTGTTCTCCACTACGGAATGCCCATCCCAAGAGTGTAATAAGAAGCCTTAGACAGAAAGTGATATCATAAAAAAAGATACGGAGGGCTAACTCTAAGTCTTGTACAGTTGGGAGTAGAATTTTTGCAGATGGAAATAAACTGTTGGTGGGTGTTTTCTTAGCGGACAGGTGTTTACGCTTTTGTGTAAACAATTTTAACCCAACGATCAGCTAGGGAAGATATTAAATGGCTCCGTGGAAAATCTAACACTCATCCGAAAAATAGACGACATTCAGAAAACTCCAAGTAATGGATGATTTTTGCAATATTTGATGGGTTGAAATGTGAAATAACAAAAAAAAAAAAAAAAAAAAGCGTTTATTTTTATTTTTATTTTTTTTATTTTTACTGCTCATAGTAAAAACTTATGAGCAGTTTTTACTATGCTCTGATCTAGAAATTCAGTGTACATGATAAAAGCCGTTTCCTGCTTTCATTAAGCAAGGTGGTTTCCGTTCTCACACTGGACAATGTCATTCCCATTCAAATGCATTTATGCCAGACAATGGGATTTGAACCTGCTACGTGTTGACTGGAGATAAAGATGCTATTCAGTAATGTAACCATGTCGGCAAATATACACATTGTTGTGAAGTTCTTCACATGTTTAAGCGTAGTGTAATGCGTTTTTATATTATAGGCTCGAATTATTTACGTGTAATCATGTATGCTCTTTGTGCACTCCACAACTTGGATGATGAGATATGGCATAATAAATGTTGGGGTGAGCAACACATCTTATACAAGCCTGCAGTGGAAGACAATATTAGATTATTTGTAATTTTAGCAAAGCCTAGAATCACCACTCCAGATAATTTTTCTAGATTTTGCTAATGCGATCTATCGTAAAAATATGCTGTGCTTCAATTATCTTACAATTATAAAATAATTTTATTAGCATATGATTATAATAAAAGTAAGGCATTATGATAAAAGTGTCATTCTTATTATAATATCTTGCTTTATTCACTCGGTTTCAATTTGTCCAAAAGATTGTTTCAAAATAATTTGATTGTTTAAGATAACATCGAAATCTTTTGGGACTTCTAACTCTTCCCAATAATCGTGCTGATCAGCACTTTATTAACTATCAGCATGTTTTATCGAACAGCGATAATATTTTAATATTTTTTATTAAAGCGAAACGTTATATGCGCAGAGAATTAGGCACAACTAAAAGTACGCTTGGGGATGATCCTAGAAAACACATATAACGTTTTCACACTATCATGACATGGTGGTAATTTTTCACATTATCTTTCGTCACATTTGTCATATTTAAGTATTTTATAACTAGAATTAGCTTTAAACTACAAGTAATTTATATAGAGCATCGACAATTAAAATAGGTCATCGTTATGATGATATCTTAACCTAATTTCTAATGGTCTGTATTCTTTGGAGAGGACATTAATCTCCTAGAAATTACAGTTATTGATATTTAATTTAGTTGTTTGTGTAGATAGAAAAATCACCCCTAATCATGCATTGTTTAATTGACTTATCCTGAAATTAATTTTTGATATATGATAGGCTTAAGTTTCTGTAATTCAGAGATATCATCAGTTTGTTCCGTGAAGTTCGAAGAAATACCCACGTGGCAACTGATAATTTGTTACTAATGATTTGTTACCAGGTATAATTTGTAAGCAGGACATTAATATGGTATTTTCTTTTATAATGAAATTCAATTCTTGTTTTGAAGCATATACCCCGTGCTGTCTGATAAACAGTATTTTAATGAATCTTTATTTATTTTCTTCTTTCTTTCCCCCCTCTTTCATTAGTCTTGATATGCCTCTGAATATTAGGACTTTAATGAGAAAAAAAAATAAACTAGTAACATTGAACAAATTATTGTTTAAAGAACTACCATATCATTGTTTAATGAAATGAACAGCGTTTTCATTGTTTCAAAAAATTACAATTTTACTCGTGAAAAAAAAAATCGGCATTCTTATTTATTGTTTAAAAAAACCTGAAACCTATCCATTGTTTAAATAACCGAGCTATTCATTTTTTCTTTCAAAATCGAACAATTTATCAATTGTTTCGAAAAATAGCAGGTGATCCATTTTAAAACAACTCATATATTGTTTAAGAAAAAAAAAACAATACATCTGTGGTTCGTAAATTAGAACAACTTATATATTGTAATAATAATAATGAGGGAAAAAAAACGTATTAGTACACTTTCTATTTTTTCGAATATTTTCACTGCGCAAGTAGAGGTGGAGATGTAGCTGAAATATCGCATAATATTTAACATTCATATTTACGTACTGTATTAAATTTAAGACTATTTTCCTAGAAGGTGTGTTCCATAAACGGTTTATTTGAATCAGGCATTCACACCTAATTAAATTGACGTTTAATACACACAGTGAATTCAACTTTATTCCTAGAAAGTTTTTTATGTTTCATTTGTTTTATGTAAAAATTCCAAACTACTGTACACTGGTTTATACCCTGAGAATGATTGCCAGAAATTATCAAGCGATCCTTTCAGTTTTACTTCTATAAATCACAATTTTGATTCTTGAATTTCAGTCTGTTCAGTTATGGCAGGGACGCATTAACGATATTTTAGAAACGATTGAAAGCATGTGTTGACAATAATTGAATTATTAGTGAAAACTAACGGCGTAGATCAGTGATAATGATATCACCTAAATGAAGATTTTTTTCATCTTTGGAACGTTAAAGATTATAAGTTAGATTTTAAATTAATCCTTAAAAGTTTCTTTTTTGTATGAGTTAATCGTTATGAAGCTTCTTAAGTCTAATGTAATAACGTACTTATGGTTTAAAATTTACTGCTTTCATTCTACTTAAATGGTAGCTTATCCTCCCGATATATCCAAACGTTTACCATTTTCTTTTATTTTTAAGAATGAATGCATATTTTCATCTCTGTCATCGTCAATTCTTTATATTAATCCGAGCAATCCATTCACCCAATCAACGAGAAAACTCATAATTTTTAATTAATAATTTTCATAATTAATAATTAGCCAAACTAGGATTTTCTCAGCTGTAAGTGACCTCCGCTGTCATCTGAACAGCCAATTTTATTAAGGAAAAGCTAGCAAAATTTATTTTTATCCTTTTATAATCCACTTAACTATCATAACAAAAGAACAATGGTTTATTATTATCTTTACTTTGCTTTTCACTTGGAAAACTACTATAACCTCGAAGCATCAACCTAATGAACAGTATTATTGCGTGTCAAATTGTTTACTCAGGACTTTGCTTCTGCAGCCCAGTGTGGCGACAGGAAAACCTCCACTTGCTTAGCATGTTGTATCGATCTGAGATGCCTGTAAGTTTTAATGAGGAGGATATACGTAGCTAATTATAACGACAATTTCTGTTCTGCATTTGTTTCTATCGGATAAACTTACACTGTTGACAAGAACCGCCTGCGACCTTTAAAACGATTGTGGAACTAATTTGTATTTGACCCTCGATAATGGAAGTGTCTCTAATTAGCTATATTTTTTGCCTGTTGTGTTTACGGTTTAAAAACGTGCGTTATTCTAGAATAGTTTGGCTAGTAAAGGTATGTGTAATAACTCTACGGAAACCAAAGTTACTTTTTTATTTATTCTCTTAATATATAAACTTAAAAAAACGAACTATTGGTTTTCCGGAAATAACTTTTTTTTCACGATTACAGTAGCTCGTGTGTGTGTTCTAACACGTGTACGCTGTCAACAATATGTCTGTTCCAGTTATATACAATAATCACTATTTTCTCAAGCTAGAACTGTCGTTTTAACACGTTTCAGTTGATTTCAACAATTAACTTCTTTTCAGTTGTTTTCAATTATTTCAGTAAATGTTGCTTATTAAAGCAAACAATTACAATTATTGCAACCTTGAGATATTAGATATTAAACATCTGTAGATTATAGATGATGTATTACATTAAATATTTATTGCAAGAGACAATCACGAAAATTGACTTTAATTGTAATTAGTTTTTTGTTTACACCATCAATTGAAAAAAAAAAAAACAATCTCACACACTCTTCTTCTTCTTCGTCTGTTATCTCTTGTGCTTTTAAGTGTCGAGATTTTGCCAAACAGATTTCCATGCCGTCCTGTTCAAAGCTTGTTCTTTTGCTTCTTTCTAGTTAATTCCTTTCCTTACCAATATTTCTTTAATTTCCTTTTGCCAACCTTTCCTGGGCCTGCCTATGTTTCTTTTTCCTATACATTGTTTTGCTATTCTTCCTTTTTCCATTCGATTAAGATGTCCAAACCACCTCGTTTGGGTTTACGTTATAAATTGGTTCAGAGGTGCAACTCGAAGGCTGTCTCTTATAGTTTGATTTCTTATTCGGTCTAGTCTTGTTTTTTGTGCCACCTTCTTAAGATATTTCAGTTGTTTGTAGTTTATTTGTGTTTCTTATTGTTAAACACCAGGCCTCGCAACTGTATGTTAATGTTGGTACAAACGCTGAACGGTACACTGCCATTTTGGTATTCTGGGTAACTTCTTTCTTGTCTAGGAGTGGGTCTTTCATTGCATAGAATAGCTTTGTTCCTCCTCTTATCCTGTTGTAAATTTCTGTGTCTAGTCTACCATCTTCTTGTATATGATCCCAAGCATTTAAAGGAGTGGGCGTGTTCCGGTTGGTGATTCTCTATTTTTATTGTGTGTTTTTGTTGGTTTCTAGATATGATCGTTGTTTTAGTTTTATTTATATTTATGGTGATATTCCTTTTCTTTGTTTCTTCATACCAAATGTTGATATTGTACTGCAGATCTTCAGCTGTATTTGCTAGAATCACTACATCATCTGCAAAATCCATGTGTGAAATCCTGGTTTCTTTCAGTTTCCTGAATCCTAGGTGGAACTCTTTGTTTTTGTTTGGCATGCCTTTAAAATTTCATCCATTACCACGATGAAAACAAGAGGGATGAGGATACAGCTTCAATTTGAAACCAAATTTTTGTTTCAGATTCTTTTGATCTATTATTACAGTTCTTATATAATTTCTATTACTTTTGTAGAGGCTCTGTATGGCTGCTATTAAGTTAGCTTGTAACTTGTTTTTCTTTAATGTTTGCCATATTCAGTGTCTGGGAACTCGATCAAAGGCCTTTTCGAAATTATAAAACATGCATGTAGTTCTTTTCCATATTCCAATGTTTTCTCTGATATTTGTCTAAGACTGAAGATAAGATCCTGCGTGCTTCTATTTTTTCGAAAGCCATATTGCATTTCGCCCAGTATATCCTCTATTTGGTTCCTAAGCCTCTCTTCTAAAATGCGGGCATACAATTTTCCTGGAACGCTTAAAAGCGAAATCCCTCTATGTTTTCACATGTACGGTTATCTCCTTTCTTAAACAGAGGGATTATTATTGCTACTTCCCAATCTTTGGGAATAATTTTCTTTTTCCATACGACATTGAATAGGTGTAAAAGAAATTTTATGGCTTTCGTTCGTAAATTCTTTACCACTTCTGGTGTTATTTGGTCATGGCTTGTTGATTTGCCCAGTTTTATTTTATTTATTGCTGCTAAAAGTTCATTTGCATAAAACTCATCGCTTTGAGCTTCTATTTTGCTTGCATGTCTTTCTCTTAGGGTTCTATTTTTTCCGTGTCCTGCATCTTCCAATAATTCTTGGAAGTTCCTTTCCATGATGTCTTCAGAATTTGTGAGTAACTTTCCATCCTTATTTTTGATAAAATTTATGGAGCATTCTTTCTCTGACCTCATTCTTCTTAAAACATAATAGAAGAGTTTTTGATTTCCTTTAAAATTTTGTTCTAAAGTAATTTTGTTCTCCGAATTTTATTCTCCGAATTCTTCCCAGCATTTCCTTTACTCTTCTTTCACTAAAGTTTTAAATTTATTTCTTTGGTTGCTGTATAGTTCTCTATCAACCTGCAGCTTTAATGTTATATATCTCTTCCATAATTGCTTTTTCTTTTTAATTTCTTCTTTTAGTTCTTCAGTCCACCAGGGTGTTCTATGTTTCTTCTGTTTATTATTTAATGATACACCACAAATTTCTTTGCTGTTTCTAGAAGAAGTGTTTTGAACCTGTATAGACTTTCTGCATTTTGGTCTTCATATATCTTTTTCATCTTCTCTTCTATTTTACTTTTATACTCAATGGCTGTTTCGTATTTCTTTAATTTGTAGTTCTTTATCTTAACATTTATTCCGTTGCTACTTTTTCTACATTTTTCAGCTTTTATTTTATGGATCGTTTCCAATACTAATAGGTAGTGGTTACTGCCTATTTCAGGATCTCTATAGACTCTTGCATTTTTGTATACTTCCAGTACGATATGCTTATGATGGCGTAGTCAATTATAGAGTTTTCATTTCTACTGGGATCTTCTCTGGTAAACTTATGGATTTCTTTATGATTGAACATAGTATTCGCTATTACTAAATTATAAGGCAAAGATTTATTATTCTTTCTCCCTTATTATTCCGGGTTATTTCTCCTTGTGATCCAAACACTTGATTCGTTTCCTCGTTTACTGATTCCCTTATCCGGCCATTAATGTCTCCTAGTAGTATAATATGCCTTTGAACTTCTTTAATTGTTTTTTGTAAGAGTTCGAAAATGCATCTTTAATTTCTTTATTAGCATTATCATTAGGACCATATGCAACAATCATAGTTAATACTTGGTTATCTGATTTAAAATCTATAGTGATTGTCAACATCCTTTCGTTTATTAGTTGCCATTTAGTAATATAGTCATTGAGATCTGGTTTAATTATGCATGCTACCCCTTGTTTTCCCCATTCTCTTGGGTTTTCCCCTGAATTTTTTTTCATTTTCTGGCAACCTTGACCTTTCTTTTTTGTTTCTGTGACTGCTAGCAGATCCAATCTTGATTTTTTAAATTCGTCTATTAATTCGTTTTCTTTTCCATGTAGACTTTTAATGTTCCATGTTCCGTATCCCATGTACCTTTTCCTCGCTTTGTCGTTAACCATTTACGCAGTTCGACTATATCTTTGTTATTTCTTTTAATGGGTGAAAATTTAAGGTGTACAGAGATTAGCCTTCAGCACCAGAGTCTGGTGGTGGGGCTGCCACCTTCGAGAACCCCCAGACCGGCCTATGAGAGAACTGCTATCCTGTTGGTCCGCGGGAGATGTTTTATTCCCCTCCTACCCTTCATAGTAAACTATGACAAGCATTCCCCATCCGCCACCGATGAGAGGGTTACATTCATTCAGTTTAACGGAATAAGAGTCAAATATTTTAATACAGCATCAAGGGAAAATTTCCTTTTTGACACACTGCGTTATAGATAAAAGGTTATACATGAAATCATTCGAGATGAACCTGTTAACTTTAATGATTTATTCTGTTATATAATTCTTTATAGGATTCTGATAGATACATTCATCACTTAGATCAATAAGTGGTGTTAAGTATTAGCGTTAAGTCACTAAATGCAGTCAGTGATACTACGCGTCGCTTACTAATTGTAATTTTTCACTGCTTTATGAGCTCAGTGATTTCGGGATGACTTGAATTTTTACTGAGTTTCCGTTTGCTCATTTTAGTTGCACATTTCATATTAATAGACGTTATTACAAAACTTTAAGTAATCAGAATTAATTTCGCACATTAAACAGTTCTACCCCTTTATTCTCTGCTAGGCAATAATTATTATTCCCAAATTATACATTTCATGCTCTAATTATTACGTGCTTATTGTGAACTAAGCCATTCCTTCCATCACAACACGGTTCATGTGTGTAAACATTACGGTGATTATCCAAGTAGATGTATTAGGAAAGCGCATCTTATTCACTTGCCAGCTACATCACTAAATTCTGCTTAAGCAGATTCTCAGGTTTTCATTAACGCTAAATAGGAAGATAGAGTTGAAAATTATTCCCAAGCAATCTTTCACAAGATCACATAGCTAAAGAAGAATCGTCAAGTAAGTTATAAATATGCATTGATACATGAAACTTTCTTATATTTCTTTGACGCACGTGTTTGGACAAAGATCAGGCATTGGTTTACATTACTAATCTGCAAACTTCACAACGTGCTCTTCGATATGAGCCACTCTATCATCCGGGTCTGTAAGTATATGTGTGAATTAAGAATTATAAACACGTTAACACAAGAATATTTTAATGTTTGCCAAATATTTCAGTCTGAAACCAACAGACTATCCTCAGTGGCTTGATAGGAACAGTTTTTACAAGGTGGAATACAAACAATTGATCATTCAAAAGTAGAACGAACCGCGTGACGTTACATTGTTAAGCATTAAAGAGAGGTAAATTTCAGAGTGATGAATAAATTAAAGGTATTAATTCACAATTTTATATAACAATTTTAATTTATAAATTCAATTAAAGATAATATTAGATTAATGTAAGAAGTAAAGGTCTCAATTAAAAAAAAATATTGTGTTATCCGGATTAAACTTTCCCATATATTTGATATGGTTCCATATTTTGATAGGGGGGGCTTAGGGGTCAAAGCTGTATAACTGAGAGGAGACCTCCACATAGCCTTTAAATGAATGCGGAGAACAGACCATGGGCTGGTAATTTGGGATTTAGCCGACAAAATTGTATTATTATTGGCTTAAACCAATATAGAAAATGATGGAACAACATGACAAAATGTCATGCCGGCTGGTGCGTCGCCCGGTTAAACAAGGCCCCCTGTTGTTTTCGCAAGGGAACCAGGGCGAACAGCGAAGCGAAAAGTCAGCTATTGGAACAAATCTGAAAGCACACCCCAACTCAACATCACCAGAGTTAAAGATCGCTACTATCAACATACGAAGCCTGAAAGGAAAAGAAATGGAGCTAGCTGAGGAATTAGATAAGTACCAGATCGACATAATAGGGGTGACTGAAACAAAAAAGACAAAAACTGGTGAGATTTTTCTGAGCAATAAATACAAAATATTATATTCAGGCAAGGAAAAGAAGGAGTAGCCGTAGTATTCAACACAAAATACGAAGCTAATCTTCTTAAATGGCAGGTAATCTCAAGTAGAGTGATGTGGGCAAATATCAGAATGGGGAATTGGACAATGAGATTTGTGCCTGTGGTCCCACAGAAGGTTCTACTAAGGTAGAAGTGGAGGAATTTTTTGATGCTTTAGAAAAAGCAACTGACAGAATGAAAAAGGAAAAGTTGGTCCTTGTTGGGGATCTAAATAGCAGAGTAGGAAATGATTGTCAGACACAAAAAATATTTTGGGAAAATTTGGAGAAAAGAGCAAAGCTAATAATAATGGCAAATACCTATTGGATTTCTGCTCAGGACATGGACTGGTTATTATTAACACCATGTTCCAACATACAAATGTCACAAATTCACATGGAGAGAAGAGGCAAGGAATAAGATCTATGAACAATATCATCACTATCAACAATAAGTATGTTATTGTTGAGAGTGATATTTTCTTCCTGGTGCAGGACGCCAGAGTGTACAGAGGATTTGAAATTGGAAGTGATCACTATTTAGTCTTGAGCAGGATAAAATTGAATTTCATATTGAAAAGAATAACATGTAAGAAAGTTTAAAAGCGAATAAAAGTAGAGCAGTTCTCAGAAGTGAACTGTAGACTAAAATACACAAAGATTATTGAAAGAAAAATGAAAGCGTTTGAGAACAGGAACCAAACTTTGGAGATTCAGTGGCAAACTTTGAATAAAACCCTGATTGATTCAGCCAGAGAGGCAGGTGGTGAGGTTGTCTGCAAGGATAGAAAAATCAGAACTCCATGGTGGAAACAGGAAGATAAAGAGGCAGTGAAGGAAAAGAAGAAAGCATATCAAAAGTTCCTGGAAAATAAGTCAGCTTGTGCTCTTAGAGAATACAGAGACAAATGCAAGGATGCTAAACACTGTGTAAAACTAGCTAAACAAAAGTCATGGGAGGACTTTGGCAAGAACATAGAAAATAAATATCAAGAAGGTGGTAGGATATTCTGGTGGTTGTTGAAGAAACTCAGAAATGGAGGAAAGAGTGCTGTAAAAGGAGTTAGAGATGATAAAGGTTACATGAAAACAGGAAAAAAAGATATCCTTGAAGTATAGAGTAATTACTTTGAAAAATTTCTAAATGAATCAAGCAGTGATATCACAGTGGTAAAAAAGCACTCAACAGGCATACACAGTCAGGAATACATATCCATACTTGAAGTAGAAAAAGACATCGAAGGCTTGAAATGTGGAAAGACAGCAGGAGTAGATGAGATTCGACCAGAAATGCTGAAGTATGGTGGTATAAAAGTCTTACAGTGGCTGCACTGCATAGTTCAGAAGGCCTGGACAGAAGGACGAATTCCCGATGATTTGAGTAGAGCTCTGATAGTACCCATATATAAAAAGGGAAATAAAACTGAATGTGAGAATTACAGAGGTATTTCCCTACTGAGTGTTCCTGGCAAGATCTATGCAAGTATACTTGAGAAACGGTTGAGAGAATTGTGGAAGAAAAGCTTGGTGAAGAACAAGCTGGATTCAGGCCAAATACAGGTTGTCAGGATCGGATTTTGACTTTAATACAAATAGTTGAGAAATCTTGGAAGAATATAAGAAGGATTTGTAGTTATGTTTGGTTGATCTGAAAAAGGCGTATGACAAGGTACCAAGACAGGAGCTATTCAATACACTGCAGTTATATGGTATCAGTGGGGCATTGTATCAAGCAATACTTAGTCTGTATTTGAGTTGTAAGTCAGCAGATAGAAATGAAGGAAGTACAGGAAGCTGGTTTGATGTGAAATCAGGTGTGCGACATGCAGTGGCGGCCGGCGAAAATTTCAAGTGGAGGTGCTGCATATACAACAAAAGAAAAATAATTCATTTTTTCCTAATCAGTAACCAAGTTATTAATAAATAAATTTACATATTAAAAATTGCTTTATTAAAAATATTCCACCCTCACCACGAACAAACACTAATAATAAAAGTTTCGTACACAGTAATAACGCTCGCAAGCATACAATTTATCTGTAGCGACACTGCTCCACGAGCAGTGTCGCTACAGATAATTGCAATTGTCACTGCACTTGTTACGTGCAGTGACAAGTGCAAACGAATATCGGCGAGTCTAGCTGCAATTGGCCGAACGTGATGATTCCGGCAGTGCGTTTCTTTCGTAATCTAAAGCGTTGATCGAACATTTCCAATTATTAACTATTCAATCAATATCGAAACATAAGCTGTAACCTTTAACATTTTGTATCGAATTTATGTAATGTTGTCAGTATTGTTATTATTTATAAACACAAACAAAATTTAATTTTTTCGTTTTTTCCACGGGGCGCTGCAATCTAAGATTAACATTACCATGTTAATCTTAGATTAACATGGTAATGTTAATCTAATGCAGATGATGTTATTACTTCTGAATAAATTCAGTACATATCTCCAAGATTCCCTGACTAAATTGAATAACTTGTAATAAACGTAGTATAAAAATATGCAATAAAAAGACATAAAGAATGAAAATAATCAGAAATGTTAAAACCTGAACTGTATCCTGACTGGTGAACCTATAGAATAAGTAAAACCTTTGCTGCTGGTGATGATGATAAAAATAAGTATCCCCCTACCAAATAAGTGCATTTAAAAATTTGCTATATATTGAAAATATATAACTAGAAATTTTAATGGAAAGATAATTTAATTCCTTGATCATTAGCATTTAATGTATTGTATGAGTTAACACTTATACTACTTCTGTCCATGTTTAGTTAATGAGATACGATCTTCTTCGTCCTTCCATCAGAACAGAAAACGATGTCCTTATGATGCTAGCTTATTCATTCAATTAATAAAAACCCTTTTCATACAATTGGGTTTTTAATCATAGCGAAAAGCTGAACTTGGGTTCTTTTCCAACCAAAGCGTTCACGTAATATTTTTTAGTTGTGCTTTCTGAGGCTCTCGCTGAAGTTTATCTCAGAGATTAACTGGTTTCGTAATACCAATACTTTGGATATGAAGTTAAGCTATAGCTGGCTGGCTGTCTTTCCCCATACCGACTCTTTGTCATATCGTCAGAAAAATGTTGTGAAGTTAAGCTTCAGCTTGAGGATTTTCAAAATTCCATATCTGAAAAAAATATTAATTTTTAAAAGAATATAAAAGTTAAAATGCCATTGACGATAATGGCATTTCAAGTACTTTATTGAGATTAATAAAAATCTTTAAACCTCGATTTCCATTCGAGGAAAAAATACTTAAATTCCACCCACTTAAATTAACAATTACCATTTCTTTAAGTATTGTTTTTTCGAATTAGTGTTTTGCTTAACGGAAGCAAAAAGCGCTTTGTTGTTATTTATAAATATATATAGAAACGAATAAACTGCTTTTCTCTCGTACTCGATTAATAAACGAATTAATTAAGACTAGGGTTATGAATTTGGTTTCCAGCCACGTGCATATTACACAGGTTTGTGAAACTTAAACTCTAATTACAAATTTGAAATTTAAATTTGGCAACACATCGCTTCTTCTGACTTAACATGCTAAGAAATAAATCTAAGTTTAATTGCATTTCCTGGACATGGTAATGGCGAAGTGTAATCTTACCGTATCCCCGATGTTGGGCATATTTTATGAGCAATGTTTGTAACAAGCACGTGTTGATATCATATCGCCTTAAATCCGCACGCAATCCTTCTTAGCACTTATTTAATAACTTTATTTAGTGTTCTGGTGGAGTTGGGACTTGGGACTGTCGAATATGCTGCAAGTAATGGTCTTTTAAAATGCATAGTTTTATTTTTAATATACATTAGTAATATTTACTGCAAGATAAAATTTGATAAACCAATTTCGTTAGAATGTGCAAGCTATTGACTATGTGTTTTATAATGCAATCTGATCAAATGAAACAGAGAAATTAACATAAGGACAGAACTCGGTCCTAAATTTTATAGTCAACGAATCACTCATTTATTAAACAGTAAGATGTCTTTGAGAAAAGTGTTTGGTTTATTTACAGCAAAAGTCCAGGAGAAATATACAAAAATTGATCCATTTTAATGAATAGAAAAAAAAATCTACCAGTGCAATTGGAAATCAGTTACAAAACCAAAACTTGGTCTTGAGTTAGAAAATGTATTATTCTAAGAAATGAACATCAAAGCTCTTACAATAGTTTCTCAAACTTGGATACACATTTTCTCCTGTAGTAATAATACTTGAGTTATTCTCAATCTTTGGTTAGTAAGTTCGAATGTAGTCCAAAATTCTTCAAGTTTCCGGAAGAGGAAAAACCCTTCCTCCCCTGCATGAGACTGGATAACTCACCATTTGATTGGAAAATATCTGATGAAAATTCCTGACATCACAGACGCGATTTGAATCCGGGTATTTTCAACCAAAGGGTTCTACTATGCTAACTAAGCTAAGGAAACTCATGCACGCGCGCACATTCCAGATTCACAGGAAGCCCTATGTATGTACGTTTGGCTTCCTGTCAATTTGTCAAAAGTCATTTTTCCCCTAAGAGGAAAATGGGAACCACTTTCATGAACAAAGGTGAACTTCACTTTATTATGGCAAAACATGTTTATAAGAAATCTTGTATAAACTAAAATTATACACTTAAGACTTCTTAATAACTGTAGGTAGCAATAAATACAGCTTTTTATTTTCTTATTAAATCTTTAAATTTTTTATATATCAATTTGTGATCATAAGAAACAATGCCAATAACTCTGATTTTCTTCTCTATTAATACATGCGCGTGGGTTCGGAGAAACGTGCTATCGTCCTTGACATTTCCAAAACATTCACCGGTGTGCGCCATCGAAGCCTACTAAATAAATCGCCATACTTCGATCACCTTCCATCCTCTGTAATTGGGTAGCTAACTTTCTCTCTGGTCGTTCTCTGAGTCATAGTAGATGGCTCCCTCTATTTGAGTTTCGCCACCAATGCTGGAGTACCTCAAGGCTCTGTCCTATCGCTACTCTCTTCCTCGGGCACATAAATGATCTACTCACAATAACCATTATCCTATCCACAGATTTGTTGACGACAGTACTCTCCATCCATCCTAATCATTTGACAAACCATGCAGTACTCTGGTTTTCCAGGCTATAATAACATCTACAACAAGAACAAGATCAGATCTCTATACCTTTACCTCCTGGCATAAAGACATCGCATCAATAGCCCTCCTCGGCATCCAAGAAACTTTGCCTTCTCATACATTGAAGAGCCTGTTTCACGCCCAACCACCTCTTGACTATACACAAATCCCAAATCAGCCCATTTTAGAATACTGCTCAGATAATTGGGATGGAGTACCAGAAACTTCTTTGAAAATCCTTGCTGCAATCCAGAGACGAACAATTAGGCTCATGGAAGTACCTGTATTTATTGTACAAATACTTCCATGGTCATTGCACTAGTGAATTTTCGAACGTTATTCTTCCACTCTCTATTGCACCTCTTAATACAAGAGCTGCAGCTGCCCATCACCTCTTTACTGTGCAATTGCAAACACGCCGAACCTGCTTCTATTTATCGTATCTTATTCCATCCACCTTTGACCTGTAGCCTTATTCAAGAAGCACTCACAAACAGCTACAAACTGGAACTCTTCAAAAGCAAACTTCTATTGCAGTCCTCATCTGCACCCCACACACGGCACATCAGTGCTGTGTATGGGGTGCAGATTATATATATATATATAACATAATTCAAAGGGGCTGTTCAACTGCTGATACAAGATGGCTAACAGAATAAAGTAGCCTGATGAAGAAATAATTTGTCGATCATTCATGCTGAAAAGTCTAACTGATTGTTAAGCAAAGAATATTACAAAAATATATTTACAGACCATCATTGTAATCTTCGTTTTGCGTTATCCTGCTAACTAGTGTTTGACTTAGACTTAAATTCATGTCAAAAAAAGCATTATTTTGTTATTGGGTTTGATAAGCCAGTTCAACATTCACCTATTCATAAATCGTTTCAGCGGAAACCTCATCAGTGTTATCGAAGCGATTCCCACGTGATAATTCTTTCTGCTTAGAGAAGAGAAGAGATCGATGTCCAGAGGGATCACGTGAGGGATCAAATTCAAAAGATCGGATTCTTCATGTGAAACCGTAGCTATATATGAACTCTCGTAGTTGTCTGACTTGAGTCAGATTTTTCCTCCATTTATTTCACGGAGCCAGAAACAAGAAATACATGCAAGACCTAATAGGTAAATGAAGGCATTATTTTAGGAGTAGGCAATTCGATTATAATATCAAGGGCTAAACTCCCGAAATCTGAAATGCTGATGGAGCTAATGTTCTGACCACCACCACTATGTAGAGTACGCAAAACTTCGAAGAGGTTCTGCGAGTCCGCAGCATTCGAACCTAGTACCTATGCATCCACAGTGGTGAGCCTGTTAATAGCTCGGATATCTCACAAGCCAATAGGCATTCCAGATTTGAATAATTTGGAGTGAGCTAATGTAGGCAGGGCCAAGTTGTGCCCGTACACCTCTCAGCGAGAAGTACAAATCCTTAAGAGAGAAACAGTTTTTCTACCGGAAACTCGGATCGTTCATCCCGTGAACAGGCAAGTCAGTCAGTCAGAAAAATACGCAATTAACAGACATAATTACAATGGTCAAATAGCATTGGTTACTTCCTCTGTTCTGTACCTATCAATCGATGCCAGATAAGTTTAATCGACATGAGCAATACCATCTTCCTGGATGGTATTACTCAATTTTTGGATACATGAAGTAGTCCAAAGAAATTGTTTGCATATCTAAGCCATGCAATGATTACTTTTACTTCCATTTCTTCATTAAAGACCCAACGCTTCTTTTCGAGGAGGTACAACTTTAAGGCAGTTATTCCACAGAATCGCCGCTAGGCAGTATAATAGAGAGAACCCAACGGTAAGACTTTGAGGTCTTCCCGTCGGCTAGCAGATAGTCATGCTGCCATTAGTATTTTGTCGGGTGTGCAGACGAGTTAGGTGAAGTTTTTCAGGTATAGGACTCCGTACGAAATGTGTTACTGTATTTTTCTTGTCCCTCCCAATAGCAAATTAACTTAAAATAACCACCATGAAAATTCATGGAAGAGATACAGATTACATGCAGACAAAGGCAGTTTCCCCTTCCAGATTCACCTCACAAACATACGAAATCTAACTCCAACCTAATATAATATCCTCCTCCACTTTGCAAAACTACAATACCTTTCCTAACAAACTCAAATCCTGTTTCTATAAGCGATATACCCCAACTGTTTGACTGTTTTCCTTTTAAAACGTATTCTTGCCCATATCATCTTGATGTACATGATACGGTTTCCAATTTAGAATCGCTTCTTTTTTATTTTCTTTAGTTCCAAAAACTTCCAGGCTCATCCTACCAAATTTATTTGTTGTCTCTATTGGTCTCCCAGTGCTAGTAACCATGCTGACCTTTCAGAATTGCTTTCTTCAAAGCTGATATTCTGGTTCTATGAAAGTTAATCGGAAGACAGTTTGACCGAACGACAATTCATGGAAAAAGCAATTCGCCGAATTTTAATGAAGACCATTAATCGAATAATTCATTGCAAAAGGAAATAATCTAAATGCAAATCACCGACAATTTAGATGAATTCCTTTCATAATTCATTGAAACAGTAATTTTCTTGCGAATTTTTGCGTTAAAGTGTTCAGTAACAATACCTAACATTATCCGAGATGCAGACAATATGCAGGACGGGACGTCTAATAATTGTACTATTATTATACCAATTATTGTAATTATTATACCAATAGTACATCTGGACCGTGGGTAGGCTACGATTTTTTTTTAATTTTTTATCTATTTTATATTTTTTGTAATTTTTATTTATTTTTACATAGCCGCAAATCCTGCTCTAGAGACCAAACATGGAACTTTTAAAGTCACTGCAGGCCTCCAATAAGCAGGGCGACGGTATCACACCTGGCGATGAAAATCATCTCCCACCCAAAATAGTGCTGTTTCAATGTGTAGATGATGATTTTCTCTAGACAAAAAAGTCCTACCTAGTTCGAAATCAGAATGGTTAAATTACATATTAGTATAATTTTTTTTTTAAAAAAAACTTCATTCAGCTTAAGAAGAATTATCAATATTGTTTCGAAAAACCACTTTGAGAAAATTTTCTGATAAAAATAAATCAGCTTGAATTAAAGCTGAACCGCGCAGATAACTTCAAGTACATTTCTCAAATCCGAAAATTTATGACTTACACAAAATCAAAGTTATTTAAATTATATACATTTGTCTGTTTTTTCTGAAGAATGAAACTCTTAGAACAATTTTTCTTGGTTTTCAGTCTTCCTACCGCTGTCTTTTATAACATTTTCCTTTAATGAATGCCTTAAAGAGTACATTCTACCAGTCTTCAAATCCAATATTAACAAGTTTCTTCTTCCTGCCCAAGAAACGATCTTCTCTAAATATGAAAGACCAAATTTATGGTTTCACTACACTTCTATAGCAACTAACTTCGATGGATAAAGGAAACGTGCAGTTGTCTAGGAAACCTGGAGATATCTTAACCTCATTATAGCATCGAGAAAATGATAGAATTAATAATCTGAAATATAAGAACAGTAGTTTGAAGTAGGGATGCGTTCTTCATTAAAAATATGATTTTTTAAAGTAACGTGCACATATTATCTTAATGTGCCATGCGAGGGTTTCAAACTTCGAATCGCTTCTTGATCTCTAAAAACTTCCAGGCTCATTCTACGAAATTTATTTGTTCTCTGTTGGTCTTCCAGTGCCAGTAATCATGCTGACCTTTCTGAATTGCTTTCTTCAAGGCTGATTTTCTTGTTCTATGAAAGATTACCTAACATAATACCTAACATTATCCGAGATGCAGACAATACGGAGCGTGTAATAATTATTTGATTATATTTTAGAACATTATTCTCTACGTTTACATTTTTTATGTGCTTTCTACCCACGAATGATTATTATTAAATCTATAGTACCGTGGGTAGGCTAAGAAATGTTTTTCTATTTTTTTTATCAATTTTATATTTTTTGTAATTTTTATTTATTTTTTACATAGTTCACAAACCCTGCTCTAGAGACCAAACACGGAACTTTTTCAAACCACTTCAGAACTTCAGTAAACAGGGTGGTAGTCTCCCACTTTGAGATACTGTTGTTTCATTGTGTAGATGGCGATTTTTCTCTAAACAAAAAGTTCTTTCTACCTAGATCAAAATTATGATCTAGATAGAAATCATAATCAGAATGGTTAAATGTTAAAATAGATATTAAGTATACTTTTTTTTTTAAAACTTTCATTCGGTCGAAGAATTATCAATATCGTTTCGAAAAACCTCTTTGAGAAAATTTTCTGATAAAAATGAGTCAGCTCGAACTAAAGCTGAATCTCGCAGATAATTTCAAGTACATTTCCTAAATCGGGAAATTTATCACTTACATAAAATCAGAGTTATTGCAACCTGTACATTTTTCTAAACATATACATCTATACTGAGTCACATTTTTCGTGACTCAGTATAGATGTAAGTAACTTTCTATTTCACTAAAACAAACAGTAATTAAGTGTAAGAAAAAAAATAACATCGAAGGATAAAGTAAACATGCAGTTGTCTAGGAAAAATGGAAATGTTTTAACCTGATTATATCATGAATAAAAATCTGAAGATACTGAAAACTGTTTGCAACAAAGTAAATCGTCTGTGAATCTAGCAAAGAAGAAAGCTTATACCTAATAGTATTGTAACAATTTGTACACATGAACTTCCACTCTTATGATTTTAGTGGTTCAAATGATGCATTTCCGTTAGTCAAGAAGAGGGGAAACAAAAAAAGAATATACAATTGATTAGAGAGCATAACCGAGAGGGTTTTCGTCCGGAAATGCCGAAAAAAAAATCTTAATTGCGCTGTAATTTAGAGATCGAATATGGAACGTAATACATTCTGTTCTCATCGAAATTTAGATGTAAACTAATATTAATTTATTTTCTAAAATAGTTTTCCTTTTCTTTCTCATCCTTTTTTTATGTAGATAAAAAATTGAAATTACATGTTGGTAATTTTATTGCCGGTCACATAAAACTTTGTTTGTAAAAAGTTAGGGAAGCTGAACTATGTGTAGGCATCGGGTAATCAGATGGATGCAAATATATGGAAGAGAAATGATTAGCATAGAAGAGACTGGGCTGAAGGACAGTAATCGGTAGAAGTTTGGCACCAGTAAATCTCTCGAGCTTCCCACCTTTTCAAGGAAGTGTAAGTTCAGCGGAAACCTCTTTTTCATTGTAATGAACGCATCAGAGGAATCTATCAAAATGAAAAATACGACGTTAAACTATAGTGAAATATATTTATGGGCAGTGAGACAAATGCGATCGCTGCTTCATAATGATTTTCGCTATTTTTATGAAAACAGAATTGTTTTCTCTGAAAATCATACTCTCTTTAATATTTGTATTTAGTGTAAATGTTTGCTTGAAACAATATTAATATTACCTTTACAGCACTTTTTTCTTGAAGAACCGTCATTATTAAAGTCCTTCAAGAACACGCTTCTTACAAACGTGATCTTTGCTCAGTATTCTTGAAGAAAATGTGCTTGGAACAATCTAGAGAAAATGACAGAATTAGTAACCTGAAATTTAGGAACAGTTGTTTGAAATAGGAATACATCCTTTAATAAAAATGTGATTTTTTTAACGTAACGTAAACAGCTTATTAAAATGCATCAAATATGGTTAAATTTCTTTTATTTCTTTTCCTGTTTTGGATAAAAAAATTATGCCATACACAGACTATTTTTTTTCTTATTTTGAAGCAATTCGTTCTCGCTATCGTACCCATTTGTTTGGCATTATTTATTTCTAAATAATGTCTAAATATTTCTAATTTTCTATGCTCTGTTTTTCATTTTGCTTTTGATTTTTGTCTCAAAGTTGATGCATTTCAAACTTTTAGTTCTTTTAAAATATAGAAAATATGGTTTGTCCCAGAATCCGTCTTTATATTTGTCTACCTACTGGAAATAAGTTTATTACTTAGAAAATGTAAACTTGAAAGTTTCCCCACTCTATTATATCAGAATGTATTGAAGTCGCTTTGGCTCCGTGTACGTTATTCGAACATCGTTGGCTAGCAACGTCAAGCTTAAAGAAACACGGAATAAGTTAGAATGCAGGAAAGTGCACAACTTGATTGAATGATGAGTTCTTATTTCTTCAAAATTTCGGAATACAGCAAGCCATTCATCACATGTCTCTTCCCATTTATTTAAATGTCTCCCCCCTTTGAAATAGTAGAAAGTTCATTTTTAAGTACCAAAATGCATCCGATTTTATTCAGATTTCGACAAAAGTAAGCAATTAAAACTGTAAAATGGATTTGGTATCTGTTTACATAAAATTGATTTTTTTCTGTATTTCGTATTTATAAAGAGAAAAATACGAACACTATTAGATATATTAGAATTAAAACGAGAATCAAATTTCAATTGGTTTTTCCATAACATTTATATAATTTTTGTTTATTAGATTTATATGAAAATATCATTGTTATTTATATAGAATAAAGGTAACATTCTTTGAGATGCTTTTCATTTATAAACCCAAATAATTATAAATAGACATTTTTTCTCATATTTCCTAAAATATAAAGTAATTCTTTTAACGTAAACATTTTCAATGGTTTATCTTTAAAATGTTGACAATTATATTTGTGTTCAGAACAAACAAAAAAAAAAAGAAAAAGAAATAAATGGTTTACTAGGGATATTTGGTAAAATGCAACAAGTCATTTTTTATGGGGTTCCCATCCATGAACGGTTATTGTAAGCCTATAGAATATTCATATCGTGGGTGGGGTGAAGATTTTATTTTCATTTTTATTAAATATATATTATATTTTTATTTATCCACGAGGTTAGCCTAGTCATGTGCGCTTCGCAACCATATGCCTGGGGAAGGACTGTTCAAGGTTCGATTCTCGTCGGAGACGTGAGGAGCTGAAGGCTCTTCCTCAGCCATAGCCAAGTTAGTCGGTCTTGGGCGTGGACAGTAGGGTTTTTCTCCCCAGTTTATCTGGGGTTTTTCATCCTGCAAAGCAGGCAAACCGGCCTTGAGAACTCAACACCACAGCGGACATAGGATACACCGTGACGTAGGGCTGACCATCCTATTCTGTGAACTGTTTAGGTCGATGATTAATAAACCCTCGACACTCAAGGTGAAAAAGGAAGATGAGATACGTTATATTTTTGTTTATTTTTATATAGGCCAGAAACCCTACTATAGAGACCATGAATGTTTTTCGCTTCTTGCCTCCAATAAGCGTGCAAGTGGTCGCTCACGTGTCAACAAAGTTTATCTTCCATCTAAAGACAATCACAAACATCCATGCCCACGGCAGGATTTGAAACAGTATCCAACGATCCAAATTTCCTGTTCTTGACCGTTGTCCACATTATGAGCAAGGAAAAAATATTTCTCATGCCTTTTCACAGTGTCATTTACACTCACGAAACTTGCTTTCTTTCTCCTAAGATAAAGGTATTATCAGACAATATTATTGTCATTGTTTCACTGTTAGTTATATAGATAATCCTAAATTTGTCATAAAACAGCTCATAGATTTAAGTGAAAAAACACTCATAAATTTATATTCGTACATTATTAAGAATTATCAAAGGAAACAATTGTGGCTTAAGGTAAAAGAGGTTAAGCTGCTATAACTAGTCTCTGGACGAAAGTGACCAAATATATCATAACGAAGATTACTAAAGGTTGAACTACATTTTTTTTTTATAATCACGAAAACCTTTTTATTAAAAGTGTAGCATAAAATAAATCACGAATGAAATAAGCTTACCTGTTTACTTAGGATGATTAGTACATATCCATGACCGAGTGTTTTTCCCTTTGCTGAAAAACAGATTACATCTGTCGTCTCGTCTTTTACATGTCTCTTTCAAGAAGAGTTAAGTTGGTCTTAAACGAAGAAAAACATGTCACCCCCCCCCAAAAAAAAAAAAAAAAACACTGGATATCCTGAGATTTTCTGTGGCAAAACTGTTAACGTCAACATGCACAGTTTTTCAGTCAGCACCCAATGAGGACGGATCTCTCATGTAGAATGTCCTCGCATCCCCAGAGGGATAGAATTACCTCGCAAGGAACGAACGAATGAGCAAACAATGCGTTATTATTATAACACATCCAGGGAGTCCAAAGACTCATCAAGGGAGGGTACCTGCTCTACAACTCTCCGTCTCCACCACTCCACTAACCGCAACTACCTTCATCTACACCAGCGACATCTACCGCCAACCACCATCACCACTATTATCACAGACAACCACAAACATCCATGCCCACGGCGGGATTCGAACCTGCAGCTTTTTGGCTGGAGAGCGGATACGCTAACCACACAGCCAACCAGGCCGGTTAAACATGCCATTATTAATAATAAAGCTGACTCTTTACTAATTATATATGAACCATTCCTTAAAGTTGTCAGTAGCATTGCAACGGAGCTTCTGTTCATCAATTAGGATTTGAATTTACAGAATTTTAATGCTTTTCATATGTTTTTATAGTTCTTGAAGATTTCCTTTCGACATCCTCGGACCTTATGACGCTTCCCCATTCCAAATATTCTTGAGACTAATGATAGGCTTTAGCATTTCGTTCCTTTAGGTATTTTCTCAATATGCCAGTCATCGATTAGATATATTTTGTTTATTTCTTTGTTCCTAGGCATAGCAATATCAATTTCAAGACTTCTCCACTGGCATATGAATGTCCAGTGGGATATTTAATGGTCTTCAACTTCAAGTCGAATATCGCACATTTTACATGACATTGTAAACTCCGTTTTTCGTAGAGTTTTTTTCTTCTTACGGAAACTTCTTTGTATGCATGATAAAAAAAAAAATCTCCGCCATAAACTTCCAGCCATCCGTAGTTTGATATGTTCCCTGAACCACTTCTTGGGAAAAGGTCCACTACCACTGATCAACATTTTACTGAAGCAACTGAACTTGTTAGATTCAAATATGAGTCTAACAAGTAATTTGAGTATAAACTCAAATGACTTACCGAAATGTTGGGTAAACAGCCCCATCAGAATTTCTCTTGGTAAGAATTACGTGCATGTTAAAAACATTCTGTTTTAGTGTCTTCTGTACGATGTTAGGCCTGATTTATAAAAAATTGATATTTTTTTAGATATATGAGCAAAACTTTGCCATACAGGATACTTGTTGTTCAACTGTTGTTCGGTGTGAGACCCCCTCCTTGTGTATTGGAGGCGTAAAGTGGCTGAAAAGTTCCATGTTTAGTGTCTAGTGCAGGCTTTCGGGACAATGTAAAAATAAAAATTACAAAAATTATATAAAATTGATAAAAATGGGAAAACAAGTCCTTTCCCACCCACGGGACAAATGTAATATAGGTTTAGTAATAACCTTTTGTATGTGGTAAGCACATAAAAAAATAATAAAAAAACCGGTTAGCCCAACTTAACCAACAGCTTCGAATCCCAGTGTGACATAGATTTTTGTAAATGTCTTTGGAATGCTTAAGTGTCTTTAAAACTTTCAACGTTTGGTCAGGGGTTTCAGATTGTCTAACCTCATCCCACCCACGGTATTGATGTACAATAGGTTTTTACAACCGCCCATGAGTTGGATTCACATAAAGATAGGCAAGGAACAAGAAATGATTTTTATGTGCTTTCACATAAAAATTCGAGAAGCACGATAAGTGAGTTGTTCACACATCTTACTTTCGAATTGGGAGAAAAATCTTCATTGATATGAGATGACCCCAAAAATAGCGTAGAAAATAAAGTTTTCCTAAACTGCTCTGAAGAAATTTGTATAGACTAGGAAAAGCATAAAATGGAATCGCGAAGTAATTCTTAAATAATATCAGTGTTAATTATAAATATTAGAAAATTAGTTATTTAAATAGAAAATAGATTTAAGGATAAAGTTATTATTTGTCCGTACGCGATTCTAAATCGATTATTCATGATTTTTTGTAAATCACACGTTGAAAAACAATCAATAACCTTGACAAGACTGAAAATGCAGATAAAAATGGTTGCTGTCAATTATTCAAATTTAAACTGACATTAGGAACATTTACAAATTAAATCGAAGATCTCTAAATCTTTTAATAAGCATGACAGAGGTTCTCATATTAAATAAAAAAATCTTAATAACGCCGCTGTGTTGAGAATAAAGTATTGCTTATTTGGTAAGAAAAGAGATGAGATTTTTTTTTAGAAAAGAATAAAAAATCTTAGTCATGAATTAAAAGTGAAACATTTTGCATAAAATGCAACACAGTTTATCATTTCGTTAACATTTCTATTCCTTCAAGGATTGCTTTGATTAAGTTAGCAAAAATATATAGATTTTTAGAAACTTTAAGTTATCATTCCCCTATTTTTCTCTTCTGAATATAAAATTGAAATACCTCGAATTGAAAAACGTATCAGACAGATATTTTCAATTGTTGCGTGCATTCCAATGCACATTTTATATTTCAGACTAGACAGGGTTTATTTTTCTTGCTAGTAAATAATATCATCATCGGGGGGGGAGTAGGACGATCTCTTCCAATGATTTTTCTGGTGTCACAAGAGTTTTTATGTCAGACCAGAATATATTTTAAGAACTAAGAGCAAACTCTCGGATCGAAAGCCCAGATACTCGTTCTCTACTGCTGCTTCTTCAGAAAGAAAAGTCATTTGTCATTTCTTTAATAAGTTTGCGTGCTGCGGTAACAGCGACATGCTTCGATCAGGTAGTGATGACGGATATTTGCAGTAGATGATGGACTGACTCGGAATTCGAAATGAGCTTTATCGAGAATCTGCAGAGACACACAACTTAACTCTTTCTTCCGGGTAAAGTGAATCTGCAGCAGATTTAAGATGAGATCTGATCTTATTCCCACTGATGTAAGAAATACATTTTTTCGATATTATCAGATGGAAGGTTTTGTTTTTGTTCCTGTTTTTGTTGTTTCATTTCTTTTACGATTAATTTCAGGAAGGAAACTTCTTCCTGGGACTGTTTTAGATATTTCTTTTCTGGAATATATGACTTTTATATATTATGAAGAAATGTTTATTTTCATTGAATGTTTGGTAGAGATCACGCATATTAAACATTACATCGGAATGGGATTCTGTGGGCGGATTGCTTAGAGAGAGAATCAAAGATTCCACTCAATTATAACTGATCATTGTAAACGGTAGTCTGTTTGGAGAAAGATCATTAATCAGAAGTCTCACGCATCAACATAACATAAAATAAACTTGTTTTGTATTGAGTAGACACACGCACGTTCCATCAAGCGTATTCCTCCCACACAGTTCTAGGAAAACTGGGATGATACCTGATGATTATCTCTGCTATGCTTGGAATGAATGCTGTAGTTACGTTCCGTAGGAGTTGCCAGAAGTTCAATAGGCTGCGAATAAAACTTACCAACTTGTCTTGTAGCAAACGAGGAACTGTGTTCAAGTTGTCGTAACTGCTTTTGTCAGGACTTGGGTCTGTTAAAGGGATTTTCTAACTTCTACATATCTCTGATGCACAGTAAATCCAATGATTAACCGAGGAGAGTAGTATGGGTGTCACTAGTAACCAGATCAAGATAAGATAACGAATCGTGACTTCATTGGTTGATAAGATCATTGACGTCATTGTTTGTGATTCTGTGCGTGACGACATGAGTATGGAATCCTTGGAATTTCGCAGGGTGACGTTATTGACGTCACATTGTGTGTTTTTTGTTCGCGTATGGAATTGTGGGTGATGGTTACAGATAAGATATATTATGGAATATTTGGAATTTCCGTGGAGGACCCATCTGTCAGTGACATAACGTGTGTGTTTTGGTATGCGTATGGCATTCTGCGTAATTGTTTCCGTATGGTATTGTTAGTGATGTTTAGAGGTAAGATAGAGTATGGAATCATTAGAATTTTCCTTGGAGACAAATGTGTCAGCGACATAACGTTGTGTCTTAGTTTGTGTGATGGTTAGAGTATGGAATACTGGGGATATTTATTCACGTGTTGGGGTCTTTGGTTCGATTGTGGAAGTGTTGGGAAATATTTGTCTATGGGTGGCAGCACGAATTTTCCAATATAAGTGTGTGGTATTTTCTGTTATTGATTATGGGAATTTTTAGTTTAGAGTCAAGAGATGGCATCAGCAATTAGACATTTTCTAAATAATTAATTACAGGCTATCACTGGTGTCCCCTCACCCCCCTCAAGCACACACATTTGTTTTTCTTTCATGTTCACATGTTCTAAATAATTAATTACAGGCTATCATTAGTGTCCCCATCCTGCTGTCCCCCCCTCAAAGACCCATCCACCCACACAATTTTTTTTTTATTTCATGTTCACTTCTAAAATAATTAACTACTGGAATCGCACTTTTACTGCTTTTTTTTTCTTTCATGTTTTTCTTGTCAATAGGTTGTAGTTAAACATTTTCTAAAATAATTAAGAAGTGGAATCTCAGTTAGAAATTCTAAGCAGAATAAATATTCGTAAATATGGAGAACACGTCAACGATACCTTAATTGTTCATTTAAATTTCCAAATACACATTTATTTGACTAAAATATAAAGTATATTATCAATGAAATTAGAACATACTGTATAATTACCTAGAAATATTTCACAGGATTTGTCTATCTTGCTATTTTCCTGAAGAAAGAAAAATTCCAAAGGGTTTTCGGTTCGCTCATTTTTTTTTACTTTACGGGATACACAAAACAACACAACACACACACACAAGGTCTGAAAGAAGGAATTGCGGTAAATAACCTGAAAATGCAGTTGACTCTTGTTCCTTATAGGTTTCCGTCCGTTTCCTTAAAATCATTCGCATTGTGGCTCATGGTTATGTTTTTCGACTTAGTGACATCATTGGAAGTAAAGTCACCGCTATCCTCTTCTGTTAATTTTTCACAATGTATTGTGACATATTGTACTAAGACTTCGTAATTTTTTTTTCTTTTATGTTCACATTTTCTAAAATAATTAACTATTTCTTTTGGTTTTTCTAAGGGAAAACTCATTTACTGAATTTTCCCTTAGCCACTCGCTTGAAAGTGTTTAAATGATGTAACGAACGATTCACATTAAGGATATTTGAAGTTCACTGTGAATTCTCAGTTTAACGAGTTTGTGCTGTAATTTCATTTAGCGGGCCTTTAGAAAATGACTCAACTACTGCTAGTGTTCCATTGATCATTGAAAGATACTTCTGCCATATTTATGAAGAGCTATTTAATATATATTTTATGGGATTTCCGCAGTAATTGACTGTACTTTAAATATTTTCCCGAAATCAAATTGATATAGCCTAACAAAGAAAATGTTTTAAGACCTTTAAACTTGAAAGTTGTTTAATTGAAGAAAAAAAAAAACGACTCTGATCATTCTTCAGTTTTGAATAAGTAATCCAGGGAATACAAACAGACATGACTCGAATGTGTCGTACTAACAGATCCTATGAGATTCATCCACATATTATTTAATTAGATAATATTCAAAATTAAGTGGATATTGAATACTACATTATTTCTTAGCCGAATAAGAAACTCAAAGATAGGATATCTAATCTAAGAGTTTCATGCATGCCGAATATAGAAAACCATATAAAGTTCGGAGAGACAAAGCGTAAGCCAACACCTGGTAGTGCAATGCTAGGCAACTCGTAGTAAAGGTGGAGTAGGCTCTCCAATGACTGTCTTTAGTATTTACTCATAATGTGAAACACAGCTCCTAGCAGATGTATTATTATTCTACATTATGAGAGAAGGTCACTGCCCAGACCGGTTTCGACCTATGTATAGGTGAAGCGGGTTCAAAAAATTAGGCGATCCTGAAAGATCGCCCATCTCAGCGTTGTTCCATTCAGTGACAGGCTCACCCTGTCACCGAGAAGAACTTCTCAGTATAGGGTCTACCCAGTGGCAGGCTCATCCCACCACCAAGTAGAGCCATAATCTCAGCGGTGGTCCCACTCAGAGACAAGCAAAAACCTATCCCCATAATGCAGAGCCTCTCAGAACCCAAGCCTAACCCACACTGGTTTCAACGCTTTATGTATAGGTGAAGCGGGCTCTAAAAATAAGACGATCCAGAAAGATCGCCCAACTCAGCGTTGTTCCACTCAGTGACAGGCTCACCCTATCACTGAGAAGAACTTCTCAGTATTGGCTCTATCCAGTGGCAAGCTCACCCCACCACCAAGCAGAGCCATAATCTCAGCGGTGGTCCCACTCAGAGACAGGCAAAAACCTACCTCCAAGCGGAGCCTCTCAAAGCCAGATCCGCCCCGCACCAGTTTCCACCCTCATTGGGGTCTCATCAGTGAGTAGGTAGACCTAAATGTGATACTAAAGTTCTTAAAAGAACTGGGAGATGGATTGAGTCCTTGACTCTTTATCCCGTCATCTGAATGAAGAAAATCTGTGTGGATGGGGTGTTATTGAGTTAAAAGCTGTAGTCATGGTTGGGTAACTGCAATAGCCGAGCCTCAGTTAAAACTTCACTGGCTACAGCATTGCCATTCGTTACTCTGGAAGTACTAAAAAGGACTCTTATAACCTCTCATGGAATACTAAAAAGTCCTTATAAGGACTGGCTAAAAGGGGCGAAGCAAGAATGCTTTTCATCTTCCCCGTTATCTGTTGAGGACCGTGTAGGGATAAGGTGTTATTGAGCTATTAAAGCTCTAGTCATGGCAGGAGGGTAACAGCAATAGCCGAGCCTCAGCGGTGATTATTACCCACAAAGGGTAATAATCACCGCATCTCACCTGTAATACTAAAGTTCTTAAAAGAACTGGGCGATGGACTGAGTCCTTGACTCTTTATCCAGTCATCTGAATGAAGAAAATCTGTGTGGATGGGGTGTTATTGAGTTAAAAGCTCTAGTCATGGCTGGGTAATGGCAATAGCCGAGCCTCAGTTAAAACTTCATTTGCTACATCATTGCCATTTGTTACCCTGGAAGTAATACTAAATTATAGTCCTTATAAGGACTGGCTTAAAGGGGCGAAGCAAGAATGCTTTTCATCTTCCCGTTATCTGTAGAGGACAGTGTAGGGATAAGGTGTTATTGAGCTATTAAAGCACTGATCATGGCATGAGGGTAACAGCAATAGCCTAGCCTCAGTTAGGACTTCATTGGCTACAGCATTGCCATCCATTACCCTCCAAGGGTATTGGATCACGCGTTTTAAGTAATACTGTTAAATTGTGAATGAAGCTATGTTATGTAATTTATTATTTTTCATTCACATTTAACATTGCTTATTAAATATTAATCATGGTTTATATAAAATTGTTTATTATTCCTTAATTAAGAATTACTAATTAAATATTTACTCAAAATCTGACTTGCTATTAACTTATAAAATAATAATATGTTTAGAATTTTGTGTAACTAAATATATATGGTGTAACGTAAAGTGTTAATTTATATTTAACTGTATACGTAATCAAAAAGTTAAAGAAGTAGCTTAAACATTCTGTTGTTTTTATTTGTGAAATATTTAATGTTATGTAATCACTCATGAATAATAATAGACCATAAATTACATTAGCGAAATGTTTACGTGCAGTCTGTTGTCATGGAGACGCACGCGTAAACAACCACGAGTGGAGTAGAGCGTGGCGTTCGAACGTAAGGTGGGAGTGAAGGTCAGATATAGATAGAGATATAGAGAGGAGTGAAGGTCATAGAAAAGAGATAGAGAAGATTTATTTAGAAGGAGGAGAGAGTTTTGCGGAACCAAGATTATATAATCCTCAGGGCAGAGATTTATGAGTATAGTGTTCGGAAGTGAACCTATAAGTAGTGAAACATAAAGTTTAATGTTATAAGCGAAATCTGCTGTTGTTATGAAGAAAGGTTGATGCCGTAATCAGATAAAAGGAAACTGGACAGTCAATGCGAAAATTCTGATTAGTTCCAGTTAATCTGGATTACGATTAAATTCTATGTTGCCCTAGGAAAAGGTTATATTGGTTACTTGGAGAAAAGTGAACAGGAAAAGATATTAGTACCTAATTACTGTTGTTTGGAATAGTGAAGTGCGACTTACAGTAATACAGTTTAAACTATGGAGAATATTTGTTGTGTGTGTTCCGCTAATGTTAATTAAGTTAATTCATAAGTGCTCTCTCAATAATTTGATGTATTGAAGAATTTGTCTGGTAAGAGTAGTTGTATAAGTTTCTCTATTCTAGCATTAACTGTAATATACCTCCGATGCTCAAGGTCCGGGAATATATTTGCTTGGAATATAGCTTACGTAGTTTATTGCCTGCTGTGAATATAAACATTGAGCTGATAGATTTGTGAAGACTGCATAAAATGTGAAATTGTTATATTAACTTGAGAGAAGAAGATTTGTGTTTTTGGGACTGTGAATAGTATATGAAAGTTAGAACATTGAATTAGCATCTGTGACCTAAGAAGATGTGTTAAGTTAATTGTATAGTTCCATTTTAAAATAGAGTTCTTGTATTTGTTAACCATATCATATATTAAATGTTTTATTTTGTTGATCTAAATATTGTGTTTGCCTGAATTCCTCATTATTGCACCGTTCATAAATATTCGAGTCTTGCGGGAACCCCAAGTAAAAATGATAATAGATGATTCGGCCTAATGAGATGACTGTTAACTTAATTTAGAACTGATCCTACTATTTATATAGACTAATCTAAGAATAGGGTGGCGCAGTATAAATATAAATTTCCCTACTTTTGGATCGGTGATCATTTCGTAATTAATTGTATTATTCATAAAAGTGACTTGAAACTAGATAGATTTAGAACACGACAGAAAGGAGTCGTCACGACAATACTAAAGTTTCAGAAGTCAAAGCTTATTTCTTAACTGTATCATTCGCCAAAAGGTGAACAAATATAATTACTGCAATAAGAGCCAACAGGCTTCACTTCGGCGAAGTAAAATATTCGAAATTAAGTGGATATTGAATACCACATTATTTCTTAGCCGAATAAGAAACTCAAGAAACTCTTAGATTGGATTAGATTAAAAAATAAAAAAACTCTTAGATTAGATTTCCTATCTTTGAGTTTCTTATTCGGCTAAGAAATAATGTGGTATTCAATATCCACTTAATTTCGAATATTTTACTTCGCCGAAGTGAAGCCTGTTGGCTCTTATTGCAGTAATTATAACTTGATAATATTAGTTTTTAATTAGATACCGCACTGCAAATTTTAGAAACATTTCAATCATTGTAAGGCTTTTTCTGGAGTATGTTGTGGGTAGAAAAGGACAACATTCTTAGACATCTTGCACTTTATCTCTTAAACAGATACCAATAGGGAAAAAGAAGAAAATGCATATATGTCAAGTGAGTTTATTAGAAAAGCTAAAAGATGGAAATTGTAACTTGCGATACTTCAGAAACATTGCAACTTCAAGTAGTAAGAGATAAGCAACAAATCGAATTATTAATAATAATCATATTAGTGACCTGTTACCTAAAACAGAATATCTCTAAACAGTATAGAAATTAAAATTAGTTGTCTTCTGTAGAGATAATTAAATACACGCTGATATTAATTATTATAACCACACAGAAATTAGAGAAAATCAATAAAATACACTGTTTGGAAAGAAATCAATGGACACCCCCCCCCATGGGAAAGGAGCATCGTTCCATATAATGAGTCACGTGTTTGTTTAAATTGGAGGAATCTGATGCTTCAAATCAGTGCAACTATGTCGGGGTGAAATCGTTGCAAGAAAGGAACTGACGTAGTTTGAAAGAGGCGTTGTAATAGGACAGCATGTTGCAGGCTTACTGTTTGCCCAGTTGTTGAAGAATTCGCCATACCAGTTCAACCATCATTGATACCATACTGAGATGGAAGCGCAGGGAGTCAACTGCAAGTGCTACCCGCAGTGGACGACTCACCGAATGTGATCGTAGGGTGCTACGAAGGATAATATATAAAACCCGCCATTCATCGGCTGATACTTTGAACGTGCTGGTCCGATAATCGACTGGAAGACTCATCTGCAGAAAAACATTCTAAACCGAGGCTCACAACATGGACGAGTGTAGATGAGGTTGAAAGTTGGTGAAAGTTTTTTTTACTATAGAGTGCGTAACTATGAAATTCGGAGGTGGCGGGGTGATGGTGAGGTCCGGTTTTGACTCATTCACCTAACTCAACGGTTCTTATTTTAGTATGTTATTGTTAGTATATTATAGTTGACTTTTCGTTTCACTTGTGTGTGTGTTTAGATCTATGAAAAAAAAAATACACGTACTTTATGAATAATGGCTAAAACTTGAAGACAGTCATGTAATATTAAAAGAAAAAAAAATCCGTTTCATAATTAATTTTTTTTTTCTCCAAGAGAAAAAAAATCCAAGAAATTATATATTTCTCTCATTGAGTATTAATTGTTTTCAGTTTGTATAAGATTAATATTGGTTAAGAAAATGCAAGCAAATAAGATTAATAGAAGAACAAATGAAACGTTCTATTCAAACACGATTATAAAGATAATTTATGTTTCTAGACTGATAATTAAATATTCACCAAATGCTCGTAGAAACGTTTCATCTGCTCTCTGGTATTCTTTCTGGTGAAGCTGTTTCCAACTTATTAATTCTTATCTTTTGTAATAGAAACATGCATGTTTTATTTTCCTTTGTTTTTCTTCTTCAAGTATCATTTTTTCGAGAGCTTCTTTAAGCTTCGTGTGTGTGATGAAAACATGCTTATGTGCAGGCCCGGCCCAAGATGTTTTTGCGCCCCAAGTGCAGAGCCTTTGGGGCGCCTTTTCATATTAAATTTACATACATTTTTACAAGGCGTTTTTCATGCTTCCGATACCATGCTTACATATCGATTGTTCTGATTCATATATTTAATAATCTAAAGGTTATAAAAAATTAATATACATAATAATAAGATTAAAATATCGCTAATAATAAAAATAACAAATGAATATAGTTACGTTGAATTCAAATTTAAAGTCACATATATATTTACAAGAATATCTGTTTTCGGGCTTTTGCAGATGTAAAGTTGTGAAGTAGATTTTCAAATTTGAGTTTTTTAAGAACATCGTGCTCTATAGAGATAGGTGTCAGTCGCCCTTGACAAGAAGTTGATCTCAAATAATTTTTAATAATATTTAATTTAGAGAAACGTCTTTAACACGAAGCTACAGTTATTGGGAGAGTTAACATGATTCTCAATGCAACTGCCATATTAGGAGCAAAATCATTTGGCACAATTAATTGCAACACATCTAATGGTGTCCAATCTGATTTTATTCAAGTGGACAGTGCTGTTATTTCCTCTAACATTTCCGAGCCATCCAAGTCAGTCTCAATGATGTCATTAGAGTTTGTTAATGATGCTTATAGATCCAAACATTTTTTTAAAAGTTCATCTTTAGAAAGGTTTTTTTTTTTTAATTTATTTACATCATGTAGAAAACTGAATAGATTACTGTGGTTATGTAATTCCATAACTCTTTCTTCTATGGAAATGATTACTACGTCATAGACATAGAAATAAAATTCTAATCAATTAGGGATTCATCAGGAGCAGAGTTAAACGTTTTTCGTTGGGGGACGAATACGATTCTTTACGGAGAAAAATGGTTGGACCTCTAGATCTACGGCAATTTTTTGGCCTCTTCTAGACATTCATCAAATACAATGTCTGACCGACATTTCTTTAGGGTTTCTAGGGTTTATTTTAATATATCAACAACTTGAGAAACGAAGCATCTTTTGTTTAAGTGTGAAGTAGAAATAGCATTTTAATTTTTTATGATAATTAAATCAAAATATAATATAAAACGGAATATTATTGTAATATTATTAGATATTTTTAGGGCAGTAATATTTAAAATAAAATTGTAAATATCAATCATTGTCATCGTAACGATCAAATACTTTAATCTCCGTTGCTTTCATTCTTCTAAGTTTATTTTTAACGAGTTGGGCAATTAATTCATTAAAGAGCAAACATAAATCTATGATGAATTATATGCAATCAGTTTAAATTACTCAGTTTAAATTTCTTGAGGTCGCCGAGCCTTATATATTTCAGAAAAACATTACTAATAGGATCGGAAATACAACAAGAACAATTCCACACTATGAAATAATTAAGACTTATCAAATACAGCCTTGATGATATAGTTGAAACTGACCGCTTTGGAAAATTAACTTTTTAACAAGTAGTTAACGTAAAATCACAAAATTGAGTTATCAGATGAGTTGATTTCTCTTGAAATTAACACCCCAATTTATGCAACCACAAATAACCAGAGACGAACTCTCGCTACTGATGCTGTGAGAAAGACAGGCCAAATGAGACATCTTATAAAAATGCTTTTCTTTTGCAGGAAAAGCTTGGAAACATTCTTAGAAAAACATTTCCAAGAACCTCACACTTTGTATCCCTTCCGTATATTGTTCTCTACATCTGAAGCTATTAAAAGCAGTGCTTCGTTTTATCCATTAACTGTAGAAAACGGAAAGGTAGTCGGTGACCTGAACCCTGGTCTATGAAATCCTTTTACTTTTTCGTAAAAAAAAAGTGGAAATTATTGGCTATGAATAACATGCAAATTACATAAACATTATGTAACTGCGTGTTACTATGGAGACATTTGTTCGTTTCCATGGTGATAGCTATATTTTCTAAAGGTAAATGCAGTCTTACTATTTCCTGATAAGCACGCGAAAGCTGTGGAATTATTTATCTCTTCAATCTCTTCTAAATCACTGAAACTTCTATGCTTCTAAATTTTCTAAATATCTTCTTAAATTTAAGACATTTGCTTAGTAAATTCATCTAAATTTCAGACCCCTAAATTAAATTCATCCAAACATAGAATTGTATTCGTAATGTTTTTAGGGACGTGATCATAAGTTAAAATATACAATTCTACTGTCTTTTTTACTACTCACCACGTGACCTACGCTGCAATTTTACGACCGCGACCTCCACAGTGTTAATGAAGCATAAAAAACTCGAACTTGAAACATAAACGAAAAACTCGAACTTGAAACATAAACGATCTCATTTTACGAATAATTAACAGAACGTAAACATCAGCAGCGGATGTGAGCCAAAGTTATGAGTTGTCTCACAGTTCGTGGGTCAAAATTTCGTTTGTCGTCTGTTAGAAAATTAACGGTGCTGTCATTCATTTTGATTTTGAAACTGAAATCAGATCGATAATAAAGGACACATATTAAATGAGGTGCACGCCGGTTTAGCACCAGGTATTCTTTGGGAATCAATAATACGAGAACTTCCTCCAGACTTTTCTTTATCTATAATTATTACCATGAAGGTAAGAATCACTCAGAAATGTTGATGAAGAACAGAGCCAATAATATAACGGGGTTTTATTTTGTGCCACAGTGCCTTTCAGGAACGCTGTTCAAAAAGTGTTTTCTCCAAGAAAAATCTGCTTCATAAAACTCTTGGGGGGGGGGAAGAATCGGCGAATGTGTACGTGACGTGTGCATTTCCCCATAGAATCACTTTATAGGAGATGGGCTGACGTACAAAATGTGAAATAAGAAATTGATAGTTTTGGCTACACATTTTAAAATCAGTTTATAACGCTTAATTTTAGTTTGTAAAAGTTGTACATTACATAAATCTTTTTTTTTTTTTTTCTTTCTCTTTTTTTTTTTTCGACTGTTTATTTGGACTCAGCATAGTATTAGTATTAGTGAAGAAGAAACATACAAAATGCAAAATAAAAAAAATGAAAATTTCAGAATAAGCAGTTTTAAAATAATTTTATAATATAAATATTTAATTTGTTTGTAAAAGAGATAAATTAAGTAAATAAGGATACGACAATTTTCTTTTACTCTTTTTTTTTTTTAAATAAATCTTTTTAATGAATATTTGGCAGTTTATTATTTGTGTTATTTGGCCGACTTCAATCGAAGGCTAATAAAAAAATACACTGACTTTTTTTCCCTTAAAGAAAACCAAACTGGATCACAGTTGCTTTTATTTTCCTCATACCGGGATTCATTTCTAAGAATTCCGATTTTTTTCTAAGATTATAAATCACGGACGATCACAGAAGAAATTGAAAAGCAGTGACTTCGCTTGACTGAAACTATTGCGAAGTCAAACGGAAGATTAATGATTGTACAAAGAGATCCTGCCAAGGTTTTTTCATAAAGGTTAAATGGAACTTAATGGACTAAAGTTATCTTACATTTATCTTTGTCGCTGTAATAATCTTCGCTGCAGTTGAGTAAACCAGTACAGATTGCTCTATGCAATAATGCTCAGTCTCAGTGCTCTTTTAGGAAAGTGTTTGCACAGTAGTGATTGTTTCTGTAAACAATGTTTGAATTGCTTCTGTTTGCATTCCTGTAGGGCAATGCAAACAATATGTTTGCATTGCCCTGCAGAATGCAAACAGAAAGATTTCAGATATTTGTTAAACTGTTCAGCGAAAATCTTTCTACGATTACATTACAATATAATATGCTGAGTTATTAGGTGAATACAAATTCTTGCTCTATATTAAGAATTTGTATACACACACACACACACACACACACACACACACACACACACACACACACACACACACACACACACACACACACACACACACACACACACACACATATGTAGAAAGTATTTTACCTTGGGTATAATAAATGTTAAAGATACCAAGCGCTATTTTAAACCTTGTTTTACTCCATTTCCCAAGTAAGCAAACAGACAAACAAGTCGAGTTTGCGCCTGCAAGTGTTGCAAGTCTAGCTGACCTTGCACGTAGTGCAAGACCAAGGCAACTCATGGTAAAAGTAGAATAAGCTCTGATCACTAATCTTAATATTTACCCTTAATGCAAAGCATATCTCCTGGAGGAGATGTATGGTGCTTCGTATTAAAGGCAAGGGGCCACTACCCAGACGGGTTTCGACCTTTATTGAGGTCTCATCAGTGGGAGCTAGGCTAGAAATACCAAGATTTTAGTAATACAGAGCTTATAAGTATTTTACCAGAACAAGTTACCATAAGGTGTTTTAACCTTATTAAATAAAAATCTCAGGAGGAGATATAAATGTAGAAAGTATTTTACCTTGGGTATAATGAATGTTAAAGATACAGGAGATGTGCTTTGCATTAAGAGTAAATATTAAGATTAGTGATCAGAGCTTATTCTACTTTTACCATGAGTTGCCTTGGTCTTGCACTACGTGCAGGGTCAGCTAGACTTGCATCACTTGCAGGCGCAAACTCGACTTGTTTGTCTGTTTGCTTACTTGGGAAATGGAGTAAAACCAGGTTTAAAATAGCTTGGTATCTTTAATATATATATATATATATATATATATATAATATCAATATAACATGACTGATTGACTGTAATAGCTACTTGCATAAGGCCGGGGAGTTTTTAATCCCTTCATTGGAGGTGTGCTATGTTCTATTGGATTAATCGTCACCCGGCTCACCTGCAGACAGATAGTGACAGCGGTGAGACGTACAAAGTACGGCCTCGAGCGTTTCTACTTCGATACATCTAGTGCGTCATAGTGCATTGTCCGACGGATTAGTTAATTAGTGTGAATCTCAAAGTATATGGTAGCTCTTTCATATAGTAAAGGGTCAATGTCTAATTGGCTGCGCGAATGTAGTAACAGATAGTTGTCCGAGCCGGCATGGGTTGAGAATCGGAGACGTTTTGAATGGGAATATTTTGAAATGTTGAACATGAACAAGCATCCCTTTCAGGGGATGCTCGTCTTCTTGTGGATAATACTATCGCGCTTTTATCCCTATTTACATGTATACTCCATTTTCCAGTGTCCGCCATAGTATCGAACCAATGCGCGCGCATATTAACGTATATGTGGGGTTAAAAAGGGAGAAGCGTTGCGAGACGCTTGGTATGATTCTGTCTGGTCGCTCTAGTGTGTGGGTTGGGTACCTTCGAGTGCTATAATATTTGTGGAGACGAATTCATTAAAAATTATGCCCGTGCGTATCATCATTATTATTATTTAGTAATTCTTTTATGGCAAAAATTGTTTGCCATAAAAGAATTACATAAAAGAAACTAAGTGTGCGCGTGCAGTATCATCACGACTGGGCAGCTTGTATATAGAGAATCTTCACGTAACTTGCCTTAGTACCCTATAATGCATAGCATTATTCTATACATTATCCATAATGCATAGCATTATACATGTCACTAAGGATAAGTGCTTTGCATTATGGGATACCAAGGCAAGGGATGTGAAGTCATTATCCTCTATATACGAGTTGACCAGTCGTGAAGATACTGCACGCGCAAACATATTTTGCCTACACTTGGATAAAGGATTAACCCAAGAATATAATTTCTTGGTTTAATCCTTTAATGCCTTACCCTAATGAACACTTCAACAAAACCGTTAATCGATTTTCCAAATAAGGCTGATCAGCATATCTTGTGCACTTACTGGACTGCCAATGACGTAGTGCTAGTATTTTATTTTATCTGTATTTTATATGTATCTAGTGCTTCGCGGCCGTGGGACCAAACGGTGAAAATATCATCGACGTATCTGAGCCAAATTTTGGGCTTTAGGCACGCCGATTCTAGAGCTCGTTGCTCAAAGTCTTCCATATAAAAGTTCGCTATTGGGGGGGGGGATATTCAACACGAGGGTACCATGGCTGTACCCTCTTTTTGAAGGTAAAAATTGTTTTGCCACAAGAAATATCCGGAGCGGAGTACGTGGGCCAAGAGGGCCGTGATGTCTTGTGGAAATATGTTCTGTAAGAGTAAGATAGTATCATTGATTGGGACATTTGTGAAAAGGGAAGTTATGTCAAAGCTGACTAATAGATCTTGGTCGTTGAATGTTTTTAATTTTGTTTATGAATTATTGTGTATTTTTTATTTGGCCCCACGGCCGCGAAGCACTAGATACATTCCTTAGCCACCTGAACAAACAACACAAACGCATCCAATTCACCATTGAAATAGAAAAAAACAACTTTCTTCTATTCCTAGACACACTTGTCACACGTCTTCCTTCAGGCTGTCTCTCCTTCTCAGTTTACCACAAACCTACACACACAGGCCAGTACATACACAAAACGTCTTATCACCATCCAACACAAAAACTAGGGTCATAAGCACCCTTAAATACAGAGCTCAAACCATTTGTTCAAATGAACAAGCTCTTAACCATGAATATGAGACCATCAAACATATTTTTATAAAAAAACGGATACAGTATAAAAACCATTCACAAGATCCTCCACAAAGATACCACTAATAACAAAAAAGATTTCAAGAATGCTATTGCTATACCATATGTTAGAGGCATTTCAGAAAACATAGAGAGAACACTACACAAATACAACATCAAAACCACCTTTAAACCCCCGACAAAATTAAGACACCTACTCAGTTCTTCCAAGGATCCCCTGCCACACCTAGCCCACCCAGGGGTTTGCAAAATAGATTGCACATGTAACATACCATACATAGGGGAAACAGGGCGAACCATCCCAATCAGAAAGGATGAACACAAACGACACGTAAAATACCTCCATTTTGGAAAAACCGGCCTTTCTGACCACGCACTCCAAACATACCACAGAATTGATTGGAAAGTTACCAAGTCCCTACACCGCGCCAAAACCTGGTTCGAGCGGAAATTCAAGGAAGCATGTGAAATGCTCAAACATGATCCGAATCTGAATAAAAATGATGGTCTAACCATTCCAAGAATGTGGAGGACCCATCTGCAACCTTCATAGCAACCACTAAGAAAAATCGCAATACAAGAAGACTTGGTGAAGTTTTTTTTTCCCCCCCCAAACATTCAATAGTAACCTGTACTGTACAAATCCAGAAGATAATCGTAATGTAACAATATAAACTGTATAATTCCAGAAGAATCCTAGTACGTGAGGACTTTAGCAGAGTTTATTGTAGTTTTTATTGGTAATTTTTTTATCACTAGAGGGCAGGCTAAGAAAAAAAAAGATCAGTTAACAACGTAGATGTAATTTACCTGTATAGAGTGCAACACCATGTAGCTTGATTCTTATACACATGTATCCTTCTGATGATGACCCCAATACAGGGGTCGAAACGTCAAGTTATTATTTTATTATTAATCAGTAAAATAATATTTTCAACACGTGTGTTTTGTGTCCCTAAATTCATAAATATGAAAGCTATATAAAGTATTATATAGAGCGCGCGCGCGCACACACACACACACACACACACACACACACACACACACACACACACACACACACACACACACACACACACACAGAGAGAGAGAGACAGAGAGAAATAATTAACGAAAACATCACGTTTAATATTCCTTGTCGTTTTATGAATGATACTCTGTAACGTAAAAGTTTAAAGCGTAAAATGTTTTTATGCTATATTTATGATACGTGGTAATATCTTTATACTTGTCTCAAGTTAAGAACTCAGTTACTTTATTCTGAATCGAAACTAGATAATTCGATGTAGCACGGTTTCCATCCTAAACTTTGAATTACGTACTGTAATTTACTTCTGACCCACGCAGATTATAATATTTTAACAAATATAAAATTACAAATATGTAATAGTAAAGTTTGCATAATGTAACGCAACCCTTACTCTATTTATGAATTAAATCACATGTGGTTTAAACCATAAACTGCAGTCGATATTTAATCCTAAATAAGTTAATGCACTAGGTTTTTCTAGTACATCAACTGCAATTTGAATTTGTTCGGCAATTTCAACCGCGTAGGATTAATTGTATGGAGAAGTTCATTTTCCATGCTTCAGTCTAATTACTTTGGATGAAACTAATTTGTCACTTTAAATTCTAATCTTTAAAATAAATAAATATTAATGTTTTTTTTAAAAGATCAGCATTTACTGTGGTTTTCATTTTATGGATCATATGTGAAGAGAAAATTAGTACGTCATCATCCGGGAAAAGGTTTATTTTACTATTAAATTGTAAATGCCAGAAGTCATCTGTATACATTACTAAATACATTTGTTCTAACCATTATCTAATGTTCGAAAACTGCTGTAGCTGCTTATTTTTTCATTTTAAGATATCACATTTAAAAAAGTTTTAAACCAATTTAATACCTAGTATTCAAAATGCACAGTAAAAAATTATCCATAAAACGCAAAAAGGGAAATTATCTTTTCGTTTTAAGGACTCATTTCTGTAGTATTCCTTAGTATTTCTTTAGTATTGTGAACACAAGTAATATAGAAATGTAATACATTGTAAATTTAAAAAAGAGTGTACGGGGTTTTTTAATACCATTTTATGCGCTTTATTTCTAATTTTGTTATAACTTTGCCTGAGTTGTACAGTGCTTGAAAAGAAGTCAACGGACACTATAGTGCGAGGAACAAACGGTCCTCAGATGTACGACCTCCTTTGGCAGTGATGAGTACAGCAATCCTACAGAGTACGTTTTCCACAAGCGTACGATAGCGATCAATGAGAATTTTGGACCACTCTTCCTTTAGGCATGTATTGAGGTCCTGAACTATCTCCTCATCTCCTCACTCGACGTTCTAGATCATCCCACAGATGTTTAAAAGTGTTGAAATCAGGGCTCTGTGAAGGCCAGTCAAATATGGCGACATTCATATAACCACAAACCACGCAGTTACAGCAGCAGCAATACGACATGGTGTTATTGAAAGAGACTGGTCAGTTCCGTAGAAATGCCACAAAGTAAGAGTTGAATTATCCAGAATGTTCAGATGCCTCTCGGAATCGAAACCAGGAAATGCAGGACCATACCAACACCTCCGAATTTCATAGTTGATTGTATCCACTCTAGTAAGAGACTCTCACCGGCGGATACCGAAATCCTACCATGAAAATCCATGTATACACTGTAACATTCTGTTTGTGTGAGATTTGTGTTCCAGTCGATGCCCGGAACTCCGCATTCAACGTGTCATTTGACGAATGGCAGTTTTTACATATTACCCTTCAGTCACATTTCGCGAGAGGAGTGGGTCGTCCACTACGGGTAGCTGCAATTGACTCCCTGCGCTTCTATCTCAGTATGGTATCACTGATTGTTGACCTGAGATAGCCCAATTTTTGAACATATAGGTCTGAAATATGGCATCCGATCACAACGCTTCTTTCGAACTCCGTGGGTTCCCTTCTCACAAAAGTTTCACCCGGACACAGTTGCACTGACTTGGGAGCATCATATTCCTTTTTCAAACACGTGACGCGTTACATCGCATGATGCACCTTGTCCATGGAGGTGTCCTCTGAATTCTTTCCAAGCAGTGTATTTTACAATTTAATATATAATAAATTTATGCTATGATTATTTAAGTCCTGTTTCGATACTCTATCGTGAGTGATTGGGTAAAAGACATTTTATGTTTCGGAGTTTTATAAAGGGCTTATTGTGGGTGCCTCTCTGGCTGGAGCCACGATTTTGAAAACTGCAGAGCTGACTGGTTTCTCAATATGTGACATTTCCTCTGGTGAAAATTTACCAGAGTTTATAAGCCAAATATCCCTCCGAGTAATGCAACCCAAAGCAACTCTGATCCCGATCCGTTATGGTAATAAAATTAGCAAATATTTGTTAATGCAATTATGCATCGTCGAAGAGAATAATGTTGTCTCGTTCGATGTACTCAAATCATGACGGAATTAGACAAGGGTTCAAAATAGAACTTGAGATATGTGATATTTCAAGATCTAATTAGAGTTTCTGAACAATACATACTTATATGATCATTTTGTTTAATCAAATGGAGAATCACGCCAAAATATTTCGGTAAAGCGCCAAGTAAATTTTGTTGTGGGGGGGGGTCTTTAGGATGTCTTATCTTATCTTGGTATAACTTTGTCTGTTATTTGCAAAGACTGGTTTTATCCTGTATGATGGAACATTACAGGGAATTTTTGTTACTTTTAAAACCTGAAGCATTATCTGTGAAAGAAAACTCGATCCCCGAATAAACAGTTTGTTCATTTTATTACAAAGAAGGCGTGTGTGATCAAATTCCATTCTTAATACGTTAAGGAGTGGTGAATGGCTTTCTCTTTTACATTCCTTGATCCCTGAGATATTCCGCGTTTGCTTATGAAATCTCATCAATCAACGATCATCAATTACGAATGCTTTTGTGGATGTAACAAACACTTATCCATTGTTAAGATAACTGATAATTTTACCAATAATAATGATAAATATCGGCATACAGTTTGAGAATTATCTGGTGAAGAAATCCTGAATTTTATTTAATTTGATCTTGAAACGAGTCGATTTGAATTGCTACGATATTTTCAAACTTTTACATTTCTTTCTTTTTTTCTTTCTTGAAGTTCTGTTAATAAATATACATAAGGATGCAAACTTATATTGGCTAAGCAAAGTAAATCCACAACTATTTTCTCTCGAACTGCTTATATTTAAAAGGTTTTGTTATCTCTATAATATTTACTCTTTATTAAAATAAAATTTCAATAATAACTGCGTTACATATGACCAGTGGGGTGGATATTATTGTAAAAATAATACATTTAAGAAAGAAATGTATTCAATAACTTCCGTTAAATTATTTCAAAATAATGTTCACATAATCAATTATTTTATCTTTCTATTTAAGAGGTCATTCTTCAAAGAGTTACAGTTAAGGCTTACTTTCATCCCTGAATTCATACATCGCATGAAAACCCTTCCAATGGCAACGTGATCGACTCTTCAGTATGTGGACAAGAAAGCGACAGTGCTTTTGCCATTCGAGCAGTTGTTAAAGTGGAAATTCGAGTATGTAGCGTAAATCGTACGTGGCGACACAAATTCACATTCCTCCTATTCTCACTTACCGGTTTGATTGATTGCAACTTAAATTTGATACAGAAGTAGTTGGGGAAAGTACCAATAGTAAACAGCAAAAGATGCGAAGAGAGAACGCACTGTAAGCGTGTTGGAAATATTTGAAGAGTCCACTTTGGGTCCACAAACCTAGGATAATAAAGGCGCGTGTCCATCTATCTTATTCCAATGCTTCTCCGATATCACTGATTATACATTATGAGGATGAACAGTGTTTATTCAGTGATCCACATACTATCGTGATGTGTTCATTGGTTAATATTTAACTTTTCCTGACCTTGTATGAAATTATAATAGCGTCAAGATTCTCGGAGAATTTCCCAAGATAATGAAGAGAAGAAAAATTGCCAGTCTAGTTCACCTGGCTGAAAATAAAAACAAGCAATATTCAAATAGTCGCGAACCATTTCGATAATTATTAAATTAATTGTAATAAAATATTTCCATTGGAACTGCTCTTCCATTGAGTTACTAATAATAGCAATGATATCACTGATCTACACAGCTTGTATATGAATTGACTTTTGAAACATTTTAATTAATCTAAAACATTTTATGAATTTTTGCATTACATGTGCGAGCGCAGCACACAGCAGATAGTAGAATATTCTAAATTTGGTATGCGGAGAGTTCACCGAAAACAATTTATCGAATTAAAGAACGACAATTTACCGAAAGGCAATTTATCGAATAAGCATTTCATCGAAAATCAGTTCATCGAACAACAGTTCCCCGAAAAGTATTATTGCGATTATTGGAAAACCTTACGTAACTTAGATGTCATTTTCGAAATCAGCATTGAAAACCCCATAAGAATAAGACACGATCATTCTTTTGAAACTTTCATCTGTTTATTCTGTGAGTAAACCACGCAACGGAGAATGCATGCAATATATTCTGTTCATAGAAGTATGTTGTGTAATATTTACCTCACCAGTGGGACTCGTATTGTTAGAGCTCGCAAGAGTTCTATATTAACTTTTCATAACAATGAAAGCATGTCTGTTTCAATGACTACGGTCAGTTCGATCTCGGATAGTTTAGCAACAAATATTTATTAAAATACTTTACAAATGATTACGAATTATTCTGTTTGAGAGTGCAACAGATTAATGGAAATTAACCATGCATTTTATAATAATTAAAGAATTCGTCGGATTTCGGCTAATATTGCATTGGCTGCTCAATATTTAATATTGTTTAAGGTTCATTATTAATCTAGGAAGATACTGTTTGCTAACGAATTACTGAATGCCCGATTGAAATTTTTTAAACAAATATTCTGATTTTAAGGCTGTTGTATTATTCATTTCAAAATAAGGTTCACAAATTATGAACCTTATTTTGAAATTAAAAAAACATATTTCAAGTCTTGCAGAATTAATAAATATTTTAAAATGTCAGCATTCCTTTTGATTCAAAGTTAAATTTTACTGAACGCAAACCATGGTTTGTTTGTTTACCTTAAATATTTATAACTTATTCTACTAGACCAAAGCGAAACGCATACTTTCTAGAAAGTGTCATGAAAATTGCATTTACAAGACATAAATGATGAATGAAATACAAGTCTTAACCCTGCGTACGTGAAAGCTAAGAAGCAACTCGCAGAAAACATGCACAGCTCTGACTTTCAATTTTGTATGATGATACCAAATTCTCAGATTAGGTCGTACATAATTTATAAAAAAAAAGTCCTTAGGTTTTTAATAAAATAATAAAAACATTATTTATTTGCTCCTCCTGGAAATTTAACAAAAATGAAAGGTAAAAAAAAATTTCATAGCTATAATAATAGTGACAGATTTAATTGTATTTTTAAGAATTTTTCTCTCATAGGTTTTATACAAAATTTTGTGAGCCCCGTAAAACATGAGACCCTAGTAGGTTTCATACGTTGCTTTTGCTAATCGCTTCACATGCTAATACTGAACTTGTATTTTCACGATTTAAAAAAGGAAATAAAAAAAAATGATTTGACATTAGTATTCTCTCGATTAAACTTAATACAACATTTAATATGAATTTCAACCCCTCTAATAAAATATGAATTTTATCCAAGTAAACTGGTTTTTCTTTCTACCCCAACAGGGAACTAACTAAAAATGCAGTTAAGAGACTAATATACGGGTCTTCCAGTCTCGTTACAACCTAATATATCATTTGTTCTTCCAATATACTATCTTATCTAACTTCTCTCTCTTTAAATATTAACTAGTCGTGTAGATACTGTGATATGCATTTTCAAAATCTAGAAATATCACAAAATATTCACTCCTTCAGGTTCCGTACATTTGTCATTTTATCATCACAGGACCTATCCTTAATGAATCTTGATCTTTCGTAAAGATTCGTTTTCATTTAATTGTAATCTTTATAGTCCGAAATATCTTCTCCGAAACCTTCATACCAAAATTACGTAAGAAGTTACTCATTTAATATTCTGGAGTCCCCTCTCCGGTAGTGTGTTTGATATCTGATAGTAAATCTGATGAACTACTACCAAATAGCTTTATTGCCATGTCTTTATTTATGTAATTTTATCTCGTGGAGAAAATAGATTAAAATTTGGAGTTGATAATTAAATATCGCAAATTATACTCAGATAATTACATGCTGATTACATCAAGTGATTCAATACATTATAAAGACCAATGAGAGACTGGCAATACAACATTAAAATAGCATTAGACATTAAAATTAATCCGGAAACATCAATCTTTATTAACGCATTTAGTTATAATCTTTCATTTGTTGTAAATTTAAAAAGTCGTACTAGTACACACTCTTAACCAATAATCTTAATTCCAATTGAGAGTAATAAATGCTTGAATGAATTGCAGTATTATTGTTGCCTAGAATTCCCGACTGTTACATCCACATCCAATTACCCCACTTGATCGTTTCTGTTTTATATTTGTGGAATGATATTAGTCCTAAATACAATAAACCTTTTTTGTCACTTAAAACGCATATTTCGCAACAATGGGAGGTAATAGTTTGATACATGCAGCGTGTGTTGGAATTATTTCTTTGATAACAGTTTTTAAAGTCTTGTGTATTAACACAAAATAAAAAAACAGAAGATATAGAGGTAAGGGAAGCGTGATTAAGGCTTTTATGTGCGCATTATTGGACATGAGTTATGGTTCGCAGTATACATTGAGGTGATTAGTGTGTTGCCACGTTTGCAATAAGAACTATTATTAATAGAAAACATTCAAGCACGCTGTATGCTTCAGAAGTTGAAAATAAAGGAGAGAGAGAGAAAATTCTAATTAACGAAGTATATCCGAATTGAGAGAGAAAAACCGTTGCATGAAAACTCCGGTTAATAATTAACAAGCGTTTATTGCATTTGTACTTATACACTACTAATTTGTACACTATCTTATGTAGATATTTGCATATAATTGTGAAGTTTACTAATTTAAAACATGTAAACTATTTAGCAAAAGCAAGCGTTTATCAAAGGCTAGTTCGTTTCAGAAACAAATGAACAAAGTATGTTTTAAACAAACATTAGCAGTTGACATGGAAATTTTTGTTGCATTTTACTTGTTTAAAAATTCTCTTTAAGTATATTAGGAAACACGTGATCAATATTAATACGTAACACAAAGCAGACAGAAATTGGGCAATAGAAATGAGGATACAAATAGTACGTACTAAGTACTTCCCACCAAGATATCACCAATGTTAACCACTGTATCCAGGTGATCTTCAAATAAAGCATCTGAAAGCAGATTAAGAATGGTCAAAACGTAGGGGAAATCATAAACAAAAATTAGAATATAATAATTATATTTTGTGTATTCTATAGTTTTATTTACTTTATGAAATTGCGAAATGTCAACAGGAATAAAAGGCTAGCGCTATGAAGGAGCAAATGGAACATTTATTTTCTCAGTTAAAGGGGAAAAAAAATCTCTGCGTCCGTCTTCCCCCCCCCCGCCTACATTACATACGTACATACAAATGAGAAATTTTTTTTCTGTTATTATTTAAATACACCGTCCTATAAAAGCAAATTGGAGGAAATTTGCCATTTCTATAATATAAAGTATTATTTCATTGAAAAAAAAAAGAGTACATTTTTGACGTAAAGGATTTATGGTAATTAAAGCAATAACTTCTAAAACACCGATTATAAAAGGGTTTAATAGTTTTTTAATAATTATTTGTCATACAAAATTATTTCTTGGTGACATTTTAATCTTAATTTTAATTTTAGTGTATCAAATTTAATGATATTACAGAATTGTCCAAATTTCATCTATAGACATATTAAGTAACATAATATTTAAATGTCTCGAATTCTTATTTATTTTATTTTTTCATATTTTTATGCAGACACATAACGCCATGTTCAACAATGGCAAATTAAACAATGATTATATCAGGTTATGATGAACTTTTTCTAAAGCCATAACAATAATACGACCTAAAGTAAGAAAAGCTTCACCGATACCAATTTTATAACAAATTTAAGGTTATTCCACATATTATCTTCTCGATTATATATAAAAAAAACGAACGAAAAAACATTTATTATGTCTTCTGGTACAGCCTGCTTCAGCGAAATGCAAAAGACTCGTTAACTTATAAGTTTGAAGTAAATCTCCCTGCGTGATACATTCTTCAGATTAGAGTGCAGATTTCTAATCGATTCTGATAATTATCATGATAGAAATTCTGCTCGCATGGTCAATAATTTTTGAATATATTCTTGATTTTCTTGACACCCATTAAAATTTCTGCTAGAGCTGCAAGCCATAATACAATGTTGGCCTGCATAAGTCGGGTATAACGAAATATTACTTAAAAGAAGTATTACAAGCGAAACTTCTTTTAGCTAATCATACAACCACTCATTCTCCTTAAGTTTTGAATATTCCACGTATTTTCTATTCTATCTTCTCTTCTCATCTTCCTTTTACCTTGCGGTATCGAGGATTTATTAATCATCGGACCTCAAGCCGTTCACAGGATAGGTGGTGAGCCCCGGTGTATCCTATGTCCGTAGTGTCCGGGAAGTTCTCAAGGCCGGTTTCCCCGCTTTGCGGGATGAAGAACCCCAGGATAAACTAGGGGAAAAAACCAACTGGCCACGCCCAAGACTGACTAACTTGGCTATGAAATTGCGTGAGGAGCTGAAGGATCTTCCTGAGGAAGATCCTTCAGCTCCTCACGTCACCTTATATCACCAACGGGAATCGAACCTAGGACACTCCTTCCCCAGGTTGCGAAGCGCAGAGCCACTAGGCTAACCGCGTGGACTTAACAATTAATTGCACATATTAGATATTATTATTATTAGACACCTCCTAGGAGTCCAAAAACTCATCGAGGGAGGGAACCTGCTCTACAACTCCTGTCTCCGCTACTCAATCCACTAAATGACTGCAACAACGCCATCTACTGCCGATCACCACCACTGGTATTTCCAAAGGCAATTACAAACATCCATGCCCACGGCGGGATTGGAACCCACAGCTTTTTGGCTGTAGAGAGGATACGCTAACCACTCAGCCAGCCCTATTCTATCATTAATGTTATATTTTTGTAATATTGTCAATATTAGACAATATTTCGACGTCTATGAGTCTCCAGTTTTACACTACTTTTCACTAGATAGGCATTAATACCTATTTGGTAATTCTTTTAATAATTAGGCTCTTATGTGGAACGCTATCAAAGGATGTGTTTAAATCTAAATAAATCGCGCCATGAGCATTACGGTGTCTATTTCTATTGTGACCTCTTCATGCAGAGTAAGCAATTGTCATAAAAAATCGCATTAAGAAAATTTTTCGAAACCAACGAAGAGTTTACTGTATCTTGCTCAACAATTAATTCCTGTGAAGAATATCCTGGATAGGATTCCAGTTAATTTTTCAATTACTTTTTCAATTACAAAAGTAATATAACATATTAACTTTGGTTAACACATTAAGAAGACTTATCAGTCTTCTTAATCATCCACTTTACTCACTTTGACATATAACCGTTTGTGATCAAGGAGAGATATACCTACCTTCTAACTCTCTTAACATAGTTTTTTTTTTTTAATTTCTCTTTTCGTTTCTTAATCTTAATTCCAATTTTAAGGTGAAATCATAGCTTTCACAAAAGGGTTCTAACCAACATGATTAATCAGTAATTTCTCTGATGTTATTACCATATCCAAGATCTTATCTCGTCTAGTAGTTCAACCTTGTTCTTCAACCTGTGATCCGAGGATCGGTGCCGGTCCGCCAAAAATTTCTTCGTGTCTCAGAAACAACTCTCCAGCCATGTATATCAAATTTCTAACTTTTAAGCAGCAACATATGTCGCACTAGCTAAAAATTGTAATTTTATAACAGTGGATTTAATAAATAAAATACTATTTACATTGGTTTATGTTTCTATTTTAGCCGTCAGCCGGTCCGCGCAATATTTCTCCTATTTCCCCAGGTTCCCAGGTGTAAAAAGGTTGAAGAAGGCTGGTTTAACACGTTCATTTAAATGAACAGAAATGTTGCTTTTAATAACTAGGAATTTATTACTGATTGCATTAGGAGATATTTCTTTCTCACAGTCACTGTCTTCCATATTCAAAGCTCCATTAATAATATCAATTTTTTTAAAAAAACTATTAGAAAAAATGTATTTTAAATTTTAAGTTTGGTAATGCTGATCTTCACATTCTCAAGATAATGAGATTTTATGTGAGAATTTGAAGAATGAGAGGAAAATGAATTTAAAGGAGTGTTTACTAATTTCGTCAACTATTATCTGCAAGTGTTGCACAGTAAATGTGAAACATACGCTGAACACTCTTTCTCTGTGAACTTTGCATTTTTATTTTCTGTAGTGCATCCTGTTTTGAAGCTTTTCCTTTATAATCGTATTTCAATCATTTTGATCGTCTGTCGATGGAGAAAATATTCATTCCTATGATTGGAATGAATAATAAACAAGTCTCGATTTCTACTAATATCTGTTTACCAAACGTATTCTCATTATCATATTATAGAGGGCGCTTCCTCGTTTCTTATTTTATATTGTTGATATCAAAATCCATTACGATGAAAAGGAAATTATGTCAAATTTTCAGAATCTCCTTTTTTACGTATTACCCACGGCATAGCTGCTTTCGCTTTTATATGAAAATAATATTTTTAGAGTGCACATAAGAATATTTTTTTCTTAAGTCTTATGAAAATTTGCATTGCGAATAAGGCTACGAGAAAACAAACACCTTTAAAAGATACTGAAAACAATGATAAAAGATTAAAAACAATCTAAATAGAAAATATGAATGACAGCTCTCATTTCCTACCGTTATAAAGCGGAAAATGCCTTAGAAATGTTGTAAATGATACTTGAAAAGCAGTCAGGCTTGATTATTTCACTCGAGGCCTTCAAAAATGAACTTTTGGCGATAGCTAATTACTTTATATATAATTTTCGTAAAACTCATGCTTGCTGATGTTTCATTTCCGGTATGCATGAATATTTTAATCTATATTCATTGTTTAATTTTGTGTGCAGAACCATAAAGAGAATCTTTTTTCGTTTGGGAAGTACTAACACCGTAATCGTATAATTAGCTCGCCATTGCAATTTTCTTTGTATAATTAAATAATAACATTAAACTTATTTAATGAAGAAAATAGCCTAAAAGCTTAAACTTCATAATAAACATTAATGAAGAGAAAATGAGAAATATCCAGTATTTGAAACCAAATAAACAAACATTAAAATTTTTAAATTTTGACAAGTTAATGAGAGCATACGAAATGTACAAAACTATGCTAAGTTGCATGTTAGCTATATTTACCAATAATGGATGAACTCTTCCCAAATTTCACATAATTCGAATTAAATATTTTTAATTTAATAAAATATTAATTAACTTATTTTTTACATATATATTAATAGTTAATCTATTATTAGTTAACTTATTCGTAAATTCCTGATTACTTGCCATTTAGATTGTAAGGAAAATTGAAGAATCACCAATCAGTACTGATTATCACCAATTAGTTAAGATAGTTATTCCAATAACTATCATTATGATGTACTTCATAATGATTAGTGAATACAACACAACATCACTGGCTAGATAGGTGAAGCACATATGCTTTTCATATTCCCCTTTGTCTGAAAAGGAAAGTTCTTTGAATGGAGAATTATTGAGCTTTAAGCTCGCCCTGACAGGACAGTGAGATTAGCTGTGTTTAGTTGAGCATAGAATTGACTTGGGTCTTTTGTATTTGAAGAATTCTGCTTCATTGTAGTCTGAAGCTTGCTTAATCAGCGGATTCGAATGATTATTTGTCTTAATGAAAAACTTTACTGCTAGGTCGTGAAGGAGGGATGTGATGTAAAGCATTTGACTTCTCTGTGAATCTGGAAGTTTCTGATAAACCATGGGGCATCCAAACTTATTAATAAAATGTTCTGTATTCTCTGTCTATCAATCTCCTGTATATGGGTAGTTTGTTCTGAGTGTCCAGTTTGCTTTTTCTGTTGATCATGGGGTAGAACTGCGCAATTACTTTGGATGTCTTCGAGCTTATGCGTTTTATATGACTGGTGAATTGTAGTTTTTTTTTGTCGAACATTACGCCGAGATACTTGACTTCACTCTGCCATGGGATCTTAACGCCTAGTAGATGTATTGTCTTCCTTGGTCTGAAACTTCTTTCTAGTGAACAGTATGGCTGAACTCTTCTGTGGGTTTGCTTGTATCCTCCAGTCCATCAATCATTTCTGTAATGTGTGAATACTGCTTTGGAGTCTTTTGTTGGCTACTTTGGGGCTGAGAGATCTTGCTAATAATGCAGTATCATCTGCATATAACGCAGTGATTATTGAGCTTGGGTTTTGAGGGATATCAGCTATGTAGATAGAAAACAGCAGGGAGGCCAGGAGTGAGCCTTGCGGCACACCTGCCAGGACCATGCATCTGGGTTGGGTGACACAGTTTCATTTATTTTTGACTTGTATGAATCTGTCTTTGAGGTATGAGTGAATTATTTTTACTAGATTAGTTGGTATATTGAATGTGATGAGCTTGTAGAGAAAACCCTGATGACACACCTTATCAAAAGCCTTCGCAGCATCTGTGAAGACTGCAGCTGTGTGGAGTTTCCAGTTGAAGCCTTTGGTGATGAATTCGACCAGTTCAGTGAATCTGTTGTACGGTAGTGTGGTTTTTTCTGAATCCGAACTGCTCATTAGGAATAATACCAAGTTTATCCGTTTCTGATTGAAGCCTTGTATGGATGACCTTTTCCGCAATCTTTCTAAGGCTGGACAGAAGACTGATTGTTCTTTCCAATCTTTTTATGGGAAAATGTTAAGGGAAAATACTTGAGTCTGAGGATGGCATTGATTATGTTCACTAGATGCACAATGGCTTTTCTGGGGAGTAGTTTGATTATTTTGTTTGTGATTCCGTTTGGACCTGGAGCCTTATTGTTGTTCAGGTGTATTATGATATTTAGAACTTCTGCTGGAGAAATATGACAGGTTCTGGGTTATCCTTTTGTTGTGTTATGGCCTGCTTAACTCGGCGGTGAATCTTGTAGATGAGATTGATGTTCAAATTTTCGTAAGAGGGGTTACATTGAGTTTCCAAGCTGTCTACCAGAGCCTCTTCCCTTTCCTTGTCAGTATGGGCTATCCCTTCTTGGTCTGAATTTGGGGTAAAAGTTGCCTTTTAGAGTGGAGGGTTCTCAAGCACTTCCAAATGGAGTTGTCCTCTGGGTTTAGCTTCGATTCCCAATCTTGAATTCGATATTTTTGGAGAGATTCACGGACTTGTCTATTTAGTTTATTCAGATTTGTTTTATCTTGTGGGGGCTCTTATTTTATGGTACCTCTTTCTGACTTTGTTTTTCAATCTGATTAGATCCATGATTTGCTCGGGGATCCGACCACTAGGGTGAAAGACTGTAGTTTGGGTGACTGACTTTATTGCTTTGACTGGTTAGGTTGTTTACTGCATAGTCTATCTCCTCTTTAGTGTGAATAACAGGGACTGAGCCTATGTGGTCAGGAGAATTCTGGAGCTTGTCCCAAGATATGAAAAAGTGCGAAGGGGAGAATTGTTCTTGTGTATCGAGTTTAAGCAGAATGGGGTTGTGGTCTGATAAATGTTCATTTAATGTTTCCAACTGATACTGATATCTGATGTTTTTGAGGATGACTATGTCAAGTACATCTGAGCTGTGATGGGTGGGCTCTGTGGGTCTGGCTACAACAATAGAATTTTTTTATTGAGTAATTATTTAGAGTTCGACCTTTGTCGTTGATTGTGGAGCTATACCAGTCTGTATGTTTGGCATTAAAGTCACCAGACATTATGATGTAGTCTATGAAGCAGAGAATGGTGTCCAAGTCAAATACCAGTAATTGAATGCTGGGTGGATTGTATACAGCATAGAATTTGATACTGCCAGCATTGTTGTTTTCAACTTATCCTTATAAGGACTGGCTTAAAGGGGCGAAGCAAGAATGCTTTTCATCTTCCCCGTTATCTGTAGAGGACAGTGTGGGGATTAGGTGTTATTGAGCTATAAAAGCTCGGATCATGGCAGGAGGGTAACATTAGTATCCGAGCATTAGTTAGGAATTTATTGGCTACAGCATTGCCATCCATTACTCTCCAAGGGTATTAATCACCGCATCTCACGGTCAATCGATGTTTTACCTTCTTCTCTCGGTTGTTTTCAACTTATATCCTTATAAGGACTGGATTAAAGGGGCGAAGCAAAAATGCTTTTCATCGTCCCCGTTATCTGTGGAGGACAGTGTAGGGATAAGGTGTTATTGAGCTATTAAAGCTCTGATCATGGCAGGAGGGTAACAGCAATAGCCGATCCTCAGAACTTCATTGGCTACTTGTTTTCAAGTGGTAATCTCATAAATATTTTAAAATATATTATGGAATGTTTGAAAAGGTGTTTTAATTTATATTCAATAAAATTTTAAAAAATTTAATTTTATTAAATATTATTTATTATTCTAATTAAAATATAGGTTACATTATTATTTCTAATAAAAAATTATCTTGTTAATTTAGTATCACAATTTCGTAAAATCTTTATATATTGATCATAGAGGAATCACTAATTTTAAACAGATTCATTTTTAAAATCAATTTTAAAATCAGTGCAGATCTGCAGAATTTGATTTTATAAATTCATTTAATTTTCCAGAGCAGCTTGTGAAATCAAAGAAACCAAACATTTAGACCCACCTCTCAAATTTTTTTTTTAAAATCTCCTGCTGTACCTAAAACAGTAATATTCCCAAGAACGAAAACACTTCTAAGGTAAAATCGTGAAGACAATATAATCGATTTGAACATTTTCTAAAAGTCTCGATTGTAAGAATAATCTGCAATCGGAAGATCTAATGATGTGTTTTTTTCCCTATTAGTGTTGAAATGCTGATACACAATCAGGTTACATCTGTATATAATTGTATCGTGTAATCGATTATTTTTTCTTTGTTTTGTATTCATTGATTATAGATATTAGGAATGTCAGGGCATAAGGAAGAGAACTCGTGTGTGAGAAAATAAATGAAAATAATTTCTTTGTTGGATAGATTTTCTAGCAAGTAAATAAAGAGAAGGATTAAAAGACAAGAACAAAAGAAATGTTGAGAGTACATGCTGATGAGGATTCGAGGAGAGAAAAATGGTTAGAATTATGGTCGAAACGAAAGCTATGAGACCAGCATATTGTGTCAGTCTTTGAGACTGGCTGACACAATCTCAAATGTTGAAAAATGTCATGTGATCTTGTCTTACACAGGATTCTAATCGAAATCTTCCCATCCGAACAGCCTTGACTGAAATAGGTGTAACAACTTTGTTAGGTCATGTACTTCAAACTTATCATGATTTTCCATTGACAAGAAAATTTGAAAGAAGTATTGGATTCAATTGAAACTGACTGTAAAGTTGATCCAAAGAATATTATCAGGTCGATTCAACATCGAATGAATTGTCTTTGTTTAAAATAAAATAAACTAGACACTAAGAACGTTCCTATATTGCTAAATGAAATGAAAGAGGAAGCATGTTTAATGTCGATTACGCAGTATAAACTGAAATGCGAAGTGGGCGAGATGTCGAGGTAATCTTAAACTTCATGCAAAACTGAGGGATGAGGGGAGGGGACTTTTATTTCATAATGGTTTCCCAAATAGTGATCAGTAGTTTAAATTGCATTTCCTGAAAGACAAGGCAATGTGTTTCGCGTCACTTCTGTTTCCGATTCTGTCACTTGCAAGTAAAATATTGGCTAAAATGACCTGAAGAAATTTAAATAGTTATTTGTAGGATTTATCCGGTAGCTGGTGTCCGTTGAACGTGATATTAATTAGGTCTGTTTTGGTCTGTTTCAGCAGTGATAGAGATACAGAAAAGATGACAAATAGTTTCTCTCGTAATAAAACATATTATCCTATTAAAATCGTTCTCACAATAAATATTACAATTGTACGAACTCCTCATCTGAAGACAAAATTCATTAGAGATGAGGTAATTTTTCCTTCTTTAAATGCGTACCTCAATCACGAAAAATTACAAACGTACACATAGAAATGTAAATCATACGTGGTTTAATTAAAAACCTGATTATTAAAGATATTGTACAGGAACTACTAGATAGTAATGATACAGTGAAAGAAGACAGGCAAACCATTGGAGGAGAAAGCAATCAACAACTGAAGGTAATGCAGAAAGCATAAGAGAATTTTCTAAATTATATTCAGCGGAACATATACAAAAGTGCCTTTAAATCACATTAAGGAATAGAAAAAAAATAAGATTCTGAAACTGATTATGAATGATAACAGATATTCCAATTTTCCCGATACTAAATTTCTGAAATATATAGTTTTTGTATTAATCGATGAGGTAGTTTGTAGTATTAGGAAGGCTCATTTTCTGATGATTTCAAATTGATTTTTATGAGTTCTACGATGGCATCTGGAATAACTAAACTGCCGAAATATATAAAATTAAGGTGCTAATGAACAAAATTCATTTATAAGTCAATATTAAAATTCCAATATTGAGATCACTTGCTATAAGTATTCCATTAGCCTTCTGTAGATATTAAAAAAATAAAAAGAAAAATTCAGCTCACGATGGTTAAATGATAATCTCCCTAGAACACATTAACTGTTTAGAAACTACCGTTTAGAATAATATATATATATATATATATAAATTTGGATTTATCTCTTCGACTTGTGCAGACATCGAATATTCGAGTCGTTTAATGCTACTCATTGACTTCGCTTTTAACTACATCTTATAATCTCTAATATGATACCCTAAAGCTCAAAATATACTACAGTTAAATGTAGGTAACTCACTCAATGTTGATAAGACGTTGTACACTACAGTTCACATCGTTAATTACAAATCCCAATAAAACCAGCATGGTTGTTCGAGTGGATAGCACATCCATTCTCCAATAAACAGGTCGTAGGTGCGAATTCGACCGTGGGCATAGATGTGTGTGTAAAAGTCTTCTCTGGACGAGCTTGTATAGCTCAATGAGTTTATAAGCTTGTCTTAAAAATTACACTTTTCGCACAAACTAAATTTTAAATGCAATACTAATAATTGTGAATGAACCTTTAATTTCTCACATGACTCAAGTGATGGTAAAAAGTATGCAAGGATTTTCCATAAAACAGTTTAGTTGTAGCCACTAACTATAAGTATTATAAAAATAAAACTGGTGTTAAAATTAATTTACCTCCACGTTAATCACAGTACCATGAATTGTGCTTTAGGTATGCAATAGATGCTCTAGATGTGTGTTGATGTCGGGTCAATTTACCCAATATCATATATAGCCGTGCACAGAGCAGAAGACAAAGCCAAGCACGTAATAAAATTGGCACTGAGTTCATGAGTTTTTGAATGCAATCGATGGTATGAAATTTCCACAGTCGATTTTATACATGATAAGAAAGACAAATTATTGTTAGCATCGCGAGTAATAATAATTGGAAAACTGAAAACATGAGTGGAAATATTTTGGCTTTTTAAAAAAGTTTAAAATTATTAATTGAGCAAGTTCACTATTAATATATTTATTAATTGATTACGTAAAAATAAAGTCTATACTGATAAACACAATTTGTAATCAGAATTCATTTGCATTTGCATTTCTAAAACTAAAAATCGAAATTATTTTAAAATGGAATTGATATTTTCAACAAAGATGGAGCAGGACATTTTTTCAAAACCAAAATATATATTTATGATCGTATGATTTTTTAGATTGACATTCGCTATCTCATTTCATTAATACAAACCTCTTTTTTTTTAAAGTCCCTCCCTTTCGTAGTTCCTTCAAACCAACACAAACCTGAATATTATTTTATTTAAATCAAGTTCGCTTCGGCAGTTCTACTCATTGCATTTTTCTATTCGTCTTTTATTGCCACTATGCACATACACGAATAGGGTGTTTCTACAAACACAAGAGGTGTCTGAGCCAATCATTATTATGCAATCGGATCTTTTGCATTGAAGACAGCGTCTTAAATGCAAAATTTAGGCCAAGGCTTCTTGATATATGCTTTCCTGAACGACACATCATTCAGTCCTCTCTTAATGCAGCACTGCCTTAAAGGTTAAGTGGTTGTTTACTCCGAGCTAATGGATACTGGTTCTGAACATCAGAGAGAAAGTTCTATAAGACCGGTTTCAAACTTTGTTCCAGACATGTCACAGACTTTATATATATTAAGACACGTGATCATTTACAAAGAGTAAATGCGTGCACGAACGCTGGAAATGTATTATCATAATTTCATTTTCTGTATTTTGAAAATAATAATTCTGCATTAGAAATGCTGGTCATCAGTTACATTTTTCTGAACATTTCTGAACTTCGCTTATTTCTGTTGTGAATAGATAATTTTGTACTCGTATATATCGTTTCAATTACACCAACTCAACTGGGCAATGAAATTCAGCCACTTGAGAAATAATATAACGAAGAATATCACACAGATGAAAAGGGGATAAACCATTCAGTTTTTTTCAACATATGTTAAAGAAACGTACACGTTTCATTAATATAAATTTTCTTTAGATATTTTAAATTGAATATTTCTTTTAAATATTCAAAGAAAAATATGATTTTTTATGAAGTTGAGATTTTAACATATGTTAAAATCTGAACATTATTACACCATTTCAAATTATCAATTTATAATTAAAGTAGAGGTATTGGTTAAAACTAATATACAAAAGACGATGTCAAGAAAGGAGATCTTCAGAAAATGAAATTGGGAGCATTCACCAATTTTGACTTCCCGAATTCTGCCATTTGTTAAGACAGACATCCCATCTTCGTAATCCTTAGTAAACAACTTTATACTGATACTTTTATCCTTAGTTTACTAAGGATAAAAGTATCAGTAGAAGGAAGGTGTACGTTGTACACAGAAGTCAAGTTTTTTATTATTTTTTATTTTTATTATTTTTTTTAACGGAGTCCAATATCGAGTTTAACTTTCCTTATAAGGAAAGCTGTTTCATTAGGATCAACTGTGTCATTTAATTTATGAAAAAAATTCCTTCACCTAGTTATAGATTTGAGCTACCATCCTGTTACATTTTTATGAACGTTGTTTAAATTTTTAAAGATATTAATATGTCAAAAAAAACCAGCTAGCGCCTTTTTGTTCCCGTATAGGGAGTAGGCGAGGCCATTTTAAGCCCTATCTAACTTTTGGAGACTGAGTGGGCAGTTCAGTCTCCACTGGTAGCCAATCAGCGATAGCTTGCCCAGGGCTATCACTAATTCATCAGCACTCAGTGAAGAATGCCGCTAGTAAGTGCCGCTATCTGGTGGTCACTATACCCCTAACAGAATATTTTTAATGTCTGAAAATAGTGTGGGTTCGACGGCCGATTTTCTTGAGTTTACGGGACGAAAAACCCGAGTTTCCGGGAGGAAAAACCCGCTAGCCCGTGCCAGAGATCAACTAACTCTGGAACCGGTCGAGAAAAGGCTTAGAAAAAGTTCTTCTGGTCGGCGACTAGATTCAAACGCCTTTTGTCGTGCGGTCAAGCGCTGTAGAGTGCAAACGCTACTTCTACTGAGCTACACAGGCTCTGATATTAATATGTTTGAATAAATAATCTGCATGTAACTGAGACTTTGAAGCAGGTTATGTCTGTCCAATATGCGTTTATCCTTTGCCTTTTCTTTATCTTATGTCTTAGACTTAATGATATTGTCTTGTAAATTATCCCTTGCGCTTATCCCTTGGTCATCATAATCAGCATTCCTTTTATCCGTGAAGTAATAAATAATAAATGTGGAAGGTGCATTTACTGAGCGCACACCGGCCTACTATTCCATGGGAGATTTTCTCTGGTGTAGTAACTAGTGTAGTATTAAGCACACGTTTTATTTTAATGAGCAATTTTACTTCGTCCACATAAATTGCATCTCTTTATTGTGCTAACGTTGGGAGTAATATTTTCAGTAGCTGATAAACCTTGTTACGCAGTAGATTACGAGAACCGTTATACTCGCAGTCGACAGCAACTTTGTTCTTTGTCTGTTGTTTTACCTTGTTTTACACATTTGTATATAAACATGTGAGTTTAAATTAAAGTTCAGGGTTATAAATTTAATTATCTTAAAATAATTATACTAATATTGACTTTTTTTTTAATTCAGTTGGTTAATGAACGTATGAAAGAGAGGAGGGAACGAATAATAAAAAAAAGTCCTATTCGAAATGTGTGGTTTAAATATGTAATAATCAGTAAACTAGTAGCAAAGGTGGAATAAGTTCTATACTTGACCGTATGATGACGCTCTTGGATTCTACATTTAGACACTGAATTTATCACGTTATTCCGCTAGTAACGAAAAGCTGTTTGATAACCACAAAAATCACTTATCTAATTGACTTATGCAGACTAAATAACCTGTGAATAAACTTTTGGATAAGGTAGCGTCATTTCCTGTGGAAGGAAAAAAAAAAAAAAAAAAAAACGGAGCGCTCGCAAAGAATGCCGGATACTTTCTTCAGGTTTTATGTTACCACAATAACTCTCAATTATTTCGCAGCTCATATGACACAACATTGTAAGGGATTATCCTACTTGAAGTTGCTTTAGTTCCAAAAGGATTTACAGGGGCCTACTCACCAAATACTCAACCTATGGTCTGCCTTCCCCACTCTTTAACTGGATCGCCAACTTTCTCACTGGTCGCTCAATGCCTGCCATAGCTGGTGGCCTACTCTCCTTACATTTCCTCACCAATGCAGGAGTACCTCGGGGTTCTTGTTCTTTTACTCACTTATTCTTCCTCTTGTATATTAACGACCTGCTCTCACGGACTTCCAATCCTCTCCATAGCATTGCTGACAACAGTACACTTCATCCCTCCTTTCCATTCCACAAAAATGTTAGTGCTCAACTATTAGAATCAAGATCTACCACGAACAAGGACCTGAACTGCGATCTCCTAACTACACGAATGTGGCCCGAAACGTTCTCGGCCTCGACCATAGATGGAAATACTATCTGGAAGATTTCTTTTTCTAAGTTGGTACATCTATCATAAGCATCCATGTGAAATTGCAAATCATTCTATCAAGTAGTTTGTTTTCTACAGCTGTCTGAAGCAAAAATGTTGTCTGTATCCCTTGAAAAGGATACAATTGAGTATCGTGCGGTTATAAAATTGTTTGTAAAAGGTTTAACGCCAAAAAAATTCAATCTAAGTTCATAAAAGTTTAGGCATCCTTCTGCTTCGTTTTCGACAATTAAGAAATGGGCTGCCGAATTTAAACGTGGCTGTACCAACCTTGAAGATGATCCACTGTAGGACGTCCAAAAAGTGTAACAACCCCAGAAATCACTGATCAAGTGCACGATATTTTATTGGATGACCGGCGACTCAAAGTGCGTGAAATTGCTGAGACTATAGGCATTTCAAAAGAACCTGTGGGATATATTTTGGATGAAGAATTGCAAATGAAAAAGCTTTGGGCAAGATGGCTGAAGTGCTTGCTCACATCAGATCAAAAACTCACTCGCATGAAAATCTCTGAACAGTGCTTGGAACGTTTTAACATGAATAAATCTGATTTTCTGCGCCGATTTATTACTATGGATGAGACTTGGATTCACTGTTACTTGCCAGAATCCAAATAGCAGTCAAAACAGTGGACAGAAGCCGATTGTTCAGCGCCAAAGAAGACAAAGTCCGTTCCATCAGCAGGAAAGGTCATGGCATCGGTGTTTTGAGATGCTAAATTCATTTTGTTTATTAATTATCTTAAAAACAGTAAATTAATATTATCCGGGGAATATTATTCCGATTTTTTAACCAGACTAGACGAATAACTTCGTGAGAAAAGACCCGGTTTGCAGAAGAAAAAAATCATCTTTCATCTGGACAATGCAAACTGTCCACAAAAGTGTTTTGGCAATGGGAAAATTAAGGGATCTGCACTATGAATTGTTGGGACATTCACCCTATTCCCCAGATTTCGCTCCCTCTGACTTCTGTCTCTTCCTAAAACTAAAACGTTTCCTCGCTGGTCAGCGTTTTCCTTCGAATCAAGAAGTGATTGCAGCTGTAGAGGGGTAGTTTGTTGAACTTACTGAAAACCACTACAGATAATGGCACTGGAATAAAGTTATTAGTCTTAAGGGAGATTATGTTGAAAAATAATTTTGAAATTATAAATTCGTTTCGTTTTTTCATTGTTTGACCCAGAACTTTTCAGACCCCCTCCCTCGTATACCACTGGGACATGAATAATCTTGTAAACTTCAATGTCCTAAAAACTCAGTTCTGCCTGATCTCTCGCAAGAAAGAGCTCGCACCCCCCCCTTACTTTTAGTAATTCTTAGATATCCAAACGTGATCAGATTTCACTTCTTGAACTGACTTGCTTCTTCGATCTTTTCTGGCACAATCATTTTTCAATGATAGTTTCTGTAGCCGTGTTATTTTTCCACACAAGATTCTACTTCACAACTGTTACCTCTATATAAAGCTCAAATCCTCTCAGCCATGGAGTATTGCTGCGATATTTGAGATGGTGTACCAAAATCCTCTCTACGATTGCTCGATTCAATTCAGAAGAGAATCCAGCATTATTAATGATCCCTCTCTCACAGACCCACCCACTTCAATCCCTCTTTCTCATAGATGTTCGTTTCTGCCTTGTGCCTCTAAAATAGATACTTTTATTGATGGTGCTCTGCTGAATTGGCCACTATTATTCCTCCACTCTCCTCCAAAATCATTAAAACAAGGGTAACTGCTAACCAATGCTATTTTGCAGTCCATCTTAAAACTCACCCAACGAACTTCACCGCTTCCTCTTTTATTTCATCTACTTTGTGGACTCTGAAAATTTCTGTGAGACTTAAGGAGAAAAAAACAAACAAACAGTGAAATTCAGTATATATCTAGGTTGTTGTATTGAGGTGTTAAATTTTGACAAAAGTATTAAATTGTTTTTGATCTTCCGTCAAAATATTTCTTCATTTATTGTATCTTCTTCATAGATAGATAGGCGTCCAAAAAGGTAATCAATTTAGATTGAGATTTAAATCAACGGAATCAATCATAAATTAAATCCCCCCATTCATGAAGGTTCTCAGGAAAATTTAGAGACTGCAAAGGTATCATTAATGATTTAGTCATATTAAAAAGGAAGGTAATCAGAAATTAACTTGTGTGTTAGTTTTTCATTAATACCTAAGCAGAGTTATGTAAGATGGTATGGTCATCTAACAAGAATGGAAAAATTAAGGATTAGCAAAGCAAGTGTGTGAAGAAGAATAGTAGGAAAATGACAAAGTTCAGGAAGTAGGCAGGTTAGTGCAGTTACTATTTAGTTAGAGCAATTTAAAAGAAAATTCCTGATCTGAAACTAGTCATGAAATACTGTCAGTGTCATATTATTTGGTAAACTATTGGATAGTGTGCAACAGAAAATAATTGTCATAATTTTTCATCAACCATTTTGAAGATTAAAAAAAATCAATAAACATAAAATTAGCTGTTCCATTGTTGTTAATATTAAGAGATACCTTCAGGGACTCATCGAAGCTACATACTACCTTCACGAGCTGTTATACCTATTCTTAAATTCATTGTCACTACTTGCACACACACAGCATCCCATGGCAATCTATTTCAATCACGCACTACTCTGTTCTCCACTTCATTCATTCTCAACTTCCAGAAATGGGTTACCGGCAAATTCATCGAAAAACAGTTAATCGAAAGACAATTCACCGAATGCAATTCATCGAACAGCAATTCATCGAAAAAGCAATTCGCCGAATAAACAATTCGCCGAACGGCAATTTAACGAATGGCAATTCGTCGAAAAGGCAATTCATCGAATGACCAATTCCTCGAATGACAATTCATCGAACGACAATTCGTCGAAAATGCAATTCATCGAAAAAACAATTCACCGAAAAATTTTCGATGAATTATGAAAGAATTCATCGAAAAGTCATTTTTCTTGCAAACTATTGTTTAGAAAATGTTCAGTAACAATGTGGAACGTTACTCATGATACAGACATCATATGGAAGCGGTCATTGAAACGTAATAATTATTTTCTTGCATTTTAGAGCATTTAATGTAAGTGTACATCCTGCTTCATTGTACAGTTAGCGATTTATCTGTAGGGAAGACAGGAGTACCGCATGCACTTATCTCCCGAATAACCTCGAAAACATGTAATTGCAGTTAATAAGGGGAGGAATAGGCTAAGAAATTCGTTCTACCAAATTTTGCACTTGACATCCTTGATAAACGTAGGATGCTGAAGTCCTTTTCAGCAATTTCATTAAATGAGCTGTAGAATTTTTCTCTTCTCGGTTTCTGCAGTTTTGATGAAAATAAGTTTAGGATGGAGAACTTTTTTTTATACATTCACGCCAAGTTTTTTTGTGGTCTTCCATTTTCCAGAGATGAGATGTTTCTTAAAGTTGAGTTTTCTGATTTGGAATTTTCGAGTTGGTTCGAAAAAATGGCTCAACAATGCGATCATGCATGATCGCATTGTTGAGCCATTTTTTCCATGAGGAGACGATTACGAGAGTGGCATACCTAAATATGCTAGAGAAATTTGTGTTTCCCCAGATTGAGAATGTGTAGGGCCTCATTTTCCAACATGATGGAGCAACTCCACATTATGGTGACTGCGCGTATCCCACTGCTTGTGGCCACCGCGCAGTCCCGATTTGATTCCGATGGATTTCTTCTTTTGCGTATATTTATATTTGTGTATAAATAATTAAGTAAAAGAGTTATTTTCCCAAATGATTACTTTTTCCGATTTTTACATATGGCTATGTTCGTGTCCGAACAATTCATCGCGAGGAAAAATCAGAAAAATTCATCTCGCGAACTATTGATTGCAGAAAAAATTCGCTGAAAATGTTATTCGCTAGAAAATTGAAATGATATTGCATTGATACCGATATGAAAAGTAAATGCAGTGAAGATAAATTTCGTAAAGGCGTAAACTTTTACTAACGCATAAACTGAACAAACTTATTTGCCATCGCAATACATAAATGTCTTTTTACCGTATTCAGTGTTAAACAAAGCCACCTGTTTTTCTGGCTTCTGCATTATAGCATCTGTTGAAGTGAAAGTTTCTTTAATGGTACATGGACATTTTCATCGGACAAAACAGAAGTAGTAAAAATTTATCAATTCCTGAGTAAAAATGAATTCTTCTCTGTGTTATAAGAAGTTGATTTACAACAAAATATTAGCATTTTTTTATTTTTGAGATCTTCTATTATTGATAAGACATAAGCGCTGCTGACAGTAAAAAAATAAATAAATAAAATAAAAAAAACCTAATGTATTGAGATTAACAAATTGTTCAATGCTAGCAATGTTGAGTTCTTTCCTCATATCATTGTTTTTAATATGATATTGCCATTGATGCCCTCTATTCACGCTTCTAATCTTTCTCTCTAATATCTGGGGTCTCTAGACTGATAGTGTTTTTTTTTTCTAAACCAGCTTTCAGATCCATAATTTTTTAAAACTGGTTCGAACACTGTCTTGTATACAGCTAGTTTTAGTGTTTTGAATAATTTCTCTAATTCCATGAAACTTTGTTCTTTTTCCTTCCTACCATACCAGTTTTGCTAATTCTGTTGTCTATTTCCATATTTAAAATTTTAAATTTGCCAACTTTACTAAAAATTGTGCCTGAATAGCTGAAATATTATGCTTCTTCTGTAAGTTCTCCATTCAGGATGCAGTTCACATTTCGTCTTTTTATTGTTGATTGTTATACCAAATTTAATACAGCATTTATTCAGTTTATTTAGGCAAGCAGACTTATACTGGATTTATATGAGAGTATATATATATATATTTTTTTTTTTTCTTGTAGGATGCATATTACGATAATATCCAGTGCGTAACCATTGTAGATATGTTGAAAATATAATATGAAGGATATCATATACAGAATGATTCAAAATGTATGCTTATTTTGAAGAATTTCTAATGCTTACGCCCCTCTCCCCTCCTTATTCTCTCCTGCAATTCGATTACATAACCACTCTAAATTTCTACAGGTTTGAAAAGTTTCCAGATAGTATTCAAAATCTCTTACTTCATTTTACCATTTTGACAAAAGAAATAAGAGAATAATATTGTTGTACCGTGCAGATTCTAATTCTGTACTCTTTCTTTGCCATCTAAAATCAACTGTTCTACTGTCTGCTGAAATTATTTGAAATTTTAGAAACACTATGCTATTTTTTCAACGTGTAAAACTGCTTATATGCATACCACAAAAGAAAGTTCAGTAGAAAGTTCAGATTTTTGTTTCTTTTTCTTAAAATAATCTAAATATTTTTACTTCTACTTCAGATGCTGGTTGCTATTTCTGAAGTAAAATACGTCTTAGAAATACTACGTCTTAGAAATATTTGATAGTAATCCTCTTAGCTGGAGGAAAAGGGTAAAGGCTTAGATTACTCTGGGTGCTACTGAGAAAGAAAAGAGAGGACACTTAGCCAGAAGGGACACTAAAGTGCCTCAAGCTGTAGTGCGAATTACATCAAGAATGTCGTGTTTTGTTTTCAATTGTTGATTAGTAGACATCCTAACATAGAAATAAATATAGACATTTCTTTCACAGGCTGATACAGTATTTATCTAAAATAAGTTCTTAATTTATAATGATCAGTTTCATTTTTATTATCGAAAAATTATAAATTATTTCTTTCAATTATCTTGAAAAAGAAGATTTGAATTGTTTTTGAAAGAAAAGGAACATATGCATAATCTTATTTTTTGGTGGGGCGGGGGGTTATAGACTTATTCAATCTGCAGATATTTCAGAGAATTTATTTTATAAATCGTTCGCAAAACAACTGTTACAAACGTAAATCACTTGGGGAAACATGTCCAATCATTTTAATGTAAATACAACAATGCCATGTATCTAAACTGGAAGAAAAAAATATTTATACAAGAGTAATAACGTCTAATAAATCTGCTGATGCTAGAACTCTTTCATAAATAATTTTTTTCTGACATATCTCTATTAGTTATAATGTAATCAATCTACAGATTTTTGCCCTCTTGTATTCTACCATCTTATGGGCAGTAATTTCTTCTTTGTACTACAAAAAAAAAAAAAAAAATCAGTCAACAAGAAAAATATGTAATATTTTCTTTTTCATTGGGTGAATTTACAATGTCCTTTCTTTGTGTTTTGGAAGGAAAGTGTAAATGATTATTTTCTTACTATTTTTGCCATTATAACATCTGATACAATTAGTATATCTGAACTAGCAGAAAATACATACATATCAATTTAAATCATAACCTTTAATTTCATTTTGTAATGACCAATTATACAGGGAAACCAAAAAGATCACAATATAAAGAAAAAAATTAGTGATATGATTAAAGAATTTCATTTTATTCTCTATAAAGCAGAGTCGCTCAAGCACGTCCTTCAGGAAATCTTCAAAACATGATTTTGAACAAAAATATAACATAATCTTGAACCTCCGCAGCCTGTTTTTTTCAAAAATAATTCAAATATATCAAATAACTATCGTGAATTATTTTTTTTCGAGAACAAAGAAAATGTTTTGTGGAGTAAGCGATTAGAAAAAAATTAGCAAAAAAATAAAAATAAATAAAAATGAAATTAGTGTTCCAAGGTAAGGCAATATTTAAATGAAACTATGCAAGAACCTTTATTTTGTCCAGGCATTAAAATTGCTTTGTACAAGAAAAAGAGAAAATAAAAATAATTTCTATATTTTTAGTTTATCCAATATAACTAGGATTCAGTTACCCAGCATAGAACGAGGAACTGCATTCCTTGTTATAGACAACTGAGATGCAGCTATGAGCGTGAGATAATCCCATTAACTGTTCTCTTCAGCGGGAGGGTTTATCACACCTTCTAATGGATATGCTGGCCGAATTGCACTTCTTATAACTTCAACAGATAGCATTCATCGTATCCAGATTTATCTGGACGCCTATAGACGTCCTGACCGTTGAGGGGGGGGGGGGTTAAACGAGGAGGAACTGGTACAATTAAAAGATGACGTCGAATCAAATGGCGGGGAAAGTTCTGCCAAAGATTATGATTGTGATGAGTCCGTTAAAGAATTCAGTTTAAAGAAATTAGCAATAGGATTAGACTTGGCAAGAAAGTTATTTTATGGATAATGATCTCTCAATGGAGCTTTCCAGAAAATTTACGAGACAATTGGATATTTGTTTAGTTCCGTATTATGAACTTAATAAAAAATTGTAGCATAGTGGTAAGCAAGGTCTTATTACTGACTTCTTGAATTCATAACTAAACCAGCCGAAGTATACAATAAGAACTATTGCATATATAAATAAAGAACATCTATGAAGTATACATACAATTTATAATTTTTATAATTTTTTACTATGTATTTGTTGCATAGTTTATGTTTTCTTAACTTACATGAATTACCTGAATATGTCATTGTTTATAATCTTAAAAAAAAAGAAAAAAAACGATTTGGGAACCTAAACCTACTTTTTCTATGTGATTTGAGTCTCGCATAACGCGATTTATACAACGCGGTATTTTTGTGGAACCTAACATCCGCGTTATACGAGAGTTACCTGTACTTCAATTTGTATCTTACCTTCCAAGTCAGCAGACTTCATTCCTGCCCAATGTGGAACTTTAAACTATTTAAGAATATGCAAAAAAAAAAAAAAAAAAAATTGACCTCTACTGTAAGCCGAAATTGTTCTATTTTTTTTTTTTTCATTTTTATGCAATTTACATAACTGTTTACTATTAATTTACAAGTATACATACACATATCATTTGTAGAGAATTAGCCAAGAACTAAAATTAGACAAGATATTTGCATGCGCATCTTAAATATTTTTTATATTATTTAAATATTTTAGTTATCATCTTTATGCTAAGATCAATATTGTAGATAAAAATTCCTATTACCAACAAATTTATCATTTTTGTCAACAAATTTATTTACCAAGTATTGAAACTAATCGATTTTCAGTAATAATAATAATCGTATGATGATACACGGCCGTGAGTCCCCTTTATGAGGAGGTACGGTACCATCTCATTCCCCCCAAAATTTTATCCGGGCTCCGGAACAGATGAGGAATCAGACCTATGGCTGGGTCAGTATTCCTGACTGTAATCCGTGTATGTTCACTGGACCGGTTTGCCTGCTTGCGGGATGAAAACTACCAGATAAACTGGTGGAAAAAACCCTGCTGTCCACGCCCAAGATCCCTCAATGGAGCTTTCCAGAAAATTTACTAGACAATTGGATATTTCCTTAAGCTCCTCACGTCATTGACGAGAATCGAACCTAGGACACTCCTTCCCCAGGAGTACGGTTGCGAAGCGCATAGCCACTAGGCTAACCGCGCGGATTGATTTTCAGTGATATGATATTACACTGTAAATGAATCATATAGTTTATATGTATGTTATCTGATTTTGCTGAACTTTTTTTTTCCAAATAACTTTTCCATTTTCATTCAGTTTAAGTGACTTATTTACACTTAGGCTGGTAGTGATGCATTTTCTCTTGCTTTTATAATATGTATAATGTAATAAACTTGCCCTACTTTTATATTCCCGTTATTTTCCATATGTAATTGCAATTACCAGCAACTTTCGTATACTGATAATAAATTAATCATATGAGAATTAGTAAGGAAATACAATTATTCAGTGACATATATTATATATATTATTATACGTATTATATTATACATTATGTTACATTTCAATTTTTGCAATAATGTGCATTTATTTTGGAATACTATTCAAAACATAACACCGCAAGTTTCTTAAGCAGTATTACTCTACATTGTAAACTGAAGACAGTCGTTTTTGTTGTTTTCTATACTTCTTTTTATTATCTATTTTTCTGAAATCTAGTCTTCTAGTTCCCGATAATCTTTGTTAGTGCATCCTTATTTATTTATTCATTTTAATTTACTCATTTTAAACAATGCATTTGTATACCAATTCTCTTTCCTGTTTTGGATTATTACATGTGGTCATTAGAGGATTATTATCATTAGGGGAGATACTAAGGGAAAGTGATCAGAGCTTACTTCACCTTTACGACGAGCTGCCCCAAACCTGAAATTACCTAAGGCGCAAACTTCACTAATCTGTCTGTATGCTTACTTGCGAAAAAGGATTAAAACCCAGTTTAGAAAATTGCTTGGTATCTTTAACATAGTATATACCCAAGTTAAAAAACTTTTCACATATATATTATTATATTATATTACATATAATTATACTATATTATATATATTATATTATAAGCTGTTGATTATCCGCCATGACAACTGGAAAGTGTAGTTCACAAGTTGAAAGTGTAGTTTTAATAATTTTACAAATTATTAAAAATCAAATCAAGCTATAAGATACAAACGGGCGTGAAATCCGTCGCATTAAATTAAACATTCAAGATTTCTGTTTGTGTTAATTATTTTGAGTTTTTGTCTGCAGCTTCGTGATGCGACTTTTTTTGGTTTCTTGTTTTGTTTGTGGTTGATCGCTCTCAAACTGCTATCTTAGGGTATATTCCTAAACAACTAAATGTTTTCGAGGATGCCATATGTGTAGTTTCTTCATTTGAATTTTATGGGTTTCACACTAATGTCTTTCCATATGCAAACATCTGTGGCATAAATATGCTTCGGCCGAATGGACTAAGCCTTCGATGACTGTGTAATGTCTAAGTGAATATTAAATATGTTCTTCTGGCCTGCTTGCTTTTAATATAATAAATAAATAAATAAATAAATATATGGGCCACACTATGGAATCTGTGATGCTTGTAGCTTTCTAGTGAAAGCTCTAAGTGTATTCTACAAAAATTCTGAATTCTGAAGGAACTTCGACAATGGAAATAACTTCAACCTTAATACCCCATTAGGAGATGGAAATGAAATTAAATGTTAAATATCTGTGATAACTTCAGCGTTCTCCTTACGATTTCTTTTAACTGCACAGAATAGGATATGTAGTTGTATCTCATTAAAATCTCAATCTGAGCTAATTTCATAATTTTTGATTACATTTCTTTCTTAATTGCGAAAAGGCGGTATGCCCTAGGTTTCCCATTGCTATTGACACTATGGAAAACTGTGATGCTTGGAGCTATCTAGTAAAAGTTCTAAGTGCGTTCTACAAAAATTCTTTAAATTCTTCGTTTACGATGCAACTTTATATTCAATGGTGAAACTGTTGATTTCAGCCATTGATTTCAAAAATGTGATAATATAAGAACTTTTAAAAGATAAACCAGAAAGAAACACAAATAACAGTTTATGAATAATATATTATCTATTATCTACCTTTTCCGCAACATGAATAATTATTCACTTTTAAGTGAATAATTATTCATATATAAACAATTATTCATAAATAAACAATTAAGCTGACCGTCAATTATAATTGACGGTCAGCTTAACAGCACAATGCAACTTATATCTGAGACTTCTCAACAAAACTAACAGCTCCGGGGGCCGCGCCCACAGTTTGGGAAGCGCTGGACTAAAATACTCCACATCTGTCTCAAATAATCAAAACGACCCATAACGGTCTTTCCAAAGGTCGAAGTTCTCGAGGTAGCCAGTCAGCTAAAATACCTAGGATAACAAGAGATTGAAAATTGAGATTGAGGGATTAGGCCAATGAGCCCTGAAAACAATATATACAGGAGCTATACTACCATTGATAATTGACGGTCAGCTTAACAGCACCATGCGACTTATATCTGGAACCATTAAAACAACTCCTATTTATTGGCTTACAATGCTAAGCAACATAATACCACCAAATCTAAGAAGTGATGCTTGTTCACGAGAACATGACAAAGTACTCAGAAATACTGTATTGCCTATACATAATGACATATCAAAACTATAGCTTAACAGATTGAAATCAAGAAAGCTCACTCTTCGTGAAGATAAACATCTGAGAATGATTAATTAAAATACTAAAAATTAATGGAAACGAGTGTGGAGCATAAATACTAATGCTCAACTCAAAATTTAGTTTGATAGTTGCTGCCTCAACATCCCAGCAGGGGCGCGCCAGTAGTGTCTGGCGCCTGTGTGCAAAACTTTAGTTGGCGCTCCTATCCTCCCCTCCAATAAAAAAATCACTTAAAAAAAACGTTTTTTTTTAAAGTATTTCCTCCTCTTTGGCGCCTTTACTATCCTGGCGCCTGTGTGCGTCGCACACATTGCACATATGGCCGGCGTGCCCCTGTATCCCGGGTTTGGAATTGGAAAGACATGGATAACAGTGAACAGGATTCGTACGCAATAGAAGATGTGCAAGCTTTCTGTACAAGTGGAGGAAAATTCCCTCACCGGAGTGTGACTATGGACACCCGAACCAATCAATCCATCATATTTGCATTGAGTGCAGTCTTCGCGCATATACAGGTCAAAGGAGCGACTTCCTAGAGGCGACACCGCCTTCTATAGACTGGATCAGAGAACATGATCTTAACTTATAAGTGCGCTGTCCGTCAAACGTGTAACTGCCTGTTTTATTGTAATTATTTATCATTTACACTTTTTTTTTATTTTACTTTTTACATATCTGTACCCATTTTTGTAAATGTACTTTTATAACTTTATGTAGATTGTCATACGATAAACAATAAATAACCTCCCGGTAGGGTTACTGTTGGGAAGAAAACGAAAACACCACACACACTTAATAATCTACAGTTTATTCGACATCTGAAACAACTATCGTTCAAAGATTTGAACCATAGGTCAGATGTCCACAGAAACTGCACTTTCTCGCGATAGTTGAGGGCTCCTGTGCAGTCATTCGAAATTATCAATTTATTGTTTTTTCCCTTAACACTAGATATCACTCTTTCTAGACATGTAGAATGATGCTAAGCTGCAAACATAACTTTAACTAGGCAAAATAGCTGAAAATATCACAACATTTTCTGCAAAAATGGTATGGCGCCGTAAATGAATTCATGTTTTATATTTAGAAAGACATCCCAACTAATGTAATTCTGATTTTTATGTGTGGTCTCTTTGAGTTTACTTAGATAGGGCGATATCGATGTTTATTCTTCTTTCCGTCAATTTACTATTTCATAGCGAACACTCTCTCTCGTTTCGTTTTGGTTGCCTAAGAAATATCGATGTTTATTTTAATTTTTTAAATTTAGTAAAAAAAAAAAAGATTACAAGCATTTATACGTCCAGTCTATTTTTGACATCCGTGCATCATGGTACGTGAAGAAATTTCATAGTGAATGCTTTGCTTTCTCTATGTAAAAAAATGTGGCTAATATTCCTTTCTTAATTAAGTTCATGTATTTCAGTAATGTAAACTTGCGTACTACAGAACTATATATATATAACGTTTTTTAACTTGGGTATATTATGTATTCAAGATACCAAATAATTTTATATAAACTTAGTTTTAATCCTATTTCCCAAGTAAGCAAACGGACAAGAAAGTCAAGTTTGCGCCTGCAAGTAGTGCAAGTCCAAGACAACTCTTGGTAGTGCCAATCGAGGCAACTCTTGGTAAAGGTGGATAAAGTTCTGATCACTTTTCTTAGTGTGTATAATACTAATAACTAATTAACTAATATATATATATTATGCCTCGACTGGCACTACCAAGAGTTGCCTTGGACTTGCACTACTTACAGGCGCAAACTTGACTTTCTTGTCTGTTTGCTTACTTGGGAAATAGGATTAAAACAAAGTTAATATAAAATTACTTGGTATCTTGAATATATATATATATATATATATATCTTCTTTCTTAGCATAAACGTTCATTTCCTGATAACATGATCAGGAAATGAAACTGTCTACCAGCAATTTATTCTTACAATTCATTTATTTGTAAATATATAGGCTGTGTATTTTTTAATGCCTGGAAAAGAAACTTTTGTTTTTCCTGGAATCATTCATTCATTATTTGGTGCCACAAGTAAACATGTGGAGAGCAATTAACTTTTCTTAACAATTAACTAGAATCTACACAACTCTTAGTGACTGATCTTCAGGGCCGTTCCGTGGGTTTGCGCCGCCTGAGTGCAAAATTTTTGTGTCCCCCCCCCTTTAAAAATTAAAAGATCCCGAAGTACAATAACACGTTTCGAATCATTTTATTATACTGCACATTAAGAGCAAATCTCTCTCTCTCTCTCTCTGTAAAAAATATAGTTTATGATCCTTTTTCATTAACGTATGAATTTTTATTAGCTAATGCTGCTATTTAGAATTTATGATCAGAGATGTTGAAGCCTAGATTAATATCATGGCTTTTAAGACGTCATTAAAATAGTTTTTTTTAAGGGGAAGGGGCGGAAAAATATGCTACTGCACGTGGCGACAAAATTTCTAGGGTTGGCCCTGGGGCCAGTCCTGGTGAATATGGTGTTTGAGGTAGATATTGAAATCCCAAGTCGTATATTGTCTGTTGGATTTCATAAGCAGGTGCATTGTCCTGCAAAAGCAACACGCCTCTGCTTAGTTTCTCGAACCGATTTTCCTTCAGTACCTCCTTCAATTCCTTCAGAGCTGCTGTAACAGTTTCACCTTTCTTGAGGTAAGGTAAGGATTACACCATCCATATCCTAAAAGACAATGGCAAGAACTTTCCCTGCTGACTGTTTGGTTCGAAACTTCTTTGGCCATGGAGAACCTTTGTGTCTCCACTCCATTGACTGTTGTTTGTTCTCTGGGTCATAGTGACGAAGCCATGTTTCATCAACGGTTAGAATATGAGCTAAAAAATTTCACGAAGATGAAATCCCTTTATGAAATGTTCTTTTAACATCTCAACTATACCCGCCTCAGTGGATATCATTCACTGCAACCAGTATGCCCCGCCAAAAATTCGCTTTCCGAACGAAGTAGGATAAATAATAGTTATAAATAGTAGGATAATAAAAAGATATATATACCTCTCAAATAATATAAAATACCTCTCAAAATAATCCAAAACAAAAAAAAAAAAAAAAAAAAAATTGCACACACATCTTTGCCCCCACACGCCTTATAATTCATTTTTCGGTGAACTGTATATTCGATGAATTGTGATTTTTCGATGAATTGTTGTTTTTCGATCAATTGCGTTTCGATGAATTGTCTTTTCGATTAACTGCTCATCGGTGAATTGCTTTTTTGGGGAATTGTCTTTCGATGAATTGCTTTTTAGATTAATTGTTGTTCGATAAACTGATTTTCGATGAATTGTTTATTCGGTGAATTGCTTTTTCGATGAATTGTTGTTCGATGAATTGGCTTCGATGAATTGTCTTTCGGTAAACTGTTTTTCGATGAACTCTCCGGATACCCAGAAATGGCCTGTCGTCCTTTCCCCGCCCTCCATAAAATGAAAAATTCCATCTATTGGTATCCTGTATGATATGACTCTTCCAACGGTTTTACTTCTCAATGATGTCATCCTTCTTTCTCCTATTTGATAGCGTACGCATTCCAAAACCTGCCATGTGTAATTAGTACACAATTAGTATTCCAAAATCCTGATTTCATTTTAACACTTCTTTCCTCTCTCTCTCAACTCCATCAGAATCACCACGAAAGTCAGGAGACCAGATGTAAACCCAATTAGGTATTATCAAAGCCTTGTAAAGAAGCAGGATGACTTCCTTATCTTTACATATCAAGGTTCGTTTCAGCATTGCAATTATCCTCTGAGTTGTGTTTGCAAACCTTTGCTATACGGATCGTCAAGTTCAACTTCCTTTCTGTTAAACCTCCAAGATCCTTAACCTCGTCATTTTTTTCTAGCATAATTTCACCAATAAAATATGATATTGTATATCTAATCAAAGGAAAGTGCATGACTTTACACTTACTAACAATGAACTGGTATCCATTTTCACATGCCACAATTCGAGCCATTTCAAATTATGCTGGAAGTAGTTCATATCAGCTACACTCCTGATTGCCCTACCTGTCTTTGCGTCAATAGCTGTACGTCGCAAGTCAAATCCGATCCAATATCAATGTACAGGGTGTCCCAAAATTCACGCAAGATTTAAATTTAGCGCCATTTGTGCGGTAAAGTGTTGCCAACGAGAAAAAAAAAGACAGCGTGACAGCTGACAGTTCAGGGTTATTATTGTATAATCCTGTATGTATAAATTGGATAACAAACGGACCAAGGACTGACCTTGTGGTACACCACTGGGTTACCTTGAATTTTGAAGATTTAGACCCTCCCATACATCACTTTTTGATATATTCTATCAGTCAGCCATCCTCTTATCCACGCTAACAGTTTATAATCCAATCCCATATTCTCCAATTTGTACAACAGCTTATATTCTGAATTCTGTCAGAAGCCTTAGCAAAATCCAAAGTTATGTTGTATCCGTTCCTCTTGTCTGCTTCAGCGATAGCAATATTACAGAATGTGAACAAGTTGCTGAAAAACTGTACATCGATTTACTAAGGAAAGGTCTATGACCTTTCCTTAGTAAATCGATGTTGTTCATTACAAAGTAAAGATTTTGTGTCAATCCATTTCTGAAAGCAAGCCCTGACCAACTTTTCCAAAATCTTCACCACCATTCCAGGAATACTGATAGGTCGATAGTTGGATATATACGAGTCTTTAGTCTTTGCACCACACTCATGCAATGAGATTACAAAAAAACTCTATCCACCCCTGTGGAATCGTTCGTGTTCTGGGGCTCACAGTATATAGCTTGGTCAAAGGAGTAGCCAGTTAAACTAAATACTGTTTTAGCATCGTCGAGGATATCTCACGGAATTCTTATTCAGTTTAAGCAACAGCTCTAGTATTGATACCTCCTCTTCATACATCTGAGTTTCTTCATCCGGTGAAGTGGCATTGAGCAAAAAATATTGCATACACCCGGCTGATAGCTAAAAACAAAATGGTTAATCATTAGTTTAAAAATCGTTAGCATTGAATTTGAGGTAGAGTGTTTGTAAAAGTCCGTTGCTTTAAGATAATATCTGATATTCTTATGTGAGTTCCTAATGGCTTCTGGGTCTGATGCTAGATTGATGTGCAAGCCTGCATATTTGCAAACGAATACTAATGCCCTAGGTTAGCTTTATTCATCTCCTTACGTAATGTCTTTGTTCAGTTGTATTAGTTGAAATGCCAAAGTAGCACATCCCTTTCTCCCCCCATTTCGTTGCTTCACCGCATAACAGATAACGAAAACGATACCGCCATGTAGTATATCACGTTCACACGCCAATTACAATTTTTTATTCTTTTCATTAGCATTGAAAAGTATTTTTCAGGGTCTTATTAAACAGCTTATTGTGATTGTAATGTTTTCGCCTTTCTTGTAAAATTTAAAATTCTAAGGCATTACGCCATATATAAGATAAAGCTGCAGTAAGTGTCCTTTATTGGTGGTGGTGGGGGGGGGGCATGACATAATAGGTTTTACCTGAAATTTTTTGCCTCTTATGTCAGAAGTAGAATATTGTGATCACAAACGTCAAGTATTAGGATTCTGGACTTTGCTATATATAAAGTACTGAAATACCAAAAGAAACATTCTGTTTGACTATATTTAACTACTCGAGGTTTCTTCTGTCAAAAGAAAAGAAAAAATAAACGTAATCGTAGGCTCTGTGAATCTTACTCAACTTCTCACTCCACTTCTTGTTTATGCTGGATATATCCAAAATCGAAACTTGGGTCGTTATTTTTGCAAGTTGATTGTAACTCGGTTGAACCAGCCGTCCAGAATTCTAACACATTGTCCCGTATTAATAACTGTGAATAATGTCACAGAAAATGTCTCATAGTCGCATTTTAAAGACACTAGTTTTGTTTGAATTTATTATTATTTTTTTTAATATAAGAAATGCATTCCCAATAGTGTTACAATTAACTGAACTTTAATCATAAATAGTTTAAATTCGTTGATAAAGTATTTTCGAAGTTGAGTGAACGTTACCGTTAATCATGGTAAGAGACGAATAAAATGAACGAAGGTTCTTGGGGAAATACGTGGCAATTGTTAAAGCGTCTCAGCATATTACCATAATACTTCCTGTCCAGGCCATTCGCAATAACCACAGCTGTTTACCAGATTGCTTAAGATAAGCAGAACAGTCCTGTAATGAGTAGAGCTTAGATGGGTTTCAGTGACAGTGAGTGAGAGACTACAATATTCTTTATTAAAATGCCTGTCGTGTCTTGGATGAGAGAAGGATTTAACAGGCAAGATAAGATTTGAAAGGAAGTTTTAATGAGATCAAAACTTCTGCCGGTCTGTTAGTAAAGAACTCCCCACGCTTTGTTTAGGAACGTGTTCACAAAAATGTCGCCGAAGGTTAGTCGGTATTAAAATTTCGTTGTTTGCAGTAAGAGTTTGGAATAAATCGCATCGCTTTGTAAAGAGAAAAAGAGAAGTTAGTTATATCAACAATTTTTTTCAGAGCTTAAATGATTTAGGGAGTCGTTAAATATGTAATGAGTTTGTCTAGATTTCTTGGGCTGAATTAAGTAATTGCCATGTCTTGGATATCAAAGTAAATTTCCTTAGCTTGTCGTTCATTAGTTCAGATATATTTTCATTATTCATGTCTCATTACGAAAGATAATTTTTATACATTGTATTTCTGTTAGAAAATAAGGATACGATGCATTTGATCAAGTTTCTAGGAAAGATAGCCTATCTGTTTGAAATTTTGTGGCAAAACCTCTCTGTAATGTCTTTTTTTTCATAGCCAAGTAACATAGAACTATATTTAAATTATTAATTTAAATATAGTTCTATGTTAAAGCTCCATATTTTATTTTACGGTTTCTTTTGGAGTCGGTTGTTTCTATTTTGTATGATATACAGCAGAAGTTCGCTAACTTTTTTAAAAAAATATTACTTAGATTTTTGGATAGCACACATTCTCCAGCAAACTCTTACATTGGAACTCTAAGCAATTATTTCAGTCCTTATTGGCCACCATATATACTATTTGGTTCTCATTTATTCGTCATTAATTACCTGAGAGCTCGCTCGCTAGCTTAATATATCTTTTAATAAATTGTAACCAAACAGATAACAATAATAATATCAGGACTCTAGGCTTGATGTAGAACATTTTCTTTTCTACGAGAGGTCACGCCAGTAGTGTTAATGGTTGACCAAATTATTGTCTTTTATGTAGATTATAACGTAGCTTATTTCTTAGTGTCGTTGTAAAATTATAACGTAATTATTATTAATTCTAACGTAATTTCTTTGTATATACGTTTGTAATCAAGATGATGACCACGATATGAAGGTCGAAACGTGCGATTATTTTGATTTATATTAAACTAAAGCTGAAACACAGTATTTACATCCATATTTCTTTTTTTTTAATAAAGGATGTCTGGTTTATTTATACAAAACACATTCAGTCATTTTGTATAAATAAATCCATGCTACATAAGTGATCGGTTTAAAATAATTGTTTGCCTGAGAAATTATTAATATAACTTTAGTTTGTTGAGATTTTTATATATTTGAACAGCAATTAAGTTGTGGATTTATTTTGTAGTCGAAAGAGCTACAATATTATTTTTAATACAATTTATTTGGTGATATTTGATGTTTTATCAAAGTTTGTTATTCTGTTAATCATATTTTTTTCAATAACATTTGTTAAAACTAAAAACTCAATATTTCTTATACTGATAACTTCACATGAGCCATCGTTAAAAGAACATTTCAAATCCATAATGCGATATAACTCAGTTTTATTCCAAATTAAGTAAAATTACGTTTCATTTCTCGATTACACGATGAAGTCTTATCATCAGCCTGTCCACGCGGTTAGCCTAGTGGCTCTGCGCTTCACAACCATATGACTGGGGAAAGAGTGTCCCAGGTTCGATTCCCGTCGAAGACGTGAGGAATTTGAGGATCTTCCTCAGCCATAGCCAAGTGAGCCGGTCTTAGGCGCGGGCAGTAGGGTTTTTTCCGCGTTTTTCATCCCGCTAGCAGGCAAACCGACCCCGTGAACACACACGGATCTACAGCCATAAATACTTAACTCCCCCATGAGGGGGCTCAACTCGTCCCAATAGGGACGGGGGAGAAAAAGGGAACCAACTCCTACAAATAAATAAATAAATCATCAGCCTAAAAGTTTGTATTCGACTTCAAATATTACAATGTATAAAACATGAACATTGTGCAATTTGCACTACTTATCTGGCATCCCGCTCATTGAACCGTGATTGGTATCGTAGATAGGAATCCTACTTTTGTGCCATATGTCCAACATCCTTTGACAGTTGATTCGTATTCATCTGTCATTCCATCTACCTCAGTTGTCCTCTGTAACAGCCTCATCTTCCCATCTCCAATTAAATATTCTGCAAAGATTCACGTCTTCAAAAAGAATACCAGCAGAATTTCTCTTGACTCCCTCCAGGATATGGCACTAATTTGCTGTAAGCTTTGACATCTCTTGTGTGGAAGTGATATATAAAGACACTGGGCTGAAAGTATGTCATTCCAAGCTATCATTAAAATCAATCATTCTATAATAGTATCAGGGTAAATGACTTCAGACCACTTTCGATTATGCTGGTAGCGTTTAACTGGATAATTCATAGAAATCTATTTCACGTAGTATAGGTCATCATTCGAGAACCACGATTATTTTTTTATGATAAAGAAAAGTAATACCGTATTACAATTATTCATTGAGCAGATTTTAATAACATGCACAATAATTTATGAACATCGAGGTTTATATTAAAAAAAAAAAGAGTCTGTTGTTTCTTCTACAGAACACTCACCAAAAGCAAATACGTTGATTCTACAGGGTGGCCATAAAGTAACTTACCCTCTTTGGAAGTATCTATAGCTAAAACAAATACACGGAATGAGACCACATTTCATATTGAGACTTTCGAAGGCATGGGGAGATGAATTCCGCGAAGAGGAAAAAAAAGAAAAACGATTTAGTACCAAAAGTCGCCGATAGGGGAAATTTTGGGACTGGCGGAGCCGAAAGCAGTCAAATATTTGCAGTAAACGCAGGCAAAAAGGATTACGCAAATTTTACTGTGCGTACGTGACAGCAGCTCCACCAATTCCACTTAAAAAGGGATTGGGAACGTTCAGGCAGTTATTCGAATGACTGACGAATTGTGCTCAATATGCATCCTACCTTGCCTCAGCGTGCTTTACTTGTTAAGTTGTTTTACCTTTAATAGTACAATGCAGCAGTGGCCCTTCGGGAATTTAGAAGGCTTCATAACCTGCGTACAGGTCCTCTGTCAGCTGTAGCACTGAAAGCTATGATTAAGAAGTTTGAAGAAACTGGATCACTAGGAGTTAGACCTGGCAGAGGACGGAAAGCAGTGCAAGAAGAGACAGTAACAGACGTTGCTACTGCGGCGTTCGACGACACAGGGACCAGTATTGGTCTAAGCTCGTGCCATAGCTTGCAAATATGATATGGCTTATGGCACAGTCTAGAAAATCTTATGGAAAATGCTTCACTTCTATCCTTATAAGTTCAGTCGTGTGCAAGCACTAAACTACTGCAGATTATGATAAGCGCATGACCTTCGCGCTAACGTTTCTTTCCCGAATGGAGGTCGACAATGACTGGCCTTGAAGAATATTGTGGGGTGATGAGGCTCATTTTTATCTGAATGGGTCAGTCGACACTCACAGTTGCAGAATTTGGGCATCTGAACATCCCCAAGCGATTCAGCAAGTACCACTGCATTCTCCAAAAGTAACGTGTGGTGTAGCTTCACAGCCGATTTCATAATAGGACCGTACTTTTTTAGAGCGTATTACCCCTACAGGTCCTGTAACTTGCTCCATTACTGGAGAGATTTATCGACGAATGCTAGAAAATTTTGTCATTCCTGCATTGCAGCAAAGACAGTGTTTGGACTCCATAATGTTTATGCAGGATGGAGCACGGCCACACATTGAACCTTCAATACATCGCCTTTTACTCCAGCATTTCAGTAATGACAGGGTTATCAGTCAATTCTTTCCAACGGCATGGCCGCCTCGATCCCCGGACATCACTTTATGTGACTTTTGGCTGTAGGGGTATTTGAAATCCGTTGTGCATGTTGGTGGCGTTCCTAACTTGCATGTCTTGAAAGAGAACATAAAATGGGCTGTTATGAACATCCAATCCGACTCCGTACGCTCAGCTGTAGAGCATGTCGCACACCGGATGCAATTTTGTTATACACAAGATTTGTGTATAACAAAATTGTAGGGAAGCACATTAAAAATCGTGTGTGTGGTCCAGGGGACCCTGATTCCGATGAATAAAACATTATTTCCTGTAAGTTCAATCACTACATTAATTTTTGTGTCTCTTGTTGTTTTAGTTTAATTGTTATTATTATCATTACAATAACCTGAAAATACAATAGCCTGAAAAGAGCTAAAAGGACATACTATGAACAAGAAACACGCACCCAAAGTACCATGCAAACTTAATGAAACACAATATATTCGTTCAGGCTTCCAGTTCAGCGACGCATCAATACATTCCAAGTTATTGTGTGTCTGTGCGTGCGCGCGCGAATTTCTCAATCATAGATTTCGTAGCTTCCCAACACACACACACAAAAAAAAACCCAATAATAACCAACTGGTGTCATCCTCAGATAAGTTTACATATAAGCTTCGAGGATGAAAGCAGAGAAATTAGTCCTCATCCAAGATGTATCATATGTAACCAAATGCATGTAATGCACGTATCACATGTAAACCAATGTATGTATTATATGTAAACCAATGTACGTAATGTAAATATCACATGTATTATATGTAAACCAATGTATCTAATGTATGTATTATATGTAATGAAATGTATGTAATAACTGTAACAAACGTATGCAATATAGAGTGATTATATCCATTGATATTGTATACATAGTGTAAAATTGCAAAGAAACAGCTGTAATACTCATCATCATTATGAATATTATAATAATATATGTTCTAAACATTTATTGTTATTATTATTATTTTAAAAAAACTTTATGTACGAGAAAGTAGTTGTTATGCATAATTGTGTTCATATAATGTATGTAATTTATCTAAGAAATAATAAAATGTTTAAAAAAAAAAAATTGTATCGCGCCACATATCCAGCTGGAATGAGTGACGCGGCTGTCGCTTACACAGTCGGAAGTTGATAACTGAAATTCCAGCTGAATATAAACGGAAACCATTTTTTATCAGTAACAGCAATTTCAAAATGATCAACAGGGAGACGATTTATTAACAACATAATAACTAAAATAACAGAATTAAAATACCAATGATTCAGTAACATCACAAAAATTACTAAATCAATTTGTTTTCATTTTTAGTCTGTAGAACATTATTTAAACGTTACTTTTTTATTCCTTTTTTATTTAGGAAACTACAGATTCGACTCACTGTAAGATATCTCATTATAAAGAAGCCAATTTTAAAATACTCAGGAAATGTTTGAATCATCTGATACTATAGCATTGAAATAAAATATCTCTGAAAGCTATCAACTAGTTCTTATGTCCTCAAACTCCAGGAACATTAAATAGCTAGGTAAGTCTTTTGATATAAAGTTATGAAGGAATGAAATTACAAAACAGATTACAGTAAAAAACAGTAACTTCATTAATTCCTCAACATGATGAAAATAACATCAGAAAATGTTGGATACTCATTCTGTATTTTGAATATCTAGCCACTAGAAAGAAAACTAATCTCCGAGATCACAACTCATCAGCAATGTAGATAAAAACATGATCAACATGATGAAAATAACATCAGAAAATGTTGGATACTCATTCTGTAATTTGAGAAGGATATCTAGCCACTAAAAAGAAAACTAATCTCCAAGATCACAATTGATCAGTAGTAGATAAAAACATGATCAACAACAGATGAACCATATATTAATAACACCACTGTTGTCCCACGATACTTATAACTAAACCTCAAGTGCTCATCCCACCACACCATTGTATATGTTCGATGTAGTTTTATTTCTTACTTTATAATGGTAAGTCCTGATAGTGGCCTTTCCAAACGACAGCAATAGCCTCTTGATTCGTTAACATATTCACTGAACTAAACAGCTTTCAAATGTATATTTTCACACCAACTCTGCATGACTATAATACCAATGGCTGCTAATAATTCTATATAAACGAAACCTTGAGACATTTCTATCGTTTAGTTAGTAGCGCCGTTTTACTTAATTATAACTCTGGAACTAGTTTTTGTTTTCTGGCGGAATACCACAATGCGCAAGAGAACAACACATCAGACATAATTGCTTTTGCCCTAATTGAACTTATGTGACAGCATTTTTAATTGAAATCATAAGGATACAAGATATAAAAAGTTTACCTCAATAATACTTGATGACATTAGCAAGGTGGTACTGTCAATTTCAAGTGATGCCGACCATCCACATATTCGAAATTCATGCTTCCATTCATTTCGACATATTTAAACGTGGGCAATACCAGCTAATGCATTGCATTTTGAACTGTAACAGTTAACAATAACAAAATATCCCATATTTGAGAAGTATAACACTAGTAAGTAACCTTTTTTAAAATGAAATAAGCCTTTAGAAGCAAGATGTTCTATAATCCTAGGTACTAAGTTCCTAGGATTATAGAACATCTTGCTTCTAAAGGCAAGATGTTCTATACTAAGTAAAATAGGTACTAAGTTCCTATTTTACTGATCTAGTCCGTAGTTTGCTTATCTATAGTTCCTTGCATCATGAAAAGTGAGTGCTATTAATCAGATTACACCTCCTCCTGTTGGATGAGCTAAAGCGGTCTCTTGTTTGCAGTGACGTAGATTCGAATCTTGTTTGGTACTCAATGAACATTACAATAGCTTGTAAGCCGAAGGTATTTGACGCCTAATGAGCATAATTTTCTTAATGAAATCACACTATTTTTCATTCCACATAACATGCTAAGTGGTAAGAACACAAAGTACTTTGCGAAACGTAATTCTTATGCTCTATTCTCCGTCAAATAATTTGCGTCATCTAAACCGGGCAATCTTTTCATGATCTCATAAATCAGTGACTAGTTTTAACGTATACGGACAGATATTGATCCATGTGTACAACCTTCAGGTTAGTTCGCAAGCTCCAGGTTCACTTAGCAGGTAATTTGAGACTCAAGTATTTTAAGGCCTGGAGTTCAGCTTTCTAACATTAACCACTTTGATTACGTTTCTCGATATTTTCTTAACTTTCAAAATCAAACCCGATAGCCAACTCCCTCCCTTATGTCAAGGTCCCAATCTGTTTGCATAATAAAAATCCCGACTATTCACCTTATATGAGACTAGCGACTTATTTGAAAATGCTTATTTCAGAGAAATATACGTTACTCACGAGAATCGAACCAAGTCTTGCAATCAAAGGTGTGTGGTCGTCATATTTTCCAACTACATTACACAGGCGCTCTTAAATGAGGTTTTGTATTGTAATCATGTTCATGTGTTCCTCTCGGTGATAACAGAATCCGAGGTAAAATTAAGATCTAATTAAGATAGATGTTTCCAAACAAATTGTTAACCAAGACATCGTAACTATTGAAAATATCAATAAACGGAATCACAGCTGCTGGAATAGATGGAGGTTTAAAGTATGGAGAAATAAATGTGAATGAATTACAGGACAATTTGGGGATTGACATATTTTTCACTTAACATTTGCAACAATTTGTTAATTTCTAATACACAACAAGTTATATAATTATTATGACACTAAAATGCCAAAGCTACACTGATGTTTGTTTATAAACCTCTGAAATTGGACTTCAATCGAACGTTTAAGCTCTTAACATAATTTCAGCAAAACTATTATTGTGCAGAAGAACAGACTCATGATATTATGAACTACGAGTTATATTAAGTTAAAAACAGGGTCTTGTTTTCTGTTGATGCTACTTTATGATGCCATCTCATTTGGGCTTAGATTCATCAAAATAGAGAGCAGGCTATTCGTTTTATAAACTCGTCCAGGGACACGACTTCAATCAAGATACAATCGATTACAGCAGGTTGGAAGGGAATGTGGAGTGACTGTCTTTAAGATAACGCTCATAACTTACTCCGTGTGCGAATAAGGAACCTTTACAATAAAGAAAAATGGCCCGAAAGATGTCCAACGTCTTAAGGCAGTTTAGGACAGTTTAATAGCTGCGACATAAATCCTTACTCAGAGGAGCGCTCGAGTGCTCCGCAGGTTATGAGCTGGCGCACGTTAAGCAACCTTAAAAGCAACTCATCTTTCTACAAAGTCAAGCAATTGCACCTCTCGGGGATGTCATTACTTATGACGTCTTGTCAGAGTGTCAGGGTTAATCTGATCATTTAATCCATTGGCATTCTACTCGACTTTAATATTGTAATCAATTTCTACTGGCACTAACGACTAAAAAAAGTATTCATTGTAGAATGCCGTATAGCAAAACGAATGTTTAACTTTATGCGCATGCGCGCACAACAATAGGGCATTTCAAATTCAGCATATTGAAAGGAGTAATCATTTTACGCTTCTACAAGATGATAATCATTATACTGTATTTAATAACTTTCCTGATAAAATCTAATACAACGAATATTATGGCAATGGTATATACCAATCGGATTCAACCTTGACATCTCGCGACTTTCTAATTTAGAATATAGCTTCATATCGTAATTTTTAAGGTATTTTTTATTTTCTATCAATTATAAGATTTACATTATAAATATATTATATTATATATTAGGCCAAATCCTTTCCCTACATCTTGCTATGCTAGTCAGCTGTGTGTGTGTGTGTGTGTGTGTGTGTGTGTTTTCTGACTGGTTTGCTTTTGGTATGAGATTTGATTGGAATCGGGCAAAATACTAAGGTTAATGAAGTCAATATATTAAAAGAGTTTCCTTTGAAAAGGAAATCAGAAAAATAGAATTATTCGATTTCGATTTTCTGAAGCATATTGTGTGTAGGCGAAGGAACAGAGTACAACAGTGTCCAACTAATTGAAGTGAGTTAAACCATAAATACACAGAACTATTTTAGAAGCTAGTTCCGTATTAATGAAGCAAACGAAGTCACCAAGTTAATGATGTCAGCTTCTATCTCCATGTTACATTTCCAAATAGTATTTTTTCGCGGTACACTTTTGAAATGAAAAAAAAAAAATTGATAAAGGCTACAATAAAGGATTAATAAAATATAATCGTAAGATATGTTTTTCAAGAGATTTTTTTTTTTTAAATGAGGGAGGTTAATCCATTGGTAACTTTTTGTGTGTGTAAGCTTTTATGTGATTAAGATATGTGTCCTTAAAGTTTATAGAAATTGACCTCATAATATTAATTAATAAAAGTAAATTTGCTTAGGTTTTTTTTTAAATGCCTAAACATCAAACATTTTAAATTATTTTAAATTTCAAAGACCAGTGATTAGAATAGTATGTATAAGAGATTAATTTTAACTTCAAACCTGACTTAATTCTATTTGCAAAAAATGCTCTAATTCTGTTTTATTCCTTACCAGATATTAGGTTTCAAATTAATTCTTCGGGACTACCGATTCAGTATAATTATTTTGGGGGCTAATCTTCACTATACGTTGAAATTACTCTTTTTCAATTTTTTTTTTAGTAAAAGGATAAAAAGTGCTTGTTTTCATTGAATTTAACAACCAAAACAAGATTTCTCATTATATGGTCTAAGTTTTGTTTACTGATTCCCATGATAAAATATTCTCTGATAGTTGATTCTTCATATTAATATCGAGATAGTAAAGGTATCTAGACATTCTTGTTCATCGGTTGTGTATACGTTCTCAGACCAGTTGGTTTTGTGGAGTTAAAAACATAACTGGGTTCAGACACAACTCCCTTATCTTCGATATCAGATGCTTTATTCCATAAAGTTAATTGCAATCGGATACTCTACATCTTGATGTAAACTCGCGATAAACTGATTCATTTTTATCGGTATACAAATGAAGAGAATCACAGATACCTGAATGAAGTGACGAGTGTTGCGTGGAGATCTCCTCAATAATAATTAACTAGTTTCACTACAAGGATGGGCTGGTATATTTCTGTTTATTGTATAAACAGAAATATATCAGCAGAACACATTCTGATCATAACCATATTGATATCATACAAAATATAGCGGCCATTGATTAAATCGTTAATCAATTTTCTGTGTCCATGTAATAATAATCAGATCAGATGAAAGCAAACTCCCAAGTATATTTTTTTTGTCTGCGGTGTTTTTCCATTCTAATCTTCAATTGTTTCTACAGTTCACGAAAGTTTTCATCTGCTTCGTTATCACACTTGTAGCTTTGACATTTCTCTATCTTGCAGAGAGCAAATGGAGTACTCCCGCAGTCCATACGACTTCAGTCAAGTGTTGTATTTTCCTCTAGAGTGATCTTTCATCTGTCTTTTCACGAACATGTTTCGCCTAGAAGGAATTTTTGTGAAGTTCCGATGTCATTAACCAGACAGCAAGCGTTCACTTGCTGTCAAATTCTACACGTTTCGTTTGGCAAACCGTGGAGTCCCTTATCAACGCTTGCTGGAGAGCCCACGATAAAAAGTATTAAATAGTGATGAAGGAAGATAGCGGCGATCAATATGTTACATTTAACCATTCAGCCATGCGGGTGGTTACGGTCCACTTGCTTAAGCACCTGAACCAGGAGCAAGCACTAAATGATGTGAAATATAATAATTCGGACCAACACCTTACTTCAACACCCCATATCACTAATAGGAAAATTAACCAAAATCAAGAATGTGAAAATCACAGACATCCCATAAGCAGACAGTCACGATTTACAAAAGAAGCATTATAACTTAAAAGTTTTAATGCTACTTATAAATTCTATTTAATTTTAGATTTTATTTCATTTGAGGAAAATATTTAGTTGTCTTCTATCCAAAGAAAGCCTACTTAGAAGCAACTTCCTGCATTTATTGTCATAACACCATAAATGGCGATGAATTTCTCGAATATGTTTCTCCATGAATAATATTCCACTCTGTTTCTACTGCGCATGTTCTCAACCTTTAGTGTACATTTCCTCCTCTGTTGCTGGTTAGTTACAATAATTACTGCTCAACCATATTTCCTTAACGCCAAGTGACAAGGGGAAATTATCCTGTTGCAAAGCTAGCATTTCTGTCTAGCAACGCAAGTGCACGAATATGAGCCAGCTGCTGTGCCAATTACGTTTCGTTCCTTTGCGTATGCAAAATAGTATCATTATCTGTTAAGTTTCAAAGTACAGCGTTACTTTGGATAACGATGTTATTTGCATTGGTTGCAATCAGTGCCAGTATTATATTAGTTGTTGTAAGGTCAAACAATATGATCGCATTTGCATTCTAGTTAAAAAATGCACGAACAAAGCAAGAAAACACCGCACACTTGCCAAGTACCTATGCTTTAACAAAACTTATATCCCCCCCCAAGGCGATGCGAGATATACAAAGAAAATTCCGAGTGTGAGTTTCTTAATTTGTAGAATAGGAATAACAAATTTATTTCAAAATTGTGGAGAACAATTTTTTTTTTGTTCTCCACAATTCCAAAATTATGGAGAACAATCTAAAAGCGCTGCGGGAATTTTATACCGGTCGGAAATTTCTCCTAATATACTCTTCAAGAATATTGACAACAGAGGAAAAATGGTAGTACTAACCGATATTAGAAGTGTCCAGTGTTTGATCTATTCTGTGGAATTTGTTAACTAGGTGAAACTTCTGTCAGTGTGGTTTCAGAAACGCGATAGGATAAAGGTTCTTATTTAAAATTTATTTTTTAACCTTTGTTAACACACTTGAAGCCTCCAGTGAGCTGGAAGGTAGTTTGACACCGAACGATGAAGTTCCCTTTGGCCTAAAGACAATCACAAGCATTCATGTCCACGATGAGATTTGGAACTCGCATCGTGTTGTTGAACAGGGATAATGGTGGCCACTCTACCAACCAGGCCGAGTAATCAATTTATGTGTCCACTATCATAGGAAATATTGATGTTTTATTAATTTGTTTTTCTTCATACAACTATATATATATATATATATATATATATATATATATACACACACAAACGTTAAAAATCAGCCAAACATTCTGTAAGTTTTCGTGTTTTATAGAAGCAAAATTTTGCCATGTACATATATAAGAGGTTAATTAGCTTTCATTTGAAAAGACTAGGTGAATTCAACCCACAAATGGGTATACCTATCATACATTAATATTGTGGATTGTCTAATGCCTAAATAACTGAAAACATTGCTCTAAAGGCCGAACTTTGAACTTAATTGACTTGAGTTTACAGATCTCCAGTAAACAGTGTGGCGAGCCCTCATCGGCTGATGAAATTCATCTGAAGACATTAGCAATGTCTTAGTTACAATAATTAAGGGTGTGAATCTGCAACAAGATTCGAACCCACAGCCTACTGGTCGAAGAAAAATGAATGATACACATTCGGTCAGCTAGGCTGTTATATGCAGTACTAATAGCTATTTGAAATCTTCTATACCACAATTATAATTAAATTTGTACACGTAGATGGAATATATATATTCCATATACTCCCAGTATTTGTTCTAGTGATCAGAAGTTGTAATAATTTCAAACAATAATAAATTAATCATATTTTTTTCCAGCATTAGAATTACTGTGTACTCTTTAGCCTCAGAGGCTATCATTAAGTTTTTAGTAGATGATGTGGTCTTTTTTTCCCACATTTATTGTGAAGTACTTATTTAGGCAATGTCTGCATTCGTTGAATATGTTCTCGCCTGTATACATTGCTTGATTATCTCTATTACTGGTTCTCACTTTATTGTTTTATTTTTTTCCTCATTCGTTTCATTATTTGCCTTACAAATTTCATTTCAGTTGTTAACAAACTGTTTCGTTTTGCAGATTTCATTTTCATAAAGCAGTAGTGGAATATATAATGTATTGTAAACCTTTCATCTATTGGTTCTTCGCTCTAGACTAGTTTAAGCACATAATTCATTGCTTCTTATTTTTAGGTATGTTACGATATTCATATTTATGCGTCATTTTTATTTTCATGTGAATTCATGCATCGTGTATGTAAAAGAATTAACTTGTTCAAAAAAAGTTTACATGTATTACTATTTTATTTCCGGTTCCGTCTTGGCTTTGAAAACCGAATGTTTAGATTTTTCTATTGCAATTAACATTCTCAAATCTTTGCTTAGTGCTTAGAATAGCTTTCTGAAGTTCAAAATTAGTAATCGTTATCCTGCAGAAAATTATTCACCAACTAAAGAACATCTGTTATTCCCTGTATTTCCACTATTTTAAAATTCAGTGTTTGCAATGGTGCAAGTTCTTTACTGTATAATGCAGGTACATCCATTCATGGCCATTGCATGTATTTGGTCGACAAAGCTATTCATGTTAGTTGAAAAATCCAGTCCTTCGTCTATTTATAATAAGAGGCGTAACGAATGTTAGGACAGCATTATCCAGGCTGTCATCCATTACTCGTTTTTTACGGTATTCATTTCGCTATTTGGTGAAATTACAGAAAACTCTTTCTTTCTTTTCTGTCAGAGGCATAATGTAGAATCACGAATGTCCACCTATAGCTCTCTGTGAGTGAAGACAGCAAGACAACGCTTTTAGATGAAACACACACACACATGTACGTAACAGTGCAGTGACTTCCTAAATATTCTTCCAAAATTCTTTAGTTGTTCCACTGTTGACTCTTTTGGTTTGAAGTCATTCCAGATTATAACCTTTGCGCTTTATCACGTAGAACCGAAAGCACATACCGTTTATTTCAATTATAACCCATATGAGCTATGTATGGTTACTTCCTCTTTATTTGTGGATTCCATTTAACTGGAAATATTGCTAATATTTTGGCGATCGACTGTACAAACTAGACTACAACATGTACTGAAATCAGTACAAAATATCACAATAAAGTGAAAAATAAATAATGCTGAAGAAAATGATGGAGACGTAAACATATTTTAACTAATTCAGTCCTGGTTATGGTTAATCGTTAATAACGAGTGCTTGTACTTTAATGCTTTCGGAAGACGGACGTGTCTATATGCATGAATCATTTCAAACAAATCTACAACACAGCTTAATTATATGTACCTCAAGATTGCAATCGTGTTCTGGTAGGAAAGTTATCGACAGTCCCTTCGTAGACGACAGATTAAACTCGAACATCCCTCATATTGCGAAGGTACAAATGCTTCCAATATGTTTCCATTTGTAGCAAGCGTCACGCCCTTGGAGGAGAGGGTGTAGTAACCATGACGAAGGTAATTAGGGGAATACTTCGAATTTATAATGACTGTTGGGAGCTGATGGCTAACTTACTTGTGTAATGAAACATTTGATTAACTACTGGCTTAACTGTAACGATATTTTCCATCACATTTGTCGCACAAATTTAAAACTAGGTAAGGGTGTTTGAATCATTAACTATAGCTAGTACCGTCGACAGGGTGTAGCAGAGAGGCAGCCTGCTTCACGGGGCGGCTTAAGGGCGTTCGTTCAACGATATTTCTGTAGGCGCTGTCGCTACGCTAACAATTCCTGTTGGCGCAGTGCGAAAAGAAGTTTTTCCAAGCTTAGACTAATTAAAAATTATTTGCGAACAGCAATGATCCAAGAAGGATGGGTTGGTCTAGCAACTATATCGCTAGAGCCGGACATAGGTTATAATTTAGAAGAGCTTATAAACAGTTTCATTGTGTGATATCCCGTAGAGCAAACATTTCATTAATATTATTAGGTAATCGTTTTTCATTAATGTTTCTCTTCTAATAAAAACAAAACAGCAATTGGAGATTTTCTTATATTTTTGTCTTATAATCCATCAGGGGCGATATTTAATTGTTTGCCTCAGGGCGCGATCTAACCTGGCGACGACCCTGACTATAGCTAATTTGTGTTTAGCAATTTGCTGAAATCTCTTTGGATTTTTGTTAGTAATTTAAACTTTTAGTTTGAACGGTCATCAATGGAGACCCCTATATGCGCCCCTAGCTGGTCATTTTTGATACGGTTGTTAAACAAATCTGCTGCTTCCGTTCTGAATAAAATAGTAGGTTCTGAGCACGATGCAAAGAAACAAACATTTCAGTCAGTTTTCCATTGTAATATTAATTAACGTTCAGTATCATCATTCACAAGAATGCAAGTTTCGCAACAATATTTGGAAACTTCAAATGTTGAAACAGCCAACAATGTACTCCTACTTTTTTGCCATATTTATAAATATTTGATTTTTGCAAGCCTAGATGATGTAAAATGTAAACATACTTCCCAGCTGAATATAAATTATTAATGTGCATCATCTAACATTCATTAAAATTTGTATTTTACTGTAGTCATTAGTATTTATTTTTATTTCGAAAAGTCATAGTACTTTGGGAAATAAGTGAATTCTCGAATTTTAAAACAAAAAGTTATCGAATTTCTATAATACGAAATTAGATTAGGATAGTTTAAACAACTATTTGCAAGGTAAATGATTTTGTTAAAAATAACACACCGCTACACTTCTAATTCATTTTCTGATTTAAAATCATCGTTTCCGGTTACTTCAGAATACTTCCCTCAGAAGTTCGGCAACTTGTAAAAATTCACTTTTACATCAACGTACACAAGTTGGATTTGTTTACTAATGGTGAAACTAAAAAAAAAAAAAAAAAACTTTAAATTCGCGTTTCTTCTTTAATCTCTTTCCGTAATTACGAAAGGTCAGCTGAGAATTCGATTTCTTAAAATGCCAATTGAATGAATTCTCGTTTCCTTTTTTATTACTTTGTTATTTAAATTTCTCATGAGAGAATGCTGAGGAATAAAGAAGAAAGAACTGTAAGAATAAAGAAAAACTGAACAGTTTTAATCTAAAGGAAACAAAATCGGCTTCAGCAACGGAAAAATTAATGGAAATTCTCGATAATTACAAAGCATTTTTATTTTGTTGGTTGTTTCAATGAAAGAGATCTTTCTGTGCAAGATTAAAAATGAGAGAAGACAGAAACAACTAGAAATGTATGGATTAAAGTGCCATTAACTTCAATTAAAGTTTGGTTGCGGTTAAGAAAGAAGGGCATACGCTTCTGACAGACCGATTACACGAACTATGTCGTACTGCTAAATAAATCTGCAGCCAATATCATTTGAGAAGTGTTCTTTGAATTCGATTCAAACCGTTTTTAGAGGCACATAAAAGTATGAAAGATTTGAAAAGATTTAATTGGAATAATTCCATTTAAATCCGTTTTTATATTATAGTTATGACTAATGTAGTTATATTAAGACTAAATCGCATATGCAAGAAAACCATATACAAAATTAAATGCAGGGCTGATGAAAATCAATAGGATGGCACTCAACAATAGCTGCAAAAAATGTGGTGAGGATGCTCAACGGTAACAGTACAAAATGGCGACCTTCTTATCTTTGATTTTCTATATGCTCTTCAACATCCAAGTAATCCTCTGAGCTATCTGCACCCAAATCTTGAAATATGCACGCTGAATTTCAGTTTTCTATCTACCGTATTTCCTGTAAACTAGTATCATCAATATAATATCATTTGAGAAGTGTTCTATGTACTCTTTTCATCTCTAATCCTACTAACGTTCGTTTTACAACATTAAATTCATAACCAATTCCTTTGTCCACACTGCCAATTTACGTAAGTCGTCCTGTAAGGTATCTACATCACCTTTATCAACTATTGTCCTCCCACAGTTTACATCATCAGCGAACAACTGAATATCCTCCCCCTCAAATCTTCCGCTATATCGTTAATCTTCAAATTAAAGAGTAACGGTCCTAGTACAGAGCCCTAGGATACCAGTCCAGTCACTCTCATTCGCATTGATTCCACTCCACATAAACCATTCTCTAATATTCGTGTATATAACAATTATCCCCATCCATGCCACCAGCATCATCCACTCCAATTTGCAACATATGTAGTAATTTTCCATGCAGTATTCTGTCAATTCATTTGCAAAGTCCAGCAGTATCACGGTGTATATGATACTCTATAGGGACATGTTGTCCCTATAGAGTATCATATACCTATCCACCTCTTTCTGAATTTTACTTTTAATCGACTTTTCTTTTCCAATACGTTAACAACTATTCCAGAGATACTAATTGGTCTGTATTTTGCGAGTTCTGAGCCACCTTTATGTAATATTACTATCATGCCTTGTTTCCACTCCCTCGGAACCTTGCCTGGATGAACTTCGTCAGCGGCACTGCCGGTTCACTTGGACATAATCTCGTAGTACACGAGCTGCCATACCGGCCAGGCCGACCGCTGTATTCACATTCACCGATAAGAGGTAGAATTGCTATTGTAGTGTAGATATACGAAGGGGGAGCTGGAAAATTCTGATTGGGGTTAAAGTGTTTTAAATTATGCTCTCTGTTGTGGTTATTATTATTATTTGTCACCTCCAGGGAGTCCAAGGACTCATCGAGAGAGGGCATCTACTCTACAGTTCTGCTTCCACCACTCACAATCCACCAACTAACCGAAACTACACCCGCCATCTACCGCCGACCACCACTAGTATTTCCACAGACAATCACAAACATCCATGCCCATGCGGAATTCGAGCTCGCAGCCTCTTGACTGGAGAGCGGACACGCCAGCCAGGCTGGCCAAATCAGTTGCTTTAATACCATTTTTGTTCTAGGTGTTTATCAGAACTTTCCATCCCTCCTATGTTTGTATATAGATTTTCCGATGCTATTACCAGATCCAACACTCTCAAATCCCTGGTCCACTCCACGTCCTGTTTCAGATAATTATCCCTTAGTAACAATAAATTCTATGTGCTCATGTCACTGAACTGTCAGTTGAAAATGTGATGAGGACTTCTTTAGCTTGTTTCCATCCACTGCTGCCAAATAGCACGAATGTTTACATTATTTCAAGAATATCCTCAGCTCTTGCGATTCTTATATAAATAAGAATTGGAGAGTGCGTTTATCAATTTAATTTTCCCCGTAACATTTGTATATCCAAGGAAATATTTTTCTGTCTAAGATTTCATGAAAAGACTCTACAACATCAATGTGCGTAAGTTAGTTTTTCCTACCTGTACGTTAGCAAAAAAAAGTGATTCTAAGTTGTATTCTGGCAAATACATTAAAACGAATTAACATTTTTCGCTGCTTAAAATAATTATTAAGCAGTATCTTTGTGCTATAGGAACAGTTTGAAAATCATCACGAGGAATTTTTTTACGTTTTTGTTCTGAAAGCGTAATTTGGTCGGTGAAGACGTTAACCTATCCATGAAACGACGGATGCATCAAGCGATAAAAGCAGATGTTACGTGTATCATTTGTGAACCGTAAACAGAACATTATCGAGGTTGACTTTCGACGCAGTGGGAATGGATGTCACCTCCGACGAGAGAGGCGGACGCAATCTAAAGTGCAACCCGTGCACTTTAGGTTGCAAAAAAAAAAAAAAAAAAACGAATTTCGCGATGGAGAAAAGAAATATTAGCGCAAAGGACGGGCATAATGGGATATTTAATTAACTTACGATATTGTTAAGGGGAAGTTGTGTCTTACCAATGAATAGTAAAAAGTAAATCGATTTTTAATAATGCAAGCAAACCCTTAGTTCCTGTTATTCATATAAAAATCAACGATAGGAATTTCTGTATTTTTAAACCCTATTTCGATCTCCTATAGGGATTTCTAAATATTTTAGAAATCCTTATCCGTCAAGAATATGTACGGATATATAAAAATATTTTAAATGAATATTAGTTATGTAGCATTGATGAAGAATACAAAGTATTTTAGTGAAGAGTGGACTTCTTGCATGTAATATTGTCGTTTATTTTGAACTTTAAAAATCTATTTGAGGACACATAAATCCGCTGAGACATTTTGAACGTGAATGTTTCCGTACTGTATGGGAATTGGACTTCAACCAAACAAAGGATTTTAAAAACATTTCATCTGTCGCGATACTATTACACGAATAATACTTTCTACACAGATATCCTATGAGGCTCTTGCGCATTATACTATTAAATTATATTAAGTTACGTAATTAATAATTAAATCTGTTAAATCTGCTAAGTTGCTTAACTGTCAAAGCTAGATAACCAGGAGAATATAGCCACGTACCATTTAAGAAATGAAGTGGTCAGATTATTTACATAATGTCCAAACCTCTTCTCGTAGTGCCTTTAGGCTGGTAATTTGGGATAATGCAGCTACAGTATTAGTTAATTTGCCTTTAGGGTACTAGGAATAAATACAGCAACTCTATTTTTTCTCGGCATACGTTATAGTTGAATGTTAATAGATGAAAAACGTAATTTTGAATCGTTAATGTATACAAAATTGATAAAACATTCCTTCAAGACACGATCCGTAGAGGTGATTAATGATAATTGAGATAATCTACATCCTTTTCTTACATCTTAATTTACCATGCTATTTAATTTGAAATCAAATATAGATTGTGTATAATGTTTTACATTTACACCATATAACTGTATCATTCTGAGAAGTTTTTTGTTAACTTATTTTCGAGGCGTACAAAACTCAAATACTGATCCTTTTTATATTCCCAAAAATCCTCAGCTCTTCATGTCACATCGAACCTAATATCAAATGGGATATGGTACTGACAACTCTTTACTTTACACAGATGATATAGAACTAAATAAATTCGGCACAAGTTTTCATGATTCTCTAACCAAGAACAAAAAAAGAATGTTTTATATACAATAAAAATGCAAAACTATGAAAATAGGCAGAAAAAACTAAAAAAAAAACAAAAAAAAAACACATATTTAATCGAAAATCTACAGAACAAGTAAAATATCTCAGTTATTTGAACATAATTTTAGTTAATATGCAAATGAAATATGAAAAGAGATAATGGAATACGAAAAGTTGGTGGATTTGGTCGCTAGTTAATCCAATCTATATGCTTTAATTGAGAGAGAAATAACGGTATACAAGGCAGCGTTTAAACCAATTTTAACTTATCTGTGAGCAGGGTTAGAAGTGAAGAGTTGGTTAAAGACTAGAGACAACAGATGAGGGGAATATAATATTCCCCTCATCTGTTGTAATTTTTCTTAAATTGTTGTAATTTTGACATATTTCATTTCAAAACTTTTACAAAATTGATAGGATATTAGAAAATAGAAACTACAGAGAGTGTATTGGTGACACACTAACTACACGAAATTGACCACAAGTTCCCCCTTGACGGTTTGTGGGAGGGAAAAGAGAAACGAGGACATTACTGTCGAGGAAATTCCTTACATCCTTACATGTTAGTCACATGTTAGTTATTCCTTACATGTTAGTCACAGAGGAGGAGTCAGATGACGATGACAAGAGAGATCGGTTGGCCGTTTTTGATTTTTGCCCTTTCAGAGATCAACGGAGACCGCTGAATTGGGAAGTTCGGATAATGCGGGTTTGGTAGAGGGATGATGATGTGTCATTGAACAGCAGTATGATGACGTAAAGTTTATGAAATTCCATTGGGGAAAAGCATCAATTATAGAATGCTAAACTGTGTAAAAGAAGTAAAATATATAAGAAATATCCCGAACGTGTACTTTTACATTGCAGAAGAAAAACGGGATAAGGGAAAATATAATTAGATAAATGAATAAATAGGATAGAGACGAGAAATAACAATGACCCGAACATAGTAGCAATGCACTAAGTAATATGGTATTCAAATACAAATTGGTATAAAGTCATCGATCCTCTGTGTACAAGTAGCATAGTTGAGAGGTTGTCTTAGGTGTGCTTAAAGCAAATTTCTTCTCAGCGGGAAGAGAAAAAAAATTTTTTTTAAAGTTTCCGGAGAAAAATCCGGCCTTATCTGACCAGACATCTCTTGAAAAGTGAGAGAAAGATTGTGACCACAACAAAGACATATCATCTAACTGCGCCGCGTGTACCTCTAGTGAAATATTCTGCAGACATCTTCTTCAGGTTGAAGTCCACGCAAATAAGGGAACCAAATCCTTAGTTTGACATTTTGGAAAAAGCAAGGACTGACTGAAAAAGTTAAACCAGAAACAGTTAATTTTTTTCAACGTCTTACTTCTTCAATATGTTAGCGAACGAAGTGACTCTGAGTCAGTAATCCTGGATTCGTGAATAGAAATTACTGGTAAAATCATTTCCTTCTATTACTTTATTTTTTAGATTAAAATGCTGTTTATATATTTTTATTTATTTTCTGCTGGTTGTTTCATTTATAGAAATAAAATATACCATTGGAAGTACATATAATGAAGTTGTGACTCGATGTCTTGTACCAATACATTTAGTTTGATTTTCTAGTGCTCATGATATGGTGCATTTATCAGAAATCACACGAAATGACATTTCTAATAGCTATATGTTGACATAAACTGTGTCTACTTGCCTAATATCGTGCTGTGATTCCTTTTGCATTCATAAGCCTGTTTCCATGATGTTTATACTGCATCCACAATACCTGAATTGCGGAAGGTGTAATGTCCAATAGCACGTTCCAGAACATCCCACAGGGAATATTTGGTTAGAAGAGGATTCAGTGAATTCTGAAGACATTCAAGATGGATGACGCCTTTACATGTTCCATGAAACAATTACTTACAACATGAACTCCCTCCAGGTACAGGTAAAATATAAGAAAGTGTGTCTGGTCTGCTATGAGTAGACAGTAGGACACACATATCAATGACATTCCATAACAGACTATCATCAAGATTATTTTCTTTGGGAAGGAAATTACAGAGGATAATTAAGTGAAAATATTTAATACTTTCACTGATTTTATTATTATTTTTTAGTCTGCAATGTCAGGATTGAAAGTTGGCAATTTTCACTAATACAAATAGATGGACCGATTTACAGAATATCGCATAGAGAAGCACATAGTTGACTTCGTTTATTTAAATGTTTTATTCTGAACTAATTCTGCATCAGCAGCAGAAACAACAATTGATTACTTTTCAATAATTGTGCTATAAAAGCATTCGTTTCCTGATAAATATTGGTCATACAAACTATACCAATTTTAAAATGAAAACATACCATTTTCTGAAAAACAATCTAGATGAAAAGGAAATTTCTAAACCATGATTGACTCATAAATCATCAAATTCATATGTAAGAAAGTGTTGTTTATTAGATCGTTGTTATTTTCTCATAGATAGAGAAGTGAAATTTAATTTCTTACAAAAATGTACAAAACATTTTGCGCAATCTTCTTTGTATACCCATTCATTTGGTGATGGCAACAATCAAATTATTCATATATCCCAACGTATCTCTATATGTCTGAAGATATTTGAAATACACAAAATATTCATTTTGTCTTAAATAAGTCATACTGCCTCTCTTTCCTATTTTGAAGGAGTTAATTTCTTCTGTTAGGTGAGTGATGCACGCAACGTGTCACACCTTTGGTGCATCACCTTACCTTAGAGAATTTTCATGTTTTTATCACTTAGCGCTAAATTGTTTTCCATCTAGAACAGAACAGAAATGTGAAGTTGTTTTTCATTCTCTGACTTTTCAGTTCTATTTCAAAAAAAACGAGATAAATACAACAAAGAACACTTATGCATACAACACAGAAAGCGAATGAGAGGCAGTCGCCTAATGTTGTATTTAAGATAAATGAAAAACGTCAGTTGGAGAAATGAAAACAAAACGGTTGCGTTCTATCTGAAAAGTTAATGTCAAAATTGGATACTTTCCTGCAGATCTCTCATAACAATTCTTTCACTGAGAACCCTTTGGCTGGTGATTTAAAGTTTTCACATACGTTAAAGGAATCGGACAATCAGGGCCGTGTAGTGCTTTTATAAGGAGCACTCCTAAGCCGGTTTTATTGTATTTGTAATCAAGAGGTCTTAGATCTCTGAAGGTGATAAATGGTTGTTCAGCTAATCTTTTAGCTACACAACCATTATACTAATTGGGGATAATAAAGTAAACCAGGACATAGCACCTCACACGGGGATCATTATCAAACAGGTCGTTTACTTTTGATGTTTGGTCTAAAGTGTTTTATGAGCAAATTCCTACAATCCTGCAGAGAAATGAAGGAGGAAGGTGGAACTTAAGGAAGCAAACTTGGAGTCTGTCTTAGAAAACTGAGTTTCCTAAAAAAGCCAGTTTTAAGAACATATTTTTGAAAATGGAAAGAAATAATTACAGTATTGGAATTAATACTAAGAGTTGGAGGGAAATCCAAATATTTTACCAATACTAGAAAAGACTGATAAAATGTAGTTGCTTGTGTACAATATCTCCCAATAAAAACGCAACTTTTGATGTTACTGAAAATGTTTTTTTTTTTTTTTTTGGTGCGTGTAAGGGCGGATGTTTAATTGCATTGGATGCTGGAAATCTCATTTATCATTTTCTAGGAGGAAAAGGCAAAGTACTTTCTGACACGAATACTCTTCACACGCCATCAATATGCTTGGTCTTAATTGACTTCTAGGTATGCAGATTATCTCTGGAAGTTCGTGCTTTTCCAAGTTATCTTGGCAGATATAAAAGCAGAACAATGCATACCTGAAATCATTTAACTGATTTTAAATGGGTAGATATGAATATGAAATTCGTCAAGATGAACTATGATAACATTGTCTTTTAGTTATTCTAAGTAGATCTTCTGAAACTTCTCTGACTTTTTTTCTAAATTATTTTTACCTTATAATCATTATATGATACTTTACTGAATCTAAAACAGTTTTTTCTACAACGTACATGATAAATTTAGTCCTTTTAAGAAGTTTATTTAGATTTAAATGCTCTCAACGAGAAAAACCAAAATGTGTACGAATTATTTAGTCACATAAGTACTTTTCCTTTGAGAAAATTAATTGAAGAATAAAAAATAAGATTAAAGCTAATTAACTGTGATACAGCTGAAGCTCGGGAGAAAAAAAGAGCTTTAATACAATATTTTTTAAATCAGTCTTTGTTTGGATTTTGTACCATTTAATTAAGATTTCGAGATAAACTTTTATTTATTTTTTCTATTTTAAAACTGCAATCATGACAAATACATTAATAATACAAGAATTTATTTTTAGAACAACTACATTCGAATGTTTATTTTTGGAGCACCGCAGCTCTGAAAAAAAAATAAATTAAAATAATAGTAAAGATTTTTAAATTTAATTTGTATCATTCACTTAATTCAGCAAAATAGTAATAAAATATGAGTTATTTGTATAAATCTTTCGTGGCTCTTTCAAAAATGTTTTTTAATCTGCTCTGCGACATGAACAACCATTATCGGATTTCAATGAATCGATTAAGGACAAAGTTAGCGAATCTCATACAGATTGAAAAGTTTTTCTCCTGGAAATAAGGATTTTTTATCCTTCAAAACAGGCAAACTGATCATACACATCTACAGACAACTGAGTACATTAATTGTCTAACACTTTCTTGGGGACTTAATCCATCTCGCACAATCGAGAAATAGATGGATTATTTGCGAATGAAAGAAAACAAGATTGGTAACTGTCATTATAACCAGTTATAAGAAGGGATAATCCATGTTTTTTTGCTTTATACAAAGTATTCAAATCGACTTGGAGTTAAGAAGTTTCTTAACCTTCGGCTTTCATTGGTTGCTATTGAAGTCGGTGTCTTTCGACTCTATGAATTCGCTTGTTATGACTGCCTTTTAGATGGTCATTAAACTGAATCTCAGTTGGATGATAATGCATAAAATCAGAACTCATAGAATCAAGCCATAAATGCAGATGAGGATATCATACTGTATTTTTATACACCCATAAATATATAATGTGAGCCCCATCCAGAAAAGGATTGGAAATCTATACTAATTTGTATAGATTTCCAATCTATAGTGGGATGGCTAAAGGTTGGATAATCCGAAATATCCTGCTAGCAATCATAAATGAAACGTAATCGGTTTTTATTAATATATAGATATTCTCTTCTGGATTTATGTAAGTTATTCTGATTTAGTCACATGAAATAACGGCCCTTGTATGCCATGCTCTCTCCTGCAGGTCTTGATTCATCGAGAGCCTTGAGCTTAACGGTCAGCATTGGAGACAGGTGGACACCAGCTAATAGGTTTTAAATCTTTCTAGGAATAAAAGATGTTATAGTATTGAATTTATTTCCCAGAAATTACCAGCAAAAGTTATCCAGAAAGTAAACAATATTAATCATTTTAATCGAAGCAAATAATTATTATAATAATATAGATTTAAAAATATATACCGTTATGTATAACAACTGTTGAATCTGTTAACAGTTTATCCTGTGTTATATGTATAAATGCCATTTTCAAAAATTAATAATTTTATGTTACACGAACTGTGAATACAATTATAGTTTGGGTAGTACGATCCCGAAATGGCCTTGGCATTATTATGAGATTTGGAGTTCTTTCCGCAATTGCATCGAAAGTACTCTGTATTGGTTCCTTTATATGGGATAGTCTCGTCCTTAGCTCTGTGTTTCACTTTGTCTTGGGCTGCATGATAATTTCTAGGTCAGTAATTCACGGTCTCATTTTCGTTGCGTTCAGAAAGTTTTATTTCAAAACAAAATTAGTTGTTCGACCAAGTGTTTTCGAATGTAAATTTTTCCATTAAAATGGCAGCGAAACCATTCAGCTTGAAACTGTAATCCATAGAAGTGATATTGCTGCGCTGTTTTAAGGCTGCCAATGTTTGAAAACGAAATTTAAAGTTGAAAATTTCTTTTTTTTGAACAAAGAGTTCTTTCGGACACTTAGCATCATAATAAATAATTGTAAAACACTTCTTTATGATGCAAAATGACAACATTCTGAAGACAAATCTTTACAATGCTTTCGAGACATCTTAAAAGCTATGATAAAAGGCGAAATAAAATATCACTCTTTCAATATTGCCGGGATTTTTTCAAGTAGTGCAATCCCACTTTAAAGCTATTGCGGAACAAAATACCTTGAATAATACTATACATAACCTAGAATATTTAGTGCAAGTAGAAGAAATTCCTTCTGATCTAAAGATAATCATAAACATCCATGCCCAAAGGTGGATTCGGCCTCTACCGGCCTGAAGTCCGGTAGGGGCAGAATGAAGCCGAATGGCCAGCAATGAAGACGCCACTATTCAAAACACCCAAGCCAGTGCAACTTAATCAAAAGTATTAGTTAAATGAGATTAGACGGGCTCCTTGGAAGAGTTCGTATTTTAAGTTATGCAATACTTAAGTAATTTTATTCTATTCTTGTAAGTCATCGATCACTTTCGAAACTTCTAACTTTCAAAGGCAAATTTTGTTTTTACTTGGATTACATAAAATAATAATGAATTATTTATTACCCTTACGTTTCGTAGTTTTTACACAAAATGGAGATTTTTGGTTATTTTCCTTTATACTTCAAATTTTCAAACTAAAGGAATGCAGCCATACACATTAATGTTCATTGTTTATTTTCTTGTTTAGTATATTATAAACGGATTATTTAGTCTGATCCTGGAATCATTTTCAACCTTTAAAACTAATTTTAAAGTTCGTTTTCAGAAATTAATACGATTGATTTCGTATATAAGATAATGATTCGTCACGTGATATTGAACGTTTCCCGAAATAGGGTTCCATAGGTGACTTGCCATGATCTACGAGACCCTGTTCAACCAGGACAGAGGAAAACATCCAACTTTTTCCTCTTCGTATCTTATGGCTCCTGACTTCTTCCTGTGGGAGTTTCCTGAAGGAAAAGATGCATGTGAATAAGTCCCAGACAATTCACCATCTGAAGGAAAATATTCGTTTGGAAATTATGGAGTTCCAAACAAAAACATTAACAGCTGTCATGGAACATGCAATAGAAAGGGCCCGTCTTTGTGAAGTCGAAAATGGAAGGATTTATATGATGTGGTGTTTTTATAACTAATAAAAAATCGACAGGTTGTGTGTTTCACTATAACAAAAAAAATAAGTAAAAAAGTTATTACATTTTTAATCCCTTTCGTGACTTATGGGCCATCCTGTATTAAATAATCAGAAGTGTTCCTCGTTAGTTACCTTAATTTATTACTTTTTTTTTAACTTTGTGGACACTAGCAAAGAAGCAACAGACTCTAGTCTGTCAGTAATTGGATAAATGATGTAAAACGTTGTCTCACTTGAAAACTGGAATAATTTTCTTCTAACACAGTCAAAAATCCTTTTTTTTTTTCATTTGTTAGATAATTAATTTATGTTGATGTAAGTCAAAAGCTAACCACGCACACACCATTTTTGTTTCTTTTTGAAAAAAAAAAACCAAAGAAAATGTAAAAATTCGCTTAAAAGTAAACTCTTCCTTCTAGTTCCAGAATTAAAGCAAGTCTTCTTACAAGTTTATAAAGGTGGGAAGTAACGTCACGGGATTTCAAAAGCAAAGTGAGTTTCCTTGTTCATTGAACAAATACATGTACAGTAATTGCAAATCAATTAAATCTGAATGAATTTCAATGAACTGATATTTTTTTGCTTTTAATTACACACACAAAAAAAATATCCGATGAAGAATTCACATTCGTCGAATGAAGAATTTGCTAAAGTTCGATAGCATAGTGAGATGAACAATTTTTTTTTTTTTAAATATGTTTTAATAATCCGGGAATGATAAAAATCGGTCGTGTCACATGCACGATGATATTCCTCTATCATTTAAAAGTATTCACAGACATCATTGGCGATATTGGAACCCGCAGCCTATTAGAATGACAGAGGATACGCAATGCAGACACCCAACAAGGCCAACTAGAGAACATTGAATAATTTTTTTATTTTTTAAAAAGGATTACTAGTACACGTGTACTGTCCCTTAACAAATGTCACAATATATCGAAAAATCTTCGTTAAGAATGGTCTAATATTAAAAAGAATAGATGCTGGTCTGCAGAGAAATAATAATAATAATAATAAAGACCAGCTGTTTTCTTCAGGAAACCAGGGCGAATAATGAAGATTTTGTGGCTCAATCAGGGGCGGCTCGTGCATAGACACTGCGGAACTGCAGCACCCTCAATTTTTCTCGATATATATATATATATATATATATATATATATATATATATTTTTTTATTTGCTTTTAATGTTTAATTTTATCATCAACAATCCTATACAATTCTCTTATTTTGTATAAAAAATAATAAAAATCCATCTTGTAGCACTTAGCAGCGCGAAGAACGCTAGCAGCACTGTCTTTACCACAGTGCCATATTGCTACGCGCGCAAGCATATGCACGTCATAGTGAGATGCGAGCTATTAGCGTAATGCAGCACTGTCCGTCGCGCAGTTCCACTGTTGTTTATATGCAGTTTGCACCAGTAGTAGAGTTTCGTGGTGCTTATCGTGTTTACTCCGTCTGTTTAAATATTTAGACATTACAATTAAAGGATTTAATTGTAATGTCCAAAAATTGTAAATCCATTCCTTTAATTACAATTAAAGGAATAAATTTTATTTTTAGGAAATTTTCAATTATACTAAACTGTATAATTTTATCGATAATAAACAATATGTTTTTCATGAAACAAAACAAGAAGAATATATTTTATTTTTAAGTAATTTGAATTGTACCAAACTGTATAATTTTATATAATAAACAATATTTTTTCATGTTTAATTTTTTTTTTAATTTTTACCATAATTTCGATATTTTATCCAAATACGTATACACTGTACTTACAGTGTGTAAGTACCAAACTGAGTGTTCCTGATAAGATTTAATTAAATATACTTGAAAAAATACGATTTTAGAAGAAAATCCTAGAGAACGATCTGGGTTCAGGCCAAAATAGCAATTATTCGGATCAGATTTTCACTTTGACAAATACTTTATAAAAACATTGTTATAGATGCTTTGATGTTAAATCAAGTGTAAGACGTGCACACAATTTCCCTCTAAAAATAGCATTAAATGATATCAAAATCGCACTGGCCAAAATTAGCATTCTCTTTGCAGTGTATGCATCGAATATTCTTTAACTAATAACTGATGTAACAAATTTGATATAAAAATCCGCAATAAAAAGACCAAAAATACGAAAATAGTCCGAATCATGGAAACTTCAATAAAAGAAATATTTTAGCTATTTAGGCACATTTTTTAGAAATCAGATACCAAATAGACAATACAATACAATACAATAGAGCACAACACAATGCCAACTTTGTCTATTTGACATCCCATTTCTACAAAATGTGCCTCAATAGCTAAATTTTACTTATCGAACTTTCTGTCATCTTTATAATAAGCAAAATTGGTGGAGAGACAGTTGCATGAATTACGTAATAAGGGAGAAATTATTCAAAACGCTATATAGGGGTTACAGATATCGAGCAGTCTAAGAAAATTATGGAAGTTAACAGACGGCATCAAATGAACAAATCATTAACTATGAAGATAATAGAAGGATCTCGACAAAGTTTATATCGGGTTAATAAAACATGCTTTTTTGCCAATAATTTGGAGAAAATGTTTGATTGCAGTAATAATGTAAAATAATCGTATAATATTGTCATAATATCATATACACTCATAGAGGATATCAGGAATTTGATTTCCTCTGGTCCTAACATTTTAATTATTTTGTTTTAATTTGTAGTTTCTTGTCCTAATATTACACATACATGTGAATCTATCCCAAGAAATGCTGTTAACTAAGCACTATCACCTCCGTGTTATTCTACCATTTCATATTGATCATTCTCCTCCCATAATCATTCTTCTTTCTACTAGGCATATATCGAGAAATCTCTCTAGGATTTATTTAGTCTAATTTGATAACTGCCGCTCATACTGCACTTTTCCGACCCTTTTCAAGCGAGTCACCTTTCTAGCTTGCTCTTTGTACTCTTCGCAAAAACTGGTTATTGGCGCTCATCTTCTGCTGCCTCGACAGTACCTTTTTCTTCCAGTTTCTATACCTCACCTCTTCGGAATCCATATTAGAGCTACCTTATTTAATCTCCTCATCATTGGAGTAGACTCACTTTGCCAGGTAGTTCCTGCGTAGGGAACGACCAATCAACACTGATTTGCTTTCCATCACATTCCTCATTTTATGATATTGCTGCAGCAGCCTCCCTAGTTGGTCACCCACTATAAGGTGGGTGACCAACTAGGGTAGCTATGCCCTTTGACACTTCATTTGCAATTATATCTTCTAAAGAGATAATGAAATCCAAGATCCTTTGTCCTCGTATACCTCTGTTATGTACTGCCTAAGATATCTCTCTCTCAAAAATTCAAACAATTTATTTTCTTCGGTTCCAGAAGCTGTCTCTTCGTTCTAGCCTATATTATCATAATTGAAATCGCCCTTCATGATAATCCTTTTCTTATTTCAAGTTTGGAAATAGGCTAATAAGTCTATTTTCAGTTTCCCTATGCGTTTCTTTCTCGCTGCCTTCCATATTACTCGGTCAATAGCAACGCACTGCTAAACATTACATCCAGCCCATCACACCACACCGCTTCAAAACTGCTGTCACTATTTGTTCCTTGCATCTCAATCTAGATGGGAACTACTGCTCTGCCATCACCGACAACACTCCTTCTCTTTTGCTTCCCTATCTGGCTTCACGAGAGACTACATATCCCTCCATCAATCAGCTAAATGCTTATTGTCAGTCAGAAAATACAATATTTAAGACTATTGACCTCTACTGACATTTTAATATAACAGCAGAAATAAATCAGAATGAAGAGTGAAATATTCTCGGATTATCCATAAGGATACGTTCTGTGATTCTTTAAAAACAATAACGTATTGACTAAATGTTTGCAAAAGGTTTGCGTAATATAAACACTTTCGTTGTTAAAATGGTGGCCTGATCACTTAAGACATTGTTATAGCACATAAGCATGCTATAAAAATTACATGCAAGTTCGTGATTATAGCTGACTATATGCTGTATAGGAAATATTTCAACAAAGAGCACCTTTTTGGTACGACTGATCAATTATTATTATTATTACGTAACACCTCCATTATCTGAGATGATCATTTGAATCGAAAAACTAAAATTAATGTTTTCTCGATTTATACGTAGTTTATTTTATGAAGAAAGGTTTCAAATATTTTTAAGAAGACATTTCTGGCATGAAAAATGCTTTGAATTTCCGAGTGATGATCCATGTTAGTCCATTTTTAGTATTAAGTTGAGATTAAAAATAATGAAAACGCTCAAGGAAAAAAAGACAGTCAGTCAGCTTAAAAAGAATTCATTTGTAAGGCGGAAAAATTCTGAATTACTATTATATATCCCATAATAATTTTAAATTATTATCAGATCTGAAAAAAAAATTGATTGAAATCAAGGAGAATATCGTTGGATAATAGACGATGCCAAAACTCTGTATAAGATTACTTCCATTTCAAGTGCTTGAATGGATGGTAATTTGAGTAGGTAGGAAAGATGAATGCTTTGCGAAAGGATGTATTAAAATACTGGAAGGTTATGATTTCATCTCTTGAGTGGAGGGAAAAATCAATGGAAGAGTGCTATCAATTCGTCCCTATTAAGTGAACGGATGTTCTCCGCTAGAAACTGAGGGATCACTTCTATAATAATAACCTAATAGTTACGAACTTTATGGAATATATTACGGCAATCAATGTCCAGTGTATTCTCAAAAAGCGATTGCATAAGTGATAAAATGAAAACTTTGCCAAAGTCGTTATTCAAAGTCCCAGATATGCTGTCGCCATTTCTCTCTTAACAGCTAGTTTCGAATAGCATTGATTCTCTGAAAGGATGATCAGAGGAACATCTATGGCGTAATTGAAACTGAAGATGATTTAGCCAATTGCGTATACAGAAAACACAGACCCCCCCCCCCCCATAAGATGCTGTAGATAATGAAGTTCTTAGAAAGGGAATATCATCACAGGTACTTTGCAAGCCAAGGATGTTTGGCTTTCAAAAATATGATCCAAAGTGACTATTTCACCATAATTAGCCTAATAATCTCTGGTCAGGTTCATAGTGAATACCACTAATGGGAAGATGGACTGAGTGGATGGAGTTTCTTCCCCGGAATTCGAATTCCACGTTGCATACGCACGGCATTAATGTATAATAAGTTTATAAATATTTCGGCTTAGTATTCAGTTTGAAAGTGTTTGTCCCTGTACTCTAGTGTTAGGAATCTGATTTCATATTCTTTTGCAGAGAATTTGCGAGCGCTAAGAGGAAACAGTTCTAAAAACATCTGGTTAGAATTGTTGGGTTCCTTAACAGTTCTGACTAGATGTTACAACTGTTTTAAACGCAGTTTCATTTGTAAAGATGCTTGCAATGTTATAATATTTCTTTCTTGGTAACTGACATATTTATGCACATTTATGCTTATTTTTTTATTTATTATCGTGCAGAATAATGGTCTTATTACGATAGTTTCTACCATAACACATTGGCCTTATATCCTTAGTTGCGTCAGCGCTGCAATTTCAAACAACCAATCTTACAGAGCCTTCTCTTCATCCACCATTGTCGACCAGTGGGAATCTGACCTATTCACAGAGTAAAAAGTCTACAATTATGCAGAAAACACGAGCCAATGTCGGTCATAAATGTTACAATATGCAAAGAGATGTTTTTTTCGTTCGCCATAATTGTAACTTGCACTGCGTATTACAGCAAACTATTAATTTGCAAAATCGCTTTTACGATAACTAATTTAGGTCAAGAACAAAGGTGACATAACAATTAAGAAAGAATTTAGTTGGAATAAAACGAATCTGAAGATATCGTTACCAATGTTCATGTACGAGGAGAAGGGGGCTGTGTTCATATATATATATATATATATGAACACAACATAAAAGAAACTTATATTAACTCTACAGTATATAGTGACCCTTCTGCTCTCTCTCTCTCTCTCTCACACACACACACACACACACACACACTCTGAAACCTTGAAACATTAGGTCCAGGTTAACACATTGACTAATTATATCGTCGAACCTCAATCAACACACATCTCAGTAAATTATGGGAACTCAAATAAAAAGAAAAGCACCATTCCTTGCTTACATTAATTTTCTTTATTTCTTCAGAGAATTAATTGCAACTCCTTTTCTCTTTTACTATATCCGTTCTTTTTCACATCGTCCCCTTTAATTTTATTTTTATCCATCACCTGTTCGCTTCATCCAGTATAGTACATACTCTCTCTTCTCCCTAACTTGAGACTTCCTGAATGACGTCATCACAGCCGGGTATCACAAACAGCATGGTGTAGATCAGTAATGGCGGACTGGATATTACTTTTGAAGTCTCTTTTCCAGTTGATGTCTTTTTCATATACCCGACTTAAAAACATCTACAGGTATTTTAATTCCAAGAATGCATCAAGGAATGATGCATCAAAATAATAAAACTATATTAAAAGTTTCATTACTTACTGAATTTACTTTTTATTTGCAAGTCTCGGCACACTTCACTGCTGAAATAACTAAAACCATATGAATCGAATTTAAGACTAAAAATCCTAAATAAAAGAAAACGCAAACTTGGCCTATTTTCTGTGAACTAGAAAACAATAAAGCTTCTATTAGTGTTAGCCGGATAATCCTCTATGAATTGATAACTACAATAAACTTCACATGTGCCATTGAAAAGGATTTTCTCTGTCTTCCATTTCTAAATATTCCCCCAATTTATGTCGGTCATCATATATTGAAGGCATAGAAATCCTACCATTCTTCTTCTTCGGCTCCGTTCTCTTCTACTTCCTAGCAGCTGAAAGATACACCCGTTAACGTTCATTCCTGTCTGCGCATGCTCAGAAATACAGTGGGCAACTTCCGCCTCACTCGAACATTGTGCGCCACCATATGGCTAGAGCGGTGTTCATGCAGCGACAAAGGTTCCATTTAGCGGCGAAGGGAAAGTTATTTAATTAGAATTTATGACATTTCTCCTTTTCAAGATGTTTTGGGCACTGAGTTGAGTTTGCTTATTTGTTTCCTGAACGTTCGAAACTCTTGTGACAGCGTAACGAATTTTTAAACAACGTTTGACTAAATGCGATGAGGATAACTTTGACCGCTTATGCAAAAATCAAGCTCAAATATGCAATTTAAAATGGTTTATATCTAAGCAAAACCTCATTAGGAAAAGATAAAATAATATCTCAAAGTGCTTTGGACATTCGAAAATGCAATTAATTTTTTTTTTTTTTTCAGTTTGTGGGATATCGGAATCTCAATACAGTTAACCTAATTATTAGCTCTAAGAAATCTTATATTTTAATGATGAGGAATACGAAAGCTTTCTTGCTTCTTTTTATTTATTTTTTATCACATTCAAAGCGATTTCATGTTTCCTATATCAAGATGAATGCTTCGTTTGCATCTGTGGACCAATCACTACTAGATTTTGTGTGACTTTTCCATTTCGCTAGAAATAGCTGAAGTGTTTACGATCCAATATTCTGAACTCAATAAATCTGTCAGTTTTTTTTTCGTGAAAAAAAACTGACAGATTTATTGAGTTCAGAATATTCTCAATTTAGTGTTTTTCAAATCTTATTCTAAATAAATATACTTTTCAATATTTCAAAAAATGTATACGTAATGGCTACTTCTGGTATATTTGCGAATGCGTTCTAAAGAAAAGATTATAGTACAAGTCAATACTTTGCCTATCAATAAAAAAAAAACGACTCATGGATTTTTCTGATATAAAATAACTTAAAATAATGACTACGTTATATAAATATGAAAACATACATAAATATATGCGTGCAAAAGGGGAAAATAATTATAGACTAACTTTAATTATAGAAAGAAAGAAAGAAATTAAAACTCGAGAAACAAAACCTAAAAACATTTTCATATTCTGTTGTAGCAGCACGCAAAATAGTAATTAATCTGATTAATCGATAAATAAAATATATATTTTAGCATTATTTACTTTTTTTTAGTAATCTGGCAACAATGAAAAAATAGATACGTAATACATAATTTGTATTTTACCATCGTGTTTTTTTTTTATTCATTTCTGAACGTTGTAATTTATTCAGTGCTATCCTGGCCGAACAATTTCGTACTAGAATAGCAAACGTAACTTCGCTTGCAACAGTGACGAATTCCGTGCAGCCGATTCTTAGTGTATTTTAACGTTCTTGTATTATCTACCGAATCTTCATAATATTCTTATCAAAACCAAGTAAGTTTACTACTGAGGTTATCTTTAATTATCCAGAACACAGTAGTGTATTTTTTATTTTACCTTGATATAATTAATTGACACATTCATTTGCTTAGGGCTTCATGGATAAAACTTTACAGACATAAGTTTTGCTAATTAAATATAAATAATGTAAGAGCAACGCGGTATTCAAATACAAAATGTATTTTGCAGTTGAGTACCGCGTAGATTTCATGGAATTAATCATTCATAATTCCTCCTAAGAAAAGTAGACTACAATGTCTTGAAAGTAGGTTAAAGTTTATTAGTATTATAAGAATTACAGTAATAGGAAGAACTGGCTTTTTCGTTATCTATTAACTTTTCTTATTATGTAGAAATTAATTTATTCTTTATTTCCTGGACAATAAATTCCTTTTGCACACAGTTCTTTCAGAATATCATACCTAAATCATTAAATTTCGCTAATTCATATAATGACTATCTCTTGCGGGATGTTGCTTTCCCCACCATGTATTTTCTTGGTTTAAGCTGCATATATGCATAGCAATATCAAACGAGTTGTGTGTTACGAAAAAAACATCTTATGGGTATTGGAATTATGATTTTTTTACTTAACATATCACTTTAATACAGGGTTGATATCGAAGAAGCATTCGACGTTAAGAGGTATTTTGATTTAACCCATTTGGCGAAGATAGAAATGCACTCAAAACAATGGAATTTGCGTTTGCTAATTAAATATCTTTTACATGAGCTCAACTGGTGCTTTTCGCAGAGAGTGTTGTCGTTGTATTGATAATATTGCTTGATGTTAAGAGAATAGATTGTGCTTACCTTCCAAAAACAAAATGTGGAACAGTTAATAAGTGAAAAACAGCTTAACTTAATTTTTGTTCAGTTATTTTGTTCTTTGCTGCCAATTTTTGTGCATCTGAACAAAAATTAATTTTTCAAAAATAACGGAACAAAAATTAATTTTTGTTCCGTTATTTTATTCTTTGCTGCCAATTTTTGTGCATCTGAAACGGTATTGTGTTGAGAGGATAACGGATGACCCACAAACGTTTTGTGAGGGGAAGGAGATACTACAAAGAGATGTTTGTTGAATGGTATTAGTTCTACTTGATGGTTATAAGAAATGTTGTCAAATTATAAAACATCTTGCATAGAAATATCGAATAAGGTTGTGAATAGTATAAACAAGCATTTCAGTTATAGGATATCAATGCATGTTCAATAACATGCATTGACGTCCAATTCATGAAGTTAACCATTCATTTGTGAGTACGTAATAAAACTAAGTGTCACTTACAGAAATAATTACAGCGAATAATCTTTTAATACAGATTAAGATTATTTAATAAATCTAAAACTTTATAAAAGGGGATTCATGCATTGCTGAAACCCTTACTTTTTTTCATACCCTCTCAACCTCCTTCAAGAACTTTCAGAGCGTCTTAGGAACTTAAGCTACCCTTTTCTTAGCACATTCGTAGCGTCTGTTAAGGCTCTTTCCCTCCCCGAGCGTTATAAGTATTAGGAATCTGATTTTTGTACAATATTTTACTTCATTTAGTCTTCTATCGGTCTGTCTCCATTTTATAGCTTAAATGAACTAAATTAATAAATTTATAGAAAGGACTGTTTCCCTAAAACTGATACGTCACCGAATCACGTGACCAATCATAGCGTCATCCCACGATGTCATCGGAGTTATAGCTGACAACGCGCCTCTAAGCTGAAGACTATAAACTATACGCGGACACTTCACAATATCGAAGTAAAAACAACACATTAAAAAAAAAAAATCTGCGCAATAAAATTCAACGTGAAGAAATAAAAAATCACAAAAATGTTACTTGTAATATTAATTATTTATAAAATAAATAAAGCAAATAACAAATATTTAAAGATTTTTATCTGTGCAGAAATAAATGGAAGCAGCAACAAATACGAAGAAATACCAGTGAAATTCCACATCGAGGGAAATACCATCACAGGGAGAATGGAAAGAGAGAAGAAATAATACCAATGTCTTCGAAATCAACGCCTGTTAACAACGAAAAGGAAACAGAAGAATTGCAAAAGATATTACGATACCTGGAATTCGATAAAGGTAAGTTTTTGAACTTTTATTTTCACATTATTTATTATCTTAATTTGCATAATGTTATCCCCCTCGGAGAGCTAAAATGGCCAAAGTCTGAGACGAACAAATCACTTAGCAAAAAATAAATAACGCAGTGATCAAAATCCGAATACCTTCCGCTTTCGACGGTCGAAAGAGTTAACTTAATGTTCCGCTGCGCGTCGCTACCTGATGTAACTTCCTTGGTTACGTATTTTTGCTGACGTCACTGTATTCGTTAAGCACGCTGCTCTGTTAAAGTTTTAACTTGAAATTAAGGGTTAAATGTTTACCATAGTTTAATATCAAAATTCATTTCAATGCTCTAGTTGGAATACAGTCACTTGCTGCCATCTATTAGCTATTTTGATAAATATTTCGAACTTTTCTGTCATTTTTTTTTCACTATGAAGTGTTTTACTGTTTTTCAAAATACGTTTTGAGCAATTTGGAAGTAAATAAAGTAACCAATATCCTTCTAAGTTGACTTTGTAAATAGTATCCTTTCACTATCGTTCCTTCCTCTATAATCAAAAATGAAATTTCCAATTATTACTGCAATGATGCTCAAAAATTAAATACACTAATTGAGCATGGAGTTTTATTCTTGAAATTATTTTTTTTTTGTTCTATCAAGTTGATAATACCGACAGTAATTACATACCATTATTCTATTGTTTCCATAGTCTGTTGGTTTCTAACAGAAATCAATGGCTGAAATTTTACAAAATGCTTTTGAATAGCACACCAGATATTAACAATAATTTAAGAAAGATCGTATTTTTCTAATGTTATTAATTTGATTACATTGAGTATTTTAAATTCAAGTAATGAAAAGTGCTTTGTCCTGAAATCAATCTTATTTCAAAATTGGTTCCTTCACTAATATTAATACATCAGATAGATGTGCTGTACATCTATCTGATGTATAGCAGATTTAGAAAAATATTAACTTCAGACACTTACGTTTAGTATTATATGCTTAAATATGTGCTCATTAGACTCGTTTATCTTTACACTTAGCTATATCATCTACATTCAAAATTTAAAATTACAATGACCAATTTTCCAAAATAAAATTGCAACACAAACGCTAATTTTTCAATTGTTAAAGTACACAAATAACAATAGCTGCTACTCTATTTAGTACATAAGCTCGAGTAGTTACAAAAAAACCATTGTTGGGGCCTTTATGGCAGAATAGCGTTCTGTTATACAACGTGCTAAGAGCTGTTTTATCAGTCCAGGAAGATGCCATTTTCTCTGAAGATCGAAATATGTGTCTCAATTGCAATTTCATTGCCTAAGGAAATACGATTTAAAAATTCTTAAGTCAGCACAACGTCTTCTGGCTGAAATAATAACCAGAATAATAACATTAGATGAAAAGAAATTAGCCCCAAATTTGCTATAAGTTTGTCCTTACACTGCATTTGCTGCAAATTCTGTGCTGTAACAAAGAAATTCAATAAGGTTTGGGATCGATATTGTTGAAGTTTCTTTAGATATTGTGGCGTGTTTATACCAATAAAAGTGTATTCTGGATGGAACTCTTTAAATCCCGTCAATTTTCTGCCAAGTCTTTTTATAACCTCCACTTATTTCATCTTTTATTTTTCTCTCTATTATACCTGTTCTTTTATGTCAAATGTCACTCTCCGATCTTTAGTGTTATTTCTTATATAATTCGTTCTGTATTTCAAAATGATTTCAAATCTTGGTTTCAGAATTATTACATCTACTTTATAACTACAAAAATGAAATGGATTTTTTTAACTATCTTTTGAAAATAAAATTGATACTGAATATGTTAATACCCTAAAAATAATTTAAAAGGATGATCTAAAGATTGTGATAGGATAAACAGCATTGACAGTTCACGGTAATGCGAGAAAATGAGAAAAGGTGTTTTCAAATTGCCACTAAATCCACCATAGTGAAATTAGTACGAATGAAACCTTGTTAATTAGACGGTGGTTTAAGTTCTTTTCAGGACAAGTTAGAACCCTTTATAAGGGCTGTTTAACGCAAGATGATTTTGCTAGTTATAAACGAAGATATCACGATTTTTCTCTTGTAACTTAAGGATTTTTTCCATCCTTCCACAATGAGAAACCTTCAGGTGAACATGAGCAAACAGTGCATCGCCCCTCATTGTCTCGGAATTAATTTGAACTACCCGATATCATTGCAAATGTGATGTCATCAATATGTTCTTGTATATTATTATTACACCTATTTTTGCGCAACAATAGTATTTGCTACACAAACGCCACACGCGGCCTGCTTATTTCAAGAAATGAAGTTGCTGTTTTTTGATCTGTACATAAACGAACAAATACTAATAAACAAAAACATCCTGTTTTTCCCATCAACTTTATTGGACATCGATAATAGTGCCGTGGAACATATCGAGTTCTGTATTCGCCCTCCTCCCTTCGACATATTGCTTTAACATAATAATGCCTATGTAGAGTGCGAGTAGTATTAAGAACTACTCGAAAATTTGCAGCTCTGCGCAGTCGATATGGTGAACGTATATGCGAGATGGTCAAACTTAATCCGATTAACAATATACTCTTCAGATTTGTTTAAGTTAAGAGATATTACATCCCATATTGTTTCATAGAATAAGAAACTCAAAAGGGTTTCTTCTTCCTCTATCTACATCGTTGAATTCTAACGCTGACTTCTCGTTTAAGTGAAACTTGTATGATCTATTTGCAAATTTTGAATAGATTTTTAATTGGCATGTTGTTTGCCTTGCTTCCCCCCCCTCCAAATCTACAAACCGTAAATGCAAATGTTGGTCTAAAAATCGTGGGAATATAACAATGTTTCTTACCATGATGATCTGATTCAGAAAATCCTCTTTGGCGTGAACCCAGCTTCTTTCCCAAGTTTCGTTCGTTCTTTCACAGTTATTCTTAGCATTTTAGCGAGCATGTGTCATATTTCGAATCTAGAACATTTATTCTTCATCTCAGGAAGAATTTGGCGATTTCCTGTTATGTATTCATTGGTCTTTATATTATGCAGTTGGCTTTATATATATCTTTTCCTTTCGGGCTATATTTATCATTTCATCTGTCTTATATAAAGGCCCTTTCCATTTGTTTCTGTGTTTCTTGATTTATGATCTTCAAACAGCGTTCTTCAGTCCACTGCTAGACGAATGCTTCTTGATTTTTCCATTTGGCCAATCATATGCATATCGCCACCATAAATATGCATAACATCTCATCTCATTGTCTCATCTTGCAACTAGTCTAGCTGTTTCCGATCGCCAGTTTCTGGTGTCCATCCTTGTTGTCATTTGTCAGATATTCTCATCTCAAATCCTGTCCAGTTGATTCGTTGCCTTTTACTCCCAATGCAATGTCATTTTTTTTGTTTGCTTCCTTATCCAACTATTCTTATTTTTTTCTAACAGGGTTGTTCTCAAAATGGCTTTGTCCATGTTTTGTTTGTATTTTCAGTTTTAGTAATACTTCAGGTTTCACTACCGTAGGTCGTTGGATGTACATACTAATCAATTAAGTGGTAATATAACATGGTTATAATAAATTTTGTTTAATCCTTTATCCAAGTGTAAGCAAACAAAATTTGAGCTCGAAGTAAATTATAAATAGCTTACAATTGTTTTAAATTAGTCTTCTTACTATCCCTAGAAAACTTCTGACAAAGATTAAAATAGTTAACGATGTAGTTTCTTCAGGGATTAATATAACTAAGAAAAAATAATTCTTTATTTCTAGGAGTCGAGGTATTAGCATTCTTCCCTTTATACTTCGATAGATAAATTACACTTCACTAATCAGGGCGCGTGCTTGTGTAGAGGATTATGCTAAGCCTGCGCCTCTAATCAGAAGAATCTTCTTGACCATTTAAAAAAGATAATTTTTCTTCAACTACAAGAATGAACTTAGCAAACAACTTCAATTTTTTTCCAACATTGTTAAAGATAGTCGGTTGCGTAAACAAGTTGGAAGAAAGTTTGTTCTTTCAGCTTTCAAATTCCATTTTGTTCGAGATTAATCAAGCATGTTATACCTTCTCAATTATCGTGTAAATCTAGCTGAAGTGTATATTGCAGAAACTTTATTTGAAGATTTTTGTCTTTATTCTATTTATTTTATTTATTTTTTGAGTAATTTGTATACAGTCGTAAAATGTTGAAGAAAAATAATTAATAAATGTTATTAATCAACATTTATTAATAACAATTAAATACAGTGCTAGTGCATATAATACAATTTAATTAATTCTTTGTAAATTCACGTCCAAAATCTTTTAAATAAAGTTCCGAAGTTTAAGTTCTCTAGACACATTTACTTCCAGCAGAAAGCAATCACCTTCACGCATTCAACTGCTTTATCGGCCTGATAAACTGCACTAGACAACAATGATCAAGTTTCGTGAATTCCCATATGGATCGTTTGCTACTGTGCACCTGTGACCAATAATACTTAAGCACGATTGTTCTATCTCGAGAGCAAGTTATTGTTGGTAGAACATAATTAGTTCCTCCAAAAATGCAACAAACCATGGAAACACTTATAAACAGTTAATAATAAAATACAGCGGCCACTTGTAAATATTGTTACATTTATTATAAGTATAAAGATATAAATTTTCTTTTTATTGATCTTTATTTGCTTTCTTTTTAATCTAATTCGTTGCTTGGCAGTGTACATATCAGTTTATGATTATTCGGTCTGTTTTTCAAGAGTTTCCTTTGGACAGTATTCTCATCAACTTTTAATTTACCAAGGTGTTGCAGACACGTCGATTTTTCGGCAAACAATACATGCGTATTCAGCGATCGTTCAAAAAGTGCGTTTTGGATAATCTTTCGACTATACTGTCTCGTGAAATGTTTATTTCTTACACCATCCATTTTTGACAAGCAAAAAGCAATAACTGTCTGTTCGCTCGAGCCAACACGTCATACATTTATCGAAGAGCAATAACATGATTCAAATCGCGACGTATTGAGTATAAATGAACTTCCCCAGTCGAAACTATCTGGAATTAAAAGTATTGGAAAGAAGTATACTTGAATGCCTTTGCCGAAAAGCGATATCCGTTGAAAGAATGACTTAAGGTGACAAGAAAATATTACACGAAAGAGAAATACTTTTCTTTGCATTTCTTTCTCGCCATATTTTTCCATTTCCGATAAGTTAGAATCATGACGTGTTTAAAATTAATATTCCATTCAAAATGTGGCATCGTAAACGTCAACGCACTCATTAAAATCACAGTGACAGCAGGTAATGATACACTAATTCTTTGGGGGAGGAGGAAATATAGCCTTCCTTTCTTAGGGAAAGAGGAGAGAGTCCCTATTAGTTCCCTATAAATCTGTATAACATAGTTCGATAGTGTGGGAAGGGATATGATTGCATATATTATTATTTAAATATCATTTCCATATTGCTGCTTTTTACCACGTTATACAACTTAAAAACGAATACAAGGTTATAATTCCATGACGTACCATTCGCCTGAATTTATGGGCTAGTATACATTTTTCTTTTGAATTGCATAATGAAGAAGCATCCCATTGTTTTGAACAAATGGAGGAATGCATTTTTTGGAAAAAGTTCAGTTTAGTAGCAACAGTTACACTGCATCATTATTCCATTGTTCTGATTTGATTGTTGTCGTATGTGACAAGCACGATGGGAATAATACAATTCAGCGAGTAATTTTTCCCATAAAAATATTTCCTCTTTAGTTAGTTGTTTACGAATACAAGCAAATTACATTGTTAAAAACGAATTAAATTATATTTAGTAAGCTACTGCCAAATTGCATGCAAAATAATTGTTGCTCTTGACAACATTATGTATCAGCGTGTCGATAGTGTAATTATTTAACTCTTTTCTTGGCCATCTTATAGGAATATACATTTTTTAATTTATATCCCCTTAATCTTCGTAATTTTGTGATTTTCTAAAATTTTCTCTTAATCTTAATCAGCAAAAACTGCAAATAAATATGGTTTGAAAGTTTCTTTCCTTTTTCGATATATTTCCAACCAGTCATGACATGAAATTATAGGATTTGAATATTGAGAAATTCTCTTATCCAAGGAAATTCTGGGTCGACAGTAATTTCAGCGCAAAAAAAGTAACCAAAAAAAAAAAAAAACCACTTAATTCTGGAATTTAGGCAGTTGCTTATTTACCAATGTTGGAAATCCCAAATCAAATGCGAAGACACGGTATTTATGCTAATCTAAAAGAACGCTGTTAGTAAAATCTATTAACTTCTCTCAGTAGCTGAATGAGCTTTTCAAACGCTGTTTTTATTTACAAGAAACAAGAGAGTTTTAAATTTAAAATTCTTGATGTCATTTTAATTTCACAGGAACATAGGTTCACGATTATCAGTAGCACAAAGACAGTTTTATAGAAAGTACTTATGTCCTGAGGAGGGGGGGGGGGGTACAGAAATCTAAAAATGTGATCAGAGTTTGAATTCAAACTTGATTTGTGGTGATGAAAGTGCAGATAATAGAAAAATGTTACACTTTCATTCCATTTAAGGCATTCAATGCTTTGGTAACCCAAGTCAACACATAACCTATGCTACGTAAAGGACGTTCGAAAAGCTTAGTCATTTCTTTATGAGTTTTTCGTGTGTTGATGACGAAAAGACAGAGGCTATCAGTTGGTCATGAGAGATGTATACGAATGTCAGATGGAATAAAAGATCCATTGGCAACGGTGATGCGATTTATAACAACTCGGACCACTGCTACAGGTTTGTCTTTGTTCTACAGGGAAGCGTGTAGCCTATTAAAGATAACGCAAGTAACTTAAACACAGCTGAAAGTTTTTTTTTTTTTAAATATATATTTATTTAACGAATCAGTTCATTGTGCAATTATTACTATGGAATAGTATCTAACCAATTTAAACTATCGTCCATATCATTTAATACCATAAAGAATGAAGGGATGATTTTCGTTGCTAACCGGAGCGTGCTTGGCATTGTTCCCTATCTAAGCCACCACCGAGGTTACATGTCTACACATCTTCCGCTGTGGCATTTAATACAGTGAAAACAGGGAGTTAATAAATATTAATGATATTTGCATCTCTGATAGATTATTCACTTGTCTAGAGAGAGAAGATGCCTAATAAATATTTGGGAAAATAATTAAACACATAACTTGCATCAGCTGTCAGAAGATGTTGGCTAGAGTCAGAGATCAAGAACGAACCTGTGGTGTTTGCTCATTTTATGCAAATACTAATCAGCGTTTCGATATGTACACGCTCCAATTTGCACAATCCATAACTCCTTATAAGGAGAGTTCAGATTTAGCATAATTTGTCAATTTCTAAGAATCGCTGTTAATATGCAAATAGATTTTGGTTTCGTATTAATTAAAATGCCATTAAGTTTGAGAGCGAGTTCATTTTTCTAGAATGCTTTCGAAGCAAACAGATGCCCATTGCCAGCGAATATTTGGGCTGTCGTATATTGTTCGTCTAAAATTAGTTTTGTTCTTATTTAGGCAAATTCACATAGCGAAGTTCGAATTTTGCTTCCTAGTTGTTCTACAAACACCGTTGATTATAATGGTTCTTGGAATTTGACTTTTATATTTCGTTGATTCGCTGCTGTAACAATGGATACTAGTTTGAATAAGAGCATGCAAACAATGTACAATATTTATTCGCTCACTTAAGCAAATATTACTGTATGTTATTCTGTAGGCAAGAATAGTAGCTTGCTTGTTATTGACTACCATATATTGCGGGGCGTTATTAAGCACAAATGTGAAAATTGAATAGCATCGTTATAACAAATAAGACTACCTTGCGAACTATGTTGCTTTGCTATGAGTATGAACGATTATTAAACTCTGTGCTTAAGTTTATCGCACAAAATGTAGTACTTCAGTAGCTCTTACATGGAAATAAATTATATTGGACTGGATTGAAATCTCAACTGTCACGTGAAGCTAAAAGATTGAATGAAATTATTCTACGTAGTTAAACCAATCTGCTTTATTTGAAACATTCTATTTGGTTAATGTAAATTGTGATAAAACAGGCCATTACGTTATTAATGACTTGTTGTCGAAACTACTTCCTACTTTGGCAGTATTGAATTTATTTTGAAATAGTACATGTCATTGTGTATGTCATGTTGATTGGTCATGTGACCGTCCTAGCAAATCTCAATGAAGGACCTTGAGAAGTGAAGTATAGAGCAGCTTTTATGGGGCTACGTTTTGTAATCTAACATCTTTATTCACTATTTCAACTAAAATGAATATCAATATATTCTGAGGAAGCTAAGCGTCGTGAACTCCCTGTCTTAGAGATGCCTCAGACAGGCACCTTTACCTCAGCATATGATTGTGTTCAACTGCACTTCTGGCAAAAAGATATGAGAGGCTCTATGGGTTGCGCTGAAGTCCTATATTTCTGTCCAAGGCGGTTTTACTTAAAATCAAATATCTATTTATTTTCACATTTTCTAAAAAGTTTTTTTTCATCAGTTATTAATGCTATCTACCAAGCTGCTTTCGGGAATTAGGGACCCACAGAAACACCTGATCTCAGTCCTGGCCATAGAACGTGGAGGCCAATTGGGACCAGTTTGGTGGCTAGGATAAATAAGTATATATGATATGTGTTGGTAAACCTTAAAATTTAATTGATATATTTATTTATTATAAATTCGGAAAAACTCGTAAAGAAATTTTCATTTTTTAAGAAAAATCTTCTGAAATGTTAACAAATTTTAAATTTCTTGCTTCATTACACAGGGCTGGACCTAATTAGATGTAATGGGCTTTTTGGCTGCGTGCTCTCATTAAAGGTTTATGTTAAAATAGTATTGGACAATGAATGGGAAAATATCATTACGATAATCTTTCTTCAAAAAAAAAAAAAAAAAACATTGTTTCAACGTCTCAATAAGTTCATCCTTGCGTACTGTAATCTTTATAAACGTAAAGTGTATTTACATTGAAAACAATTAATGCCACGTGAGCCTGTTGACAGTTTGTGTCTGCTTGCATTGAGATATATAGAGGTTGCTGTTATAATGATTACACTCTGCATGTAAGGAATTTTAATTAAATCTGTTAGTGTTTACTTACAGACTATTCATTAACCTCGTAGACAAAAATGATTGCGTCATTACTAGCACTGATGCATCTCGCGAAGATTTTATTCGGGTTATTTAATGATAACATCATTAAATGTTTATTCCTAATGTATACAATAACACCGTAATTTGTTTCTCATCAGTTAATTACAAAGCTTCTTAACAAAACCTACTACACTTAGAAAAACAATAAACAATGCTTAAATATAAAGAGCCAACAGGCTTCATTTCGGCAATATAAACAGTATTTAAATTAAGGGGATATTAAATCCCACATTGTTTTAAAACCGAATAAGAAACTCGGAGAGTTTCATGTCGAATATCGTAAACTATAAAAATATCGGCGAATACTAGCGTGAGCCAATGCAAGTAGTCCTAGTACATAGTATAATACCGGGCAACTCGTTGCAAAGGTGAGTAAAGTTCTGATCGCTATTCCTTGGTATTTTCCATAATGTAAAAACACACATTTCCTAGTATTTAAAGTATATATTTTCTGAGTATTTAAATTCAAATACTCAAATACTTTGAGTATTTGATTTCCTTAACAAAAACACTTGCAAATGTAATATAAACGTGATAAACAACATTTTATTTTATTTGATTGAATATAATTTCAGTTTCGGTAACAAGCACATTGTATCCAGAATTGACTTGGATATTTCATACAGATTACTACCTAGAATAGTGAGTGTCGGAAGCACTTAATTGTATGTATGTACACTTCTGTTTCTAAATTGAAGCTGATTTTTTGGGGTCTTAGTTGCCCCAATTTTCAGTGAAAGAAAACTTATCTGTCTTAATTGTTTTCTTGAGATTATGAAATCACCTCGCGTGCATGTTTTCTTTCCCGACCCAATTTCGCTTACTTAAATTTCAGTGATTTCACATAATTGCATAAACCACCTTAATCGGAATAGTTTTTTTGTAAGGAAAACATTTGCAGCGAGAAAGTAAAAATAGTCGTCCAGTTATTCCCAACAGATAGAGAAGTCTCATTACTATAAACTGGGTGCACGAAACAAGACATCGATCTGAGAATTCTTGGAAGTAATCACTCCCCTGTGCTACATGCAATAATTACTAGTAGCTGGTTGAATTCGAAAGTGAAATACTCACCCTATTAATTTTTTTTAAGTTAATGGATTCAAACCAATTTGAAATGCCCTAAAAATACTATTTTCTCCATTTTCTGACATCTCAATAAGTAATAAGAAATTTCTTCATTAGTAATTACGAAGAAAATATCTTAATTAGTTATTAAAGGAAACTGAATAGCACATGGTAGAAACCACTGATGAGGAAAATAATATTTTCTTTATTTTTTTAAGTTGAGAACTTTGAATTAAGAATTGGAAACTAAGAACTCGATTATTAGTTTGTTTAATTAAGAACTTAAAAACGTATACTTCCCAGTAACCTCTTAAGGAAACACGATTATAGACAATCTAATATTTGCATTATTTAAACTTAAAAAGAAGTTTCGGAAAAAACAATGAATAATATATGGAATTATCAGAGCACTGCATGTCTAAACAAATCTCTTAAAAGCAGTGGTGAGGTTGACTTATTCAGTCTTATTTTCGGGTGACTGAATAAGTTAACATCTATAAGCTTCAAAGGAATACTTAGTACTCGTATCTTGATAAATGCATGCTATAATACAAAACTCAAATAAGTTAGAATGCAATAAGGATCAACGTCTAGAAGATGTTTTCCGAGTTGATACAAGTTCCTTGTGTTTACTCGGAAAACACAAGAACAGTTTTAGATATTTTCTAATTTGTATGAAAGCGCAGTGAAACTTCGAATTCCACCATCTTGAAGACCAAGTTTTGCGGCTAATCGATAGATCTTTTGATTGTCATCGTCATGCTTCTTGAATCCATGCGCTTTGTGCTTTCCACACGATAAACTTCCCAAAGTTTGTTCCTGTTACACATCATTACTCCAAGTTCCTACTTACAATAGCACACCTGTCTACTCAGGCGAAACAATCTTTAACTTCTGAATTGAAGTACATTTAAAGTTTTACAATAATTTACTGCCTGTACATGGGTATATGATTATACTCTTTTTAAAACCTCCCATTTTAACTAAAATACAAGCCATTCAATGCTAATTATCTTAGAATATACATGGTCATGGTTATTTCAATAGAAATGCTTTCGTTTTTCAAGGAAAAAAAACGATAGAAAAAGGTAGCACTCATTATGGATTAAATTCAATTTTCTTTATAGATATACAATTCAACTCATAAGTAAAATTGAAAATTTATAAAACACCGAAATTAATAATTAATTATTTTACTGAAGACAAAAGAGTTTTTTTTTTTAAATTTGCATTATTATGTTCAAAAAGTTCTGGCATATGTTACAGTTCCGTTTTTTGACATATATTATCTAATCAAAATCATCTTGTTTTCTCCATGTTGTTGCACTGAAGTGGAGAGCATATTTTATGTTACTAATAATCTCTTCTGAGTCAGTTTTCTTCCTACCATCACGTGCTCTTCGAATTCCAATAATTGGTTGGAAATCAATTCATTCGATTTGCTGTTCTTTCAAGAATCGGTTTAATCTAGAATTCCCATTAAGCGAGATTCATATCATTGTTTTCTCTATATGTGTATGAAGTGTTCAATAGCGTCCTATTTTCAAACTGGAAATTATGACTAACAAATTAATTAGTTCAACTTTGTATTTCTTTGCAATCTATGGCACACCTGTGATGAAGATCCACGCCCACTCCTCCTTTCTTTCTCTTATCGTAAGAAAAAATTATCTGATCGTTTCCTAATCCTGAAACACATGAGCTGTTTAAGCAACTACGCCTTATCTTGTTTTTGAGGGAAATATACTGACGTTTTCTCCTTTCGTAAAACCAAGAAACTAGGTCTGAAACACACTCCATTTATTTGGCAACCAAAGTAAAAAATTCCAAAAGCAATATAAATACGTAATTTGTTAATACTCAGTTCTTCATGATAGTTTGGTACCGCTTCCTGGAAAGATCTTATATTTGCATAAAACTGAAAACCGGCCAGAGAACCATTCAATGAATAAACAATAAATCACTGGTCTCAAACAGGTGGTTAATTTGGTAGTAATAACAACCAGAACCACACGTATTGGAAAGGCAAATATGAAAATCGGGCAGAGCTATTAAAGGAATGAGTTTAGTGGCCATATAATATAATTTAAATAAAGTTTTCAATTTCAATTTAAGTACATCGTCATCAAGCTACTGATATATAACACCAGGTGTGCAGGATATTGTGAAATTACTAAATGAACAAACGTTACCTCATTATTAACTTCCTATCGACAGTTTTCTCTCCAAATTTATCTACGAAGGCTCTTATATTTTTGTCTTTTGAGACATTTTACTATATCAATCTATCTACCTACACTTGATCTTTCTCTGGATCTGTATACTGCCAGCCTGGAAAACCACTTGTTTTGTTAACCTTTACCGCTCATTCAATTTAAATAATCATTCCACCGGAGATTAGCTTTGCTGACGTAGTCCTGAATGCTAACAAGTTCCTTCTTTGTATCATCATTTTTAAGATGATATACTGTTACTGATGCCACTTGATAACTCCCCTAATCCTACTCTGAATAGTCAAATCTGTATCGTTCTTAGTAAGTATCTGTATTGACTTTTTGGTCCAGTGGTTTATTTGTAACCCAGCACGGATCCATAAGTTAACACTAGTTTGAACACGGTCTTGTATATAGCTGGTTTAGTGTTTTGACTTATTCCATATAAATTTATTCGGGTGACTTCCTCCCATATGAGGTTTACTAATTCTGTTTATTTACATATTTAATTTGCCATCTTCACTAACAATTGAACCTAAATAACTGAAATGTTTTATTTGTTCTATAAGTTCGCCCTTCAGGATACATTTGATGTTTTCAATGTTTCTGCCTATTTTTTTTGTATTTTATGACTAATTTTCACACCATATTTATCATTGCAGTTTATTAAATTTAGTCAGAGAATCCTGCAGCCATGCACTGGATTTCTTTAAAAGCAAGCGAGTATAAAGTTGATCTCAACTCTTCACATCCCCAATCTTGATAACCGGTTTAATTTCACTTTCATTTTATACTCTGCTCAGTATAATTAATATATAATAGTGGACATAACGTGCACACTTATCTCTCACTTGATTTGACATGAAACTGTCTTCCTGTATACCTCCTTCAATTCTAACTGCTGACTTACAACTCAAAGGCGAAGTATTGATATAATGTCCTATTTGCACCATATAACTGTAGAATTTTGTATAGTTTTTTTGTTCGTTGTCATATGCGTTTTCCAGATTTAGGAAACTAATGCAGATCCCTTTTGTTATTCCCTTGACTTATATATTTGTCTTAAAGTGAAATTTTAATCCTGATAACCTTTATTTGGTGTTAACACAGCTTGCTCTTCTCAAAGCTCCCCTTCCACAATTTGTCTTAGCAGTTTCCCAAGTACACCGGCATAAATATTGCCAGGAACACTGAGTAAGGAAATTCTTCTCTCATATTCGGTTTTTCCTCTTTTTATAGTTGGGCACTACGAGAGCTCTGCTCCAATCATCTGGAAATGGATCCTATGGACAGGCCTTCTGAATTATACAACGTAGCTACTGCAATACTTTTATACCTCCATATTTGAAGACTTCTGTCGAATATCATCCTGTCCAGTTGCCTTTTAACATCTCAAGATTTTGATTGGATTTTCAACTTCAAGTATCGAATAAGTATTCCTGTTGAGTGTTTACCATTGCTTGTTTCATTTATCTATTTTTCGAAGTAATTATTCCAGACATCTAGAATATCCTTGTCTTCAGTTTTCTTGTCACTTCTTTATACTTGATTACTGAGCTTTTTCAACAGCTTGCAGAATATAATACCACCTTTCTGATATTTATTTTGTATCTTCTTACTAAAGTATGATATTTGTTAAACTAGTTTTACACAGTGATTCGATTTTTTATATTTTCTCTGTATTCTCTAAGATCACAAGCCAGCTTGCTTTCCCACAACAGAAACGTATCAGATGAGTATTATTAGTTTTACTATTTTCTTCAAATCTTTCCAGAACCTTTCTGTATGTCAGGTAACATTTCGAATTCTGCTGCTTTAATCTCTAACAAAGAGTTAAACTTTTAATTAATCACTGTCAGCTTCCTTCTGTAATGGCTCGAAAAATTCCGCCGGTACAAAGAAAATTCTGTTACTTGAAAAAGTCCAGTAATAGTTTTCTGTGATTGTTATCATGTTTAGTACTAAACTAAGAAAAAAAAATAACATTCTCATTAGAATTCTTTAAGCAGATTGAGCAGTATAGTACCATCTACAGAATTCCTATAGTAGATACATATAACCTACACACAGTACCGTACTATGCCATACTCCCACTGAAATTAGACTTATGTTTGGCGGAAATTATTGAAGTTTGGTGTTTAGAATGTTTTGTTTGTATGGCGTGAATAATAGTGTCAAAACATTCAAGTTTTGTTTTAAAGTGGACCATTTTAGTGGTAACTTTAAGAAAACTATCAAAATTCGCCTTTGATCATCATCATCATTGTTGCTTCAGGAAAACAACATTTTGACAAACGTAATGTTATGACCAAATGTAACCACGTTAACGGAATGAGAGAAGTGATGGAAGTTAATCATGACTGTTTCTGTAAAAGCTCTTTTGATGAAGCCGCAGTGCTGATGATCAAATGGACACTTTCATGATAGTTTCTCATCGAGTGAAATTAGAGTTTGGTAAATTAATATGCTTTTGTATTTTGGGCTGAGTTTTTATCTGTACTTTGTGCAATCTGAATTCGTACTTATCTGATATATATTACATACAGACATACTACTGGATATACAACACATCTAGAGTTTAATATGAAGAAACTCTTGGAAACATTGGATAAATAAGAGAAACCCTAAAAGCAAAGAAAAGCAGGAAGTTTACAATTTTGGTTTTTCCTCCCTTGTGATCCTCCTCTGCAAAACATCTTATTAATCGGAAAACAAAAAACGAGTTGTAAGAAGGAAAAACACGTTTAAAATTTGCACATATTTTTTGACTTCTCATCGTAACTTTGTTTTTGCTTTAAAATTTGGAATCTGTAGGATAAAGGACAAATATTAGTGAATCAAATTACTTTTGAATAAATTTACGAAAATACGTTATTTTGCCAGTATGATTATTTTTAAGATAAGGAATCTTGAATATGCCTTGAAATATTTTCTTTTTTCTTTATTTTTAAAATAAATTCTAGAATTATTTTAAAGATATTTTGCAAACACCACATATTTTTGAGCATACGTGACTGTATATAATGCGCAAAATTATAATTGTTACATGTGATTCAACATTATATTTCTCGTAAATCATTAATAAACTCTTCATTAGTAACTTCAGCACAAGCTGTAGTCATTTCTCATCACTTAATTTTATGAGATGATACGTTTATATATTACGTAAATGATCTGTTTGTATAAAGTTGGAAGAGGACTAAATTAACAGTTCTGGTTCTTTATTTCGGAAGAAATAAAGTCGTTCAGTTAAAATGTTTGTAGAAAGAATTTCTCTTCAGCGTCCCTTTTTCAAGTGACTCGAAAGGTGTCTGTGGTGTAAATAATTCTTCCTTTGTGATAGTTAGAAAATCTAATTAAAGACAGTTACACGATAATTAATTCACAATGTAATGTCTAACATACTAAAGTTAGCTACACTTGAGCTCTTTCACTATATCCGCCCCCTTGTTACTTTATCTACAATTTTAATTAAGCGTATGAGTGATTCCGTGCGAGAAAATTTTAATAGCGCCGCTTCCACTAAAGTCACGTAAGTGCAGACCACACTTAATTCAGACATACGAATAAACTATACTTAAAATACAGGATAAAGTTCTTTAAGCGGTATAAATTTTTTGCTCTTTTGTTTACATGTTTATCTTATCAATACATATATTATATACTTGCGTATATTTTGAAGTTTATTCTTTGTTAAAGATAGCAAATATGTGTTCCTACAAAGAAACTCGTGTCAGTACAGATTATGATATATAAAATTAGCCTAATATAATGCTAATTTTACATATCATAATCTGTACTGACACGAGTTTCTTTGCAGGAACACAAATTAGCCTTATCCTTATAAGGACTGGCTTAAAGAGGCGTAGCAAGAATGATTTTCATCTTCCCCGTTATCTGTAGAGGACAGTGTAGGGATAAGGTGTTATTGAGCTATTAAAGCTCTGATCATGGCAGGAAGGTAACAGCAATAGCCGAGCCTTAGTTAGAACTCATTGGCTGCAGCATTGTTATCCATTGCCCTCCACGGGTATTAATCACCGCATCTCACCTGAAATGTAGTCGACACAAACACAAATTACCTTATAGTCCTTATAAGGACTGGCTTAAAGGGGCGAAGCAAGAATGCTTTTCATCTTCCCCGTTATCTGTAGAGGACAGTGTAGGGATAAGGTGTTATTGAGCTATTAAAGCTCTGATCATGGCAGGAGGGTAACAGCAATAGCCGAGCCTCAGTTAGAACTTCATTGGCTACAGCATTGCCATCCATTACCCTCCAAGGGTATTGTATTCAGTTTCTCCTTCCACAAATTACCTTATAGTCATTATAAGGACTGGCTTAAAGGGGCGAAGCAAGAATGCTTTTCATATTCCCCGTTATCTGTAGAGGACAGTGTAGGGATAAGGTGTTATTGAGCTATTAATTAAAGCTCTGATCATGGCAGGAGGGTAACAGCAATAGCCGAGCCTCAGTTAGAACTTCATTGTCTACACCATTGCTATCCATTACCTTCCAAGGGTATTGGATTGAAAATCAATCACCGCATCTCACGGTCGATTGATTCTCCTCCGTTAAAAAAAAAAAAAAAAAAAAAAAAAATTCATACAATTAAAAAAAAATATGTTAAAGATATAAATAAAATTATATTATTTCAGATGAAAATATAAATTACACCATTTCTAATAAAAATTATTTTATTAAATGAAAAAAGGATAATGAATTTACATGAATTGCAGACAGCAAAGTAAAACATAGAGATCTAATTATACGTACTATCACTTTTTCAACTTTGAAATATTAAATGTGAAACGGTTGAATTGGATGTCATTATTTATTGAAGATAAGTAAACTAAAGAAAGAAAGAATTGTAGTTGTAAGTTGGTTGCAAAATAGCTAGGTGTATTCAATTATTTTTAGGAATATCAAAAGTTACGAAGATTAATTCTTGATTGAATTTTTTTGTTTTCATTTATACACCGCAAGTAATTATTTATTAAAATGAGAATATTACATAAATAAAGTTCCTTGTGAAACGTTCTAAGTATATTTGAATTAGCCTAAAATTGTTTATATTAAATAGAAATTATAAAAATACGTTACGAAATTATTAAAAAGACGACTGAAAAGACAAATATGAGAAACAGCGCTAATATTCGTTGATAACCTTGCCTTAAGAGCTATTATAAAGTAGTCGATTTTAAAATAAGATTTTCATTTTAAATCTTATATATATTATATTTGTATCACAAGTTAACATAACTGAAGAAACTATCTTTAAGAGAGAATTATGCTTTCGACGAGGCTAAGAGTACCACAAGGTAAAATCAACACCAGCACTTAAGCAGGAAGTTAAAGAATAAATAAATAAATAACATCAGTTTTCCAAGAAAAATGACGTATAACATTTCTCCAATCCATCCGCTAGCTTTCATTTACGTTGCCTTGTTTATTCACATTCCGGCTTCATCTATTGTTCTTTATATTCTCATTATTTGTTATTAGATAAACTCTTAACAATCATCCATTTATGCACACCAATCAGTATATCAATCGTATATACTTTTACTAAGCTGATTTTCTTTCAATTTTTTTTTTATTTTTTAAACTTATAAACGGTACTGAATGTTGGTAATATTGGAAATTGCTACTAAGTAGCGAAATGATATGTCCTTAATGGTTTGGCATCGCACAATTTAAAAGAAAAAGTGAGTTATTAGAAAGACATTTGCTATCAGAACGAAGGCAATTATCTGAACATCAAAAATCCAATTAACTTCAAATTATTTGAATCCAATGTAAATCCTCTTTAGTACTCCCCATAAAGTAACTATTTCTTTCTCTAATGAAATATACATAGGCTGCATTATAACCAAGGTAGGACTTTTAAGTGAGTATTAAAAAAAAAAAAAACTACTGGTCATTAAGAATGCCGAACACGAAAAAGATGAGCTTGGTCATGAATTTTATCTTAACCACAGCTTTTGCAATTATTTGTGATATCACAAAAACCTGAAATATATTTTGTAATACTTTTCAAATTTCACGGTATTTCTTCTGAAGTTTGCGATCACAAACGTGAATCAAACAATTCCTTTAAAATTCAGAAAAATCATTTAATAAGAACAACAGTCGATTCGGCATGTTCTAATTAATTTGGGGAAAGGTAAATAAGTCATTTTTAAAAAAATAAATAAAAAGACTGTAAATAAGCAGACAATTCTTAATACGAACATTAAGAAAATTCATTGAGATGGATATCGTTCTATCGTGTGTGAAATTTTTATTTGCCATAAATTATGCTCCTAATGCGAATCCAGCTGTAGGTATAATCCTTAGCTATTGCAGAGATTGTTTTCGTAGTTGAATATTTGAATACGAGACTTCAGTATAGTTTGACATAAACAAAATATTGATGCGAAACAAGCATTGGTTTCGGTTTTCCTTTTCACAATATTGATGATTTGTCCATACAACAGATGAAGAGAGAGTGTAGGATCCACATAGATTTTCTCAAATGATCAAGTAGGAAACAAATATCTCAGGTTTCAGCAATCATTAAAATGTGTACCAGATAAAATGTGAACCCTCAGTGGTCCCATGGATTGGATACGTATAGGCTTTTTTCCTGTGAAAGAGTTTTGATTCATGCTGAAACGATTGGCGAAAGAGTTTTTTTTTTACATCTTCTATGGCAGTTGATCGATCTGGAATTTAGTTGACAGGATTTTTTCAATAGACTTTTGAATTTCTATAGGAGATGAATTTTATTGTTTTATGTTTACGTAAGAACTTCTGGATATGCGCAAGGTTGGAAAACATCGTCATATCCGAACTTTATATCACATTTAAAATATCAAATACTGCCTTTTTTACACAATATTTGTATTTTCATAAATTTGTAAGTATTCAATTTTTAATTGAACAAGAAATGAAAAACTCCAAGCATTTAACTTATTTTTCAAAATAAATTTTGGGTCTTTCTGGCAGTGATAAATTAGAGAAATAAGTGGTTGCCAAAATAGCTGAATAGGAAAGAAACGAAATCGATAAAAATACTTTTTTTTTTGTTGTTTTCAAGAAGGTGTAGGTTAATCGTTTTCCTATATCAACACGTTTAGACTAAGTACTAAACTTTGTACTCACTTCTGATAAGTTTCATGGAAAATCAACCTCAATTCTTCAGTACAAGCAGTATTTCCACGAACGTGAAGGTACACCTCTCTTTTCAACTCTAGAGACAGAAAAACCGGACCAATTCCATATCACGAGAAACACCATCAAGACTTCCTCCTCTTGTATATGTTGCAGAATGTCGCCCTGCTCGTGCTTGCTATTGAACCGTAGAACGCCTTCAAATGTCAGAGACCTAAGTTCTCTCATCCAATGAAAGTAGGTTTCTGAGTGTTTTACGGTCAAACGTTTGGAGTTTAAGCACCATTTGCCGAGCTCGAACTCTTGTTATCATCAAAGTCTTTAAGCTATTTTCTGTATACTTTCTAACAGCTTTTTACATATGTATTTTAAGAGCTATTTCCATCAATTGACTCGTTTAAAGATGCATGATTTTGCATCCTGTGCTTCTTTCGGAGTATTCCAATACTTTGGCTGCATAGTTTGTAATTTAGTGCGTATTTTAAGTGTTAATGTTAATAATTTATTGAGTAAATTTAGCATAGAAAAAAGTAACCACGAACGTTGAAATTAAGACTCCTACAATCGGTATGACATTAAATATCTATCTGGCTTGATAATGCACAGTGACTGTACAACAGGTTTATAGAGAAACACTCTGCAGAGTTTCGTGGAAACCACGCTTAATTGATACGTTGCAGCTAGCATCATTAATCCCCACTTATTGTTCACAAAGATTATTCACAATGGTTGTTTGTAACAATATCAATACTTTTTATCTAATATTATAATTTCAAACAACGCAAATATTCTCTGAGAAAAAAAATGAACTGTAGATTTTTTCTCACTAAGGTTATAGCAGTTTGTTTTCAGAAAACATAAATTTTCACCAGACAATGCAATTTTTTGATCCAGAATGAAGGGGAAGAAATTCATGTTATGGAGTAAATGCACGCTTAACACAATCGCATTTTAAAAAGAAGTGACAACACAAATATACTAGCAAGCGAAATATACTAGAAACGAAAAGTGGAGTAAATTACAAGGGAGATTGTATTAACAAGTCTAGAATAATAACAGACTATTTCAGTGAATCTAAGAGGACAGCTAGTAATGAAATTATACATATTCGTTATCGGCATCGTATTTAATATCACAATAGCAAGAAGTTAATAAAACGGATAATTTATTATTTACAAATATACCAAGAATTAAGAGGATATCTAGGTTTTAGAATTATGCAAGAAATGAGCAAAATAGCCAGATTTCCTATACTTCATAATACTGGAATATGTAAGTTAGCCATCTTTCGAATTCTTTCAAGAATCAGAGTTTAGAATAAATTATGGTGGAGAGCCCTATTTGCTGTATAGCAAGATCTATCATATATCACCTTAAGAAACCAAGTGTTTTTTTCATAATTTATTCTAATATTCGTTAGCGCAAGACATAGAATTTCACCCATTCAATTAGTCATTAAGTTAGTCTATTATCAATTCTGTACATTCTGTTGTGCTCTAAGGGTTACTTTCAGACATTTTACAATAAGCACTGAATCACACTGGAAATATTACATTGCTTTTTATCCGAACATTTTATCCTCTGATTGATTTTGCTAAATGATTTAAATGTTAAAAGTTTTATAAATTCTAGTCGTATGAAAAGATTTGTTTCATAGTAAAAACAAACTTAAATATAAATGTCCATGGAAAACGTAGACTTGTAACAAACTAAGATATATCAATCAAGTGTATGTAATATGGTGCACAGTGCTAATGTTACATTGGATGAAGAGTTAGAGATGCATGAAAATTAGGTTGAAGAGCTGTTGCTGTTGGCGACTTGGATAAAAATCTCTATAGGGACAGATGGAATATCTGCACGTTTGCTAAAGGAATAGTCATCCTAAGGCATTTGATAAGAAACTATATGATTGTCTGATGCACAAACTGGAAAATATGGGTTTTGAATTTAAACTCTTTGAATAATTGGATGAGTGACAAATAGGTATCAAACTATGGCATACGCTGGGTGTGAATTTATCAGATTTAAGGTTACAGTGATGTACTCCAGGGTTCAATCTTGGACCTTTGTTGTTGTTGCCTGTACATTGACAATTAGGAAGGATCTGACGGGAGATATCAGTTGTTTGTCGATGATGCCAAAACAGGCAGAGCAATCAGGTATGCTACTGATTAGCCAGTCTGGCTGGCCGAGTGGTTAGCGTATCCGCTCTCCAGTCAAAAGGCTGCGGGTTCGAATCCTGGCGTTGGTGTTTGTGATTGTCTGTGGAAAATGTTGGGTGGCAGTGGTGGTCGGCGGTAGATGGTGTTGGTGTAGTTGCAGTTAGTTGGTGGATTGAGTGGTGGAAACAGAGTTGCAGAGCAGGTGCCCTCCCTCGATGAGTCTTTGGACTCCCTGGAGGTGTTACTACTACTAATAAAAAATAATATCAACAGATACAGAGTGATTTGAACTGACTGAAATTTGGCAAATGAAAAATGGTCCGTTTATTGTTAGTGAGTGCAAAGTTATGCACTTTGGCGTGATCAGATTTTCAGCGGCATATATTACCGGGGTTATGCTACGAAAAACTGATGAGGCTAGAGATATTCGCGTAATGGTGGATAGGAATTTGAAGTTCAAAGGTCACATAGCAAAAGTCGCAAATACAACTCAGAGGATAATTGTGATATTGAAAGGAACCTTGACATGTAAGACTAAGGGAGTCATTTTGCCTCTTTATAAGGCATTGATGAACCGCCGTAGCTCAGTCAGTATAGACGAAACCCTTTGATCGGAAAGACCTGGATTCGATTCTGGCCAGTAACATGAGGAACCTTTATCTGATCTCTTTAGGCGAAAGGTGAGTTAGCTGGTCTCATAAATCCAAAAACCGGAAACTCAGGTGTTTCGTCCCCCAGAATAAGCAAACCGGCCGCGTGAACACACGCATCTGCCGACATTGGGCACATCGGGAGGCATAGGGATAACCGCCATATGCTAGAATTTCGGTTGCAGAAATCAGAAACTCGACACCGTACAGGTAGAAGACGAAGTATTAAGCAAGGAAATAAGGCCTTGATAAGACCACATCTGGATTACTGTGCACAGATTTGGTTTCCCGAGTTCCAAGGGGATTAAGAAGCCGTGGAAAAGGTGTAAAGAAGAGTTACAGAAATTATATTCGAAATTCTCTAGTAAAAGAATCCATTGGCTTCACTTACGCTGATTATGTTGTGATTATGCGATTTCGTATATTTGCTACAAAAGATTTCCGGAGTATTTTCATTAGAAAAAATAATTTTCTCTTAACTAGCATCAAGTAAATTGTCAATTGATTGAGGGCAGATTGCAAGTATGTGGATTACAGGCTCTCGTTAACAAGAGAAAGAGGGATGATATGATATAGGTCGACAAACTTCTGAGTGGATGTTGTAGGATACGGTCTCATGAAATATTTCGTTATATGAAAGATGGGGAGAGAGCATGGGGGCATCCATGAAAGTTCAGTTTGTTCACGAAAGGGGTGGAATGCAAGATGAAGTGCATATGAAATCCATAATTTTTAAAGGATTATTTTCCTCCATTTTTTATCAATAATCTTTATCATCGCTAGATAACATTCCTATCTATGATAGAGCATTAACCCGCGAAGGATATTTAAATTAATAATCACAATAGTTGAATCTAAGGTTGAATATGGTGATTACTCAAAATTCTAGAAATTATTTTGCTTCTTTTGTCTACTAAAATAATCCTAAATTTCTTTCAATTCCATCTACCGAAATGTGAATTATTGTTATTATTTCTAATCTTTCTAAACATTCGTGTAATAAATGGTCTTATTGTGACCGAAATTAACTTAACTGAATACCGATTATTTTAATTTCATTAGGCCTGGCCGACTGGTGAACAAATAAACGTACTCCTACTTCGATATTTAGTGGATAAGTTATTAGTGGAAGCAGATAAGCAGGCTCGATCGATGTAACTTATAATAGCATAGTACCTCAGGAAAGGACACTATATTAGAGGTTATTCTTCAATCCTTCTGTTTTTGTTGAATTGTACAGAAATTATTAGGCGAGTTAAACGAAATTAAAAGCAAAATGTTATGCAGCGAGACAAGCTAAGTGGGAAAGAGGGTGCTGGAGATGAAACCAAGAGGCAAAAGAAGTAAAGGGAAACCTAAATAACGATAGCTTTAACTGTACCTCCAAGACATCGGACTAGAAGAGAAAATGGCCTTGGGCAGAACTGAGTGGAAGAGGTTGATCCGACCTTAGTTGAGTGGAAATGAAGATTTATCATTGTTCTGGTTGAGTACTTCTATCGATATATAAATAAGACTCTAGTCCTAAGCTACTTTTGAACATTTTAGGCCAGTTATTTCCAAACTTTTCTACACGATAATATCTTAAAAATTTTCCCGATTTACCCCCATGTTTGGAATATCACATTCATTTTTTTAGAATTATAAATAAAAATAATTTCTTAATTGACATCATGGTTTTAAATAGGCTACTAAGGCAACGTGTCTGTTTTTTGTCTTTAAGAAATAACATTTCGAACTTAAGCGAAACGTAAATCTAATAATCCTTTATTTAATACAGAGAATTAGTTGAACTTGTTTAATTCCAAATGAATAGTTTGAAATCCAGAATTTATTTTACAGTTTCTACAATTTTATAGACGTAACAGTTCCGGACGTTTCAGCAGAGTATTCAGGAGAAATTCTGGTGTTAGAATTAGTTTTACAATAGTACTGTTTCGTAATTATATACTGCTTGGAAAGAAGTCAAGGGACACCGTACTGTGGGAAACAAACAGCCATGACGTCCAGTTTAATGAGATTAAGACCTCCTTTCGCTCCGAGGACTTCAACAATCTTACTGGGCATACTTCACACAAGCGTACGACAGCAATCAATGGGAATTCGTCGGCATGTAACGAGGTCCCGGACTGTTGTGGAGCGGACGTCTCTTGAGCTCACTCGACACTCCAGTTCATCTCATAGATGCTCCTTAGGTTTGAAATTAGGACTCTGCAGAGACCATTCGCGTGGGGTGATGTTCATGTCCATAAAACATGCAGTTACAGCAGCAGCTTTATGAGACAGTCATCAGTTCCATAGAAACGCCACAAAGGAAGCATTATATTGTACAGAATGATCATACACCTCTCGGACTTCTATGTTGTTGGCATCACAAACAGTTGTACGAGGCAGGCCAAAACAGGATAAACGGAACCATATTGCCACACCTCCACCTCAGGATTTCATAGTTTGGGTTAAGCACTCTAGTAAGAGATGTTCACTGGGCATCCGCCACACCCGTCCATCTGCTCGATAGAGTAGAGGATGTAGCGTGATTTGTCCCTCCATAACAGCTTTCCAGCTTCCACTTCCCACTGTACACGCGCTTTGCGCCACTGTAGACGAAGCTATGTGTTGGTTCAGGTAATGTGGGGGCTTACATATTACAGTCCTACAATGGAAATCACGTTATGACACTCGGTTCTGAATGTTTTTGTGCAGATTTTTGTTTCAATAGATGCTTGGATTTACACATTTAACGTGTCGGCTGAGGATTAGCGTGTGTGTATATATATATATATATATATATATATATATACACATACACACACACACACATACATACATACATATATATATATACACACAGGCACATCGGCCCGAGAACACCCGCATTTAACAGACAAAAATAGTATTAGGTTTGCGGTGGATGACGTATGGATGGGTTTAGTAGGGTAGAGCACTTTTTTCGATATAAGATCTTGGAGGTTGCGTAATATTCCTTTTTTAATATTCCAGCTTCCCACTGTACACGCGCTTCCTTGATCACCGTTCAGTATTGACAAAGAAAAATGAAATAATGTAGAAGTGCCTTTGAAAAAATCTTTTCGATTCCATTGTGTGAACAGTAAGGGAAAAGGGTGAATATTTTTAATAAGTAATCGTTTTGTCTGAAAATAATTAAAGAACAAATAATTTTTAAAGGATACTTAATTCTTATTGATTGTTCCATTTCTGAGTACCAATCATCCTTTGCTTTTACGAAAAAAAAAATTCTTCATCGAACTTCCTCAAGACGTCATTTACTGTAATGAGCGTTCTTCGGAAAAAGCCCCATGTCATTACCAAATGGAAAAAGAATTCACTCCGGAAACGCTAACAACCAACTTCTCTGTTTTGCCATCTCTAGTACTGCATACTTGGAAACTCTTAGAGAAATCATTATGATAGGAAAAGAGCTTATGTTACGGTATTATAAGATTTTCTATTCACTCTCTCGATTGAAAAGAAATGGAAGAAATTATTTTTCGAGATCGATTGAAGCTTCTAATTTTAGCAAATGAAACAGTGAAAAAGTTATACCTAATTTTATTCCTAATTATACATTTTAATAGTAGTATTCAACATTTTGTAATCAAAAATCCGTTATTCATGTTGACAATAAATTAAGCAACGATTTATCCATATATAGACAATTTACTGAAGATAATTATGTTCCTAATGTCATCTTTGCATGCACCTTGACCATATGTTTCCAAAATGCTTGCTAGACAACAACAATTACGTTCATTGTAGTTAATAAAGATGAAACACAGGCATAAAGAAAATCGTCCCATATCGCGTTTTTAATGCATACAAGTATTTTAGGAGCATTTCTAAAAGAAAAAAAAAAGCTGATAAATTCTTATTTCAATACTGAAAAGGAAGTTACATATATGTTGCTACAGTCTCACTGCTCCCAATTAAAACTGGGAACAGTGAGACTATAGCAACATATATGCAACATAGCAACTGTAGTGAGACTGCTCCCAATTTTAATTGGGAGCAGTCTCACTGCTCCTCACCACTATTTGAAGTCCTTTTAAAAAGCACTTCAATAGTGGTGAGGAAAATTACTCTACATTTAGAAAGATCTTGGTTCGAATTGGTATTTTTAAGTGTATCCCATCCAAAGAGACGTTAACAAGTACAGGGAGTGGCGTAGTATAAGACAAAGTTATTATAGATAACAAACGTGTACCAAACGTTTTTCAAGCCAGTTCAGGGCTTCAATAAAGCAGAGAGCCTGAATTTACACTACGAGATGAAGATTCTCTCCCACTTAAAGGCATTAACAAACTTATATCCTCCATCAGGCTGGGTGATTCAAACATACAACCTGTTGTTTGGAGAGTTAATACTCTATCCACTCGATCAACCAAGCCGGCGAGGTTTTCTTCTGGAAAGCTCTGGTTTCTTCAATATGCAAACAGTTAAACTGGTTAGAACACACGCTATTAAAACAAATTCCTCATCTTTCTTATTGCTTTAGTGTAATTCCATTCACATGTGGTGTGGCATTATGGGCATTTTTTCCACCACAAACATAGAACATTTTTTAAAATGTTTCTAGCGCGCACAATTTATAAAAATGAAACCCGTTTATTTTATTATGCAACACAAATGAATTCAAATAGTATTTTATGGTAAAACTGTAATCCGACTTTTATAACTGCATAACGGTACTGACTTGATGGGTGAAGCATAAATGCTTATCATATTCCCCTTCATCTGAAAAAGAAAGTTCTTTGGGGTGGAGAATTATCGAGCTTTAAGCTCGCCCTGAAAGGGCAACGAGATTAACTGTTTTCAGCCGAGCATAGAATTGACTTGGGTCTCTTGTATTTGTAGAAATCTGCTTCGTTGTAGTCTGATGCTTGTTTGATCAGTGGGTTCGGATAATTAATCGTCTTATTGAAGAACCTTTCAGCTAGGTCATGAAGAAGAGTTGTGATGTAGGGAATGTTGACGTCTCTGTGAATTTGGGAGTTTCTGATAAACCATGGAGCATCTAAACTCATTCTCAGACATTTGTTTTGCAATCTCTGCAGCTTTTGAATATTTGTGTTCGAGGTATGACTCCATGCAGGAGATGCGTAAGTGATGACTGGGCGTATTACTATCTTGTATATGAGCAGTTTGTTCTGAGTATATAATTTACTTTTTCTGTTGATCATAGGGTAGAGCTGCGCTATTGCTTTAGACGTCTTTGAACTTATGTGTTCTATATGGTTGGTGAATTGTAGTTTTTTATCCAGAATTACTCCAAGATATTTGACTGTATTCTGCCATGGGACTTTAACACCTAGTAAATGTATATCTTCCTTGATTTGAGGCTTTTTTCTGGTGAACAGTATGGCTGAGCTCTTCTGTGGATTGGCTTGAATTCTCCAGTCCATTAGCCATCTTTCCAGTGTGTGAATGCTGCTTTGGAGTCTCTTAATAGCCAGTTTTGGGCTGAGAGATCTGGCTAATAATGCAGTGTCATCAGCATATAATGCAGTGATTGTTGAGCTTGGGTTTTGAGGGATATCAGCAATATAGATAGAAAACAGCAAGGGGGCCAAGAGTGAGCCCTGCGGTACTCCTGCCAGAACCTTGCGTCTGGTTGATACAGTTTCATTTATTTTGACTTGCATGTATCTGTCTCTGAGGTAAGAGTGAATTATTTTAACTAGCTGAATAGGTATATTGAATGCGATAAGCTTGTAGAGAAGACCTTGGTGCCACACCTTATCAAAAGCCTTTGCAGCATCTAAAAAGACTGCAGCTGTATGAAGATTCCGATTGAAGCCTTCGGAAATGTACTCGATCAACCTGTGGATCTGCTGAACGGTGGAATGGTTTTTTCTGAATCCAAATTGCTCATTTGGGATTATATGTAGTTGGTCCGTTTGTGATTGAAGTCTAGTAAGGACTACTTTTTCTGCTATCTTTCCAAGGATAGACAAAAGACTGATAGGTCTGTAGTTTTCAGGGAGTTGAGTGTTTTTTCCACTCTTTTTAATTGGTGTGACATCTGCTATTTTCCATGTTAAAGGGAAATACTGGAGTCTGAGGATGGCATTAATTATGTTGACTAGATGTACACTGGCTTTTCTGGGGAGTAGTGTGATTATTCTGTTCGTAATTCCAACTGGGCCTGGAGCTTTGTTGTTCAGGTGGGTTATAATATTTATAACTTCTGTTGGAGAAGTGGATGTGAGAGATTCTAGATAATCTTTTTGTTCTGTTATGGCCTGCCTGAGTCGGCGGTGAATCTTGTAGATGAGATTGATGTTCAAATTTTCATATGAGGGGTTGCATTAACTTTCCAAGCTGTCGGCTAGAGCCTCTGCTTTTTCCCCATCATTGTGAGCTATTCCTTTCGAGGTTTGAATTGGGGGTAAAAGTTGCCTTTTGGTGCGGAAGGTTCTCATAAACTTCCATATGGAGTTGTCCTCAGGGTTTAAATTTGTTAGCTTAGATTCCCACTGTTGGTTTCGATGTGTCTGGAGGGCTTCCCGTACTTGTCTGTTTAATTTGTTCAAGTTTGCTTTATCTTGAGGGGCTCTTGTGTTATGATACCGCTTTCTGGCTTTGTTTTTCAGTCTAATTAAATCCATAATTTCTTCTGGGATCCGTCCACTAGGGTGAGAAACTGTGGTTTGGGTAACTGCCTTTATTGCATTTTTGATTTGGATGGTAAAGTTGTTTACAGCCATTTCTATCTCCTCTTTAGTGTGAATAGTAGGAACTGGGCCAATGTGATCAGGTAAGATTCTGGTGAGTTTGTCCCAAGATATTGAAAGAGTGGGGAGGGGAGAATTGTTCTTGTGTGCCAAGTTTAAGCAGAATAGGGTTGTGATCTGATGAAAGTTCATTTATAGCTTCCAGCTGGTATTGGTATCTGATGTTTTTGAGGACAACTATGTCAAGTACATCTGAACTTCCAGTTGGACTATGATGGGTGTGCTCTGTAGGTCCGGTTACAACAATAGAATTTTGTGTTGCATAATGGTGTAGAATTCGACCTTTATCATTAATTATGGAGATATGCCAGGCTGTATGTTTGGCATTAAAGTCACCAGCCATGATGATGGAATCGGAGAAGCCGAGAATGGGGTCCAAATCGGATACCAGCAATGGAATGCTGGGTGGATTATATACAGCGTAGATTTTGATATTTCCAGCGTTGTTGGTATTAACTTCTATGCCAGTTATCTCTAGGTTCTTGGTTTGGGGATTGGTCAGAACATTGTGGCTTAGATAGTTTTTAATGTATATAGCGGTTCCTCCTCCACTTCCAGTTAGTCTATCTGTTTTATACATGGTATAGTTCCGTAATTTGGGATTGTTAGCTGGCCTGAGAAGTGTTTCGTTTACCAGTATTATGTCAGGATTATGCCTGTGAGAGAACTCTTGTAGTTCTAGGATTTTATTGCTGAGTCCGTTGGCATTCCATGCCGTGATCATGAGAGAGTTGGGATGGAATTTTCTTCTATTCATTGCTGACGGCTGTCAGAATTGAATGGGTACCTTGTAGGAATCTTTTCGTGGAGGAAGGTGAAGGATTCGTCAAACTGAATTCTTGTAACATGGAAGCTAGTGAGGCAGTTAGTACTGAAGTAAGATTTGAGCCTACATGGTCATGAGTTGGAGTAGTCTTTGTTCGTTCTGCCTCTGCATAAGTTTTAGGCATTTGTTTCCTTTCTTGAGTTGTTGGGTTACTGATAGTTTGAGCTGGGGTATAACTAGCACGGCTGGCTTGAGCATCGCTGAATTGTGTTGGAGGGTTAGTTTTTTTGTAACCCTCGGTTATTTGGATGTGTAATGCATCCCTTGTAGTTTTCAGGGTGAGGTCCTCCACAATTTGCGCATTTAGCTGGAGCGGATCTTGGTTTTGTGCACATGACTGTCTGGTGGCCCTCACCACATTTTAAACATCTGTAATTTGCTTTGCAGAGTTTTTGGGCATGGCCAAATCTTTGACACCTATGGCACTGCCCAGCCATCGACTTCCTCCTCAGTGGCTCAGTAGAAATTCTGAGGCCACATATCGTTGTTAATTCATATATCTCTTTCTGTGTCTTATCAATTTCTACGAGTATTAGTAGCATTGGTCTTTTATCTGCCCTGAGCATCCTGCTCACTTTCACTGGTGTTAGGCTCCGACTCATGAGATCAGTGGTGACTTCTTCATAGGTGACCCCCCCTCGGTCACTCCGCGAAGCACAACCTTGAGATTTTTCTCTCTGGGTAAAGCAAAAGTATGATATGGGAGACTTTTGTTATCCATTAGTCTTGTTAGCTGTCTGTAGTCAGTGACTGAGGCTGGTTGGATTTTGACACCTTCATCTTGATTTTTGGCCCAGGAATATGCAATTTTGTGTTCTCTAAGGGCTGTGGTGACAGTTCTTCTTTTGTAAGTGTGCTCCCCTTCAGAGATGTTTTGACAGGGGGGGGGGGTGACAGAGCAGCAATGAGATCCTCTTGAGAGATCTCATTCTCCTCCTCCTCTCCATCATTAGAGTGAATGTACTCTTTTATGAATCCTGGACAGTCAGTTTCTAATTTGTTTATTATAAGTTTGAGCACCTCTAGAGACTGCTCCTTGTTAAGGAACTGGATATGATCTTTGATGTTGTCCATCTCAAAGTGGCTATTTCCTGCCAGCAGAGATGGGTTAAAAGCAGTATAATAATCCCGCAGGGCCGGGGGCCTGCCAGCAAAGTGTCCTGTAGACCTAAATGGACTACTAGCAATAAATGCTAGTAGTCCATTTAGGTCTACAGGAATATATTCATATGAATATATGAATATATCTTAGTAATATATGCTAGTAGTCCATTTGCTGGCAGGCTTCAAGCCCTGCGGGCTTGAAGCCTGCCAGCAAATGTCCTGTAGACAGAGTTAGTCTACTAGCAATGTAGGCCTAGCGAATCGCGCTAGTAATTACAAATGACTTACCTGGATAAAGCACAATGGAAAATAAAGTAACTGTTTATGGTAGCGGGCAATTAACTACTATCACTAATGAATAAGCATAACTATAAATCGCTAAAAACATAGCAAACCGATTCATAAATCATCATCAAAAATACACGACACTAAACACTAATACACGAGCCGCCATCTTTTTCAATCCGACGTTTGAGTATACATTAAATTGATATGAAAACTTTATTTAAGGATATTTTAGGTGTCTGGAATCATTACTCAGAAAGACTGCTAAAGAAAACATTCGACAGAACAGTAGTAGAAAATATTCAAAAGGAACAGCGTGAATTATGGAAAAGCAGCTGTTGTAGATACTATTTGACCAGAAATCCCATCAGTTTTGGAAGTAGAAACGTTTTGCGACGGCTGCATAATTCCGAGAGCCTGCTCAGAAGGTCAAATTGCAAATGATTTAAACAGAACCCTCAGATTTTCCATGTATATAAAAGGTGGAATAAAGCTTGAATATGAAATTTAAAATTTACAGAGGAATTTTTGTACGAAGTATTCCAGATAAAAGTTATTCAATCATACTTGAGAAGAGGTTGAAAAACATTGTAGAGTAGCAATTTGAAACAAGCTGGGTTTAAGGCCAAACATAGAATGTCCAGAACAAATTTCACTCAACGAAAAATACTCGAATATCACGGGCATATAACAAGGATACATACTTGAATTTTGAACATCTGGTAAAGCAATGCGAATCTGTGGCCAGAGGAAAAAACCTTTTAAAAACAGTACAATTAAAGTCTTAAATACAGACTATTCGTTGCTCACTATAATGTTCCTTTTATCACATACTATTGTAGTGCATGCAAATCAGCAATAAAAAAACAACAAACTTATGGAAATAGGCAGGAATATTGAAAACTTCAGCTGCATTCTATTCACAATCGGGAACTTATAGAACAAATAAATTATTTAAGCTTTAGGCAGCTTGTGAAGATGGCAAATTAAATCTTAGAATAGACAACAGAGTGAGTATAGCTGCCATGGTAGGGAGCCAGTAGAAAATGAATTTATATGGAATAAGAGAAAAAATAGACTAAATAAGATGGTTTTTAAGCCATTTTTAAGGTGTAAATCTGAGAGTTAGGTTAAAAATAAACTTGATCAAAGATTAGGAACTATAGATATGTTGATTCTGCGAAAACATTGGGGGCTTTAACAGATGCGATAAATGACAGTCATATTAAAATGAATATATTTGAAGATATTATTGAATCCTAACTTGTTACCAATTAATAACGTGTCAGAAGAGGTAATTTAAGGTGGTATGGTCACTTAAACAGAATAGTTAGAAAAAGAGGTGTTTGAACCCAGATTTTCCATCTTTGTATCAAACCCAGATGGGTTACAGTTTGATTTATCAGAGTGAGACCAAGATCTACTTGGATTAATTCAGAATGTTTTAGAAGACCGAAATGTTAGAACATTATTATGTTCCTTAACCTCTACACCCTAAGAAGGTGGATATCGAGAAACAGATGATGATTAAAAATTTATTCCTTTCTTTTATAATCTTAATTTTTATAAGTAAAATGAATTAAAATGTGACATAAGTATTTAATTGCGCTTTCCAGCAAACATCAAAAAAATCCATCTCCTTTGGAAACTAGATAATGCTGCCACAGTTTCAATGGGAGAATGCTTTAGAGAAAGCAACTGGGAGAATGGTCCCAGTTTCTTGTAGAGTGATTCGAACCTAGTATTTTCCATCGAAAACTTTCGTATTTAAATCCACTGCTCAACTATAAGATATTAATCGTGATGCTTAAGTGTAGATACATCGATTTTCATTAAAAATGTGTATTGACATTCAGTTCTCGAAGGAACAGAAAATAGGAAAAATAATAATTTGTAGGCTGATTTTGCTAAGAGATGGAATAAAAGATTTCCTCCAAAATTCTTGACCAAAGCGAGATACACGGTTGCCATGGTAACATCTTTTTAGAAACGTTTTAGCACTTAAACAGATCAAAGTATTTTTAAAGTTTACCAATGCAAGCAATGTTAGCATTAATTTTTTTTAAAGATTTCATAACGGGAGAAAATGAAAATAATAAAAAAGCTTTCTCTTTCCAACTGTTTATTTTGATACTTTAATTAACTAGAATAGCATTCGCATTTCTTTGGCTGCATTCAGTAGACGAAGTTACTTATAGCGAGTCATTTATAAGCCATCATTAATGTATCACATAATCTTATTACCGCATTCAGTGCTTCTGTTTTCTCATTTCTTTTATCGTCTAAAATGTGAAGACCACTGCAATCTCTAGAACATAAACCATCATTAGGAAAGCAATAAGCTTAATGGAGGAAAAAAACTTAAAAGTATCGCTTCAAGAAGTCCATTTTTCTTAGTTCGTGACCTTTTGCTTCTGTTTGGTGGATTCCGCGCTATAAAAAACAAAGAAATAGCAAAGAGAAAGAAGAAAAATAACCACGAAACACTGTTTCCTTGTCTAAGATATAGACCTCTTCGTCATATTTTACTGTCAAAAATGCTGAGATTTACTTTAATTAGTGCCGAATCTTTATCGGTTGTTTTGTAGTTTTGTTTTGTATTGGCCAATTCGCGTGCGGAGAAAATAGGAAAGAAATATTAAGCAAACTGAACACAAAAAAGAACAGTTTGCGATGGCATATAGTGACAATAATTAAACAAATTTAATTGAAAATTTAAAAAAATTGTGAAAAAATTTAATTCTTTAAAATTTAATTCATCAACTTATTTTAGTGAAATTAGTTACAAAAGTAAATATATTATTTCAATTATTCTAATTTATATATAAATTTAGATATGACTATAACAAAGAAATTGATTTGCTTTTAAATTAAAGTTTTTTAAAAAAAATATTCAAACTACTGAATGCGAGTGAACTAAAATTTCCAGTTATAATTTTTAATTCATTTACATATGCTCTTGAAGAGTAGAAACTTGATCCATTACGTTCCATCAAATCGCTGTAATAAGATCCTCAACATTGTTTTACTGATACGCAGTTTTACTAAATCCATGTAAACAAATCGTATGAGTGATTTACAGTGCTTCTACTTAAAATTGTTACCGTAATGTGATATTTACTATGACTGGCTGATGGTGGGTTATTTCGATCGGTGAAATGTCAGTTAACGCTTTAAACTTTGTGTAAAGTTAGACAGAATCTCTTCCATCCCCAAACTCTCCACTTCCAGTTAGTAAAAATTCTTGTATTTACAGTTTTCTCCCTGGTAGTGCAAGAATAGTTTCATAATAAAAGAAAAACTCTTTCTTTCAACACTGGCATAAAACAAGTCTTAATTTTTGATGAATCTCCACTACGAGCTAGCCAGACAAATTTCCCAAATTAAAAGAAACCAACATAAAAATGACTCTCTGAATGCCGTCTTATTCTTATCTGAAAATCAAAATAGTTCTCTGATACCAATTAGAGTTCGTTGTTTTTATCTCGGTATGAAAAATGGTCCACACGAAATAAGTTTCTTGTTTTATATATTATCTCAGTTTTTCTAGTCTGAAGAATAATGGTGGCCATTATTTCCATTCCTGGTGTTTTTATGATGAAAGCCACGGGTTGTTTACATTAGTATTACGGGAAGAGCTAAAATTTATTACAAATACACGAAACGCTTCTACAGTTGTTTGATCAGATTATTTTCCAATTTCTTGGTGGGTGTTTTAACTTTATTTGGAGACGTAACTCATCTTTTAAGGATATTTTCAACAAACGAAGTTCTAGCTGTTTCTCAGGTCAAAAAAATCAATTTTACTTAAGTTAATAGTCCTGTTACTACCACCTTCGTTGTCGGAGGGTTAAGCAGAAGTTTAACTTGATCTCAAGAAAATAATAGAACTGCTAGACCCGCAGGAGCACGTGCGCCTATAACGGACGACTGCTTGTTATCCAAAGTAAGCGAATTTTTTTTTTTTTTTTTTTGTCATACAGAAAATAATGACCCAATCTATTTAATAGTTGGATAAATGCAGTTTTTTTTTTCTCCAGAGAGGAAAAAAAAAATCAGAGGGAAACGTTAGTCTTTGGAGAATTTTCTAATGTTTAATAGCCTACTTAATAAACCTTACTAAATTTTATTAATGTATAGTTTTTTTTTTAATAAGATTGAAATTCCTTTTATGTGTTTGCTCTTTTTTTTATTCCATCAAATCTAAAAAATTACTAAAACACAAAACAAAATTCATGAAAAGCAAAGTATGAGGATATTTATTAGGGAAAGAGATAATGAAAAGTAGCAAAGGAAAAAGAAAAACGGAAAGGGGGGGGGGAATAAACTAAAAAAAAATGTAAAACCGAGAAATAAATCAATTTTCCGTTTATTTTTAATAAATTACGAAAATGTACCAGATCATAAAATTTTGCGAGCCAGTAATTGTCTGGTTGATATAGTAATCGCATATCACATCCTCCTTTCAAACAACCGCTTTGGATTCCGCGGTGGACATTGAAGTTCCATAAATGTCTTTACGTGGTAGATGAACTTTCTCTCAGCATGAACAGCAACACCCAACTTATTGAAGATATGAAATGGCTTGAAAAAATATTCCACATTTGTTACCGAGAGAAAAGTTTGTGATTACCTTATATTCAGTCATCACTCAGTAATGATACTAATATATAATTTTACTAGAGGGCACGGCGCCCAACCCCCCCCCCCCCCCGTGTTCCGGAGTAATTTAATAATAAGGTGCGACACCTTTTGGCAACTCGTATAGGTAAATATGAATTCTCCATTGCTTCTGTCTTAGTATCACTACATCTAGGTCTGGCTCCCACTGACGAGATTTCAATAAAGGTTGAAACCGGTCTGGGTAGTGCCCTTCCCTTATTGCATAGGTAGCATTATACATGTCCGCAAGGAGATGTGCTTTGTGGTTATATCAATTGCTTTAATATCACCTTTTTCTAAGTGTTATAAGAATTTTGCAGACCTACCTCGTATTATTCTCATTCGTTTTTATTAGTAATTAGCTCAATGCATTCTAGCAATGGAAATATTCAATTAATAAAAAGTATCTCAGAATCGGAAAAAAATATCTGTTAATAAGATTTGACGTGCTCAACTGAAGTTGAAATATATCTGTTAACCTCATTCATCAAAGAAACGTTAGACCCTAGCATTCAGAATACATACTCTTGAATTTAATAACTAATGGTTCTTAAAATATGAATACACTCACTGGAAACAGATTCCAAGCACAGACATGTTACGAAACAAGAATTGTTTTTTTTTTTTTAATTCATTAAAAACTGAGTTTCAAAAACGAAAAGCAAGCATAAGTTCATATTGTATTTTACAATATAATATGATAAAATACATGTAATCAGTAAATATTTCATTTCAATATATTTTTATTCGCACTTAAAGTATGCTAGAAATATATTACTTTGTGTAGTATTAACAGTTGCCATTCAAGTTCAAAATAGAAAACGAACGGATTTCTTACAACCTAAGTCAATAATTTTATTTATTATTGCCTAATGAAGTCTTGTGCTATGTAGCTGATCGCTGATTATGATCGGAAGGGACAATAATGCACGAAATATCATTTCACTAAAGTGATTTCTACATTTTGTAGGTTAGTGTATATTCGTAAGATTTTTACTTCTGTTTTTCAGCGTTCGCTTATTTCTGGTGCATACTGAGAACGAATCGCATTCTTTTTATGGCTTACTTGAATAGCCCACAAAAGCAGAATTTATTTTGCATGAAAGCCTGACAGAGAAACCCTATTAGGTGACAAGTCGTTGGTATTTCGCTGCAGAAATCTCTTACATGTTCTGACAACTAGAATTAGAGCGGCTCCTTTGAGTATCGTTCTTCCCCATTCAGAGAAACTTCAAAGTATTATTCCAAGATTCGCAGATTACTTCCACTGTGTTACTTGCCAAAGAATACTTTGTTGCCATGTTTGGCAGTTTTTCTAAGAGTAAATCGTACAAGTCGTCAATAGTTACGGAGCTACTACGAAAATGGTTAGAGGTATTGAAAGCTAAGATCTTAATGGGCATATGTTAAAAGGGGGGTGGGGGTGTCTAGAAGATGAGCGCAGCTAAAAGGATGTAGCATTCATTTCAATTAACGCATGCTGGCGTATGATGCATATTGATTTTTTTTTATTTTTTACTCTGCAAGTTTCTCTCGTAAACAGAAGGAACATCAAGTCACTGCTTTGACTTGCAGACGTAGACACAAATGAGTCCTTAACATATACGAAAACGTACTCAAAAAGCTTTATCAGGAGGAGTTAGCTATTGTGTAAATGCTCAAGAAAAAGACTCTGTACCTTTTAGGAGAAATTTAAGAGTTTTCATGAGCGGTGAAAGGAAAGAGCACATCGATGAATGTCACTAAGCTATACATTTTACTTATGGAAATTCTTTAAGAATTTTTAATTCCTGCATACTCTTCTAATGGTAATTTCTCTTAAAAAATGAAGATCACATTTGATCAAAAAGGATCATATGGTGAAGTAAACAGGAAATACGAATTTCAAGTACATTGTGAAATATTTAGTACGTTGTTTCTTTACTTATTTTTAACCATTTTTATTTGTTTCTTTATCTTTTTTTTATTTCTATTTGTTGCTTTATCTTTTTTTATTATTATTTTCTTATTTTTTAGCTCATTGCTACGTGCACTATGATTTTATTAATTCGATGCTCATGAGCAACTCATTTAATCGACATTTTGTTGACTTTGAAATGTTAGGAAACTGATTTTTATGTTCCCAATTCTGTGTAACAACTCAAGAGTGTTCAAGTATTTTTTAGCTATTTGTTCTTTCTCTTATTGGTAGTACGGAATACTTTCAAAAACTGAGTGAATCATTTGATAGTTCTCGGGAGGGGGGGGGGGGCACTTTCTTTTGACAGCTCGCACTTTGAGAAATGATCCTCTCGACATGTTATAAAAATTAATGAAATTTTTATAACATGTCAAGAGCATCATTTCTATTAATTTTTATTAATTTTTATAATTGTTATAAAAATTAACAAAATTTTTATACAAAAATTTGTCCCATATATAGTTGTCTATAATATTTTCAATACTATGAAGAAATATTCAAATAGAGCAGTGGTTCTTAACCTGGTGCGAGAGAAGTTTCTAAATTTTGACCCAGATTCGATGAACGACAGCTATTCAATAAAAGACGATCTTATTGAAATACGAGCCAATGCATGTATTCAAATGGAATTTGAAAAACTTGACTTAGAACAATTCTGGTGTACATAGAAGTTTATCCACAGCTGACAAAAGCAGCATTACAGACACTTCCCATTTGCCACAACCTACCTGTATGAAATGGGATTTTCATCACTTTTGCACATAAAAAAAAAGCCAGAAATCGCTTAAATGCAAGTGATGACTTACGCGTGGCTCTTTCAAAAAAAAGGAGCCTCGCTTCAAAATTATTATGAATAAACAGCAACATAGCCATTAAAATTGAGATATTGATTTGTATGTAAATGTATGTGTTTATTTTTCAATAAATAAATTATCTTGCAATAGATGTAATTTCCTAAATAAAGAAATAGAAACACAATTTTCAAGGGGAAGAGATCTTATTTTTAGATTCATAAGAAAAGGGGGTGCTGATCACTAAAAAGGTTAAGACCCACTGAAATAGAGGAAACTAGCAAATTTATAATTAGCACCAAATAAATTCGTAAATTGTGTTGCTCTAGCTGAATAGCAGTTTTAGACAAATCATCATTTATAAAAGAGCATAGTAAAAATCAAAAGTGATTACTGTTATTGAATATCGAATTCCTGATAAAACTTTATAACACATTAAAAATTAATCCTCTATAATAAATAAGTTTCATAAGAGAATTCGTCTATAGTGATTCCATTCATTGTTAAAACGATTGAACTAAGGCTTGGTTTGGCCAATTGATTAAAGTAGATCAACCCATCACGTCTTTGTATTATTCTGGTCGATTTTTTTTGCTTTTAGGATAAAAAGCCATTCTTTATCCATAAGAAAATCAAGTTATTCAAGTTTTAAGTTCTTACAAAGTTCCACTTGACGGTAACTAACCTTCCGTCTGTTTCTAGTGTTTGGTGTGGGTGTTTTAAGAAATAAGGCATGGACACGCTTCGCATAATCACGCGTTTACGAAAAAAATACATTCTGACATAACGCATATACGACACCTAAGTTGACTTCAGTATAGAACACAGTTTCCTACACTCATTAACTGATTTTCATCTATTTTCTCGTCAATAACAAAAAGGAATTTTTTCTCCCTTATATACGAGGGTGGTCTAAAAGTTCTCAGCCTAACAACAATCAAAAATTTATAATTTCAAAATTATTTTTATTTTTCGAAATAATCTCCCTTAAGACTAATACATTTATTCCAGCGTTGCTCCAGCGCCATTATCCCGTCCGTCCCTGTAGTGAGTCTTAGTAAGATCTGCAAAATACCCCTCTACAGCTGCAATCAATTCGAAGATAAACGCTAACCAGGGAGGAAGAGTTTTAGTTTTGGGAAGGGGATAGAAGTCAGAGGGAGCCAAATCTGAGGAATAGGATGGATGTTCCAACAATTCATAGTGTATAAACTAAACATATTTGGTCGTTTAATTCAAATACAAACTTATTTATTGATTACTGACCATTTGCGAAACACAAAACTACATTAGAGCCTACCAGTTTCTCCAGCAAACTATCTGGTTTTTTTCAAGGCGTTTACGGAGACATAAAAACTAGTAAATGGTAAATGCAAATTGAAAGGAACATAAAAAACGTTGTAAACCAACTAGTAGCTAAGGTTACACGTTCGCGTGACAGAGAGAACTTATTGTTCTTATTCATTATCGCGTATGCGTGTTTGTTGTAAAGGTGTAATGTGATTACTGGCTAGCTGTAGTTCAGATTGATTTAGAGAGAGGATCAGATTTTTCCACGAACTGTTTAGGATTGCTCCCTGATTTCTGTTGAGGTTTCCACCGGTTATTAACATTATTGTGGCTTCCTTGAATAAACGATGACTGTAGTCGTTATCCAGATATGGCATGGAGCTGTTTTGCCACCTCTATCGTGTGGTTAGATGTACAGAAATCATGTGCTAAGCCTTTCCGGCTTAGCACATCATTTCTGACCACCCGCGTAAAAAGAAGCATCAAGTCTAACTAGAAAACGAATTGCGTTTTACATTCAATTACGGCCACATGATGTCCATGCAATGCAATATCACAAGGGTATTGTATGGCCACACCTAGACGATGCAAATAGATTGCTTGGAAGTATGTCAGCGGGCATCATTTATCAGATGCAGGACCTCTTTTTTTCTGCGGTGACTGCAGCAATTCAGTGAGGCATACTTTTCACAAGAGGACGCATAACGATCAATGGAAATCGATCGTTATTCGTACTCTTATAACGCATGTAAAGAGATCCTGGACCTCATCCAACGCCCTAGTTCATCCCACATACGTTCAGTAGGGTTGAATTCAGGTCTCTGCGGAGGCAATTCAAACGTACCGACGTTCACAGCCATAGACCACGCAGTTACAGCAGCAGCTTTATGACACGGTGCATTGTCTAGAATGTTCAGATACCTCTCGAAGTTCAGTGTTCATGGGAGGTCCGAAGCTAAACCAGTAAAAACAGGATCACATGCCACCTCCGAATTTCATAGTTGGGGTTGTGCACTAGGGTCAAAGACGCTCACTGGGATTCCGCCACACCCGTCCATCTGCTGGGTAGAGGCTGTAGCGTGAATCGTTGCAAAATGACATACCTTTCGAATTTTCCACGTCCCACTGTAGACGCTCTTTACACTGCTGAAGACGATGTGCATGTTGGTTCGGGTAATATGGGGCTAGCATGCTGCCGTCCTACCATGGAAACCATGTTGTTAGCCTCCATTCTGAGGGTTTTTTGTGCAGATTCGTATTCCAGTCGATCCCGGAACCTTAAATTCAACGAGACGCCGATGAATGGAGGTTTTTACATATTATCTTTCATAGCACCCTATGGGCACGTTCGGTGAGTGTGGTGAACGGTTTACTGCCGATAGTATTGACAGTTGACTCCCCGCGCGTCTATCTTAGTATGTTATCACTGATTGTTGACCTGGGTTGGCGCAATTTTCCATCAATTTACCGAACAGATAGGCCTGCAACATGGTATCTTATCACAACGTCTTTCAAACTCCGTCAGTTCCCTTCTTCGTGCCATTTTACCCGGACACAGTTTCACTGACTTGAGAGCATCACTCTCTTTCGATTTATACCAGCTACAAACAATTGACTAGTTACATGGCAAGATGCAGCTTGCCCAGAGGGATGTCGGTTGACCTCTTTCCAAGTAGTGTATTTTATTGTGCTGCTACCTATATTTGAAAACATCCTCGCACAGGCAACTTTATATTTGCCGCGTGTAACTTTGCTTCGTTTCTAATCCTTTTGCGAAATGACCACTTAGATACACTAATTTTTTTAATAAAAATCTCCATCTATTAGTTACATACGAAATGTGTCAACTTAAAATGAATCCAATAACATATTTCATGTTTAGCAATAGTCATTCAGACCAGGCTTATAAAAATATCCACGTCTTTCTTATAAAATACATGATTATTTGTAAAAAAAAATTTGTATTGATTATACTCATAATAAATTATTTGTCATAGTCATTAAAGTAAGATGTATCTTTGAAAAAATGATTTTTAAGCAGTTCTTATGACATTTTTTAACCTTGGGCGATGCCGAAACTAATTTCTATTTAGTATTACAATGTCACATTCTTTCTGCCATTTTCAATAGTAGAAAGAAAGTGAAAATGACTTGTGAAGCTTGTTGATTTGAATACTGTGTGTATATTACGACAGTCAGGAAGAGATCATCTATTTAAGATTTCGACAGCTTAGTTTCTGTTCATGATAAAGGAAGTTTCTAATTTCTAGAAGACCAACACGGTATGTACCAAATTGTTTCAACTTGATGCCAGTAATCATTTCTCTATTGAAATTTTTCTTCTTTTTTAAGTGGAAAATTTTATGAAACAATTGCCTTCTGTTTACTTTCATTGAACTTAATTTTAATTACCCCTTAGCAGTAACATTCCAAGGTAAGAAAATAAAAGGAGGAATTGATAAACATTGTAAATTATTTTTAAGTAATAAGTTTAAAACTTAACTAAGTTTAAAACTGACGGAACAGAAATCTCTTTTAATGCAAGCATGGTCTAAAGCAGTGGTCTCCAAAGTGTGGTACGCGTACCCCAGGGGGTACACGAGTCGATACTTGGAGGTACGTCAAAAAAGTTTTATTTTGATAGGAAAAAAATTAATTACTTAATTAAAGATAAAGAATATTACTTTCTTTCACCAATTGAACATATATCTAATATAGACAAAGACGTTATAAAGATCCTGTAAACTTAAATTTGCGAGAAGCGCACATTGGGCGACTTTGCACACATAATCGTCCGTGGCAAAGCTGTCATGTTGTTTAAAACTAGGGAGTAAATCTCTTACTTATCATTGCCATTGTTTGTAGAGCATCCTAGTGTTGACAAGTCCAACTAGAGAAGGAAATTTGCTTAGTTGTTCCTGCTATCTACAAATGACACCGCAGTTGTATTAATTATTTGACTATTAGTTGTAAGTTTAACGATTTTTTTTTGGATATATTGTTTCTGTGCAATTCCAACGTCTTTTTGTGCTTACTTGTACGTTTACACTAGAAATAGTGAATTAATATTATCAAAATTGCTTGCATTTTTTAAAAGTGTTTGATATTATCAATAGTAAATGAATTATATTTAAATTTTACAAATTAACCCTCACAAAATGGATAAATGGGTTAAAGTTTCCTCCGAAGAAACTCTTTCAATCAATTGGGGGTGCGCGCTATTTATTTTTTCTGTCTTGAGGGTTTGGAGACCACTGGTCTAAAGCACGGCAGTATTTCTTTAGATGTAGAGAACGTTGCTCATCTCTCTCTTCGTACATAACCATTTACAAATCACAGCGAGGGTGAACATTGATACACATAACCGTAGCTTCGTGATCTAAAGTCCGATACTTGAACATCTAGAGTGACAAACTTTTCAAATAATTCGTCGCATGTGAAGAGATTGCAGAGAATTCTGCCGACTCATCGATCACTATCCTAGCACCCCCCAGTACATATCACGCCTGCAGCATTAAAAAGAAAACTAGCTGATCATTACTTCGTTGCAATAATCATACATTTCTAAAGAAGTTTAACTTCATTGTAAATAAAGAAACCAACATAAAACTGTCAATCAGCAAAAACCATTATTTACTCGTGAAAAAAAGGACAAACTTCCTTCACCATTCAAATAGATGTGAAATGTCTGTTTGAATGGTAAAAGGACACTTGGAGAACAGATAAATATTGATAGGATAGAACCACAACGTATAGATAAAAAAAAATAGAAATGCGATTTGGTTCAAAAATTCACAAATAAACGAGCGTACTCACTAAGTTTTCAACTCTACAATTGTAACAATGCCCCATGACCGATTATCTCAACAATACTATGCTTTCAGTGTAATAATTGTTAATAAAATGAATTATGTTGTACATATCATAACATAGAGAATAAAAACATCAACTATCGTCAAAACTAATTGCAAATCATTGAAGTACATCAAATTACGGATATAGCCCAAATACAAAACACATAAGATAACCTTGTTTCTTATTATACGATCCTTTGTGTAGCAGATGAATAATTACGCCGGATTTATACGACTGACAAGGTATCCAACTTAAACATCACCACACCATACAGTCGAGTGACTGCTCTTTATCCTTCTCCAAACTTCCATCTATGCCATTATATGATAATACTTGTGCACTTTAAAGATTTCGCAACACATTTCAACACACACGTCTAGACACTAAGCTACCTGGCAGGCTCAAATGTAGCACAGTTGCTATAGAAGCCCAAGGAAAAAGAAAGTAAAGCAAGCAACTCTCAATAGACTTCGCAACTGTATACAGCTGCTGAGAACTGAAGAATGCCCCGAAGACACTACATTTGGCTGAAAATGGATGCCAGCGAAGTGAACAGACGGATGTCACTCGAACTAAACCTGATCATTTTGGCTAAATTCTGGATAGGATAGAGACAAAGTCCTGTGTGTCTAAGTCGTTGAGTTAGACCTAAGACTTTGTTTTTATATGATATATTTGAAGCTTCTCAAAGTTTATAAAAAGAAAATAATATAATTCAAAAGTGATGAATTGCTTATGTTTTGTTTAAATTATTCGATGTCATATCCGCGAATGCAAATATTTTATATGAAATCAATCCAAGAGACCGAACATTTGTGTTTGTCATGGGAAAAGTCTGTTATGTCCTCTCTCCTTAGATATAACAATAAAAAGAGAAAGATCCCGATCATTCTTGTATGAGATTTCTTTAAACTATGCATGCAAAGGTAAGTTCTTTAACAACGATAAAGTTGATTAGTTGTAATATTTAAAAATGGTGCTAAACCTGTCGAAGCCTAAACCTGACTTCGACTGGTTTAGCACCATTCTACGTATAGTTCAATCACAGCAGTGAACAACCAACGAAGCGTATCATCGCCAATCAGCCCTTTTCGAAATCATTGATTATCCCTTTTCCACAAGTGCTACCTTCCTGCGGTAAAACGGCCTACACTGAATGTGGAAGATCATAATTCGGTGTTATCAATGTGCGTGTGTGCTGTCACTTTCTATTTAGAAAAGTACAATAACGTATTTGATGTTAATATACCAAACTGTTTAATCGAATAGGTCAAATAATTATTAAAATAACTTCAGAATGATTTCTTAAATAAAAAAAAAATTAGCAGCTGACATACACAGGAAGCGAGCAATAAAGAATGTAACGTTGCAGAGTTCACTAGTACGGAACTTCAATACAAAACGGTCATAAAGTGACCTGTTCGCCAGGGGATAGCAATATGACTGTGTTCTTATCGTACATGGTTATTACAGCGGATAGAGGAAGGGGCTTTAACAATGGTTACCCCTGGGTAACTTTAAGTAAAGATCAACGGAAGAGGGAAAAAAAAATACATTCTACATCTCTCGTGGAATGTGCACGTGACTTTTGTTAGCAATTTATTTTTAAGCAAAAATGCCTTCTACTATTATGTTTCGCCACGATGAAAGAAAAACATATCCAAGAGGCAGAATTCTTAAGCTATCTATCTATCCGTTATCAATAGTGAGTGTAATGGCGGGCTAACTTAATGTTTGTTCTTAAAGTAGCCGTTTACGTTCTCTGTTACAGAAAAATATCCCATGGGTGTAAGACTAAGCCTTAAAACGAAAATGATACCATAAAAAGACCGAGGATTAAATCCAGTTTTTTTTTTTTTTTGCAGATAAATAAAATATAATGGAGGAAAACTGTTTTTAGCAGACAGATAGCTTCTCTTTTGGGTAGGAAATTTAAACCCAACGATCAGTTAGTGAAGGTGTTAAAGGGCTTAGGGGGAAAACCAATAGAGATTTGAAAAATAGACGACATTCAGATAATTCCCTGTGAAGAATTATCTTGTCATTGGTTGATGGGTAGGGATGGCTTGAAATGGGAGGAAAAACAAAAATCGTATTACGTTCGCTTGCCTAGGAAACATGTTTGATAAATAAAAACCGAATGAAAACGAGTTCTTTCGTCAATAGATTTTAGGGAGGAATTTTCGAGGAGACAGAGATGGAAAGGAATAGTGAGATGCTCTAAGAAGAGTTAACAAGATAAGAAGATGGAAAATGATGCAATGAGGCCATAATTTGTTATGGTAAGATTGCTATTTTAAACTGCTCTGTTGTGTTTACTGGTTTTCGCATATTACAACTAATTGCAAGCTCAGGAGTAAGAAGAAATGTTATTCTTCGATACCTTCTAAATATTTCTTAGAAGAAATATAGATATTCCCAACCGATCTGGTATTTGAATAATCTCTCTTCCTTTTAGTTGAAGATAATCTCCTTTTCGTTCTTGCTTGGTTTTTATGAGGACACCCTGATGGAATGTGTTTGACGAATGCGTTCTTAAGTTAATCGTAAGCTGCAACAGATAAAAGAATGTTCTGAAGAATGTAGACTCTTCAAATGGAATCCCTTTCTTTACTATATCTTTCAAAAGCTGTTGAAATATTAACTTTTGCTGTATTTGAATAGCGCTACATTGCAATGATTAGTAATTCGTTTTAGTTGGAATATAATGAGTTAGTGGATAAACATCAGCTAAACCATTCAGATAATTTGTAAGCAATTGGAAAAGAATGCCTCTTCTGATGGTTCTTGATAATAGAAATGTGGGATCTCTGAACATGGTATTGGGTAATATTTGTGCAGAAAACATGGCACGAAAATCTGTAATAATTATTTAGAACCCACTAATTTACTCGAGGTTCAACAATTGCGTTTTTGTGTATAAACGAAAAAAAAAAAAACTATCTCTTATGTTGCATCGAGGTTGTACATGAATCAAACAGAACGTGTAGTGAAGAGACCACTACAAATAGTTTTTTAATGGTTTATTTTAATATTTAATTTAATTTTTAATAGTTGAGATTAATTTTCTGTACAATCTATTATATGTTACTCTGGATACTGAGTATGGTTATGCCTTGGATGACTGTGAATCGTGTTTTTGTATGAGTTACAGAATCCAGTTTTTATGAGAAACCAACCAACTAAAGACTTATAGTGCATTTAGTGTCTTAGACCGTATAAGGGTGCGATAAATCGGAATATAAATGTGGAACAAGCATTTCAAGACGTCTCAGGCCTCAAACTAACATTTCATTGCCTGATGTGGTGTGACACCATCTAATGACATTCTTTAAAATCGTGTCCAGAGTGGCTTGGTGAAGGGAATTTTAACTGTTATTACTTCTATTTGGAGCGAGATGGGTGGGATGATGCAACGGTACGAGCCGAAATCCATACCCCCCCCACACACAAATCATAATTTTGTGAGGGGGATCTGGATTTCAAAACTTCTTCCAAATAAAATGTATATTTCACTACTACAAAATAAATCAATAGAATTTTGTCATAATTTTGTCTGTTAACTCACTTCCAACCTAAAATGTTGACACTTTTTAAATATAAAATTATCCAATGTCACCTACTCCGTAACCTATATCGTTGAAGTACTCTTTAGTTGCATCTTTATATTTGTAAGGCTTAATCTAGCAGTTTTATGCTTGTTTATAAAATGACGTTGTAATTTTATCCAATTGCAAGCATCATATAAGCTCAAGAACATTTTACATTGCGCATACAATAATTATTCTAATTTAATTTACTACCGCATTGTGTTAAACTAAACAAATTGTAATTAAAATTATTCTACCTTAATAACATACCCTTCTTCATTATCTGGGATTTTAAGGAATCAGCAAGTTTGAATGCATTTCCAACATTTCATAATTTGATGCTGATTTTAATCTTCATTTCGAGTGTGATGTAACGTTAATTAAATTTCTACTTGTATTCCTGGGTTTTAATATTTCATTTTCGCCTAGATTTTGTGCATTCTTTCACTTGCAGTATTAACACCTTACAAGAACTCCAGTGGACTATGGATTATCGTAAAACTTCGTTACTATAGCAACCAATTTTGAAAACTAATATCGCAGTATACGCATGTAGCGTGTGTCGCAGTGTTTTCCTTGACTAGCAGCTCACGTTTAATCCAAACAGCATCTTATATGAAGGGCGCTTCAAACATTTCTTAACATTTTCTTCATGAATAATTAATTTCACATAATTTATTCGTTCGTAGGAATTGGGCACATCAGGACGTTTTTCATAAATAAAGTTTAGCCATTTATGCAAGGGAATAATATCAAATTCAGATGAGAGGGATGTTCTACTTGTAGATAAATAGAGAAAGCAATATCTGATATTTGAGAAAGATATATCAAGTAAGGTTCTTCGTGTGTTAGATGACTTGAGTGAAATCACTTCTTTATTCATATGAATAATGAGAAATCTGTGAGAAAAACAAATTCTAAAAGATAATTTTAATTCATGTTGAACTGGCGTGTTTTCTACTAATAGTGTGAGGAAGATATTAGTTGTTGACTTATGAATAGAAGTAATAAAGCTTGACAGCACATGAAAACAACAATATCACCATCATGCCACGAATAGGATTAAACTCTTTGCAAACAGATTTAACAATAATCGTGAGGGTTATCGTAGACGTTTGCAGCGATTGCCACAATGAATCCAAATTACACTTATTACTCCTTTTAGCACTGATTACATTTCAAATAGCAAAGGACTTGTCACCATCATTCTTCCTTGCTATGACTTTTCGAAGAGCGTCTCATAAATCAAGAAGTTGAAGAGCTGGCTTGCATCTCTTGAAAAGTATTGATTTTGGAAGTTAACATTCCTTTTTTCTTCTGATTTTTGTGTTGTTTTCTTCCATTCTTTTTGCAAATAGTGTGCAAGGGTGTGTCACTAAGTTAAGCTTGAGAGAAAGAAAAGTATTATTATTCAAGTTGTGTCGATGAAATGTGTGTAATAAAATTCCATGTTGCTGCACTAAATTAGGAAACGCATAATATGAAGCGGTAATGCTAAAATAATTACCTTTTTTTTTATAAGAAAAAAAAATGTAATTACTTTTACACCCATTAGACATCCATCTTTGGCTGGCATTGTTTGTTACAGCAGATCCACTGGGTTCATATATTATGAACTAAATATGGACATGATATACTCTGTTTTTCTAGCCTATTTTCGTACTCATTGTGGTCACGATCATCTGTGGAATTATTGTATTAAAATTTGAATATAGAATTCAATATTTAAGATAAAATCAAAAATGAATTTCTAATGTAAATTTATCTCAATATTTCTGAATAAATACAAAACAAAAGTTTCTTAAGCACCTTTCTTTTTTATTAATACTGTATACTGAAATATGGGATCTTGAATGAGATTATTTGTATAACTGAGATTATTATGCAGTTGTAGGTGATTCTTCGCTTTTTTTTCCTACTTTTATTTTTCATATTTCATATTTATTTCTCTTGTTGTTGTTTTTCCAATTTTCGTTCCTGTAATGTTATTTGATTTATTTTGCTTTACTATTTTTTTTATTTAGTTTTAGTCGTATAGTTAAATTGAAAGTACTCATATAAAATATAATATAAACTTTCATACTTAAATATTTTCTGATATGCATCCTAAATTGAGTAGATAAGATTTCATGATAATTTATTACTAAAGAAATCCGGCCAGAAAATATGAATAAATCGTTAATGAACTGATATATATTATAACACTGGCCCCATAACGTTAGTTTCTTCGGCCATAACTCCGGTGATGAAAAGATCCATCATATCTTTGTATAGTTCGTTATTCGGCTCCATATTTAGTTTGCCATATAAATAAAAGTTTAAATAACTGAATAACTTTTTAATAAAAGTTTAAATATCTAAATAACTGAAATGATTTACTTGTTCTTTTGTTCCCTTTTACTAGCGACTGCTTTGTTTCAGCGGTTATACTGTTTAGATAAAAAGCCCTAGATGATGATTTTAGGAGTAACATATTAAAAAACTAAATACAAGTAATTTTTATATTTTCACGATATCTCAATTATTTTTTCTAAAGTAAAATTAGATCTAATGTATATTTGTCCTTTAACCAGTAATGTAAGCTGTTATTCCTAAGCTTTTTAAATAGCCTTCAGAATATTTTGTCGCCTTTTTTAACCCGTAGAATAAATGTAGATTACACCATCTGTAATCTACATTTATACATAAACTAAGCTTTTAATTTTACATTGCACTCTGTATTCTCAAAGGAAACTTTTGAGAATACAGAGAACGCCGATTTTATCTATCTTCACTTCTATCGATGTCATTGATAACTAAATTTTCATTGTTCGTTCTGGTTCCTGACATAAACATTTAGGCCTTGATTAACCGAGTGATCACCTAGACAGAATTAATTTGATAATGTACCAACATATCTACGTTTAGTGTAAGACAAACTAGAATAAAATCTGGCGGCTGTCTCAAAGTTTCAGCTCATCCTTATTCGTTCACTGTGACGTAATAACTACTACTAGAGTTATATATCACGGAGAGTGAGGACTTGATAAGCGAATGTCTCCTCTGAGTTATCTAGCTAATAAATTCTATTTTATGATTTTTTATTATAAAATAATATCGATAGAAAAAAAATCTTCTATTGAACCCAGAAACACCATGTGGTGTTTCTGGGTTTTGACACTGACCCTGCAATGACCCCCTTTTATGTGAAATCCGCCCCATAGAAGGATGCTAACGTATAGTACATTAGCATTGTGGGGGGGGATGAATTAGACAATCTGGTCCCCTAATCCTGAGATCAAATATAGAAGTTTCAAGCCATTTCTTGCCTTCATGAAGCAAGAGGGCCTCAGATCTCACATGGGACAATGAAATTCTCGTCAGGCCCTTTCACATTCACTCATGCCCGAAGATGAGATTCGAACCTACCGCCTGTTGTTAGGAGAACAGACATGCTGTTCACTCATCCAACCATGTCGGCAAATATGCATATCACAACGACGAGTTTGAACTGTATACGTGTAGTGTAATGTGCTTTTATGGTACAGGTCTCGAATTATTTATCTATAGTGTGTAGTACTCTTTGTATACTAGACATCTTGGATGCTGAGATATTGGCATGGTAAATGAAGGGGTAGGCTACACATGATTTTCAAAGGCCGGAGTGGAAGTCTCCTATATTAGATTACACTCCATGTGGTTTTTCTAGATTTTGCAATTGCGACTTGTAGTAAAAATATTTTCTTCTTCTATTGATATTATTTTACAATAAAAATCATAAAATAGAATTTGTCAGAAAATTATTATTAAAAAGTTAGGTATTATGATACAAATATATTTTTATGTCTTGCTTTATTCATTCATTCAAGTCATTTTGATATTTTCGCGATATCTCAATTATTTTTTCTCAAGTGAAATTAGACCCAACGTATATTTGTCCTTTAAACAGCAATGTAAGCTGTTTTTCCTAAGATTTTTAATTTTCGATTTGCTGAAATATTTTCAGAACATTTTGATTGTTTAAGACAAATTAAACAGGACAGAATCTTAAATTTTGGGGCCTTCAACTTTCCATCTAAAATCCATTGCATGATCAGCACTTTATTAACTCTCACTATGTTTCAGTTCTATTTCGTTTTCTTTATCTCCAGATAAAGATATCATTTTAATATTTTATATTTAAAGGAAAACGGTATATGCACAAAGTTTCAACGAAAACCGCACATGGCAAGTGAGTGATTATAGAAAATATTTTCCATACTAATATGCTGGTGATTTCTCACATTACCGTTTATCGGACTCGTCATAATTTAGTATTTTATAACCGAAATTATGATGTTGAAACTACAAATAATTGATGCATTAATAACTAAAATAGGTAATCTTTATCATAACATGTTCTCCCAATTTCGAACCGCTGCACTCTTCCAACTGGATATTAATCTCCTAAAAATAGCCATTGGTGGCATATAATTTGGTTGTTTGTGTAGATAGGAAAATTGTCCCTAATCATGCGTTGTTTAATTGACTTATCCCAAAATAATTTATGATATACTTAATAGCATTACATATTCAATTAACTTTCTCTGATAAAGAGATACTATCTGTTCCTTGAAGTTAAAAAAAAAGCATCCTGGTATTTGTCTACGCGGCAACTGAACCTAGATTCGTCTCCTAGCATTTGTCATTTTAAAAATCTTAACTTCAATTTTTCTCTTTCCACGTTTCTCTCAATTAATGAATCTGGACTTAGAATATTTACAAAAATATGGATTAGCAAGACTTCCTGATATTAGAATTTAATGAGTTGTTTGGGTGTCATTCAGCTATGTTCTCGCAAAGTTGTAGAATACCTAGCATAATCAATTTTTTTTTAATTCCATCACTTTGGAATTCTGGTAGCAGAAGCAAAGTATGACTTAACTACAAAGAAATGGTAGTTCAGCGATTTTATAATTTGTTACTAATGAATGTCATAGCATTAATTACGTATTTTCTTCAAGAATGATACGCTTCTTATTTTGAACTAAATATTCCCGATACATGATATTCTAATGAACCTTGATTTGTTTATATTTTTCTTCTTTCATTAATTTAATGTCCTCATATGCCGTGATCGTAAGTAGTGATAATATTCGAAAAACAACGAGACACAAAAATTAATTAGTAACCATGGAAACACTTATCCATTGTTTACAGAAACTAACAACCAAGCTATTGTTTAATGAAATGAATAACTTATTGTTTCAAAAAGTGGCAATTTACCCATTTCTAAAAAAATTATCTTCTCCATTGTTTTTAAAAAATCTTCTCCATTGTTTTTTTTTTAAAAAAAACGAAAATGTTCATTGTCTTTTTAAAAACTCGCAACTCAACCATTATTTAAACACGAAAAATTATCCACAGTTGAAAAAGCCGATAAACAATCCATTGTTTAAAACTCGAGCACCTTATTCATTTGTTACAAAAAATTGTAGCTTATGTGTTTGTAAAACAAATAATTTATTGTGAACCAACATCTATTGTTTAAATCGAACAACTTATCCATTGCAATGAAAAGAAATAGCGTTAGTACCCTTGTCTGTTTTGGGAAATATTTTGAATGTGGATTTAAAGACGGATGAAGACGTACTTGGAATGTCGCGTATTTAAAAATCATATCTAGATACACTGTTAAAATTAAGATTAATTTCCGAAACCGCTTACAAAAGTTACACAGCTGTCTTTAATTTAAGTTTCAGAGGACTTAAAACAGTGTGTTAAACTTTAATCCCAGAACGCCTTATGTCCATTTTATATAAATATTCCAAACTATTGTACACCGACTTATTACCCGAGAGTGATTTCCAATGAAGTAACTACAAATAAGATTTCTAAAATGACAAGATAATCCTAAGATGAAATCCAACCGAACACCACACTTTTCTTAAGGGGATATCTACATAGTGCGGGAATAAACATTGACTGCTTTTCATATGAATGAAGATTATTAAAATGTCAAAGAATTATTACATCTCATTTTTAATCTGCTAAATGAAATAATCCAGAGGGATCTCCATAGAAGGGAGAGAGGGAAAGCTAAATCCCATAAAGAATTTTGACGCTGAAAGAATTTAAATATAATTAACATAGCTGAACCCTCGTTGTCAAGAAACAATACATCTGGTCTTTCCAACCAAAGGGCGAATGCTAGATTGTCCTCCATAGCAAAGGTACACAGCAGCAGCAGAATGGCTAAGAAACAAGAACAGAATTCGTCATTAAAAAGTGTGTATATATATATACGTTTTTATTCTAGTTTATCTATTGTAAATTTACAGTAATTAAACTATTCTGTTGTAAGTTTGAAAAACAGCTTATTTTGAAAATGGTTTATCAACGAAGTATTACATATGATTACGAGATACTTCCTACTATTTATAAACCTCTATACGCAGTTCTGAGAGGTGTGGCAGAATTTTTAATGAGGCTTTTTTATACGGTATGTCGTGCTTTGTGTAACATAAGGCATCGCATACCACCTGATAAACAGAAGGGAATTTTATTACTTTCCTTTTGGATACAAATTAAATTTCGCCAATGAAAAGTGAATGTTCTGTAAAACTCGACTGACTATTAAACTTTGGACTTATAAATTTGTAGGTTCAAGCAGATTGTAGGAATTATAACTGCCGATTTGAAATGTAATCGTTTCTAGAGCTAAGTCGTAGGCTTGATAAGTCCTTTCAAGGAGCGATTTTGTTTAATTTTCAATTGAATTCGTTTCATCAGTCTTTCGTAAACGCATGAAATATGTATGGTGATAGATAAAATGCTATCAATCGATATACAAATTGCAGTTTTTATTTTTATTTTTTATCGAATAATGCTTTCGGTTCATCATCATCATCATACGTATCAAGGATTTAGGCCTAGCATGGCCTGTTCCGGCCTTAGAAGTCATCGTTGAATCGTTTAAGAGGACGTCCTGGTTTTCTTTTTCCTAATGGCTTGTGCTTTAAGGCTTGTTTAGGTAATCTTTCTGTTTTTATTCTTTGAACGTGTTCCATCCATTCGGTTTTAAATGTGAAAAATCACATGTAATATTATCGTAGTAATACAAATGTTATTCAAACACAAGTTTGTACATAAGGAAATTTGTTTAAGAAGAATATGACATTATTTCAATGAAGCAACTGTTTCCTCTTAAAATATTAGTATATCATAAGAGCAGGATTACGAAAGAGGAAATATTTCGGGTATTAGAAGACCGTAATTTTTAAGCCAAAACTGACTGTCACGGTGCTGCATATTTCATTATATTTAAGAATAATTACAAAAACGATGCATAGAAGATCTATTTTAACGTCGTACTACATCACTTTTGTATAGCACATACCAGTCACTGAATCTGAAACTTTTATGCAGATATACGTAAACATCACCGACGCAGCATCTGGGAAATCTTGTACGGATAAACAGAACTTCCTCTGTGCAGCAGTTGAGCGAAGCATTTAATGAAGGCTGTTCCCGATCCATTTCACCGAAATTGCTCAGGGAATTGAAGAGGACCGCTATTGCAGTCGCATACCTATACGAAAACCACTGATTTCTGAGAAGTGGCCGGTATGTGTATAACTTACAGAAATTAGGTTTCTCCTTCCCTTCATCTTATTCAAAAATGTGACGGACAGAGAGTTTATAAATCTGTGCATGGGCGCACAGACACACAGTCTTGAAAACATATACGTACCTTGGAATTTCATCGTTTCATATAGACTGTCATATAAAAGAAATGTTTTCCTATAACTAAATATATTGACTTTAGTTTAGAATAAATTTGTTATTTAGTTATTAACCAGTAAATAAATTTCTTTCACGCCTCTCGTCAAGAAGTTAATCCCACCTTGTAGTGTGAAAATGCAACGATTATGTTAATCTCGTAAACAGTCGCTGACTGAGATAGCACACCGTTTGCGATTAACATTTGTGCCTTTTGCATAGCGCATAATTTTCAAATAAATAAAACGCCATATCATTTGTTTATAAGTCAGTGGAATTTAATTTTGAGCAAACAGAAGAACGTGATGTAATGAATGGCCTCGTAGATGTATAACGCTTTTGAGAAGATAATTATTTCATTACATTTTGTGGAAAGTCTTTCTATTACTGCGTGAAATAATTGCTGATTGATTTAGTCGTATTATGACTAACGCATGATGATGATGAATAAAAATGTATGTGTAACAGAGCAAGTAGCTATACCACAAATGACACATACATTACATGATATTATACCATCTCTGCTGACACATTCTTGAATGCTAATAATATCAAGTTCTTTTCTAATATCTTCATTTTTAATGTTTCTACCATTGACTCCATCGATTCGTTATTCTAATTTTTCTCAGAACATTCATCTGTGGTCTCTAGTCTTTGATCAAGTGCTTTATTCCGAATATATTTCCAACTTTCATATCCATAACTTAAAACTGGTTCGAACACTATCTTGTATACGTCTAGTTTGGTGTTTTGGCTACTTTCTCTCTTAATCTATGTTCTATAGATACCATAGAAAACTTCTGAATGGAGATCCTATAGGATCTCTATTCAGAATACAGCTGAAGATTTCTATACCCCTGCCTATTTATTTCGTTTTGCCCTTTATTGCTGATTTTCATGTTAAATTGGTCCCAGCTGTTATTCAATTCAGTGGAGAATCCTGAAGATATGTACTAGATGTGTCTAGGAGTACAGCGTTATCTGCATAAAGCAAAGAGCTAAGTTTGACATCTCCAATTGTAATATCAGGCGTAGTGCTAATTTCTTTCATAATGTGATCCATATGGATGATGAATAAGGGTGAGGATAATGTACATCCTTGTTTTTCCCCTGATTTTACTTCGAAGGAAAGATGTCTATTTGTAAATATATATAAAGTTAATTTAAAAGTAAATTCTGCATGCAAATAAATAGAGACTTGTCTAAAAGCTTGTCATAATCACCAAAAGGAATCGTCCTACTATGTATGTAATTGTGGACCTTATGATTATAATTATAAGATGATGTCCTGTAATTATAATTTACGACATCGAAAGTTTTAAAACTACTGATAAACTATATTTTGAGAATTCTAGAACATTTCAACAAACAATTTAAAACGTTTAATTATAGATTAGAAATAAAATGCAAGTTATCGTGAATACTAAGGAAGACTACTGGTATGAAATATTGTTTTTTCTTTTTCTGATAATAAATCCGATTTATATTTTACGCATTTTCTTCATCTTTTGGACTTTAAATATTTCAAATAATGCTTTACGTTGGTCTTTAAAATACTCATTTTATTTTGATAAAAACTTATGAATATTTTATGTCTAAAAATAACGCGCTCATGGTTTGAAAATCAATGCAAATTTTGTTGCTTTCTATGTGAATATAGTCTCCAGAGATCTCTAACCATTTTATCTTCCTTGTTTTCATCTTTGTAATTGTCGATTCTTTATATTAATCCAAAAGAGTATTCATGTAATCAACGAGAAAGCACATAACTAGTCCACTCAGGATTTCCTCAACTATAAATGACCTCCGCTGTCATCTGAAGAGCCAATTTTAGAGTTCATTAGGGATTAGTCTGGCGAAATTAATTTTTATTCTTTTTATATCCACTTCACTATCATAATAAAAGAACAATGCATTAAATTTTTGTTTCGCTTGTCGTCTTGGTAACTACAACACCTTGAAGCGTCCACTTAATGAACTGTATTATTACCTGTCAAAATGTTTACTCAGACCGTTGCTTCTGTCGCCTAATGTGTCAGCAGGAAACCCACCACTTGCTTAACATGTGCTATCGATTTGAGATGCTTGTAAGTTTTAATGAATAGAATGTTACGTGTAGAGGATCTTTGCAGCTAATTATAACGAAAATTTGTGTGCGGGCATTTGTTTCTATCGGATAAATTTAGACCGTGTCGAAAAGAACCACCTGTGACCTTTGAAACGATGGTGTGACTAATTTGCATTTGACCTGGAATGAACATCTTTCTTATTAGTGATACTTCTGCTTGTTGTGTTCACGGTTTAAAAAAAAAAAGATGCTGATAATATTATGAATTATTCTGAAAATGTTTGCCTGTTAAATGTGTGTGTATAATTCTACGAAAGCCAAACGTGTGTTTATTATTATTTTATTTTTTAAATAAATAAACTGAAAATAGGATACCATTGGTTTTTCTGAAATGAGTCCTCCCCCCCCCCCGATTAGCACTGGTAATTTTCGTGTGTTCTACAGAATAATATGGTGATTATTCGATAAAACTATCATATTTAACACACGTTAATGCAGTAAATGATGCTTATTGAAAAAACATATTTATTTTTTGCAATAAATAGGTATACATGATGTATTATATTAAATATTTATTGCAATAGATAATTTTGTAGAGATGATAATGAAAATTAGCTTTAAATATAGTTTTTAATTACTTATTGTATCTATTAAAAACAATCACATCCTCTGATAGCTTCACATCCTGCTTGTTACAGTAATTAGTATTATAGTAATATCGTGCGATTCATTAATTTTTAAAATTCAGTTTAGCGAAATAACAACGGAATATTTTAATAGTATCAAGGGTCAATTTGTCTTAGACACAATTCATTATAGATAAAATCAATTGAGTTGAATCTGCTAATTTTAATGATTTAGTCTACTAATTTGTTAATACCAATTATGAATAGCTCTATCAATAAGTAATATCAAATATTAGCGTTAAGACAATAAGTACAGTAAGTGATGCTACATATGTCGTTTATTAGCATTAATTTTTCACTGCTTTATAAGTTGTGTGATTTCAGGAAGGCTGAATTTTTACTGAGATTCCATTGCTCGTTTTAGTTGCTTATTTCATATCATTAGACGTAATCAGAATTAACAACGCACGTTAAACTGTTCTGTCCTTTTATTCTCTGGTAGGTAATTATTATTCTCCAATTACGTATTGCATGCTCTAATTATTACATGCTTATTGTGAACTAGAGATAAGCCATTCCTTCCATCACAACACGGTTCATGTGTGTAAACAGTACGGTGATTATCCAAGTAGATGTATTAGGAAAGCGCATCTTATTCACTTGCCAGCTACATCACTGAATTCTGCATAAGCAGATTCTCAGGTTTTCATTATCGCTAAATAGGGAGATAAAGTTGAATACTGTTGTCAGGCAACCTCTTTAAAGGTTGTCTTACAATCTTTAAATTTCATTAATAGTGTTCATTAATGATTTTACAAATCCCAAGATCACATAATTGAAGAATATGAAAATCGTCAAGCAATTTTTAAATATGATACATTAAGCTTTTCCCCGAAAAACTAAATGTATCTGAAAATTTTCATGCTGAGGAATATACAATTAATTCCAAAAAATAACTAAAAACATAACTAGCAATTTATGAACGGAAAAATGGTGAAAAAGGATTCGATGATAATTAAATTTGGATGTCTAAGTTTCATGAATAGGCTCTCATCTACTTCCAGTCCAGGTTAATTTGCTAAAACACCTTATGTATCATTCTTTCTTAATCATCCTTTCTGACGAATAGAAAACCATGTCCTTATGATGGTAACTCGTTTTGACAGTTTCACTTTGACAAGTAGGTTTCATTCAAGTGGATTTTTAATCATAGTGAAGAATTGAAACCATGTTTTTTAAGCAAAGCATTTTCTAGCTGCACTTCTGAGGCACTGGATGAAATTTTTCTCAAAGTGTGATTGACTGGTTTCGTAATACCACACTTTGGATATCAGAACAGGTACACTTGAAGCTGGCTGTTCTTCGCTCCGAACATCACCAATCCTACTTGTTCTAGTTGTCATATCGTCAGGAAACTGGTGAGAAGTAAGTTATAATTATAGATGTCGGTAGGTGTCTGTACCTGACGAAGATGAAGCAAGGTTTTTTACGATAACGTTTTTTGAAATTCCTCAGATTAAAGCTTTTGAAAAAGCTTTTAAGGATTTTCAAAAATCCCGCTCTGAAAAAAAGCAATATTAATTTTAAAAAAGGAATATAAAATTCCTATAACAATTCTATTTTTTATTAAAAATGTCTTTAATATTTATGATATTTCAATTACTTTTTTTCCTTTAGAGAAAAAAAGAATCTGTGATTTTCCTTTAGAGAAAAAATTACTTACATTCCACTTAATTTTAATTATTGTTTCGTGACACCTCCAAAGTCTCATCGAGGGAGGACACCAACTTTACATTTCTGTCTCTACCACCACCTACAGCTAACCCAACTACACTAACGCCATCTACCTCCCGCTACCACCACTAGTATTTCCACAGACAATCACAAACGGCCATGGCGGGATTTGAACTCAGTCTTTTGGCTGTAGAGCAGATACGCTAACCAACCATGCCGGGTGTTTTTTACGAACTAATATTTCGTAAATTAGTTCGTAAATATTTACGAACTAATATTTTCTTTGTATTTCTTTTCGAATCAATTTTTTTTTTTGCCAATTTGCTTAATGGAAGCAAAAACGGGTCTGGTGTTATTTATAAATATTTATATACAATAAAGCATTTTCTCTCTCACACTCCATTGATAAAAGAATTACTTGAGACTTGGCTTGAGAATTGGGTTTCCAACCACGTGCATATTATATAAGTTTGTGAAACTTAAACTCTAATTACAAATTTGAAATTTAAATTTGGTGACACATTGCTACTTCCGACCTAACGCTAAAAAATAAATCTAAGTTTAATTGCATTTCCGAGACAACGTGCAGGAGACGTGTTGTCTTGTCGTATCCCCAGATGTTGAGCGTTTATGGCTTGATTAGGTTCGCTAACGAGCACCAGTTGCTATCCTATTGCCATAAACTTGCATGCGATCTTTCTTAGCTCTTATTAAATAACTTTTTCGTGTTTAATGGCATTGGGACCGTCGACAAAAGCGAATCAGTGGTTCAAATAACGGTATATTAAACTACTGAGTTTTATATAAATCAAGTGAATATTAAATCCAGCATTATTTCAATGCTGAATGTAGAAAATATGAAAGTTTTTTTATGAGGTTTCACTGGTTAGTACTACTCCCAACCGACCCGTCGCCTGGTCTGCCGCTGGGGGGGGGATATATTTTTGACTGTAGAGGCGTATGTTCACGAGGCCGGTTTGTCTGTTTGCGGGATGAAAAACGCCAGATAAACTGGCGGAAAAAACCCTACTGACCGCGCCCAAGACCGGCTAGCTTGGCTATGCCTGAGGAAGATCCTCAAATTCCTCACGTCTACAACGGTAATCGAACCCAGGACACTCCTTCCCCAGGCATATGGTTGCGAAGCGCAAAGCCACTAGGCTAACCGCGCGGTCCTAAATGGACCAATAGAATGCGAATATATGAACGCTTGGGCAAGCGCTCATGTCTTCCAAGTGGTCCGCGCTAGAGCAACTCGTGAATATCGGCGAGTGTATTACTGTAAGCTCTCTGGTTAATTTTTTTTTTTTTTTACGAAACTTTCGTAGTTTCTACATTCGTCTTTGAAACCATGCTGGATTTAATATCTAATTGATTTATATAAATCTGCATTGCCGAATTAAAGCCTTTTGGTACTTTGTTTTAGTAACTACTGAGTTTTGAATGTACTGTACTGTACATCGGTACTGTACAGTACAGTTACATGATAAAATTTGATGAAATAATTTTAGTTGAATGTACAAGCGATTGACTGTTTCATTTCCTCAGCTGATGAAATGAAACAATCTCTATCTTTGGTTACCAATTTCGAATGCAGTCCAAAATTCTTCAGTGCAGAGTATTCATATCTTTAGACATTTTAGAGTATAATAATGCTTATGTGACCCCAAGATTCAACTTGCAAAAGGGTTAAAGCCAGGAGATATAGCTGACTGAAGGTTAATGATCCTATTGAATAATTAAACAGTTGAGATAGTAACAGCTGAGATAATCAGATACCTATTAAAATTAATGCGGTGGACGTCTATCAAGAAGAAAATACTTTAGGGATAATACTTTTTCAAAATTGCCGTTGATGAAATTGCAGTATCTCTGTTGACTTAATGACTTGGACGTCGCCGTAGTCTTTGTGCGTAAATTTAGAAGGAAGAATTAAAAAAAGCACTGCCTGCTTGTGGGAATAAAACGAAATAACTAAACGTGCTCATAGGCAGCGCTGCACTTATTGGTGGCAGAATTGTGAAATGTCCTCATAGCTTGGCTCATCCAGAATCGGATTCATGTTAATATAAGCTATTTTGCATAAAGTTCGCTTAACGAATGACCCGGAAGCACCTGTATGAGAACCACCACCACCACCAAGTGATCCCTATTATGATGTGTGCCATGGAATCGAAACTGCGAAGGCACCAATTCTGTTACTTCATATCACCTGCGCAGCGTATTTGGCAGTAATGCTTTCGTTCCTGATGCCGACGTTTTCTGAGGTGGTCCCACAAGTTTCTCTCCTGGTGAGGAAAAATCAAAAATATTTAATTTTCCTCATCATTGTTCTAAAGTATCATATGAGGAAAATACGGAAAAAATCTCACAGCTGAAGTGTACCATCGATTTAGGAACTGTTTATTTGTCCACTTTGTTTCTTGGAACAAGAAAGATGCATCTTGGGCGAAGAACAGTTCATAAGGGAATGTAGCAGGCCATCCAACGCTTCGTAACATCATACAGGATCAAGACAAGTCATTAAAATTGGCATTCATCTTTGATATCATTGGTTTTATACTTTTTAATCTCAGGTAATATTCATTTCATTATCAGCATAAGTCCTGTTCATGTGATTTTATGCTGTGGGGGTGGGGTGAGTTGGTATGAATAAGCCCGGGCTGTCAAGGTCAAGCGGCTATCCTTGGCCGTTTTAGTGCCAAATCTCTCGCTTTACTTCACTCTAGTTATTGGAGTGGAGTGTTTTATTGGCATTATGTTTTATTCTAGGTCCTCTGCTTTTATACAGTTTTAACGTTCGTTTTTATTTTCATTCTCTTTGCAAGGGTTTTACATTTTTTAGTATATTTTTCCTTTTGGAATTTTCCTTCAAAAGAGTGAAAAGTCAAACGAGCGGTTTAGGGCTGACAGTTCAAAAATGGTCAGCTGAGGCCTCATTCTCTGTTCTTTTACTGTCTCACTATTTCCTTTTTTGTCTCCCTGTACTGAATCGCAGCAACATTTATCCGTTAACTCCACAGATTTTAACTCAAAACATGCATATAAGTACACTTTATGAATTTAGAAGACTAGCTGGTCTGTACACACACACACACACACACACATCTGATTCTTTCTCCATTTATTTCGTCGAAGCAGAAACAGGAAACTCACGCACAGCCAAAAAGTGGAGCGAACAATTTATTTTAGGAATGGACAAGACAATTGCAGTGTAAAGGACTTAAAGTTATAAATCTTAAATACTTATGGAACTAATGTTCTGGCGACTATTATGTAGAGTGCGCATCACTTTGAAGAGATTCTGTCATTTGCAGCAACCAAATCTAGTGCCTATACATGCACATTGGTAGGCCTGTTAATAGCGAGGATATATATCACCTAACTAATATTCCGCCATCAAATTGGATAAGCTAGGAGTGAGCTGACTTAGGCAGGGGAGACGTTCTGGCCCCTACCAGAAAGTCGACTTTTTCATTCTGCAAACCGGTCAAACATACAATTATTAATAGTACACATAATTACACAAGCCTCATAGTCACTTCGGCTATCTTGTAGACTGTACTTCTCAAACTTATAGATGTAAAGGCCCTTTGGAAAAACTAAAATATTTGACGACCTCCATCGAAAAAAAATATCGTAATACAGACATATATTATTATAATATTTATTGTATTTATATTCAATACAAAACATACAGTGAATATTGCAAAAATCAAATGCAAATAGTACATTTTCAGCATCTTACATATGCATCGCACATTATCATATATTTTTCAAGATATATGTAGATAGATATATTTTGAAATGAAACTTATATGAATAAGCATATATTTACTAATATTCATTAAGCCCCGAAATACGCTGGAAGCCAAATTTGGGAACTAACACCAACGTAGGATTTTTTTCCATTAAAATATAAAACATAACAAAAAATAAATAATAAATAGTAGAAATTAAATACCTTTCTTTTAGATTAAAAAAAATCTAGTTAGTCTTAAACATTTTAAATGTGTTTTCAATATTTCAGGCTCCCCTCAACAAAACTAATGGCCCCCAAGGGGGCCGCCCACAGTTTGGGAAGCGCTGCTGTAGAGGTATCAATAGATATACGACGTTTCATCGCCTGTGTAATAAGTTCATTCCCTTGTGTAATATCATCGCTCTCTTTGGATGCAGAAAGTAGTCAAATGAACCTTGTTTGCACCCAAAGCAATGTCTTGGTTTCATTTCCTCCATTTCTTTCAGCATGCAATATGAGTTACGATCACAGAATCTCACACTTAACGGAAAGACCCAACGTTTCTTCTCCACGGTTTTAATGCATTCCACTGACAGGCCGCTAGATAGTAAGGTGGAAATATCCTAATGATAACCCTTTATGAGACTTTCCCGTTGGGTAGCGGTTAATTTGCCGCTTTTTTTTTCGTGCCGAGTTTGCGTGCAGAGAGTGTGGTATGGTCACGATTTGCGATCTAGTCGGGTGAAGTTCTCCCCAATTTCAACTTAACTAAAAAAGCAACCACCATGAAATGAAATGTCACGCAAAAAGATATAGACTACATGCGGATAAACGCAGTCTTCCCTCTTATAAATCTTTCCATATCTCACAAACATACGAAGTCAACGAAAATCTAATGTGATATCCGCTTTGACTGTGTAAAGTCACAATACTTTTTCCTAACAGACTCAAATATTGTTTCTATAAGCACTATACTTGTATATGAATAGAAAGACAGTTTGGCCCGAACGACAATTCGTCGTTCGGGCCAAATTTGATCACTTTGAAAAATTTGATAAATTCTCCCTGTACTGAATCTCAGCGCCACATTTATCCGCTAAACTCCAAAGATTTGAACTCAAAACATGCATATAAGTACACTTTATGAATTTAGAAGACTAGCTGGTCTGTACACACACATCTGATTCTTTGATAACGAATTATCAAAATTTATCGAAAAACAATTCATTGAGAAGGGAATTAATTGAAAAAGCAAATCACGGATAATTTAGATGAATTCCTTTTATAATTCATTGAAAGAAGAATTTGCTTGCGAATTATTGTTTTAGTGTTTGGCAACAATACTTAAAATTCTTCAAGATCTACAACATGACTAGTCATCAAGACTCGTAAAAATTATTTTTGTGATTTTAATGAGTGATATTAGTGATTTTTCTCTAGACAAATTTCTTTCTACCTCATTTTTTCACAACCATAATGGTCAGATCGAAATCAAAACTTAAATTTTAAACTAGATATTAACTATAAAATTTCTTTAAATTTGATTTAGCCAAAGTAGAATCATTAATATCATTTCAAAACTTCTTTGACACAATTTTCGAATAAAGTAAGTCAGTTGTAATTAAAATTAAATCGTCGAGATAACTTGAAGTGCTTTCCGAAATACCAAAATTTATTTCATTAAATCAGAATTATTTCAATATATAAATATTTTGCAAGAGTTTCAATACCAAATCTGAATAAAATTCATTATGTAATGACTGGTGCACTGGCTTCACTATAATAATAATAACTATTATTGTCTCGTTAATTATAAATGTAAGGATTCTATGCGATGGAGCATTCAGGCCGGTATAATATTACCAGTGAACCCCCCTCCCCCAAAGAATCGTCATTATTAATGTATTTGCACTAGAAATTGCTGATATTCTGACCGGGACAATTTTTTCCTCCAAGCATTCTTGTCCCTTCGGTAATTTTGTATCTCAGCCATAAAAACGCCGTTTTTTTTTCCTTCTTGAATTTAAGGGTGGTACACAGCGTTTGCCTAGGGGGTGGTATACACCCTAACAATGTTCCTGATTCTGACGTGAGTTCTGTGTCTTGATAAAAAGACAGAATTGACAAACATGCCTGATGATTATATTCTCATAAATTTCATGAACCACGATTATTTTTTTGGAAGACTTAGTCACTAAAAATGCACGTTTTTCCAATCAATTCTTTTCCATATTAGTTTCCTAAGTTAAATATAGCCATGATTGCCGCTCTTATGATTTATAGTATTTTTGTTTCCTTTTATGAATAACTCACTTTTCTTACCCTTTCATTCTGTTTTTTGTCCTTATTATATCACTTATTTGTTTTTCGCAACCCAAGTGACGAATGAATCGGCAAATTAAATCTACATTGTGTTCAATGAATTTACTCTATTGTGTAATTACCTAATCCACCGTGAATTCCTTAGAGATGTTTGTAGAGCTATTAACGAAGTAATGTAAGAAAGCAGACTTACAGTTACTTCGTGTTTAGCAGACTTCAAATACACTCGTTTACTTGATATTTGCTTTATTATCCATCAATATTCTGACTTTTGCTGTACAATTGAGTTTTTTACATACATGAAAATAATTATTTTGAAATATGACATGAGATTAGTCTTAAGCAATCACTGATGGTAAATTTTTCAAAAAGATGCAAGGGAACAAGATAATTCATATTTCTTTCATGTGGAGGTCAATATTGTAGAAATTATTTTCACTTTATTACCATATTTATAGAAAACAGTGTTTTAAAATATTTATTGAAATATTATTTCATTTTTTTTCTTGAAAAATACAATTAAAAAGATCATGTTTCGGTTTTAGATACGCCTTTTTCTATTTTTGTGTACAATGAGTGGTGCTAAATGGTATAACTCGTTTTCTGATCCTGGCATTTTTTAATATCAAAACTTTATATCCAATAATATATCGGTAGAATCTCAGTCGCTTTCTCCTTTAAAATATTTTCATATTTTAAAGGACAAATCACTAAAATGAAAAAAGGGGAGTTCTTGGGCGAATAAGATTTTGCGTAAGATGTCGAGCCCTGTATATAACTGCTTTGACTTATTTTCTAGTGGTTTGATTGTTTATATATTTCTTTTTGTTCTCGAGTAAATATCACTTTTTTGCATAATAACCATAATACTGAAACGAATTAAAACAAAAACGGAGAAAGCTTGACACATACATCCACATAAAATATAGAAGAATAATATGTAGGTACGCTTCAACAGCATCACGGTTAATCTAAAATAAAGCTATTTTTGATAAACAGACTTAATACATCTTATAATTCATTTTCCTCAAACGTTTCATTTATTCATTCAAAAATTCATTCGGTGATTTGTAGTTTCAGTGAATCGTCATTTTTCTGTGAATTATTGGTTTTCAGTTATTTGCCTTTCGGTATTGTGTCTGATATTGTTTTTCTTTTTCGAATAAGTGTTCTATTAATTGCTTTTTCGATAGATTTTCTTTCGATGAATTGTTTGCGGAGAATTTTCTGCATAGTTGATTTTCTCCAAAGTAACTTTCCTAATAGGTAAACTCCATCTGGTTCTTCTTTTTCAACAGTACAGATCAAGCAAACAGAGATGCTTGGATCATTTGATAATGATCTTATACAAATTGTTAACATTCTTTACAAGAATATCGGATAATACTGACCACTGTACACATAAAACATTAATATAAAGACGTGGACACATAAATTTAGTAATGCAGATAATTCGATCTAGATCTGTTAGCTTCAGATATATCTCCGTTATTCTGCATATCTAACAGATATTCACATCGAACAACTTACATTATTAAATCACTAAAATTTCTCATATGTACGTATTTCATCATTAAAAACTCTACAGACATGCCAGATCTCTTCCATACTAGTAACCCTTCTGAGTATACTGTAGATGTTTGCTCTCTGCCCAATACATCGCGGAAATCTACTGTCGATTTCTTCTCCAGCGAAACTACACCTTACAAAATCACTTTTATTTCAAACATTGCACCACTCACTCCAATTCTTATTGGTATGGAAATGTTTATTATTCATTCCCGCTTGAACGATCTTCCTTTATCTAAATCCTCGTTCTCCAAGAAGTTCGTTAAGGCAGTAAAAGAGACTACGTAAGCATCTCATAACTGGCTTTTATTGAAATCTCCATCTTTCTTTTTTTGTTATACCAGTGATCAAAATAACTGTTATTGGCTACATCGTTGTCCCAATAAAGTTATTGGCTACATCGTTGTCAATTACGCACAATTTTTTACTACTGTAAAATAGCTCTTTGGAGCTATTGTATTCAAACTTCTATTGACACAGTATCTTCTCAGCATCCAAAAAAATTCTCTTTGGGCTAAGATGGTACTTTATCGCTGAACAGCTATTAACTCTAGAGATACAATCAATAAATCTCTTCAACACCTCAAATACTGTGATCGTATTTGAAGTAGTGCCTCCCAAGAACTCCCTAAAATATTTCACTCAGTACAGAAGAACAATTAGATTGTTTGATGAACCATCTCCCACCGACTTATTTCAGTCATTCACATAGATGTTCAGTTTCTGTTGTTTGTATTTTCTGAAAAGATTTTAATGGTCGTTGCTCATCAAAATTTGCAGTGATTATTTCTCCACTATCTTCTATAGCTGTTAAGACACTTGCATCAAGTATTCTATATTCACTTACAGTTGAACATGAAACTTGCAGCGTAGCTTCTTTTTCGTTTTATTTCTTCCTCCCACTGTCTATTGAATCATTCGACCTTTTATGCATTCCTTATAGAGTACATTCTACTGATCATCAAATAATGTTAAAAAATTTATTCTGTTTGTTCATCCACGGTACTAATTTATCATGTTAAATTCTTTTTTAAATATGACATGGTAAACGGATAGGTTTATGATACACAATTCTTATAAGTGTCATAGGTAGCTCTGAATATTCACGTCATGTATTGACTACAATAAACGAATATCTGTATAATATATTTGGAGACATTGTCTTCTGTAGTACAGAGAGTAGAAATTGAAACAATGTTATTTTCCTCCAGCAGTTCTATATTTCACTAAACCAAACAATTCCGTGTACAAAAAGACTAACATCGAAGCAGTGAACGTGCAGTTGCCTTGGAAACCTGAGAGATTTTAACCTCATTATGGATGAATAAAAAGCTGAAGATACTGAACTTTTTTTGCAACAAAGTAAATCCATCTATAAAGGAAGAAAGCTCTTGACAATGGCATTGCAACAATGTCTGCATACATGAACTTTCAGATGCTTTTAATGGACCAAATGAGCGTTTCTCTTAGGAAAGAGGTAACAAGAAAAGACCCAACTGAAATTTATATCTACCGTAATGTTAATTTATTTTCTAAACTGCTTTCTTTTTCATGATTTTTCTCTATATTACTTTAGGTTATTTTTTATTATGATAAATGCATGATCCAATTACATCCTGACTTATGATAATAGGGTATCATTATTTTAGTGTAGTTTTGTAAAAGAAAATAAATTCTGCCACAAGTTCCCTTCTAATTTATTTATCGTCTAAGACTAACGCGATGTCAGATCAATAGGAGACAGTCACAATTCACCCTCGACTTTGTTTAAGCCGAGACGTAAAGTATAATAAAATATATTGCACATATCGAATATTATGTGTCCTTTAAGTAATGGTCTCAGTGTTATTCTCTGGAGATTTTACATCTTCTTCTGTGGGATCTAAAACTTTGCGGGGTTTTTTAGACGTGCGTCTATCTTAACTCTACGCATAAAAAGATCTCAAACTTCTAGAAGCGTACGATAATCTTTAGCAAAGCTCTTGAAATTAGATGTTGGTGACTTTATTGCCGGCCACATAAAACTTTGACCGTAAAAAGTTGGGAGATGCTAAACTCTGTGCGCATCGGATAATGAGATGGATGCAAGTAACAAGCGTCTTGCAGAGAAATGATTAGCATAGAGGAGACCGGGCTGAGGGATAGCAATCGGTAGTAGTCTGGCGCCAGTAAATCTCTAGAGCTTCACACCTTTTCAAAGAAGTGCGAGTTCAGCGCAAACTTCTTTTTGTAGGAAAGCATCAGCGAAATTTATAAAAATGAAAAGACAATTGTGATATAAGGTTAAGAATAATTTTGAGACAAATAAGATTGCTGTTTCATATTAATTTCACAACAAAGGCTTTTTTTTATAAGAACAGAATTTGTTTCGTATAATCACATTCGTTTTAATATTTATGTTTAGTGCAGACTTCCGACTCTTTTTTTTTCTTGAGAGCCAATCATTTCTTTAGGGCTCTTCAATAACTTTTCTTCAGGAACGAAGCTAAGTACCCTTTCCTGCTAACCTGCTCTTTACTTAACATTCTTCAAGAAAAGATTTTTCAGAAATTTCAAGAAAAGAGTTGAATTAGCAATCTGAAATTTAAGAACAGATGTTTGAAACTGGAAATGTATTCTTGGTTAGAAATTATTTGTTTTAAAGTAACTTAACGAAAATATCTTACTAATGTGGATTAATACACACAGACTTCTGGTATTAATATTTTGAAGCAATTCGTTTTTGCAATCATAAAAGAACCTCCTTTTCGGAATTAGTTATCCTGAAATATTTTTAGTTTTCTTTTTTGAGTTCTGTCGCAACTTTAATGTGTTTCAAACTTTGAGATCTCGCAAAATATGGTTTATCCCAGAATGCTTCTTTATATGTGTCTACCTACTGGAGAAAAGTTGCATAAGGAGAAAAGGTAAAATTGTAAGATTCTCACTCTGTTATATCAAAATGTATTGAAGCGTCCGTTAGTCCTTATTTCAATGTAATTGGTTAGCAACGTCGAGAAATAAGGAATACGTTAGAAGTCAAGAAAGTGCAAAAGTTGATTGATTGATCAACCACAGAAGAAAACACATTTAAACTGCAAAATGATGTTTTTTTATATAAAATCGATTTTTTTTATTTTGGCTAGATGGGTGAAGCAAGAATGTTTTTCATATTTCCCTTTATCTGTAGAAGAAAATATATGAATAGGATATTATTGAGCTATAATCTCTGGTCTTGGCGGAGTAACTGCAATAGCCGAGCCTCAGTTAAAACTTCATTGGCTAAAGCATTGCCATCTATTGCCCTCTGGATATATCACAATCCAAAATTTCAAATCAATTTCTGTTTTGTATTTTTTACATAAGTAAAAAAGATCAACGTAAAAATACTATTTAGGTTTCTTACATTTAGGAGAAAAGAAAAAGGAATAAAATTTCAATTAGATTTTCGCCATAAATATATAAAATCAATATTTTGTTTATTAAATTTATATGAAGGATATCTTTATCTGCGACCTAAATGGACTTTTTCCCTCATAATTTCTAAAAAAAAAAAAAACGTGGAATCATTCTTTTAGCATAAAAATTTCATGGTAAACCTTTAAAATTTGACAATTCTGTTTGGATTCAGGACAAAAAAAAATTAACGTAGTGCTTCACTAGTGACATTCGGTAGAATGCAGAAAGTCATATTTTATATGGCTCTTATCCACGAAAAGGTATTGCAAACCTCTAGTATGTTCATACCGTTTATGGGCTGAGGATTTTTTTTCCTTTTTTCATTTTCATTAATTTATATATATTTATTTCGATTTTTATATAAGCCAGAAACCCTGCTCTAGAGCCCAAACATGAAATTATTCTCTAGCCACATCATGACCCCATTAACCACGGAAGTGGTCACGGATTTGGCGCAAAACAGCTCGTAGTTTTAAGTGTGAAATAGTGCTAAATTTATAGCATAGAATATTAATAAGCATTTTCAGAGGCAATATTTGTGACTCAAGGTAAAACAGGTTAGGTTTCTTACAGGAAAAATGTTTGATGGTATTTCTATTCTATTAGTCGTAGGGTTGCTATTCTTTAAGGGCATTTTGATGATCAAATCATGGTCGCTATTCAGGTCAAGATTATTGCTATACCAAACTTCCGTAGAGTAGCAATAAAGTGCGAGATGGGGAAGGATATGTAGTCTCTAGAAATCCAGAGGATGAGTAGATTCATTTGCGTACTTTCTCAAATGCACTACCGAACATTAATTTTAATGGGATTTTTTCTTTTTGGAGCAAAGTTTAACGGATTAGTATAGACATTAAAGAAAAACTGAACTGCAAAAACAATATGGGTTTTACTTGTGAGCATACTTTTGAGGGATAATTTTGGTTGCTAAAATTAGATATATTTTAGAATAAACTTTATCAATTTGCATCTGTCCATTCCATCCATTTTACATGAGGCAGTTGTCATTTCGATCATTCGTAAATGAAAAGGGGCGACCAAATTAAATTTACATAAGAATTTAACTAAAGATTTAACTCTTATAATTACGAAAACCTTTTTTTTTTGTTAAAATGTAAAATAAATCACAGTAAAGGAAATGGGCTTACTTGTTTCCTCAAAATGATTAATATATCCGAATAAACTGCGGAGATTTTCTCTGGCGAAATTTGCTCAGATCTACATGCACAGTTGCCAGAGCAACCAATAAAACTAAAATTGGCTCTTTACTTACTACAGATGAACCATTTCTTAAAGTTGTCCGTCGTTAGCATTATTTTATGACAACGATGTCTCTGTTAAGTTGATTAGGATTTGAAACGGGTAGAATTTTAATGCTGTTTTCTTAGTTCTTGAAGATTTCCATTACGTTTCCTTGGACGCCATGACACGTTTTTGTTATGAGAAATTAGTATTTTAGAATGGTGGTGGGAGATGTCTAGAATCGGATATCTCGTATTTTACATGATACTATAAACAACATTTTTTTTTTTTTGAAGATATTTTCATCTTATGGAAAAGCATGCACGACAAATTCCCATCCCTTAAGCTGATACGAGTCCTTCATAGCTCGACATGGTTCCTAAAAACTATTATGTTTCTAAACTCGACGTTCTACTACCACTGATGAAGTATTTAATGAAGCAGGACTTGTCAAACTCATTAAAATGTTGAGAATGTGAGGCTTTATCAATCAAATTAATATCAGCTCTCTATTTATTTATTTATAAACCAGAGAATATTACCGTTTTTACGATGTATCAAAATGCTGCCGCCCGCATAACAACTTCTATTATTAAGAATTACTTGATACTTAAAAACAACCTGTATTACTCTTCTGTACGATGTTAGGTCTGACTTATAAAATTGATATTTTCGTTGGATATTTGAGCATAACTTTTACATAGTGTAATTGTTGTCCGTATGGTTAACCCTACTAGACCAACAGCGCATGCGCTGTGGGTTCGAATCCCGGCGACATGGTTATTTGTGAATGTATTTGAAGGCTTCAAGTGGCCTCAAAAAGTTCGATATTTGAAGTCTAGAGTAGGATTTCAGAGTACTGTTTCTTATTCCACTAATGGTATTGATGTACAATAGGTTTTTAAAACCGCTCATGCGTTAATTAACATGAACATTACAAAAACAAAATTGTGTGAATTCAAATAAAAATTCAGGAAGCTAGATACGTGCGTTTTCACACTTCTTGATTCTAGAATTAGAAGTAAAAAAAAAAAAAAAAAACTTCAGTGACCTGAAAATATAATATTAACATTAAACATGTATTTACTAATTTTACTGTGAACATTTCTGCGCATGCACAGAATTGCATAAATTAACTCTGATTATTAACTGTTAAAATTGATCAAATGTTAATTAACTCTACAGTTATTAACATTTGATCAATTTTCATATAATTGTTGATATCGTTATTGCTATATGACATTCAAATAAGTGAATAAAGTAGTGTTAGAAAAAATCTACACTTGCTAAATAATTCCCAATATAGAAAGAAATTTACATTTTGAGCAGCCAAAATGAATTTTGGCATTCTGTAATGCAAAAATAGTACAGAAAGCACATTTCACTAGAACTAGGAAAGGCATAAAATATAATTAATCCATTCAACTAAAGACAGTTAACGCCAAGGTAATTAATAATGTTACTGCTAATGATAAATGTTAGAAAAGCAATAATTTAAACCGAAAATAGATTTACGTATAATTTTTTATTTGTCCATACTCGTAGATTCTAAGTTGATATATTCATGATTTTATGAAACTCCTAATACAATGAATATCTTGTATTACTTAACCTTGTCATCTCTGATTGCTGTCAATTATTCAAATTTAAACTGACATCAGGGACATCCACATATCAAATTGAAAATCTCTGAATCCTGTGATACAATAATCTACAGCTCACTAACTTTCAAGAGAAATAGTAGAGGATCTCATTAAATAAAAAAAAAAGAGTTAATAATACCGCTATGTTGGGAATACAGTATTCCTTACTCGGAGGGCGAAACGTATTTTTTTTTAAAAGGAAAAAAAAAATCTTAGTCATGTCTTAAAATTGGAAAATTTTGCATAAAATGCAAAAGTTTATCATTTTGCTGCCATTTCTATTTCTTCGAGGATTGTTTTGGTTAACTTAGTAACAATACAAAGATTTTTAGAAACTTCGAATTCTTATTTACACATTTGTCTATTCTGAATCTAAAGTAGAAATATGTCGATTTGAAAATCACACGAGGGATTCTGTGGAGTTAAATCTCATGCTGATATGTAGATATTTCAAATTGTGCATTCCAATATTCGGAAATATTTTATATTTCAGACTTGACGGGGAATATTACTTCTTGTGTCAGTAAATATTATTGCCGTGGGGTGAGGGAACTAAGACGATCTGTTCGAATTATTTTCCCGGTGTCACAAGAGTCTCTCTAATGATCCCAGGAAATGAAGTTTAAGGCTAAGAGCAAAGTGACTCTTGGATCAAAAGCCTACATGCTCGTTCAGTTTCTTCAGAGAGAAAGTCATTTGCCATTTCTTTAATAAACTTACGTGCTGTGGTAACAGAGACATACTTCGATCAGGTAGCAATGACGGACTGACTTGGAATTTGAAATGAAGTTTATCGAGAATCTGCAAAGTACATCCTTGCGATTCGATGCAGTATCAGTCGATTTAATAAATTTTTCTTCCTGGTAAATCTGAAGAATATTTAAGATTAGATACGAACTTATTCCAACTGAAGAAAGAATGCATTTTTTAAAGTATTATCAGATGGAAAATTTTTGTCATTGTTCTTTTTTTTCTTTTCTTCTTCCGATGAATTTAATTTTGGAAGAAGTAAACTTCTCCCTCTAACTTTGCTAGAATATATCAGAAAGAGTTTCGGTTATCTATATATTATAATGAAATGGTTATTATATTGAATACCTGATATCGATTATGCATTTTAGACATTGCATTCGGAATGTATTCTGTGGGAACATTGCTTAGACAGAGAGAAATAAGAGATTCTGCTAAATCATGACATATGATTGCAAACGGTAGTCCGTTTGCAAAAAGGTCATTAATAAGAAGTTTCGCGCATCATTCACCACAGATGGTAAACCTGTCATTACTAAGCATAATTTACGTGCTCTATCATTGACCAATCACCGATCTTTACGTTTTTAAATGAGATGAAGCAGAAAACAGTCAATAGATCAAATACAGCATTCTACAAGCACTGAAAAGTTTTAGATAGTTTTAATACGGGCAGTTATTAATCACAGAGTTTACTTTCTTTAGTGTGGTCATATCTAGGTTAAGTTGTTTATTTAAATAAGTTTTCGAAAATGCTGGAATTTCAAATTAAGGAAATTTATAAGATGGATAAAAAAATTAAATTTCCCCTGCATTTGTTATTGAAAGTAAAAGATAACTTCAACATTTCTAATTCCGTTTCGTATCTTAAGATATGTTTAATGTCTCTTGTTAATATATCCACGAAAATCGTGCAGATGATTTGTTTTGTAATAATATTTATAATGGATCGCTATCCGTAAAATAGTTTCCGATAAACATTGAGCACCTTGTCAACATCTAATTCACAGATAACGATCGAGTTACAAAGGATGGCTGAATGGCTAGTGTCTCCACTTTATAATCTACAAGCTGTAAGTACAAATACCATTGTGGTGTGGGTTTTCAAGTTTTAAAATGGGTTCACCTGAAGCAACTAGCGTTCCCCTTTTAATCTCCCCAGACTAAATGTGCAAAACGAGTTTCAACTTTTTGTGAGCGAAATTATCATGAAATATCAGTAGTTTCCTTAATTATGTTCCATTGAATAACGTTCCATTTTGAAGTGGAACGTTATTCGAAGAAAGAATCGAGTATCAAAGATGCAGAAATGCTTTGACACTTTTCACTCGATGCTGACTTATGAAGTGTCAAATCATGCTTGTTTTTGTCTCTCTCTACTCTTTCGTAATAGAAAGAAAGTTCTTAATATTTAGCTGATATCATTATTAATTTATTTTATACTTTGTTTTGGTTGCCAATTCTATGGACAGTTGAATGACAATAAATAGTATATATAAAATAAAATCGTGTTTTTTTTTTTTGTAGTTAAGGATATTTCGAGCCTGGGAAACTACACGATGCTAACGTATAATTACTGAAGAAAAAAAAAGCTTAGAATCTTCAACGAAACAATATACGATAACATCAGTTATTCATATAGAAATGTAAGTATACAGTTTATTTGGATCACTGTTAACTTACCAAACTCTCATTTACAAATTTTTATAACTTTCAGACAAATGGTTTGTTTTTTTTGGCTGTAATATAACAGATATTTATTCTTCAAAATTTTAGAGATTTATAATAAGAATTAAAACTGAAATTAAAAGTGATTATCGAATTTTATGAATTTATTTCAATTTTACCTCCTGTTTTTCACGTATTCTTCATTCAGAATAATTTATTCATGAAGAGAGAATGCATATTTTTCTCGCAGATTTAACTGCTTACTCTTAGGGGATGAATACCATGGTTCGTCTATAGGAAATTAAGCCCAGATTATAAAATTTACAAAGTCACTAAGAAACAAGATTTTTTAAAAAACTTTATGGATGATAACAGTTTAGCTTTAAAAAAAATTGTTCTTTCTAATTTCACTTTAAGAGACCGTATTGTCTAAAAAACAATAAAAAAAACCTGTCACCACAGACTTAGATGTAATATCTGTATCTAAAAGGGGAAAATACCATTTATATTATGCAATACATTACTTCGTACTGATCAAGCATACCATGGTAATATAGTGATATAAAATGCGATGAGAGAAGTCGCATGCGAACATTTTGCAGATGTAATTACAAAAAGAATGTGTTATACTAATTAATTACTTTTAGTGACCTAATCAATGACGCAAAAAAAATCTTTATAAGGGTTTTTCAACCGAACATAAGTTAGCTATTTTTTTTTCTTTTTGAATCTATGAAGACAACACAAGCCTGAGGTACTCGATTCTAATACTAAAGCATGCCTTATTTTATATATGCAGAAATATCCTAGAAGAAAAAAGACCGTGAGAATAACACACAAATTTTGGCTGTAAATTTTGTGCTAAACAGAAAAATGCTGTAAGATTCAGTTGAGTGATTTGATCTTCTTGTAATATTTCTCCTACGAGTCAACTGTTCCTGAAAATTAGACTTGCCAGTGGACAACTATGCACATGCGTTTATTTTGGATGTTAGAGGTGACACCAAATCTTACGTTGAAATCACAGAGCGCAGAACTATCATTTTTATTGGTCTCATTTATTTTCTACTATAAAAAACTGTTTTCATTGATTATCAAATAAAAAAGAAGTATGTTGGCTTTCATATCGATTTGAATTTCATGCCAATAGTCGACTTTTATAAGGAACTATTTTACTCGATGGTATAACACGCAATAGTAGTTCGCATGTACTTTGCTTAATGTTTTCCTGCAATATGTTTTATTTTTAAAAAGTATTATTTTACATCTACCAGAAATCTATATAGTTATTTATTTATCGTGTTTTACAGCGAATTTTCAAGCTCACTGGTTAAGTTGGTACTAATAATACGATTACCGTAACATTGTTTTCATCTTGGTATTAACAAAAATATTCATGTCCGCAGTGAAAGTGACAATGGTTAGTATCATAGTTTTCTATCTACATTCTGTACGCAAGGACAACGCTGGTGCAACATAATATCAAGTTAAAAGCGAACATTTTCTTGTCCCGAGTATTTGGAAATCAACACTGGAACTTTTTTGTTTTTCACACGAACTCTTGAACTGGATGAGACACTCCAGAAGAACACGAGGTAGTAGAAAGCAATCAATTGTTTGGCGCAGTGAGACAGCTACTTAGTCTTTGTATCACAAGAAGTTAATATATAAAGTAATAACTGGGAAAGAAAAATTGAGCATTTTGAATTCTTTCCCACTTTTGTTATTTTGTACGGAGTGGGCTATATCCCCACGAAACCGTTCACACATCTGTAGGATAACTAGGATGATACCTGCTGTTGATCACAGCGTCATATCGGGAATGAATGCTACAGTTAAGTTCAGCAGGAGTTGCTAGAAGTTCAGTTGGCTGCGAATAAAAATTACCAACTTGTCTTGTAGCAAACGAGGGACTGTGTTCAAGTTGTCGTAACTGCATTGTCAGGGCTTGGGTCTGTGAAAGGGATTTTCTTACTTTTACGTGTCTCCGATACACAGTAAATCCAATTATTAAACCGAGGAGAACTACTGCAGCTGCTCCTCCACATCCAGCTAGGAGGGGAAGATTACCTACGAAAAAGAATTTCACATCAATTGATTTTTCTTTCATGAAATATTTTAATTATTTTAAATTAATATTTCACCATCAAAAAGACGGGATAAAAGAAAGCTAAGCATAGATACAATTATTGTTTGCTGAAGATTTTTCATTGAAATAAACGTTTAGATCTAATTATCATACCATAATAAAGTATTAGTTAATGTATTATTACTGTTTACTCTATAAAGTTTTGTAGCGATGAGTGTTTCGCTCCTTTGTTTGTCGCAGGAGAATATTTCCAAGATTTTCTTTTTAAGAAATCGTACTCGATTTTCTAAAAAAAAACTTCAGAATATGCCCTATTAAAATGTAATATTAATAAAGAACTAAATCGTTTTAATATTATAATTAGCCATCGCCTGAAAGTGTTTAAATGGTCTAAAACGGTGCACAGGACATTTTACGATTATTGTGAACCTTTAATATAACAATCATGCTGTACTTTTATTAAGGGACCTGAGAACAAAATTCATCTACGGTTTGTGCTCCGCTAATCAAAGAAAAATGCTTCTAAGACTATCTTCCTGAATAACCAATTAATAGCTATTTTACAGGATTTCCAATCAGGAATGCCTGTAATTTAAATATTTTTTACCAAATCAAGTTGATGTTGCCTAACAAAAACACGTTTCAGCTTTTAAATTTGCAAGTTTTTCAGGGAAACTAATAGAGAGGTTCTTTACGAAATTATTACGATTGCGTGTAAAAAATGCTGATCGTCGCCGAATCTTTTATTTATATTCCAGGGAATATAAATAGACAGGACTCGAAAGTGAGGTTCCAGTTTACTCTCAGAGATTCACCCAAAGGGAATACATGGGTTTCACTTAAATTTACAGAAGTGCTAAGTGTTCTGTTCAGAAAAGCAAGACACAGCTTGGTACCATTTTTTCAATTAGATAAGGCAGTCCATATTTCATTTCGGAAACATCATTGGTAGAGTTGGATGTAGATTTTTGGAGAACATTCTTTAGACATCTTGTACTCTCGACTTTATCCTTTAAGCAGATACCAGAGGAAAAAGAATAAAGTGCGCATACGACGAGTGACTTCATTAGATGAGCTATAAATAGACTCTCTTACTATAGATGCTCTGAAAATATTGGAACTTCAGGCGGCAAGAGATAGGCAACAGATCGAATGTGTATTAACAGTCCTACTACTCAAAAACAGAGTAAAAAAAAAAGGGGGAGGGAAGCATTGACCCTTTTCAATTTAAGTAGGCATCCAATTCGGCATATATTTATTGTTATTACGTGATGCCGCCAAAGGCGTTCAAAGACTCATTACGGGAAGGCACCTTACTACTCCAATCTCCTTTGCTTCATTCTCCAACAACACACAACGCCATCTACCGCTCATCACCAACTACGATGGTATTTTTTGTGTCTAAATTGCGTACGATTTTCGTTCTAGGTGTGTACATAGACGCAACTGTGAAAAAATATTTATTACTTCCAAAGCGACAGAGAATTTCTATACTAAACAGTATAGAAATCAAAATGAGCTTTCTTTAATAGGATAATTCGATTTAATGTTAATTATTATAATCACTGATAGAAATTAGAGAAAAATAATAAAATATAAGCGTCCAATCTGACTAAAATTTAGGGCCATTACTTGAAAATATTTCAATCTTCCTACTGTTTCGTTTTGTTTATTTAATTTATTCCTACAAAGCAGAACTATAAATTTGAATATTGAAATCATTTCCGATTAAAACGATATAATGAAATTTTAATTGAATTCATTAATAGAAAATACGAAATAACTAATCTCATTATTTAACTAATCTCATAATCAATATTTTCAGTGTTTTATTGTTTTAAAGATTTTTTTTTTTTTTTTTTTTTTAATTAATCTGCAGTCAGAGAACCTTATTTTGAAGTGACATGAATGACGTTTTTCCATATAGCGGATATGCAATTTTTTCGGATGAACTTCAATTTTCATCATTAACAGCCTAATTAGCGGAGGGTGTAAATGCAATGTATTTCCTTTAAGTGTATAACCAAAGCTTACTCATCTCTCTCTCAAAAGAATGAAAAGAAAATGGCTACGAATAACTTGCAAATTGCATATATACTGTCTTGTGTAACTGTGTGTTACTATGGAGACAATGATTCGTTTCCATGGTGATAGCTATATTTTCTAAAGATGATGCTGTCTATCTTTTCCTGACAACCGCGTGAAAGATGTGGAATTTTGGATAGAAATGGAAAATTCCCATCGAAAAAAAATGCTTTTAAAAAATCTTTAATTTTTTATCTTTAATTTTGCGAAGAAGAATTACTTTGAAGTTCTAATATGTACGGTGTGTGTGTGCGCGCTTACGTATATCGGTAAACATGCCATGTGAGTCTCTGACTGGTTTAGAATGGGAAGGTCACTTTTAAAATTAAGCACACCTTCAGCTCGAGCATGCGCAGTGCGATTTCATACAAACTTAAATTTAGTTTAAACACTCAGTCGTCTACCATACTAATCTCACTCTTCGAAGCTCAGTTGGTATCGTGTCTTTTATTTGGAAATACCTAGTTTCGAATTCCCTATAGATTGCGAAGAACCCACCCTTTTACAAGCTGACAATTTAGCAGACCATCAACAGAAGAATGTACGCAATTTTATATACTCCACAAGCTTCTTAGTCTTAGATGCTTAGATTATGATTTTAAACAATCAACCAAACGTAGAAATCTAATATTAATCTTTATTATATGTGTAGGCAAATTATTACTTAGGAAACTTGCGATACATATCAGCAGATGTTTACACCTAATATTAACAATGAAGCCTTTCGTGGTGCATCCCCGAAAGGTGCACCACGAAAAGCTGCTTCTATTCCATCCTTTCTCTTTCTTTCACATGAGTGTGCATGCATTTTTGGCATAAATAACAGGCTAAGGAAGTATAAATATGTTCCTAGATTTCAATAAATTGTTTCTTATTTTTCGATGTGATATTGTTCTGATGCCCAGCTATCCATTCGTAAATTGTCATATAGATTAGAAAGTTATTCAATATATTTAATGAACCGTAACATTTTCATGATTATAAAAACCTCGAAGTAGAAAATAAACGATGGTATTTTATGGGTAATTAACAGAATGCACCGTCAACATCAGCCAGAAGTGTCGGCCAAAGTATCACCAATGTGCATATATCAAAACATCCACTGTCGTTAGAAAACTAACCGTGCCCTCGTTCAATTTGATTCTGAAACTAAAATCAGATCGTTAATAAAGGGCACAATATTAGGTGAGATGAATGCTCTTTTAGCACTCGGTTTCCTTTGGGAATCAACAATCGAAAAGTTACAATTTGATCCGTTTGCTTTTTTCGTTTAAACGAAGCCTAAGTCTGTAGTCAAATTTGATGTGACCATTCCCCCCCCCCCTCCCCTCACAACTTGTTTTTAAATAACTAACCTCTTATTTATTAAGACTCAATCCTTCTCTAATTACTGATGATAAAAACTTCTTCGGATTTCCGATGCTCGCAGTTCTTAAGAATGTGGATCGATAAATATACAAGCATATGATATTAAATTTAATACTGTTTTAAGAAAACTGTCACTTCTCTCCTAACAAATTAACTTTCTCGAGTTTTTTTATTATTATTTTTTTTTTTTATTTCAATGGTTACGTTGAATGTAAGAGTCACTCAGAAATTTTGATCACGAATAGAGCCAATAATATAACCGGGTTCGATTTTATGCTACAGTGCCTTTCAGGGACGTTTTTCACCGAAAATAATTCCTGAAAGCGAAAAACTGCTTCACAAAGCTCTTGAGGGGGGCGGGGGAGAAAGAATCGCCGAATGTGTACGTGACGTCTGCCATGGAATCAATTTATAGGAAATAAAAATAGGTTTACGTACAAAATGTGAAATAAGATATTGATAGTTTAGGCTACACACTTTTAAAATCAGTTTATAACTTTCATTTTAGTTTGTAAAAATTATATAAATCATTTTTACTTTTCTTTTTTTAATAAATATAAAATATCGTAATGTTTGCATTTTATAACTTATTTGGACTCACCGTAGACTGGGTGAAAGAAAAAACCAACCTAACGTGCGAAATAAGAAATTGATATTTACAGAATGTACATTTTAAAACTAAGATTATAATATAAACATTTAATTTCAGTTTGTAAAATAAGTAAATTAAGTAAACCTTACTTGCTATTTAACCTACTAAAATCAGTAAGTCAAATAATAAAATAGACACTAATGAGATTATTTTCTTAAGAAAACCTAACGGGATCAGACTTGTTTTTATTTCCCTCATTCTGCGACTCATTTCTAAGAATTCCGATATGTTCCGAGATTATAAATCACGGACAATCACAGAAGAAATTGAAAAGCAGTGACTTCTTTTGACTTAAATCATTGCGAGGTCAAACGGAAGATTAATGATTGCACGAAGAGATCCCGTGAAGGTTTTTCATAAAGGTTAAATGGAACTTAATGGACTAAAGTTATCTTACATTTATCTTCGTCGCTGTAATCATCTTCGCTGCAGTTGGGTAACCCATTACACACCAGCGATTGATCTATACAATAATGCGGAGTCTCCGTGCACTTTTTGGAAAGTGTGTTTACACAGTAGTGACTGTCTCGGCAAACATATTGTTTGCATTGCCCTGCAGGAATAAAAAAAGATATTCAGATATTTGTTAAACTGTTCAGCGAAAATCTAGCAATTTGGTTTCATGTATAGCCAGTTGTAACTAACACGTATATTACAATATAATAAGCTGAGTTACTCCTCCTCATCATCCGTCTAAGACGGGTTGTGTCCCCTCCTAATGAGGGATTACTGGTGTATTAATGCAGCCAGTTCGTCACTCCTCTGCTGCATCCCCTAAGGGCGATATTCATGACTGTATCCGTGTGTTCACAGGACCGGTTTGCCTGCTTGCGGGATGAAAAACCCATAAAACGGGTGGGGGGGGGCTTCTGTCCACGCCCAAAACTGGCAAACTTGGTTGTGGCTGAGGAAAATCCTTAAGCTTCTCACATCATCACGGGAATCGAACCTGGGACACTCCTCTCCCAGGCATATGGTTGCGAAGCGCATAGGCACTAGGCCATCGTTTCCCAAATGGTGGGTCACGACCCGGCACCAGATCGCGAAAGCTAAATGCCGGGTCGTCTAAAAACAAACTCTCGAAAACCTAAATGTTTAGTTTTGGGGTTTTCGTTTTTTCACGAAACTCTAAAATAGAAATGAATAGCGTTTAATCGGGGCTAATGAATAAATAATTTAATTAATAGAGACGAAAAACGCGCTCCGTCTGCGTCGTCATTTCACAGTCTCTTTGTTCGCGGTTAAGTAGCTCAACTTACGGATTATTCACTTAAATATTTTCCCCACACAGAAGTGAACACCGATGAAACGATAGTAATGAGAGAGAGAACTACAAATTCGCTCTTTTTTTTGGAAATTAATGTCAACTATTTTCCAGTGGATGTAAGTAGTGAAATTTCAACATCATGTGCATGTCACCTCTGTGCGGTAGTAGCTTTATAACTTGTACGAATATTCCATCGGGACCAGAGGCTTTCTTATTCAATTTTTTTTTTTTTTTGATAATTCCGTAAACTGAAGCAGGAGTAGTCGACCAGAATTTTAGATGTTCAGTTGATAGATACAGTCTATAGAAAAACTGTAGGTTCATTCTTCTAATGAAATCCAAATTAGCAAATGCGTAGTATGGATAAATCCAAGACTTCCTGATGTCCGGCAACTCTACAGTGCGGGGTTCGAGGTCATCTTCGATTTGTACTCCTCATAGGCGAACTCATTAAAAATTCTGCTGCTACAATTCATAATTCATCATAATTATTTTTAGTAGTTCTGCTGTGCCGAGATTTATTCTTTGAGTTCAAGCCGCAAATCTATCGGTTTCGTTGAAGACTATTCATTAAGTTATGGCGTTTCTCTTGAGTCCATTGTCTCCACATACGTTTCTGGTGCTACCGTTTACGGAGACACGCTGCGGTTCTTTCATCTATCGAAGACTGATAGATTTTTGTTTTAATTTTTATTCTAAATCTCATACTAGTATAGAATCAGGAAAATTACGTGTAACATAAGGGGAAACAACTCAAGCAGGTTTACCTGAAAGTTTTATATAGCAGTATAAGTTTTATAAGTTACAGCACCTCTGTAACTTGAAGGGGAGGCAGCAACGCTTTCTCAACAAAATCATTTGGAAACTGGTATGTGGATGCTTGGACGTTGGTTATTCATATTCATCAATAAAAATTAAATTGATTTAATTTTATTACCCACCAATATTTCTCATTGGTCACCAAAGCATCTTCACAGGCACAAAAAGAGAGATAATGTAACACGTGCACAGAGGTAGGCAGACAAACGCAGACTGATTATAACGAAATGCTCAAGTCCAACTGGCACCCTCTATGGGTGCAGCGATTTACACTTCGTAATTGCTTGAAAAGGATGATCTCTCATATTTTGACTGTGTGATGCAGCCGAATTTGTTTCTGTTTGGCGGGGAAGTGTTGTAGTGCAGTGGGGGATTCCAGAAACAGTATCTCTGATTTGAATGTTTCCGTATAGGAAGTAAGTTTTCCTTCATTCGATTCAGTAATTCATATTTATGGCATGGGAAATAACACAGCCACGATCGTAATGTTGATGAAGGACGTATTTCTTGTTCTTTTCGTAGCTTCTGTCAACACCCATTTTGAAGAACACTTTTCGCCACAATGTACTATATTGAATTTTTAATACTTTAACATTGAATGTAGAGTACAGCACCTTCTGGTGTAATTGGAAAATAGTATCTTTTTTCATTATTGGAAATAACTATGAGACAATTTAGGCAATTCTTACCAAGTAGGATAATCTTGGCAATATTTTAAAATGCTGCATTATTTAGACATTTCTTTACTTTTTTAAAATTTTCTCTGACGTTAATCACTTATAACACGTAGTTTTAATTCCAGTTTTTATTTACTAATGAAATTCTTTGAAAAGATACTTTAAGGAAAAAAGAGGGACACTTGAATTCTTGAAGAAATCAGAGCCCAATTAAGTGCTTATTTTATTCATGAAACATTAGGAGAGAGAGAAAAAAAAAGCCATACTCTTCTTCGAAAAAAATGCTTGACTTGAAGGCAAAAATAAGATAGTACTACTTTCCCCCTCCCCTTGCAAACTGCTGCTGGTTTTTACTCCTTAGTTCTTAACTGTTCTCGTTACATATCCTGAAAGGTATGCGCTTGGAATAAGTCACTTCACCTCAAAGCTGATTTTTGTTATGTAGAAAAGAATGAAGTTCGTTCAAATAATTATTCAGTCCATAAGAATTAGTATAAATTAAGTACAAGTATAATATTAAAATTATTTAAAATTAAAAACAATTATAGATAAAATTTAGTCTGTAAAAAAAAAAAAAAAAAAGGTTAATTAAAAAAACATTTTGCAGATTTATTCTGAACATTGTCAGTCATAAAATGGAAACGTGGATGGGGAAACCAAGTTCGTTATTATTAAAAATGCACCATCTCTGGAAGATTGTGGAGAACACGTTTAATGAGACAAGTTATTCAGTACCGATCCAGAAAGAAATACGAAGAGCAACTATAGCCTTTAGATCAAAAAATAACTTTCGATATGACTTAAAATGAATTTCTACCTTGAATAATCGGTGCCTGATATGGATAAACATACAGGATGAATAGACAAGACCATCTATAAAAACGATATCAAATTTACACAGAAATGGCCACGTGATAGTAGGAATTCAGATGGTTTGTCCAACATTGACGAACATGTACTTCTTATTATATAGAAATTTTAGATGAACTGTTTAGAACGATCAGTGAAATAAACGAAATGCAAAGATAATGTTTACTTAATGTAGATGATATTACTCGTATTCTGATATATCTGTGCCCTTCCCTACTCAGTGTCTCAATATAAGAAAATCTGAAGCTGTCACCGCATATTAAATGGATGTGTTTATTATGGAATTCATAATAACAATGAAGAATCAATGGAAAACGATAACAGTAGTTATATCAAAACTAACAGAAACTGATAAATTTGGACAGTTAGTAATACACCATCAGAACAGAAGTAAAATAACAAACGAGTAGATAATGTTGTCAACTGCATCACATTACTTTTCCAATGCAAACCGAACTGCTAGCAAGTCAAACGAAACGGTATGATATAATCTTTAAATTCGACATGGAAGAATGAAACTTAGAAAGTACAACATTGAAACATAGGAATATAAATAATTTCAAATTCTGGAAAAGCCTGAAATATGGGAGGTTTAATTTATGGGAGGAAAGATATCAAATAAAAATGCTGACATGCCGACCAATAAAAGCTATTCTCAGAGCAACATGTAACTATGATCGCTCCTTCTGCGAGAAGCAAAGAAACAAGGAGTTAGCTACTGTTCTAATAAACGTAGTCAGTAATAAATTCAATTTCCAAATCAATCAGTGCCGTATCATGTACTTAAGGACACAACAGCACGTAGCTAAGAGCAGTAAAAGTAAGGAAACAAGAAATAGAGTTAAGCATATACCAAGAAAGACAGCCAGAGAAGAACAATTTTAATGTAAGAAAATATAAAGGTTAGGATGTTACGATACGTAAAAATCTGTGTAGACTTTAATAAACTACCGATACTTTGCTAGACTAATAATAAACTAACCATTCTTTCGCCTTCTTATCAAAGAGGAAGTAAAAGACAATCCTGCACTAATCATATTACAACAGTCTTACAGAAAAAATCCTCCAGACAGGAGTGAAGTATCAAGGGAACCTGCTCAATAACGCGCTTAGGGGACAAATAACATAATGTGAACATTATTAAACGTTTATATCTTCTTCTTCTTCCTAACATGGAATATAGGCCAAGTTCCGGTCTCATGGCATCTCTTTCTTGGTCTTCCGATTCTTCTTTTTCCACTTATTTTGTATCTGTATAATATTTTTGGTAGTCTGTTGTTGTCCATTCGATTTAAATGTTCTAGCCATTTTTGTTTATACTGTCTTATGTAGTAATTAATTGGTTTGATTTTTAGGGATTGTAAGATTTCTTCATTTGTTTTGTGGTCCCACTTGGTATATCCAGCTGTTTTTCTGAGGAACTTCATTTCTGCTGTTTGAATTCGTTTTTCATCTTTCCTTTTCATGGTCCATGTTTTGCTTCCGTATAGTAGAGTTGGTTTTGACAAGACATTATATAGTCTGATTCTAGTGTGTTTTTGTACCAGGGATGGCTTAAATATGCTGTTTATTATGCCATTTACTTTGACAAAGTTTGATATTTTAGTGTCTGTCTTTTTCTTCTTCGTATGATAGATCACATCCCAAGTATCTGAAAGTGTTTACTTGTTCTAGTATTTTATTATCTATCATTATTTTACTTCACTTCTTATTGGGTTTTCTCCTTTGAAGCCATTATTTTTGTTTTTTCTTTGGATATTGTCATATTATATTGTTTTGAGATATCACTTAATGATTTTAATGATCTTTGTAAGTCATCTTCTGATGTAGCTAATACTATTTGATCATCTGCAAATAGTAGTGTATCTATCTTCATTTGCGGGGTCATTTGTATACCAAATGGGTTATGCTGTTTCCAGATTGTTAATATTTCATTTATATATATATATTGAAAAGCAGAGGTGTGAGGGTACATCCTAGTCGTACTCCTCTTGATATATCTTTCCATTCTGAGGTGTGTTCTAATTTAACTGCTATTTTATTTCCTGTATATATTTCTTGAATAGATTGTAAAAGTTGGTTTGGTATGTTTAAATTGGTTAATATTTTAAACAATTTTTGTCGACTAATTTTGTCAAAAGCTTTTTCATAATCAATAAACGCCACATGTGTTTCTTTTTGAAATTCTCTTCTCTTTTCTATTAATAATTTTAAAGTAAAAATTGGATCTATGCAGGATCGGCCTTTTCGGAAGCCATTTTTTGTTCTTCTAGTAATTTGTTTTCTACAATGCTGCTTAGTTTCTCTTTTAATATTCCTGCATATATTTTATATCCTGTATTCAGCAGGCTAATTCCCCTATAATTATTGCAATTAAAACTGATAATTAAATATAATTTAATTAGCCATGCATATATCTCCTCCTTAATAACTGACACTTTCCATTTTTATTTCTGTTCTCTCCCACTCAAACCAAAGCTTAAAAGAGGAATTTGATTTGGCTGTACCGGCTATCAAAACCTCAGATCAATGTCAAAGTAAAACAACACATCCCAATGGATGGTTCCTCGAAATAAAAGAGCCTAAAAGCTAAGGAAATGTAAATTAAAACTATTTAGCTGATGAGATAGAACAGGATGAAGATTCAGCTAGTGGTTTATTCAGCTCTTCAAGTTGTTAACAGCGTTAGTAAAGGTACTCTTAATAAAGTTTATTGGAAAATATAATTAACTCACTGGTATTTGAACAAAGATAGCCACCTGGAGTAAGCTAAATCCTAGATATATAATGTAATAACGTTCTTACCTTTGATCTTAAAAGAAACTGCTGTCCACACAAGTTTAAATCCTATAATCTTATCTAAAACACTTCCTTTAATTTCCGACTTCACTGATGTCTTGAACCTGAACAGACAAAGCGAAGTAAATCTTAACAAATACAGTATCCAATCTAAATTAAGAACAAATATAGTTTTGATAGTTAATTTAACATGTCATCGACTGACAAGATTTTGTCGTAACAAGAATTTTGAATTACTATCAGCATTTCTTCAAAACATGAGATTTTTAGCTCAACAATTTAAAGAAAAATGTTGATAAAAAAATTAATTTGTTGAAACCTTTTTTGAAAAAATGTATTTTTCTAAATACGTTTTTCTGAAACCAAGAATGGTTTGATTGATGATTCGAATTATGCATCGTTAACTGTTTTCATTGCTGTTTTAACAACGCTAGTTAAAATTATTTTAGATTGCTAATATTGACCAATCTCATATAACGTTCACTACACATGCTTTGTATAAAACTTCATCACTTTCCTGTATCCTAAAGATTTGTACAAGATTATATGACAGTACTACATGATTAAGTTTACATTATTACTAATCTCCTATCAACTATTGCTCTCCAAATTACTTTATTACTTGTCATCATTCCAGAATTGTCATATTTAAGTTCAGATTTTAGGAAACTTCCGACTGAGTCAATTCACCTGGATCTTGGCCTTCCTATGGGTCTTTTTTTCTACTACCCTGGCATTAAAATCTCGTTTTGGTAACCTTTCCTCTCTCACATTCTATTGAAGTGACCATATCTCCTTGGACCAGCTTTGCTTATTCTGTTTATTTTCAATATGAATTTGTCATATTCTAAGAACTGTGTCTAAACATCTGATATTCTTCATTGAGAATGAAGAACAGTTTCCTAAATTCCTCCCTGTTTTCATAGTTTTGGTCCATTTATTGATTTTCATGTAAACTTTGAAACTGCTATTATTCAATTATTAAATAAGCCTGGAGAATTGCAATATATTTTAGAACAACGTTCTCTGCATAAAAGCAAAGAGGTAATTTTAATATCTCGGAGTCTAATATCAAGTTTAATGTCACTTTCTTTCAAAATGAGATCCAAATAAATGATGAATAAGAGTAGAGATGGTGAGCATCCTTAACTTATACCTGATTTTACATCAAACCGCCTTCCTTTATCTCCTTCACTTCTATCTGCTGACTTAAAACGCAAATGTAGACTGCATATATAATTCTGTATAATGTCCCATTAATCCCATATAATTGTAACGTTTTAAAAAGCTTTTCTAGATCTACAAATCCTTATTACATTCCCTAAACTGTTTGTGCTAAAATGTTTCAAATCTGATCTTGATAACCCTCTGTTTCGCCTGAACCATCTTTGTTTCTCTTTCACAAGTATAAAACTTCAGCAATTGAATATTTTATACCTCGCTTTGTAGTTTAATATAATGTGTGTCCTTTAAATATAATTCTAACACATTTCATGTAGCACAGCTTATAGCATTTTTATTAATCTAGTATGATCTTCCTGGTTTCGTGAAAGATATTGTAAAATGAATAATTATCCAACAATGCATTTTGACAAGTAACTGCCATTACGCGCGCGCGCGCGCACACACACACACAAGGGGCTGAAAAGTTCTGATAAATACCTAAAACATATGGTTCTACCTAAATTCCTTTATGGTGTTTTAAACTTTTCCCCACACCCTCCCGCGTGTGTGTGTGAAGCGAATCACTATGTAAAACTAGATAAACAAAAGTCACGGAAAGACTTTGGTAAGAACATGAAAAAACAAATATCAGGAAGGTGGCAAAATATTTTGGAAGACATTGAAAAAGCTTAGAAATGGGAAAAAAAAGAAAATTAAAGGAATCAGAGATGATAAAGGTGAAACGAAAACTTAAAGAGAACTAGATGTCTGGAGTAATTACTTGGAAAGACTGCTAAATAAAATAAATCGTGTCAGCATGATGGTAGAAAACTTCCAACTGGAATGAAGTCAGGAATACGTATCCATATTTAAAGTAGAAAAGCTGTTAAAGTCCTCAAATGCGGAAAAAAGCAGCCGGAGTAGATGATATTCAACTGAAACGCTCCAATACGGAGGTATAAAAGTTTTACATTGCTTGCACTTCATATTTCAAAATGGCTGGTCATTGTGTTGAATTTCCGATGATTCGAGTAGAACTATCAGAGTACCCATATATAAACAGGGAATTATAACAAATGTGAGAATTACAGAGGAATTTTCCTAATGAGTGCTCTTAGTAAGATATATACAAGTATACTTAAAGTGGTAAGAGAAATTGTGCTTTAAGAAGAACAAGCTGAAATCAGGCCAAATAGAGTTTGTCAGGATCAGATTTTCACTTTAAGACAAATAATTGAGAAATCTTGGGAATATAATAAGAATTGGTATTAAGTGTGTCGAGATCTGGAAAAGGCATTTGATAAGGTGCCAAGAGGAAAGCTCTTCCAAACGATGTAGTTATGTGGTGTAAATGGAATATTATACGAAGCAATAGTTGGTCTATTTGAGTTATAAGTTAGCACTTAGAATTGAAGGAAGTACAGAAAGATGGTTTGATGTTAAATCAGGTGTGGGATACGAGTGCAGTTTTTCTCTGTTATTTATTATCTATATGGATCACATTTCGAAGAATATTAAATGATAGAACAAAGTAGCTAAAGAGTATCTGGGAAATTCATTTTGTCCGATTTTCTAGTCTACAAAATGAATTTCCCAGATACTCTTTAAAAATATTTTGATGTTATCTCATTACTTATTTAACGTGAAGTTGAAACGTTTCAGTTTTATGTTAATAAGTAGTGAGATAACATCAAAATATTTTTTTTTAAATATCAATTTAAAAATAGTAAGTTAATTATCAGATATACTTAGTTTTATTTAGAAAATATGATAATGAATTTTTAATTTGTTATAATCATTTTATTATTACTTTGGAGACATTTGGATATGGGAGATGTGCTTGTATCGAAATAAATGCATCTAACTATATAAATAATAATAATTACATTATATTATTATATTACACTATATATAATTTATATTACACTGAATTAACTTTGAATTAGGAACGCCCATCTCTATGCAATCACGCCTAGGTATACAGATTCCACAAGGTGTCGAACATCCTCCATGCGTAACTCGATCCGCGTCCGCTGCAGCAACTCCTTCAGTTCACGTTCATTCCATGGGGAAGGATCAGCGGTTCTCACATCCCCGTTCTAGCATATCCCACACATGTTCAATTGCTTTACAGTCAGGAGAGTTTAGGGCCAAGGCAATGTGGTGAATTCGTTGTCGTGTTCCTTCAACCACTCAGTAGTTGTACGAGCCCGATGAGAGGTGCATTGTCCTGTTGAAAGATGACTCTGCGGTCGGGTATACTGTCTGCAGATATGGATGGAGATAGTCGGCTAACAGGTCGCTGTAGCGTTCACCATTTAGTGTTGTGGAATGATAACCAACGGGTCTAGGGAGCGCCAGGGAAAAGCTGCCAAGACCATAATGCCACCTCCACCTCAACTGTGCAATCAGGGGATAGGGCTTCATGCTGTTCATGCCAAATGAGAATCCGGTCATCAGCATGATGCAGCAAGAAACGGAACTCATCACTCCAGATGACCTTCTTCCATCTGTAAAAGGTCCATTGTTGATGTTCCTTGGCTCATGCCAGGCGTTGTTGCGATTCCTAACTGTCATCATGGGTACCTTTGTTGGTCTCCGGCTGTGGAACTCCAGGCGAATCAAGGTATGGTGCATGTGGAAATGGGTCTAACTGCCCCGCAGAGATACCAATCGTCACACCCGACGCTCGCCTCTAAAATCAATGAAAACCCTTGATACAGTACGGGAGCAACCAACAAGTGCGGCTGTTTCCGAAATAGTGGCACCTGTGCTTGGGGCCCCAACTATCTACCAGCGGTCAAATTTGCTAACGTCGTCATGTTTCCCCATTACTGGCAAACGTTTACTGATTACTTAGAGCAGGCGTGGCCAACTTCATTCTATACGAGGGCCAATATATGATTAGTCGTAGAGTCACGGGTCGCACACTTTTAGACAGAACTTAAATAAAAATAAGCTCTGCATTTTTTCAAGGCAATAGTTATATATATATTGAATTACTATGTGTGTTGAGGCTTAAGTGCTGTGAAGAATTCATGTTAGAGGTTTAATGCAATACTGAGAAAGCATTAAAACAAATTTTAATACTTCCAATATTTCGTCTCCGTCACAGAGACATTAAACTTCCCAAAATTTGGGAAACTTTAATTATCAGAGATCCCTCTTTACATCCCAGGCCACCTGCAAATGCCCATAGAGGACGCACCACCTAGATAGGACTTTAGTTTCACTTTGTATTGTGTGTGTGTGTGTGTGTGTGTGTGTGTGTTGTTACAAAAAGATTTGTAATCCACGAAGATGTCTCTGGGACGGATACGAAATATTGGAAGTATTAAAATTGGTTTTAATCCTTTCTCAGTGCTGTTAATATTCCATTAAACCTCTAACATGAATTTAAGTACTATATTTATTAAATTATTTTACTACTGGGTGAACAATATAAAATACTTGATTGATTTAAATATAAGTTGTTAAATTAAATATAATTACATATTTCTGTGTATATATATATATAAAGAAATTTGATCTCGTGTTGAGAATATAAATTGTTTCTGTCATCAGAAATGATGAATATAACCAGTATAATCAGAAAAGCTGCAGTCGAAACTAATAGCTAAATTGATAATACATATAATTTAATATAGTTTTTATCATGCCGCGGGACGCACAAAATCATGTTACGGGCCGCATGCGGCCCGCGGGCCTATTGTTGGCCACCTATGACTTAGAAGATAGGTTTGTGCCCATTTACAGTAGCCGCACTTGACGATGATATCAGGTTCCACTTCGTAATGCAACGCTAGCTCAGTGTATATAATTATATATAACATAAATTATATATATATTATACATACATTATTATATAATATATGTATAATATTTATTATAATATAAATTATGGAAAATTAAGGCGAAAATTGACTACTTCCGATATTCTTGTTACAACGCTTAGAGTGAATCTAATCCTTAGTAAATTTGTTGTTAATTATGTTGGGAAAGGAATTAATATTTGAATAGCAGAAATTGATATTATTGATTAAAGTTTCACACTATACTCTGTTTTTTTTTTATCCTAGCCTTTACTGTTCTTTGTGGCTATCGACTATGATAAAAATTTCGCTTGAATATTGGACTCACAATATATACGTGATAACTAATAAAGGGAATTTTGCGCTTGTTTTAAAGAACTTTTTCATTTCTTCAGTTTAGCAGTGCAAATAATATTTCGATTTTTAGATTGTAAAATAATATTTTACAACCTAATTCTGGTAGCGATTTAATCATCATTTGGATATGCATGATGTGATAGTGTAAATTTATAAATAATGTTCTCCACTTAATAGCATCAAGCACTTTTTCTTGGGGGGGGGGGGTTCGCGCATTCATAAAAATGTGTGAAAAGTATTTTTAGGGTCAGCATATTATATAGTTGTTCAGACGAGAAGTAATGTCTTTAGTGGAACAAAAACAATTTTTTAAAGCCGAGCACGTGATGTATTTGAGCCAATAAAGGTTAGGAGTATCATTAAATCCAAAATAAATAAAGAAATCTAGCAATCTCTCTTTAGAAGAAAGAAATGACCAAAATATCAATTTTAATAAAGAATAAAAATAACTTTACCGTATCAAGAGTCGATTTCTTCCTGAGAGTTCAGTTTTCTCCTCGACATTTTTATAATACTTTAGATCACCGCAATATCTTTTAAGAATTTTTGGATTATATGCAAAAGTAGAATACCCATCATATATGGACAGTTCTGCGTCTGCGCAGTTAGCTGAAACAAGATAATTACAGAAAAATAGTTATAATCCTCATTTTAAAGAAACGTTAAGAGAGGACTTTAACATTATGTACCATCACAGAGTGAAGGAATTGTTCATTTTTGGCGACTTACCTATACTTCCATAGAGTTGCAGTTCTAAAATCCGGATATAAATATGTTGAGTGTGATCCACTCGTATAAGCCACACGCAGTCTACATCTTTAGGAAAAGAACTCGGATATCCCGGTGATATAATAACTCCACCGACTCCAGATTCTGTTCCTCCACATCCCTGCACATGGGGCGTAGAATCAGATGGTGGTATAACTCCTGGCAACAGACCAATAAAAGAAAAAGAACAAAGAAACACAATGCTGACCAAGTACATTGCATTCTACTGTTAATCAAATCATTACGTTTATTTATTGCATATATCTGAATTTAAAAGAAATGAGGAGTAGAAGAAAAATAAACGTGGAATTTATCAAAGAATTTATTTCGGGAATAATTTTGAAATAATCGCCGATATTGAAGGATTGAAAATTGCCTTTGTTTTTATCATCATTTTAAGATTAACGAATAGGTAATAAGGAATAGAATTTTGTAATATGTAAATGAAATATACTAATGCGTATAAGCATGTCGTCACACATCCTATACATCTGTATAAGACACACACCTATACGATCAATACATGCATACACATTATCAGTTACGTGTGTATCCACGTCTGTGTTTAATTTCACAATAACGGTAAAAGGCGTGATCATCACATCAAATAATGGCTAATCGGTAAAATAAACAAAAGCCTTATAAGAACTGGCTTAAAGGGGCGAAGCAAGAATGCTTTCCATCTTCCCCGTTATCGTAGAGGACAGTGTAGGGATAAGGTGTTATTGAGCTATTAAAGCTCTGATCATGGCAGGAGGGTAACAGCGATAGCCGAGCCTCAGTTAGAACTTCATTAGCTACAGCATTGCCATCCATTACCCTCCAAGAGTATTGGATTGAATAAATCAATCACCGCATCTCACGGTCGATTGATTCCTCCATCCGCCCTAAACAAAAGCCTGTCCAAATATTCATTTTAGTAGGAATACATTAAAAAAAGTATTTTCAATATAAGTAAATAGATTAATTATAGAATTAAAATTATTTAATTTTGAATAATTAAGTCATTATAAAAGAAGATAATATAAATACAAACGTATTTTATAGAACAATATATAAAAAACTGTGATTTAAAAATTTACCAGCTTTTGAGTGTATATCCCTCTAAATAGTGCAAAGCGAGGCAACTCGGTTGCCGGATATTATATTTTCTTAAGCTCTCTGGTAACTTTTCTAAACTTGTTTGTCTTTATTTTTTATTTGGCTTTAAAATATCTCTGGATCCATAATAAGGAAAATTAAAAATATTTATTGTCAAATAAGTGAGATTGAAGATTTGATAATAAAACCATCATCACACGCTTCTAACACTCGAATAAATGAAGCGAAAAAATTAGTTTACGTTTGATTCAGATGAAATTCGGTATAAATGTTCTTTTTAGGACTTCCAGGGTAACGAATGGCAATGCTGTAGTCAATGAAGTTTTAACTGAGGCTTGGCTATTGCCGTTACCCAGCCTTGACTAGAGCTTTTAGCTCAATACCACCCCATCCACACAGATTTTCTTCATTCAGATGACGGGATAAAGAGTCAAGGACTCAGTCCATCTCCCAGTTCTTTTAAGAATGTTCGATTCAGGGACGGCAATGCTGTAGCCAATGAAGCTTTAACTGAGGCTCGGCAATTAGCCGTTACCCAGCCACGACTAGAGTCTTTAGCTCAACAACACCCCATCCACACAGATTTTCTTCATTTAGATGAACGGATAAAGAGTCACGGACTCAGTCCATCTCCCAGTCCTTTTTAGGACGTTAGACTCAATCAAATAACGTCGAAACTAGAAAAACGTTCAAAGAGTGTAATGAATAGCACTAGAAAATGTGTGACATTTTAAGTTTTGATCAGATTTTCTGAATATAATACATATTTATAAGGTCATTTATTAATTTAATGAAGAATCACCAAAATATTTCAGTTAAGCGCTAAGTCCATTTTGTTAGGGGAGGGATGAATGTTTCTTCAAGGTGTCTCATCTTGGTATAACTTCATTTGTTATTTGCAAAGACTGACTTTATCCTGTATGATGGAATTTTAGAGGGAATGTTTTCTCTTACATCCTGAAGCATTATTTGTGAAAGATAGCTCGATCCCCGAATAAACATAGTTTGCTCATTTTATTACAAGGAAGGTGTGGGATCAAAGTCCATTCTGTAAATACGTTAGGGAGTGGTGGATGGCTTTCTCTTCTACATTCTTCGATCTCTGAGATCTTCCGCGTTTGCTTATGAAATATCATCAATCAACGTCTCACGAATGCTTTTGTGGATGTAACAAACACTTATCCATGTAAGATAACTGAGAATTTTACCAATAATAATGATAAATACCAGCATATAGTTCGGGAATTATCTTGTGACGAAAGTCTGAACTTTTATGAAATTTGATCTTAGAGTAAGACTATTTGAATTGTTACGATCTTTTCAAACTTTTTCATTTATTCTTTTATTTCTTTTTTTTTTCCTCTTGAAGTTCTGTTCACAAATATTCACAAAGATGCAAACTTATACCATCTAAGACTTAAATCCAACTATTTTCTCTAGAACTGCTTATATTTAAAAGGTTTTGTTATCTCTATAATATTTACTCTTTATTAAAATAAAATTTCAATAATAACTGCGTTACATATGACCAGTGGGAGTGGATATTATTGTAAAAAATAATACATTTAAGAAAGAAATGCGTTCAATAACTTCCGTTAAATTATTTCAAAATAATGTTCACATATCATTTATTTTATCTTTCTATTTAAGAGGTCATTCTTCAAAGAGTTACAGTTAAGACTTACTTTCATCCCTGAATTCATACATCGCATGAAAACCCTTATGATGGATGATATGGTTGGACTTAAAGATGATCTCCGCTTTCGGATGCATGGAGAGAAGCGGAGTAGGCACTTCTGTCCCGCAGTACCGGCCAACGAGCTGTTTCACGTTAAACACCGTTATCGTCGATATATCCACGTAATCCGTTAGACATCTGAAACGGAGAAAAAGGAACGAACTACAATAACATAAAAAAAAACATATCAACTAATTATCATAGAAGTAAAAGGACATACAGGATAGTTCAACATTCCACGTACAAACTTTGCGGTATGTAGAGAACATCAAAATCAACCATATTCATATAGGAAAGCATGACCGGAAACGCCATCGGAAGCTATTAACAGGGACACAAAGCTACAGAAATAACACAAGGCAGTAAGTAGAGAAAAAAACTTTATTAGGCCTAACTGAATAGTTCAATAGCAGTTGGATACATAATATGGTAAACGAGGTGCATGTCAGCATTCGTAAAACGACGCATGTTCTTCGTACCACGTCGAAAGCTTGAATGAGAAAACCCCAACTGCTCACTTGGAGAACAGCGCCACCTATCACTTTCGGGTGGCGTTTCTGGTCATACTTTCCTATGTGAATATGGTTGATTTTGATGTTCTCTACCTTCCCCTCAAAGTTTGTACGTGGAATTTTGAACCACCCTGTGTGTGTGTGTATATATATATATATATATATTTAGTTTTGTTCCGTAACAGCAATTTCACTATATCACAATTCGCAATTTCATTTGATGTCGAAATGTTTTTTGTCTTTCATACATCGTACTAATTTGCAGAGGACAGTCTAGTTTGCTGTTCTGATTCTACACATCAAGGTTAATATTTATAATGATAGTCCTTTTTTAGTTGACAAATCTTTACTCTTTGAGGATAATACAAAAACTTATTCACCATCACAATATTCATGTCTTGATTACATATGAAATACACTGCTTGGAAAGAAGCTAACGGACACCCCCACATGGGGAAGTTGTGTTGTGTCAATGTAACAAGTCACTGGAGGACTAATCGGAGAAATATGATGTTCCCAAGTCAGTGCAATTGTGTCCAGGTGAAATGGCTGCGACAGGGGAACTGACAGTGTATGTTACAGTGTCAACAATCAGTAATATCATACTGAGATGGAAGGGCAGGGAGTCAACTGCAAGTGCTACTCGCAGTGGACGACCCATTATACTCACCGTGACCGTAGGGTGCTACGAAGAATAATATGTAAAAACCGCCATTCCTCGTCCGACACGTTGAAAGCTGGGTTCCGGGCCTCGACTGGAACACGAATTTGTACAAAAACATTCAGAACCGAGGCTCACAACATGGGTTTTCATGGTTGGACCGCAATATGCAAGCTCACATTACCCGAATCAACATACAACGTCTTTAGTGGGTAGAAGCTAGGAATGCCATATTACGGAGCGACCAATCACGCTACACAATCTACGTGGCAGATGGACGGGTTGGTCCGGTGAACATAACCCCAACTATGAAATTCGGAGGTGGGGGTTGTGATGGTATGGTCTTGTTTTTCCTGTCGTCTCGGACCTCTGTATGTGGTGCCACGACCATTTTAAACTCCGAGAGGTTTCTGAACATTGCAGTGCGACCTACTTTGTGGCGTTTCTGCGGAAGTGACGATTGTCTCATTTCAGCAATACAATGCATTGTGTCATAAAGCTACTTGTGTAACTGCGTGGTTTGTTGACATGAACATCCCCACACTTCACTGGCCTCCAGAGAGAGAGAGAGAGAGAGAGAGCTGATCTCGACCTGATCGAGCATCGGACGAATTCAAGTGATGTTCATCCCATAACCGTAAGGACCTTATTACATGGTTAGAAGAAGAATGGTCCAAAATTCCCACTGATCGCTATCGAACGCTTACGGAATATATACCCCGTAGCATTGCTATAGTTATTGCAACCAAAGCAGTGTAGTTGCTGACCGAAGAATATTAAGTCTTCTGATTTATTTCTAGATTTCACATTGATGAGAAATTGATGAGATGACATTTTAGCACTAGTCTACCAATCTTTGATATTATTATGTCGCGAAAGAAGAACGATTGGGTGAGGTAGAACGGAAGACCAAGGCAACTCATACTATACAGAGCAAGTGTTTACCTATCAGTTGCGTATATTGTCTTGTTGGCTTTGCGCAGGGGAACAAACTCTGTCAAACTGGCCTTATTACTCGATCTTAAATGAAATATCGTTAAAGGTTGGTGAAAATATGTGGTTGGCAGGACTGCTTACTAATAGCGTATGTCAGAAGCAGTCCTGCCCAACCACATTAATTGCGATATAAATTTGATACAGAAGGTATGGTGCGAAATTAAACCACAAAAGATGCGAAGAGAGAACGCACTGCAGATGTGTTAAAAAAAACTATTTGAGTAGCCAACTTGTCGTCCACAAGCCTGGGATAATAAGGCCCGTGTCCATCTGGTTTGGATAAAATTCGACTCTTCCTGACCGGGGATCGTGTCAACATATTACCAACGAAACACCAAAACGATTGTTCATTAATTTTAGTGTAGTCAGGTCACAAGTGGGGAGGGGAGGGATCGCAAAAGTGATACCCATATTAAAGGTTTTATACGTGTATTCTAGCATTGTTGGACCGTATCTATTCAGGAGACGAATTCGGCTCTTTCATATAATGAGGTTAAGAGATATTTAGAAAGCCATTTCGATTAAAATGAAATAGAAATTCGAATACATTTTTATTTAACTCTTACAAGAAATGAAACAAGTGCTTCTTCTTACCCTTTACTATAAGGGGGTTCAAGATCAAAGTCGAAGAAAGTAAACCGCAGGGTCTCGAAATCTTGTCCAACGAAGTTGTAATAGCAGTCAAGATTCTCGGGGTATTTTCTAGGATAGTCAGGAGAAGAAAAATTGCCAACCTTGTCGATCCGGCTATTGAACTGGAAGAAGCACCTGGCTGAAAATAACAAGCAGCGTTAACATTACCGCAAACCAATTCAATAATTATTAAATTATTTCTATATGTTTCATGGGGTTAATATTTAGCATTAAACTACGTTATCAAGAGCCTAGTTACAAGGTTCGGATACGCATGCTATCCGATCCATCCCGATGGACCGAAAATCGCTACGGAATTTGTCAAAAAGTCATGGAAAACATTACGTAACTTATAAAAGATGTTGTTTTCGAAATTAGCTTAAAACCCCCACAAGAATCGAAAGCGATCGTTCTTTCGAAATTTCCTTTGTTTATTCTGTCAGTAAACCATGAAACCGGGAATGCAGCAATTTGTTCAAAGCGGTGTATTCTGTAATATTTACCTCACTAGAGGAAATCGTATTGTTAGAGCTTGCGCGAATTCTATATTAAATTTTCATAACAATGAAAACTTGTCTGTTTCTATGACTATGCTCAGTTCAATCACGAATAGCTTTATCAACACAAACTTATCAAATATAATTACAAATTATCCTGTTTGATATATTAAGTAGGTTAATGGATATTAATCATTCACGTGATTATAAATAAATGAAGTCGTCCGATTTCAGCTACTATTGCAATGGTTACTCAATATTTAATATCTTGTAATGTTCATTATAATTCCAGAAAGATATATGCTAACAAATAAGCTGAATGTTTAATCGAAATCAAATATTCTGATTTTAAAGCCATATTGTCAGAATTTAAATAATTCCTTTCAAAATAAGGTTCTCAAATGATGAGTATTCATTAACAAAAGATATGCGTATTTTAAATGACGAAGAATTAATAAATATTTTAAATATGTCTGCATTTTGTTTGGTTCAAAGTTAATTTTTACAGAAGGTAACACATGTTTTGTTTACTTTGAATATGTATAACTCATTCTACTAGAAAAGTGAAACGCATGCTTTCTAGAAAGTCATGAAAATTGCATATACGAGACATAAATGATGAATGGAACACGTCATAACCTTGTGTTCCATTAACGTACCTGACAAGTGAGATATAATACATGGAAAGCATGCACAGTTCTAACTTTAAGCTTTATATAATGACACGAAATTCCAAAACTAGTTCGTACATAAATGATAAGCACTAAGAATAAAAATACAGAGTTAAATATTGTACCAAATAAGAAATAAGCTCTTGTTTCTTCTCTTCACCTACTATTATATGGAAAATCCCCAGTTCAACAATCGGCAAGTTCATTTAACTTAATATCTCAATTGTATCACCTTGTTATACTTATTTACCAAACCCCACAATTCCCATTCACCTCCATGGTGTCACAGTCATTAAGCCTGATCTATTGTACCCTCAGCGCTTCTTCCATCACCTCCCGCATCTTTATATAAGGTAATCATATGGATTTACACATGTTAATTAGTCCAGAGTAATTCAAGTGTGATCGATTTTGTGTTTTTATACACTAGGATAATCAAGTTATTATTCCGTCCTGTTGGCGTCCTTCTCAGCACATAATCATCTGCTGTCTTCTCCATTTTATGGAAATGTCGGCTCTAAGACCCTTCACGTAAACCACAAACACTTATTTCTTAAGTGCAAAACAGTGGCAGTATTCAAATCTTCGATTGTGGGAATACCACCCACGAGTTATTCACTACAATTTTATATAATTCGCACACACGATTTGAATATTTCTCTTCAAACTATACACAATATTATATCATCAGCACTCTTTAATATGCAGTATATGCATATATAGATGCTCCCCAAACATTCGGGGAATTTGAATAACCCGGCTGAACCGGTTGTTGCATTATTATAAGTGAACAGTACCTTCCCCCATCATTGTGAATCGGTATGTCAATGGTAAGCTAGTAAAGCGGGTTACGTGCGCTTTTGCAATGCAATGCTTCGGCGATTTTTTTCTCCAACCGAAATGGCAGAGCAAAGCATCTGCATTAAACTTTGCTTCAACCTCCAAACTACTGCTGCTGAAATCCATCGTAGGCTTAAGGAAGTCTTTGGCGGTAATGCTATAAACCCAAAGCGGATCAAGCCTATGTTATTTTTTATATACATGAGAGCCACTGTTATCACACTGTTAACGGAAGTGTGAAGTTTGAAGCCGCTAAAGGACAGACAGTATTTGGCGCAAACGTCCAAACAAGTGGAAGAACAATGACTGTGTCCTCCACAATGACAACGCGCCCGCTCACTCATTTTTAGATAGTTCCTGATTTCCATAAACGCGACAGTCGGTTTTCATTCCGCTTATTCATCTGACCTCGTCCCCGCGATTTTTTTCTTGTTTTTCCAAAGCCGAAATTCCGGACTTTGTTTTGATACGATTGGGGGTGATAAGGCAGAATCGCAGAAAGTGAAATTTTCAAAACAGTCACACTTCAAGACTTCCAGGGGTTCATGGAAAAAATCCCGGGATCGCTGAATACATACACAATGTATGTATTCAGCGATCGTTTGGTAGTTCAGTGGATTTATTTTCAGAGATGGTGGAAAGTTAGAGCGAGGTTTTTTTAACGGTCAAATTTTCCGAACTTTTGGATAGCATCTCGTAAGTTAAAGGATTGTGGCAAGAGGATAAGAGACAACTTTAAAAACTGCTTTATCAATCGAACATTAGTTGAGCTATTTGCATACAGAGATAGAATTTTTTATCTCAAACTCCGGTTTTCCTACAGGCAAATAACTAAAAATAAATAAACCAAAACAAGTAAGATACAAATATATTGGCCTCTTTGCCTTGTTAGAACCTAAACAAGCCATACTACTTATATGTATTATTCTCCCGTCCAATTTCCTGTCTTATCTAACGTCTCTCTATTTAAATATTAATTGGCCATGGCATACTGTCGTATGCCTTTTCAGAATGGGAATTATTCCAAAATATGCATTCCCTCAAGTTCAGCGCATTTGTCATTTATCATCACAGGTTATTTCCTTAAGGAATTATGCTATCTTTCGTAAAGATTCGTTTTCATCCAGTTGTAAAATTAAGTCCTACACCCAAACATCATCTCCGAAACCCTAGCACTATTCTAGAATTAAAACTAGTCAATTTAATATTTTTGTTCCCATTCCTGCAGTTTATGATCTCTGAAAATAAATCCACTGAACTACCAAACGACTTTAATATTTTTGTTATGCCTTCAATTATGTAATTTTCTCTCGCGCAGAAAATTGATCATTGTTTAGAAGAATATAAATTTGACAACCACTTAAAGCCAACAGTAGAAATGTTAATTCTTCGTAGTTAATTGCTGAATATATTATTAATAATTCAGTTACGCATATATTACGAATGCAAGAATAAAAGTTCACTTAAATTTTCTGATTTCAGATTCGTCCGGTTTAGTCAAACGAAACAGAAAATATTACTAAAAGAATTGATTAAATATTAAATCATATTCATAAATTAAATCGTTCCTAAATTAAATATTAAATTATACTCAGATACTGATCACATGGACTCAACACGTTACGAAGGCCGATGACAGACTCTAAAAACTATCAAAACAGCATCAGAAATAAAAATTCTGTTTTCTCTCTCTCTCATACTAACAGGGAATGAACACTTTAGAATTTCAAGCACTGCAAAAATTTCTAATTTTTTATATAAGAACAGTGAACAGAGGAGGATAAAATGTAACACAAAAGGAAATTTATTTTGCAGAAGAATTCGAAGTAATTCATGTAGAAAAATGGAAAAAATTAAAATTATAAATTATAGAGAGCGAAGTACTAAACGGAATTCTGAAACACGGAATGTTATTTGAAGCAGGTTTAAATCGCCATGTAGGTAGAAAATGTAATTTATTTTTAGAATTGCTGTTGGAAAATGATACGAGTGAACTGATACTGAGATTATATGAAGGAAATGATGAATCAGCTTTCGGATTTAATAGGAAATGAAGGATTACTTGATACGTGCGATGACAGAAAAGAACTAGTTAAATAATCTGCGAGCAAAAATGGAATTTGAACGAACTAATATAAAAGGAGCATATTTTCAACTTACGGGATATGAAGAATTTTACCAGGCACGAATTGCTTGACGCAGATGAACTATTTTTATAGACATTCGAAGGTGCATATTTAATCATGAATCTGGAAACGCCAATTATCTTTATAAGCATATTTAATTATAATATTTCGTTTGTTTTAAATTTTTTAAAAATGAGTTTTCTTGCACTGTTAACTAATAATTTTCTACAAATTTGAACGAAAAATGTTTTTTTTTTTGATCATGGATAAAGTAAATCTTATTTTCTTCTTAAACTTGTGGACTTGGAGCCCTTAAGTCACTAAGTGATTTAAATATGAATAGCTTTTCTGATTATTATTTTTTTATTATATTTTTTCAGATATTCTAAGGAACATTTGGAAAATTAATTATGGTAACGCAACGAACCAAAGTCCTGCGAGTTTATTTTGAAAATCAGCATCCGATTATTCTAACCCCAATTTTGCGAAGATTTGCAATTAATTGGCTATCGCATTCTCCAGATCTGATGGCTTCCTCCATCTTCCTGAAGGAAAAGATGTATGTAAAGAAGACCCAGATAATCCAATATCTGAAGGAGACAATCATGCAGAAATTAGAGCAATGCAGACAGAAAACTTCACAGCTGTCGTGGGAAATGCTGGAGAAAGGGGCCCTTTTTGTGAAGCCGAAAATGAAAGGTATGTGGTTTTTCATAACCTAATAAAAGACTCCAGGTTCTATATTTTATTATAAGAAAAATTAATAAAACTAACTAATGAATTAAAAGTTATTAAATGTTTAAATCCCTCTTGACGTATCGAATACCATATATTTGGCAATATTGCTGTTTTCGACATGCACTGTGTTGTCATTTCTTTGGCACGATGTTTTATCAAATACTAGTCTACAAACAAAACATACTCGACTTAGGAAGATACAGAGGCATAGGGAAGCAGGATTAAGGCTAGTTTTGTACACTATTGGAAATTATGTTTGGAGTGTACATTGTGGTTTGTTGAGTTGATTAGTGTAATTGTTGCCATATTTACAATTATAACTATCAGACAAGGAGCACACACACAAACATTACGACTGCTTCAGACGTCGAGAAACGTCTGAAGCAGTTGTTACTTAGATAAACGAAGGAGAGAGAGAGAGAGCATTTAAATGAAACGCTAAATAAGTAAAAGTACATCCAATTTGAAACAGGAGACCGTTGCATGGAAAATTCGGATAAAAAAACGTTCAGATTAACATGCATGTGATGTACTTATATGAAGACACAATTATGTGGTTTATTAATGTAAATAGGTGCACTATCGGGCTAAAGTAAGCATTTAGCAGAGGTAGTTCGTTTTTTAAACAAATAAAAAATTATGTTTTACACAAAAAGGTCATTTAAAATGGGAATGTAATTTTTTTTTTTTGGATTTGAATTGTTTAAAACATTTACCTGTAAGTATATTGGCAAACACGTAACAAATATAAATACGTAACACAAAGCAGACAGAACTTAGGTAAAATCAAGATACAAATAGTACGTACCAAGTACTTGACAGCAAGATATCATCATTGTTAACCACTGTATCCACGTGGTCCTCAAATAGAGCATCTGAAAGCAGATTCAGTTAAGAATGGTGAAAACTTTACACAAACCCTAAATGAAGATTAGAATATAATTATATCGTGTGTATCATTAGACAAATTTGGTTTTATACAAAATATTTCTTTTTATTTTGGTTATTTTATAATTGCTGGCGCTATGAATGAGGGGAAAAAATACCCTGTTGCTTCTACCTCGCTCATATATATAGATGTGTGCCAAATTATTTTTGTCCTTATATAAATTGATCACTGTCTTACAAATGCAGACTTAGGAAACTTTTGAGTTCTGTAATAGAAAGCGTTATTTTAAGCTTTAAATAATGCTAAAAAAAGTGCATATTTTGTCGTTGAAGGCGAATTATGAAAAAAATTCAAACAACTTCGAAAACACCAATTGTAAAATGTTTTTTAATAGATTTTTTAATAATTATTTGAAGCGTAAAAATTGTTGCAGGATGACATTTTAATGTCAGTATATTTAATTTAGGTATATCATAGAATTAACTGATGCAAAGCGGTAATTTTACTTAATGTAAGTGATATAATAACTCAACAAGTTCTAATTATATATATATAACTGACAAAAACGGCTAACGGATGGCAATGCTTAGTGAAGTTTTAACTGAGGTTCGGCTATTGCCGTTACCCAGCCATGACTAGAGCTTTTAGCTCAGTAACACTCCATCGACACAGATTTTCTTCATTCAGATGACGGGGTAAAGAGTCAAGGACTCAGTCCATCGCCCAGTTCTTTTAAGAACTTATAACTGACATTATGCTTTGTATGGTGCATTATAAAAGCGAAGATATATGCTTTTTTGGTGTTCGTTATAAAAGATATATAACAACTGTTATAATATTAAATTACCAATTTACATAGTGTTTTATGCATAATACAAATATATATTGAGTATTTGCAATTAGTATATATTCATTTTAATATTAATATAAATATTAATTTAATGGAAATATAAATATGATATAAATAAAAATAATTAATAAATATATATATATATAATTTAGAATGAAAATACACAAAATTATTTGGATTTGTGACACTGATGCTATAAAGATGAACTTGCAATAAAATTATTATGTGACACCTCTAAGGACTCATCGCGCGAGGGCACTCCGCCGCTATAAACATCAAACGTCTCACCGTACTTAACTCTCCCACTACATACAACCACCATCAACCGTCCATCATCACCACGACCAAGACTTTTTTTTTTTTTTTTTTTTTGTCTATAAATTGCTTTCTGATGGCCGATTTGCCTATACACAGGATGGAAAACGGAAGTTATCTAATAATAATTAAAATTATTAATTTATCTAATAATATATAAAAGATGTTTTTGAATTTGGAATTATATTAGTAAACAAAGTCTGAATCCCTTAAGTTTATATGTATTACAAATACTAGCTTTTTACTTCGCTGTTTGACAGACAAAAGAAATTTATCCAAACCAAATGAAAACCTTTTCTTCTGACAGGTCATTTCAATACTTTACTCTTTATAGCACCTTCAGCAAGTCTCGCTTATGTAATACCTAGTGATTGTAATTTCTCTGTCTGTGTCGAAAAACACACAGCTTGATTAAGGTTTTGAAGTTCGGTTACAAGTAAAATAATTTCATGATGGCTAACATTGAATGGTACTTCTGGAAAAACTTCTGTTCCTAACAAGGGAAATGCTACACAAGAAAGAGAATCCTATTATTATTTCATCTTCTTCGAATTTTTTACATACTTTTTTGGTAATGCTAATCGATTCACGTTTCTATTCCTAAGACAATGAGATTTAATGTGGCAATTTGAAAAATGATAGGAAAAAAATTAAAAGGCACTGTTTTGCATTTATTTCTTGGTTATTTCAATGGTCAATTTCAGTAATTCAAATAATGGAAAAGTCCGGATTAGAATATGCTCTCCTGAATCTTGGTTACTGTATCTACAAATGGTTTGTAGATGAAATAATTCTAGATATGAATAAAAAAAAAATATGGGTAGATCTATCTACGGAATGACAATGAATATATCGACAGCAGTAATGGAAGAAAATAACTAATGAAAATAATCGAGTATAAACATCGCATCAACAATTTCCTCATATCAAGTGAACTCAATATTTTAATTTTAATATTAACTTATAAATGCATTCAATTAATACCACCTTATTTTTGTACATTTCTACAGCCGATTTATTCCGGACGCCATCGTCAAATGCACATAGAAATCAATTTGAGACCACATAGAAAATGAGCCTCCCCAATACATTCCAAACTATCTTACCGAATAATATAGTACGCAGGACATATATGGCGCAGAGGGTGAAGCTTGACGCTTTTCATATTCCATGTTGTCTGTTTCGGGAGCAGTGATGGGAGAGATTTGTGAGCTATTTTAGCTCGCCCTGAGTGGGCAGAAGTGGTTATTCGTCGTTGGGTGTTAGGATGGCTTTCGGTCTTTTATGTCTCCAGTAGTCATTACCGTCATAGTTTCCGGCTTGTTGTATCAGTTGGTTTGGATGGATAGATGTCTTCATAAAGAATTTTTCTGCTAGGGAGCGTTGTAGTGGAGAGATGTAGGGGATATTTATGTCCCGGTGGATCTGGGCGTTCCTGATGAACCACGGGGCGTCCAGAATCATTCGCAGGCATTTGTTCTGTAGTCTTTGTAGCTTGAGGATGTTTGTCTTGGAGGTATGGCTCCAGGCTGGGGAGGCGTATATGACTGTGGGACGGATCACTGTCTTGTACAGTAGTATTTTATTTGTTGAGCTTAGTTTGCTGTGTCTGTTGATCAAGGGGTATAGCTGGGCGATAGCTTTGGTGCATATGATCTTGATGTGGCTGTTGAAGCATAATCGCTTATCGAGAAGTATTCCGAGGTATTTTGCTTCAGTTTTCCAGGGAATTTTAGAGTTGAACAGGTTGATGTCTCCTTTGGGGGATGCTCGTCTTCTTGTGAAGAGTATCGTTGTACTTTTCTGGGGGTTTAATTGTAGTCGCCAGTCTTTAAACCATTTTTCTAGATTCAGGATGGTGTCTTGTAGTTTTTTGGTGACGAGAAGTGGTTGACGAGATCTGGCTAGAATAGCCGTGTCATCAGCATAAAGGGCGATGGTGGATGTGAGAGGATTTTGAGGGATGTCTGCCATATAGATGTTGAACAGGATCGGGGCTAGCAGTGATCCTTGAGGAACTCCAGCGAGGATTTTCCGTTGGGTTGAGACTGTTTCATTGATTTTGACTTGCATCCTCCTGTTGGAGAGGTATGATCTGATCAGGTGTATCATGTTTAGTGGAAGGTTAGCGATGATAAGTTTGTAGAAGAGGCCTTGGTGCCAGATCTTATCGAAGGCCTTTGAGATGTCTAGGAAGACAGCTCCAGTGTGTTGATTCCAATTGAATCCTGTGGTGATGTATTCTACCAGTCTATGGATTTGATGGGTGGTGCTGTGATTTTGTTCTTCTGGAATGATATTTAATTGGTTGACATGATCTTGGAGTCTGATGAGTATGATTTTCTCAGCTATTTTCCCTAAATTGGATAGCAGGCTGATGGGACGGTAATTTTCAGGTAGGTGTGGGTCTTTGCCTGGTTTGTGAATTGGGATGATGTCAGCTATTTTCCATGACTGGGGGAAGTGCTGCCATTTGAGGATGGAGTTTATGATGTTTGCCAGATGTGCTATGGCTTTGCGTGGTAAGTGCCTTGATGACTTGGTTAGTGATGCCATCCGAACCTGGGGCTTTTTTGATCTTGAGATGGTTGATGATGCCGATTATTTCGGTAGGTGAGGTAGGCATTATAAGACTTGGATTGACATCGGGACGATTTACTGTGAACTTGACTTTACGATGGATCTTGTATACGTGGCTGATGTTTAGGTTATCATATGCAGGACTGCATTGTTTCTCTAGGTTTCTTGCTATGGCTTCGGCTTTGTCAGCATCTGTGTATGCAAGGTGCTGTTCTGCTTGCAGAGGGGGGAGGGTTTGCGCTTGATCCTGAGGTTGTTTAGGAATTTCCATATAGAATGATCTGATGTGGAGATGGAGGTGAGCTTGTTGTCCCATTGTTGGTTCCTGTGGTTCTGAAGAGCTTCTCGGACATATTTGTTTAATCTGTTGAGGGCTGTTTTGTCCTGGGGAGCACGAGTGTTGTGATATCTTTTTCTTTGTCTGTTTTTTTCCCTTATTAAGTCCATGATTTCTTCCGGGAGACGATTTTGTTTGTGGGTGATCGTGGATACTGTGGCTGCTGTTATGGCTTTATTGATTTGATTGGTGAGGTTCTTTATTGCCGTATCTATTTCTTCCTTGGCTTTTATATGGGGAACCGGACCAATGTGTTCTGGTAGCACTTTCTTGAGTTTCTCCCAGATGATGGAGGTTTGGTGGGGAGGTGACTGATCTTTGTTCCCTAAGTGAAGTAGGATTGGGTTGTGGTCTGATGATAATTCGTTCAGTGCTTGAATGCTGTGCTGGTATTTGATGTTGTGTAGGATGGCGATGTCTAGGATGTCGGCTGTGCCAGTTGGGCTGTGGTGGGTTGGTTCACTGGGTCCTGTTACGACAGCGTTGTTTAATTCTGTGTAGCTGAAGAGGATACGGCCATTTTTATTTGTGGTTCTGCTGTTCCAGGAGGGATGTTTGGAGTTTAAGTCCACAGCGACGATGATGGATTCATTTGTGCCTAGTACAGCATCCAAGTCAGAAAATAGCAGGGCCTTAGCAGGCGGCGTAGATTTTAAGTCTTCCAGTTGAATTTGTGTGGACTTCGACACCGGTGAGTTCTAGGTTGGAGGTTGGGGGGGGGTGAGTATTCCATTGTGCCTGATGCAGTTCCTGATAAATATGGCTGTACCACCACCTCTGTAGTCCAGTCGGTCGTTTCTGTATAGTGTGTAGCCTCTCAGTTTTGGATTGTCTGCAGGTCTTAGATGAGTTTCATTAATTAGGATGACGTCAGGGTTTTATCTGTGAGAGAATTCTTGAAGTTCCAGAGTCTTGTTTTTTAGGCCATTGGCGTTCCAAGCGGCGATCTGTAGTGAGTCTGGCATTAATCTAGTTTTATTCATTAACAAGCATTGATAATATGGTTTGAGGTTCTTTTAAAATCTTTTTGTGGAGTTTGGTGAAGGGTTTGACTTACATAAGTCTTGAAGCATGTTTGCCAATGAGGCTGTGATGACTGTTGTCATGTTTGGAAGAATTTGGTCCTGCTGGATATATTTGGATGAGCGGGCTACTTCGGCATATGTCCTGCTTCGACGGTGGCTTTCCAGACTGTTGGTATTTTCCACTTGTGAGAGCTGGTATTTTGTTGTCTTTTGTTGCGTGTCAGGCAACTGGGGAGCAGTCAACTCAGGTGCCTGTGGGCAGGGTTCAGAGATCTGTTTCCTTTTGTTGTCTGTTTTATTCTTAGGGTAGTGACTGCAGCCTCTGTAGTTTGCCGGGTGGGAGGCCCCGCAGTTCGCGCATTTGGCTGGTGAGGTCCTGGGTTTTGAACAGGTTGCTGTGGGGTGGTTTTGCCCACATTTGAGGCATTTGTAGTCTGCTCTGCAGAGTTTTTGTGCGTGTACGTACTTCTGACATCTGTAGCACTGGCCTGACGAGGCTCTTTTTCTTAGTGGTTCTGTTGTGATTTTCAGGCCACAGATCGTTGTTAAGTTGTATATGTTCTTGTGTGTGTTAGGTATCTCAACCAGTACTAGGGGCATTGGACTCTTGTCAGCCCGTAGCATTCTGCTAACTTTGATAGGTGGGAGATCGTGGAGGCAGAGGTCTTCAGTAATTTCATATGTCTTGTGAAGAGTATCGTTGTACTTTTCTGGGGGTTTAATTGTAGTCGTTTTCTGCAGTTTTAATTGCAGATGTTTTCTGTTACTCCCCTGAGTACAACTTTTAGGTTTTTCTCCGACTTCAGTGAGTAAGTATGATATTTAATATTTGACTCGTCCATGGTTTTTGTGAGGAGTCTGTAGTCGCTTACTGTGGTAGGCTGGATTTTAACTCCGTCGTCTACGTTTTTTGCCCAAGAATAGGCAATTTGGTGGTTTTGCATAATAGGCCTACGGGCCGTCCAACGTTCTTTTTCCCGTAGAACAATTGGGGGAACTTTTTCGTTGTTGGCCGTGGGGAGGTCAGTGTTGGGGGCATCTTCTTCCATCCCCTCATTTATCTGAGTCTCCGCTGTTTTACGTTTTTTCCGTGCATGGGTTTCTGTATCATGTTTTGGAGTGGGAGCAGAGATTATCAGGTTCATCTTCCCTTCCTCCCCTGATGTTGAGTTGTCCCCTTCTGTGGAGTCGTTTGTCGCTGAATATAGGTTTAGAAACCCTGGCCACTCTACCTCAAATTTCTTCAACAGTTTTTTGAGGAGGTCGAGCGCTAGCTTCTTATCCAACGATTGGATAAAGTCATCGGAACTTAAACTGGTCATGTTTGAAATATTCAAATATATGCTTACCTGAGCTGGATCTCAAGGATTTCCGTATAGCGTATAAACACAAAATATAACACACTAAAGGACTATCGCGAGACCGCAATCACTAATTAACAACACAATCATCAGCTACTTGATTACCTTCGCTTTCCGCTTATATCAAAAATCTGAATCAACACTCCCAATTATTCATAACAACTATTTAAATCACTGATCACATGTATAAACACTTGGCAACCGCCATTACGCACTGGTCCCTTATGCCACCGAATAATATAAAAATAATATAAAAACCATATTTTATATAAGTAATTATGTAATGGAGAAACTAAAATACTGTATTTCAATATTTTCAAAATATTATGAGAAACTGAAATACCTGTATTACACATAATCAGTTTCAAAATATTATTTTTAGATTACATATTATGATTTAGGGACACTTATTGTTTTATTTATTCTGCTGAATATTAATCAGCAAATTTTCTTACGCATTCTGCACTTCCTTCAGTTGTTTTTTACTTTCTCTTAAACGGTTTGCTAGCTTCTTCCACAGCGTTACTATTAACCCATCGAATAATTCTTGTATAATATCTCTTAATAACCAGAGTTTGAAATAAACCACGTATGATTTACATTCCAAGTACTTGGTAATGAATTCTATTCCCCGATTGGAAGTTACCACCTTACGTATTGAATGCTTGAAGTGGCTTGAAAACGTTCAAGCTACTCTTGGTAGCTTGAAAACTACTCCTGGTAATAAAAAAAGGATAATGAAACCATGATTGAATGTGTGCTGTTTCGTGTTATTTATATATTTTACCAATAAAATATATTGTTGTAAGTGGAGGTTTCTGTGGTTTAGAAGTTCATAAGGCATATACCGGTAATTGGACCACATTTTTTTATTAAGCTAAAAGCACAATGAAGAAATAAAACCCGACAAGTTTCGTAAGTCGTTTGACTTTACATCTTCAGGGGTAAAAGGTAACTGAAAGTTAAAACAAAAAAGAGAAATTAATAGTTCATACTATACAGTTGTAGCCGTCTGACTGTTTATAAAATTAACAAATCAGAATGCAGATTCAAAGCAATGCTAAGTTTAAACAATGCTGGATGATGCCACGTTCTGTTGTTCACGTTCATAATGTCCGAGGTCTGACTGAGGTATATTTTTTATTAAAGCTGACCAAACTTGGTGTAGAATTAAGCCTTGGTTTTTATTTCATTGTGTTGGAATTCTAAGCATATCTGCAGCTTCTTTTAAAGTTCCTTATGTAACAGTTTTGTTCTATATAAAATATATAGAAAAAATACCTAATAATATAAAAATATATTGTATTAGGTATACAATACAACTGTAAATCAGGTATTGTGTATGCAATTTCTACTTGTTTCAACAATAACGAACAATAGTGGCATCAAACATTTTATGATACGCATAATACGTTAATAATATAATGTACATAATACAATCGCATAATACATATTTGTTAACAGGTCAGCGTAATTTTCTTCAGCTGACTTTAACCGATAGTTAGTTGCCAGTGACAGAATCCGAAACGGAAGTGAATAAATTAAAAAAAAAAAAGTGAAACACATATCCTCGTCTTTCAGGAACTGCACTCATTCTTTCTCTTTGGTAAACTTATGAAGTTCGCCTATTTAGTTTTGCATGTAGTTTAAAATTATCCTCGACATATCACCCGCTTATCATTTATGTTTATGCTGCATTATTGACATAAACATTCTTCTCCCTTCATTTTTTTAGAAATAGGTACCATGCAAACGTCCTTACGTTTTAGTCTAGTTCCTTTCAAGAAAGACCATACCTTCGGTGTGGAATCAATCCAATAAAAATATTCTTTATATTAAATTTATTTACAGACAGATTCAACTGAATCAATTACTTCCTTCGAATTTTCTTTTCAGTGTGTTTTTTTATGGCAAACTATGATAAGTTTAAAATATGTAACAATACCTTGACTAACGAATATTGTATCATATTTCCACCTATCATTTCAAGTCGATGGCTGTTCCAATGGAAAGATTTTAGTTAGAGTCCGGTCTATGAGATCAGATGGTATTCCATTCATCCTTTGAGACTGTGTTAGCCAGTCTCATAAAGAGATGGGAGGGAGTTTATTTCTTGAAAACCAGGTAAACTGGCTGGAGAATGTACGGAATTACGCTCTCACAGCTTTTGTTTGCCTTCAGCCGTAATCCTAACCATTTCGTTGAAATGGTTAGGATTACGGTTGAACCCTCATCAGCGTGTGCTCTGAAAATTCTCTGGTTTTGGTCGTTTAATCATTCTCTTTATCTAGAAAGTTTATCCAGCAAATCAATTATTTACCTTTATTTATTTTCATTCGTCATGCCTTGCCATTTACACATTCCTAACAATATTTGTAATAATTAAATACAAATAAAAAAAAGGAAAATAATCGATTTCATGATACACTAGACTAATTATATACAGGTGTAATGTAAATGTGTTCTTATTGAAAAGAATTCGTTATTCAGAATCCCGTAAGCTCTTTTCCTCCTTCCAATAAGCGCTGAGCCTGTTATCGGCACTTCAATAATTAACAAGAAAAAAAAACTTTATTAGATCTTTCTGTTACTAATTATTCTTACAAGAACACCAGAGCCATGCGTTAACTCTTCGAGACGTTTAACTGATGTCCAAATCGATTATATTTTATTCACGATATTACCTTAAAAGTGTTGTCATTCTTGGGAATATTTAGTACTTTGGATACAGTAGTGTTGTTTTTTTTTTCTGGACAGGTGGGTCCAAAGTCGATTTAATTTCACATGCTATTCAGGATAAACTAAATGAACTTTTAATTTCAAATTAGACATGTGCTGAACATGCAAAAGTACTTACATAGAGGAAAACGTTTAACAAAAAATATTTAATCTATCCTTCAGAGTGATTTGTTTGAGAGTCAGAGGAGCACTGCATCAATAATGAAAGTTTGAAGTTACTCAAGTTCATTCAAGAAAGTTAGAAAATTAGTGAGACCTCTATGATTGATTCTGACGTCATAGATCCTTATTTTACGCAGCTTAACAAAGTATTTTTATTATTAAAAAATAATAATGTAACTTATATTTTAATTAGAAATTAAAATAAATAGTTTAAATATATTAAATTTTTTTTCTGAAAATTTCAATATCTCTAAGACTCCTTTTAAAATATTTCATAGTATATTTATAATAAAAAGATTATGACATTTTTTTTCTCTGAATAATTTAAGTGTATGGAAAATGCCATTCGCATTGTTCTATTGGAATATAGACATGCCAGTACTGATTGGTGGTTTTTCGTTACAAAATAAACGGCATGTACAGAGTAAGTTATTAATTAAGAATAATTATATGTAAAGACGAGTTAATAATTACATATTAATAATATATTATTTCATCCCAACAATGCACAGTATCTGCAAGTTGAAACCCATTAAGAGGTCGGGTATTTGAGGCAAGTGTAGGACTAATGAAATTTACCGTAATTTTGTAATTCCCTTTGCTGTTAGCCACATTTCGAAACTTAAAATTTTAATGTTTGATTACTTGGTGTTGAATAGTGTATGTTTCTCATTTTCCTTTCATTAAGGTTTATTATGAAGTGGACACATTAGGCTATTTTCTTTATTAAGTAAGTTTAATGTTATTTTTATTTAATTATACAAGGAAAATTGCAATGTACGCTAGATCTATGGTTACGGCTTCATCTCCGCTTTCTCCAGGGAGAAAAGGATTATCTTTATGGCTCTACATACAAAAATAAACAATAAGTATAGATTAAAGTAAGCATGAATACAGGAAACTAAACGTCAGCAAGCATGCGTTTTAAGAAAATTATGTAAAGTAATTAACTATGGCAAGAAGTTCATTTTGGATGGCCACAAGTCAAATAATCAAGCCTGACTGCTTTCAAGTATCACTCGCAATATTTCTAAATTAGTTTCCACTTTACAGTGGTAGGACATGAAAGCTGTCATTGGTATTTTCTCTTTAGATTCTTCCCAATCTTTTTTTCATTTTGGGGGAAAAGAGAAAGCGTCTTATATAAGAAGATAATGCGAATACTTCAAAGTCTTCGTAGCAATTGGAAGAAAAGAACGAAGGCACATTGTTCCCTTCCATTGGAAATGACCTAAGTTCCATTCTCGTCGTCACACAGACATTTTTATATGGGATTTGGCATTTGAAGGTGAGCTAGCGGGTTTCTAATTTTCTCTTCGGGTTTTTCATTCCGCGTACAGACAAATCGGCCATCAGAACACACGCAATTTACAGACAAAAATACTGTTGGTGGTGGTGGTGACCGCCGGTAGATGGCGTTAATGGTACTTGTGTGTAGTAGGAGAGTTGAGTAGGAAAGACGTTGAGGCGCGCAGTGGAGTGCCGTCACGATGATGCTTTGGACTCCGTGGAGGCGTTGTTACGTAATAATAATAATAAACAGGTACATTAGTAGTAAACAAATCCAAAGACAGGAATGAATATTTTCTTCGCCCACAGAACATAGAAATGATTGGAATACACTGATAAAAGAAGCTTCAAAGCAGGAGACACTGAATAAAATAAAAATGCATAGTTGTATAGAGAAAAAGGCATCCAGTTTATATATCACGTGGTGTGCATGAACTGCAGATGATCGGGAAGACAAATAGGTAGATAAACGATAGATAGTTTCCATTTTGAATGAGGGATGTTTTCTAGTATGGAAAACCGATGTATACAATTTTTCTATTATTCCCATATCGATGATAGTAAATATCACCTTTCCTGATATTTACTAATTTTTTCCGGCTTGTCAGTACGAACTGTCACGAATATTTTCCCGTCTTTGGTTTCTTTATTCTTTCTACGAGTATTAATCATTGATCTATAATTTTTTAAAATAAAGCATTGATTTATCTAAAAGTCAATTATATTTAAATAAATAAAATCATTTATTTAAAAATACTGCATACAAAGCACTGCACTAATTTTATAATCTGTTTCCTGTCAAAAAGAAAAAAAAAGCGGAACCTACATAGACTCAACATAGTTTAAAAAATAAGAAATTTATGGCACATATTCAGCAATTATTCAAATAATTAATTTTGGAAACAGACTAATGTAATTAATTTTTAATGTAGTTTATATTAGTTGTGATAGACATATTGTAGCTTATGTGGGGCATTCTGTTATGCACTCCGAAAATCACCTTTATATGTAGGATGAAATGTAGAATATAATTTTAATTTTATTACGTATTCAATATTAGGCTGCTTTATATGATGAATCAAAATTAAAGCAGCCAATTGGGGCCTCTGTTTTGTTCATGAACCTATCCATAATGGTTCACATATCTTCTTCTATCACTCTAGTTAGTCTCGCGAACGTGTGTAATATTTAAACAGGAGAGAATGTCTGTTAGTAGTGGTGGAGATATGGTCTGTATTAATAGTTGGCTTTGTCACTCTTGTAGATCTGATAATTCATTAAAGAAAGATTAATTTTTAACTAACCTTTTTTATATCAAGTATGTTTTTTTTTCTGTAATCTCTGATATAATTTGAACTGTTGAAGAGCTTCAGCGATTTCTTTTCCCCTCTCGGGGTAGTCGTTTTCATATTAATTTTGTTCTAAAATAATAATCCCTGCAACATTTTTTTAAAATTATAAGTGACCCTGGTGGAGTTATATCAGTAAGCAAGTTGCTCAGTAATAATTCAACTGTAAAATATAAAGTCCGTAATAATGAAAATCATATTAATAAAATAAGGAAGAATAAAAGAGGGACAGTGTGCAATTTTGTTTTGTAAATAATTCATTATTCAGGTTTTTATAAGCTGTTGGTATTTCTAGTAATCTCTGTGCTTAACAGGATAGGCAATTGATCACACTAACGATATTAAATAAATAAAAAAGACACGAATATTGATTACTCTTGCGAGATGGAAGTGTGTACTTAATTCCACATGACACTGGTGTTTAATATCGATTTTAAAGTAAATATATTAGGAAAGTTTTAAAAAAACAAAAATTCAGCTCATCATGGTTAAATTATAATGGGCTCCCTCAATAACACTATATTTTTTTAGAAAACCAACAAGAAACGAGAAACATAGTACTTGATAAGATGGCTTCGAACTTAAGCATGTTCTGCTGTAGAGGGCGCTATCTTCAGTAGGTTGGCAATCAGAGCATATTTAATGTTTTACAAGCGCTTCAACGTTTGGGCAGTAGTTATATATAAATGAATATATATACAAGTTATATAGTTAGAAATAATTAGAGAATTAACACATAGATGATCTTATCCTGCTTAAGATAAATTGAGGAATGACAAAAATGGTGTCCTACGTTATAGTTTATGGGATGCGAATCAAATTTAGAGTTTATTTATTTTGACAAAACGGGAAGACTTTCATAGAGATAAAGTTGAAAGGTTTGTTGGAATCTTTTAGGATTTATCTCTTCGACTTGTACACACCAAGAAAATAATGTTCAAATGAATTGAATTTGGAAAGCCTGTTTATCCTTTGTTTACCTTTTTCAGGATGCTGACTTCGTTTGATTCAGTGAATGTTAGGTGAATTACTAATATTGATTTATCAATACTAGTAATTCATGGATATAATACGTATAGAAATAGGGGATAATATAGGTTCATGATTTCATAGCAGAAATCAGTAATGACTATGAAATAAGGAAGGATTCATAATATCCTCTACTTCTATAGCTTGATAATACTAAACTGAAGCAGTGCAAGTTTTTTTCCCTTTGACTACGCGAATAATATATTTATCTAATTGAAGGATTGTAATTGAGATTTAAAATATCAGTGAATCGGTAACATCGTAATTACTAAATCAGTTTTTGTTTTGATTTTTGACTCCTCAGATGATCATCTTTATTTAAAAGTGTCTTTTTGCTTTCTTTGAATTAAGATGGTACAGATTTGACTTACTGTAAAATCATCTGATTATGGACAAGGCAGTTTTAAAATAGATTTCAGGAAATGTTTGAGTCAGAACTCAGTGAATACTCATAAACTTAAATTTGGAAGTGGGAAAACGAAGGTAAGTACTTTTAATGTGAAGCAAAATAGATTCAGTTTAACGTATACAAGTTGATTATTTAAATAAAGAAAGTATGCAAAATCACAGCATTTTATTATTTCCATCACCCGGAAAGAAACAGTCCTTTTAGGCAGACGACGAGAAGGAACTCCACGAATTACCAAATACCTGCTGCAGTAAAGCTATTTTATTATTATTATTACGTGACACCTCCAGAAAATCCAAATACTCATCGAGTGAGGGCACCTACTCTACAACTCTGTCTCCATCATTCAATCCACCAACTACAACGAACCGCAACTACCATTGTCACCTACACCAACGCCATCTGCCCCACTACCACCACTAGTATTTTCATAGACAATCACAGAATAAAAAGACAATTTTGAGAGTAAAAGCGAAGGCCTAGGCTTAATTTGATATTGGATATAAAAGCGATATCAGCACGCTAACTGAAGATCACATGTTTATTGTGATCTCACAATAAACATGTGATCTCATGGTTTAGTGCCCTTCAGCGCTTATATATGTCAGGGTATAGTTTACTGTAATTCTGTTTTGTTGATGAGAAGTTCTGAGGGTGACTTTCGACATAGTTTTAAAATTAAATAAGTTACTGATATCCTAAAGTTGATAAGCTGTGCAACAAAATGGTAACAACTTAATTTTGATAAGACGCTTTGTATATTGCAATTAACATGAATCGCTAATCTTAACAAATTACAATTTTCACACAAACTCAGTATGAATACGATACTGATAATGCAGTCGATTTTCGATATAATAAAACTACAAACTTATTAGCATCGCGGATAATAATGTTGGAAATAAAGAAACCTAAGTGGAAAAATATACATTGTTGATTTTAAAAAAAGTTAAAAAAATATTAATTGCGCAAGTTCTCTATTAACGTAAATATATCTTAGTTCAGTAAGTGATATAAAATTAAGTAGATAATAAGAAAATTCTACACTGATAAATACCAGTTGTACTCAAATTCATTTTAATTTATATTTTTAAAACTACAAACTCAAAGTCATTTAAAATGTAAATATTATTCTCAACTGATATGGAGCGGAAATTTTTTAAAACAAAAGTACATCTATAGGATCGATATCCGTTATGCCATCTCATTATTCCAATTTAAAAAATAAAAAGTAGTGAAGCTATTGCTTAGTTACTTCAAACCAACACAAACCTGAATATTATTTTATTTAAATCAAGTTCGCTTCGGCAGCCGTACTCATTGCATTTTTCTATTCGTCTTTTATTGCCGCTATGCACATACACGAATAGGGTGTTTCTACAAACACAGGAGGTGTCTGATCCTATCATTATTATGCAATCGGATCTCATTTTGCATTGACGACAAGTAATTTAGGCCAAGACTTGATGTATGTCTTCCTGAACGACACATCTTTCAGTCCTCCCTTAACGCAGCACTGCCTTAAAGGTTAAGTGGTTGTTTACTCCGAGTTGGTGGATAATGATTCTGAACAACAGGGAGAAAGGTCTGTAAGATTGGTTTGAAACTTTGTTCTGGACATTGGCAGAGCGTTTAAATATATTAAACCATCTGCGATCATTTATATAGAATGGAAATGTATTATAATTTCATTTCTGTATTCTGAAACAAAACTCAGAAATAGGTGATGTCTATTCACCTACTAGTATAACAGAAGTATGGATGTTATCAAAATCTTAGTGTTTTGTGATAGCTCGTATGGTAGCATCCGTAGTTATAATTGAACTTAGATAAATTTAGAGATTAAATCCAATTTATGGAATTAGAATAGTAACATTATAGCAAACATCGGGCAGATGGATGAATAGAAACGTAACATGTAATTACACCGTGTACACAAAGCATCTAAAATAATTTATTGAGAAGTTGGAGAATTTCAGTTTTTTAAGAGGTGGCTGTCAACTAATTTTCAACTGCTTGTTATTTAAAATGCTACTCATCAGTTGCTTTTTCAAACAAAATAAAATATTTAAGGATATGTCATGTTGTGTTACAACTGATCAGCTATCTGGACTTGGCTTATTGCTTTTGTGATAATACTATTTGTTCTGTGAGATTTAATATACAGTCATCCCTTGTCTTACGTGGGGGTTCCGTTCCATCCGGAAGGACGTAAGTCAATGCATTAAATCAACAGAGTTATAGGAGTTAGGGACTTAACAGTAATAAGTATACTGTCATTTTAATTTTTAAACCTTGTTATAAAACTGTACTGTGCGTTACTGCCACTATAAATCAGAAGAATAATCACCCAAATCTTCCTCCACAATTACATCTTGATTACTTTTCTATGTGAAAGACCAAGCTGCGGATTTTCTGGTGTAACCTTTGTTTTTTTTTAATGAAAATTCCAATGTGTTTTTGCTAATTCTTCTTCTTTTCATCATAAATTTGTTTATAGCAAGCAAACGCTTGTGTACTTTCCTCTCTACTAATAAGTAGCGTTCAACATTGGAATCCAGGTCTTCAACCATTTTGAGAACATCGCTAACTGCAGAGAACATTTCTGCAAGACCCTTCACTGTGAATTGTTTAACTACTTCTCTTTTTCCTCTTCCTTTTCTCGTTGTTCCTCCAGTTTGACCATTTCTTCGTTGGTCAACTCTTCAGGGGCACTTCCTATGAGTTGAACTATTTCGTCTTCATTCACTGATCAGGTTGTTTGCTAGGCCTACTATTTCTTCACTCAATTTACAAAGGTCTTCATTATTTTTCAAAACTTCCAAAATCGTGCACAAACCTTTTTAATTTCTTTTTAAATATACCGCTCATACGATAAGAGGTCACTTCGGTCCAAGCCACAGCAATATTTTTAATACCATGATAATTATTGAATGCTTTCCAGAATTACATGACAGTTTGGTCGTTTCCTTCAGTAGCAGAAATGGCTTGATAAAAAGTTCTCCGTAGATACTAATAATTATAATAGCCTTAAATGCTACAAGAACTCCCTGATCCATCGGTTGGATCAATGAAGTGTTTGGTGGGAGAAACATGACCTTGAACTTTATTAAGATCAGCGATATAAGACGGATGACCCGGAGCATTATCCAGAATTAATAAAATTTTAAATTCTACATTTTCTTTCACAAAATAGCTTTCTGTTTCACTCGCATAAGGCATTAAACAATTTTTGGGTCATCCACGACTTCTTATTGCTCCTATAATGAACTAAAAAAGTATGCTTCCTAATGTTTTTGAAGGCTCTTGGATTCTCACTGTGCCATATCAAAAATGGTTTCACTTTATCTCCAGCCACATTATCCCCTAACAGAATTAATGCGGTCTTTAAGAGCTTTGAAACCAGGCATAGATTTTAGCATTTTGTGGATGAATTTTCCGCTCGGGTATTTTTTTTTCCGAAACAAGAAGGTCCCGATTTGCTGTGACAAATAATTTTCCTCCGTAATAATTTTATCCAATTTCTCCACAAACTTCTTGGCAGCCGTCTCATCGGAAGTCGCAGATTCATCACACATTTTCACATTGCGCAGCGCAAAACTTTAAATTAAAGATTATGCTTTAATCTCAAGAACCAACTGGAAGAAGCGTTGAATTTGTAGTCGTAATCGGGTCCTGCTCCCTCCTTCAACATGTTGAAGGGACTTACTGCCTTAGCGTTTATGGCCATAGTGCTAAGAGGTATGCGCTTTTGGTTCAGGTCCTCTATACATGATGGAAGTAGTTTTTCCAATCGCCAATAGGACCTTGTCGTTGCTTCGTCACTAGCGTTAAACTTGCAACTTCGTTTCAAGATCAATTGCTCGCCTCTTTTTCTATGATTCTTCACTAGGTTTTTTAATTGGGCTGGGTGTGTAGGAGCCATGTTGCACAACATATCGCGAAATATTTAACTATAAATACACAAATAACCTATTTTTAAAACACATAATCAACAAAGGAACTATTGAAGCCACGTGAGTGTCAGTCACACGAGAATGGTCAGCAACGGTGTGTCTGTGTGTGGCCATTTATCACCATTTTAGTGCTAATTACGTAAATAAACTCTATTGGTATGTTCCATTCGCATTATTATTGTTTTTGTGTTTTTTTTTTAATTTACATAATTTTTTATGTTAGTATCATCTGTGAAGTAATCTAAGAATTAGTTTAAATCTATTTCACAATTTATATTTGCAGCTTCTTTTATATCTACATTCATGTGCTTTAGTATTTTATACTCATTTGATCTTATTTTGTAGAAATATAATTTTCTAGGTATACTGTTGCTATTATATGTATATGTATACTATTGCGCGCCTTTTTTTTTTATATTTAATTTTTCCTTCTTGTTTTTGCTAATTAACCATCGATTAAAGGTCGGTTTTTATTTCCAGTTATTGTTTATATTTCATTGTCCCATATACGTAATTTTTATTTTTATGATTTTTTTGTGTGTTCCTAGACTTTGATATGCTGCTGATATAATAATTTCATTTATATTATTCCATTATTTCTCGATGTCTTCATTTTCTTGTATTTTTTTTCTAAATAGTTGTTAATACTCTGTTGCTTTAAATTTCCTATACTTAAATCATTTAGATGTTACTTTGTAATTAAATTTCGTTTCACTAGTTTTATTTTTTTTGTATTTTTTTAACCAATTTGGTGGAAACTTTAGTTTTGATTGCACTAAATAAACATCTGTATCTATTTCTAGCAATCTCCTCACTTTAACATCTATAAAGTGGTTTGCTGCGTTTTCATTTGCTATAAAGTAGTCTATTATTGATTTTTGTCCTCTTCACACCATATATATATATATATATATATATATATATATATATTCTTACGTTTATAGAATGTATTCATTATTTTTAAATGGTTATATATTATATAATCAATGAGTTGTTTTCCATTTTGTTTACTGTTTGTTCTCCAAAATTTTCTATATTATTATTTTTTTTTCACTGAGATCTCCCGCTATAATTGTCTGTTTTATTTAATTTTTCATATATTCCTTGTAATTTAAAAGTCATAATTTTCTTCTTTTCCTTCTTCGGGGCATACACTCTTAACAACTGTTAAATTTGCTTTAGTTAATTTTATTCACGCTGGCATAATGAACCAAATCATTACTCCAGGTTTTGCACGTATTTGTTTGTTTACTCCACTGTATATGATAATTAGTTCTCTTTTTTTTTCTTTCTGTAAGAACTTCAATTTTTATATTTTCTTCATTTAAAACGTTCTCTAATTCTTCTTCATGTGCTATGCTTCCAATGTCTCATGTAGCATATTTCACTACTTTTTCTAAAGTTTGTTAACCTTCTCCGATTTGCAGTGGTTTCCTATGTTTTTCACCCGGTTTAGATTTCTTTGAGACTTGAAAGTAACATGCGTTTCTCTATGTCAAGTTACTAGCATGATGATAGCTGTCCTAGTGGTGGGGCTGCCACCTTAGGGCAATTAGGCTTGCCTTTTTTTTTTTTTTTATTAAGGCCAGTGTAAATGATGGAACCTACAGTTTGAGAGGAAAGCGTAATCCCCCCCCCTCGCCCTCAAATTTCTCTAATAGCACTGGGGTGGGGGAGGAGTAAGAGTAAAAGAGAGTAGAGGAAAGAAGAATATAAGACCAGTCTACAGATATAACATACCAAATGTACAGTATATTGTAGGAAGTGAGATCGGGTTTGCGGTGCGCCAATGTGAACCCCATTTGTGGACAAATAAAAAGAAAAAATGCACCCAAAACAGAAAGATCAAACTGGCATTTATTCTGTGTCTTCTTCAGATTGACTATCGAGAAACAATTACTAATGGTCCCTTCTCTGTGAATGCAATTAATGCATAAATTTCATGTGAACAACTTCCTATCATTACTTACCATTCAGGCGTCTTATGTTATAAGTCTACATAGCCATGTCTTTCTGCAATCTTTAGTGAAGGGACCCTGTTAAGGATTAAATCAGTATTCTAGTTTAAATTCAGAACGAATATATCAGTTATAACTAATATACAGAAGACGGTAGGAAGAAGGGAGACCTTTAATAAAATGAAAGTGGCAGCAGTGATTCACCCATCCATTTCCGGAATTTTGTCATTTGTTATGTGAGGAGTCAAATCTTCGTAATCCTTAGTAAACAACGAGACAACGTCTAGACATTAAAAATTAAAATGTCAGCAGACGTCAACTGTAGGTTACACAAAAGTAAAGTTTTTTTGTTTTTTTTTTTAACGGAATCGGATACCAGTTACTCCACTGAACGTCTGACTCCCTTAGTGCACCAAAGATGCTAACATCTACGTCTCTTAAATGAAAGAGTAATATACTAAATGTAAAAGTAATCATGGGTTCATATATAGGAAACATAGCAAATAAGAGTGACATCAAAATTAATGACACCCACATCGTCAGAAGGATTCCACTGACGATGAATTCCACTCAGAACTGTGAATGATCGCCAATTTTATGAAGCTGCTTAAAATGATTACATTGAATGGAAATTTAAACAGGAAATTCAACATAAACATCACAGCGTTTAGAACTACTTTAAAGGGTACGGAAATAAAAGCGCAAGAAACATTCTTCAATAACTCTAACGTCCGGAATATATATTATAATAATAATTACATTTCGTGTGATATGTATTCTAGAAAATGAACTGCATTGATTTTATCCGAGATATGATTGAAAGTTTAGATCTGAATTTGAAATTAATTTTTTAAACATGAGATCCAGTAAGATAAGTTTGTAAAATGCTGGTTAGGCTTACATACTCAAAAAGTACGTTCTGAAGTATAGTGGAATAGTGAGTGCTTTATAAGCTGTAATTTCAATGAAATTTTCGTTAGAAAAAAAAACCCATATTTCCTTATTATAAATCTACATTATATAATATTTCTAGAATACGATTTTAACTTACCTTTCAAAGGAAGAGCTGTTTCATTATGATCAATTGTGTGAGTTAATATTTGCAAAAATTTCGTCTGATTACAGATTTGAACTACTAGTTCTGTAAAGAAGCAGGGACTTTATTGTTAACGATGCTTAAAATTTGAAACATATTAACACGTTTTGAATAAATAATCTGGGATGTGGCGGAAATATTTTAGTAGGTAGAGATAACTGCGACTTTGACCCCCAGGTGATATTTATCCAATGGGTGTTTATCCTTTGCCTCCTCGTGTTAGGCTTAATGATCTGTCAAAGACAAGTGACTTAGTTTCGTAGAAACGTAATTAATATTATAAGGCAGTTCATCATTTCTACATAGTCTGCTATGTCTGTGATTTGTTTGTATTCTCATAGCCTTCTCACAGAAGGAAAAAAAGTTCCAGAACCATCCAACACCACTGTTCAAGATCTGTTAACTCATCTTCATTCTGTATGGAGTGTTAAAAATGGTTTTGTAGAAAACCATTTTTAACACTCCATACAGAATGAAGTTGAGTTGCGAGTATTAAAAATGGTTTTGTAGAAAACCATTTTTAATACTCGCAACAGCCTGAAGTTAATGTTTAAATGATGCTATAGTATTGACGTCTCCGGTATAATAAAAGGATAAATTTGATAAGTTAATTGGTAAAAAAAGCGATTTTATGATAACAATCCATAGTTTGTAAAGAAAGGAGAAATACAGAGCCAAAAGAAACGTCTTGAACATAGTTCAAGACGTATAGGACTGCACATTTAAGACGAAACAAACAAACAAAAAAAAACAAGCAGGTATGATGCCAAATTACCAAAAAATCAATTGCAAACTACCTCATGTCTTGTAAGATCAGAGGAAAAGAACATCAGAATTTAATCTAAGAGAAATGAAAAAGTCCTTATAAGGACTGGCTTAAAGGGGCGAAGCAAGAATGCTTTTCATCTTTCCCGTTATCTGTAGAGGACAGTGTAGGAATAAGGTGTTATTGAGCTATTAAAGCTCTGATCATGGCAGGAGGGTAACTTAAAGGGGCGAAGCAAGAATGCTTTTCATCTTTCCCGTTATCTGTAGAGGACAGTGTAGGGATAGGGTGTTATTGAGCTATTAAAGCTCTGATCATGGCAGGACGGTAACAGTAATAGCCGAGCCTCAGTTAGGACTTCATTGGTACAGCATTGCCATCGATTAGCCTCCTGGTTCTGAGGTCCGAAATGAAAAAAATAATGGAGCTTTCTATTTGAATGCGATTCATTAAATCTAAGTTGTGGTTGCGCAGGAGTACTTTTCATCAAAGTTACTTTAGTGACTCCTTAGATGTAGTGAGTCGCGTTATTTCCCGTCAGACTATAAATACAGTCTACGCTTATCTCTTGTTCTTCATAATCTGTGTTCCTTTTATCTGTGAAGTGATAAATAATAAATATGGAAGGTGCATTTACCGAGGCGCATGCAACTTGCGTTTTCCACGAGGGATTTTCTTTGGTGTTTAAAATACTATATTTTACGTGTATTACTCCACTAGTTTTATTTTAATGAGCAATTTTACTTCCTCCACGTTAATCGTATTTGTTTCTAGGTGTTAATGTTTGGAAGTTGCAAATTTTCAGAGTAATATTTTCAGTGGCTTACAAACCTTGTTACAATGCAGACTATGCAAAAGGTGGCGCATAAACGAAACAAAGCCAATGGTTTAAGTTTGTAAAATTAAAAAAACTCGTGGCAAAGGTGGAAAAAGTTCTGTATCTTATATTCTGCCTACCATTCAAAAAAAGTTGTATTTGATGTTATCTAGAGTTGTATTCGCCATATTTCGAGTTGCACCAAATCGGTGGGTTTGAAAGTTTTTGTAAGACTTAGGGGAGGAAAAATCAATCAAAAATAGTGAATATGTAGGTTGCTATTTACCAGAAATGTGAAATTGTTTCTAATCTTACGTTAAACATTTTATTTATCTGGATAGCTTTGTCAATATTTGGTCTTTGCTAGTTGTCCATAACGCTAGTAAATTTCGATTCCGTTTTTCTCTATTTAAATCGACGGAATCAATCAGAAATGAATTCCCACATATCCCTATTTAGACTTCTCAGAAAAATTCGGAGACCGCAAAAGCTATCAATAATAACTAAGTCATATTAAAACGAAGGTAATCAGAAAGTAATTTATGTTAGTTATTCCACAATGCCTAAGCAGAAGTAATGTAAGATGCTATGATCATCTTTCAATTCTGGTTAGATGCAGAGATTAGCAAAGCAAATACGTGAAACATAATAGGATGAAAGCTACAGAACTCCAAAATGTAGGTAGGTCTATACAGTTACTAGTTCAGTATAGCAATGTGAAAGATTATTGCTGATCGAAACTAATCACGAAAAAATACGGTTTATGCCATATTATCTGGTATACTGATGAACAGTCACCAGTAAAGTTTATTTACATCAACTATTTTGAAAATTTAAAAAAAAAACATACACGTAAAATGAGTTATTCGATTCTTCAGGGGGAAAAAAATGAGTCTCTAAGAAACAAACAAAAAAAAAACTTTCTTTTTTCTCGCACTTATTCAAGCAGTTAAATCTGTGGGTTATCTAGCATGGACATGACTCGCTCATGTGTGTGTGTGTGTATATCAATATTGTATGTTGTGTTCTGAAGCTCTTTATTTTTATTCAATTTTTATAAATGTTAGTACTCGCTTGAAATTTTACAGGGCCTGTATATGTTACAAACAAAAGTATCAAGTCGCATTAAAAAAAAAAAAAAAAAAAACAGGTCGAGAATTGAAGTTAGTGATGTTTCGGCAAACGGAATTATCTTCATAGTGGCTGTTCTATGAATAAATAATATATTCAAGGTCTAAGATATTCTGACTACGAACTCGCATGCACGTATCGATCAGAATGTGCAAGTTTACAGAGAAAAGCAAGAATATTAATTCTCGAGTTTTGCAAAGGTTTGCAAGGTAACTAAGTTTCTTTTTCTTCCTCGTACAACTCGCACATCTAGTAGCAAAGTATTATTAATATAAATAAGTTTAATAATAAAAATAAGGATTCGTTTATTTTTTTATTCCAGTTTTCGTATATTAAAATTGTTCTGTGTTTTCATCAGAAACGTAAGTAGTGATGTATAGGTAGCGGTTTTGTCATAATCAGTCGGTGGAACATAATATCTGATAATCTCACGTGAGTTCCTAAGAGCTATTGGATTTGATGCTAGATTGATATTGACGCGCAAGCCTGCATATTTGCAACCGAATATCACGTTTATAAGTTAACTTTATCTCGTCTGCCAGAGTAATGATCTAATGTCGTATTTGTTCATTTGTATTAGTCTAAATACCATAGAAAGGTATGTCCCCACATAGTAGATAAAGAAATCGATTCTGCTATGTAGAATTATCATGTTCTTCCAATATTTGCATTCTTCCTTTTCTTGCACACTGATTCATCCTGCTTTATGTACAGCGCGAAGTATTTGTGAGATTCGTATTAAATCAATTGTAATTTGATTGTAATATTTTTCTCTTTCTTGTAATGAGTTTCAACAGGTCGAATGTCTTACAAATATTTCAAATGTAATATATGTTGGTGTCATTAACATAAAATCTGATTTTGGACTGGACTTCAAAGTTTCAAAATACAGTAACTAAAATAAAAAAAGTCAATATAATTTCCTAATAACGATTATTAACCGGTAAATTTAAGTAAAAAAGTTAGAATGAATGTTTTAATTAAATAAAACAGGATCACGGAGAAACCTAGCATTATACTTCTCCATTTGGCAGCGGTTACATTGGGCATTCGAACATTTTTAAATTAGGACTTCAGATGATTCTATTAAACATTTCCATTAGCGTAATGTTTACAATGATTTCTCTTGTAAACATTGTGCTCATGTTTATTGTGGAAGGGTCCTCTTCCCTTGACTACTGCAGAGGTTTTGAATTTTATGTACCACTAGGCAAGGTGTGCAGCTACGAATAGAAGCAAGGACAACAACAGCAAAGAATTTGATATTAATTTTTTTCTTTACTGTTAATTGTTCTCTCAATTGTGCTGATAATAAATAGTAAATCTTTGAATGCTAAAACAGTAAGAACAAGTATGAATGGAAATTAAAACTGTATAGTTACTGTTGTATAAATACTGTGAAATAATTATAGTATAACTATTTTATAATCGCGTCCTTAATTAGTTCGTACCACAGTTTTTCCATTTGAATATCAAATTATGCAACCAAGCTAGGACTACACAGGCGGACGGTCCATGAGCTTAGCATTTTAATGCAATGTCCATACGACTACATGAAAACAATGTTTTCTTTTCAACAAAACATTTATTATTAACAAAAATGTCAAAAGTATTTCAATAACTGTATATCTTAGACCTTGAACATAATGCTGAATATCCATTGAATCTACAGTTATTGAAAAGTTGGCTGAAATAGCTTGTCGTGTAGATTCTTTTCGCTTTTCATCTGAATGAAGAGTCAAGTAGTTTGATCTTCGTAAAAGGTGAACCCCTAATAACGCAAAGAAACTTTCTTCTCAACTTAAAATTCCAAGGTATCATACCAGATATGGGATAAAGCAGAGTAAGCGTCCTTGCTTAGGGGATTTGAGTTCGAAAACGCAGACAAGAATAGATTTTACATGAAATTTTCTGCCTCTTATGTCCCAAGTTGAAAAACATTTTGATCTCTAACTTCAAGTGCTAGAATTCTGCGTATTGCTTTATAGAAAATACCGAAATGCAGAACACTGTTTATATATTTTGCGTTTTTAATTTTTTAAATTATTTATAATTTCACATCAATTTGATATCTCTGGACAAAGTAATTATATTACCTAATAATTATACAATAAATAGGGCCAATGTCGCTTAATGCATTTTAATTTAACAACATTGAAAAAATCCAAATTCAATAATGGCATTCCATGCTAGGGATTAAATATAATTAATTTAAGAGGCATATTTTTATTGTACCGTAATAACAGGCACTTTTCGCTGAGCTGTGAGGTCCACGTTTACATCAACAAATGGTTAAATCATATTGCATACGCTAGATGGCGCTTTAATCGAGTTTAAAGGTTAATCGCGATAAAATTTAAAAAATCAATATGAAATCTCAAAATTAAAACACTTTTATATAAAATATTAAGGTAACTTAAATAATAAATAAAATATTTAAAAATATTTGCTAAATAAAAATTATTGCTTTTTTAAAGCATTGGCTTTATTCACCTTTATTAAAATAGCACATGAATTAACTAAAAATTGCGAAATTATATAAATCATAGGTTGGTTGTTCAATATAACCAAAAAAGGGAGCTGCATCTGGTATTTATTGATTTGGAGAAAGCATACGATAGAGTGCCAAGGCAAGAAGTCTGGAGGTGTCTGAGGGAGAAGAAGGTGCCGGAGAAATATGTCAGGTTGGTGCAGGAAATGTACAGAAATGTGAAGACAAGTGTTCGGACCTGTTTGGGACAGACAGAAAGTTTTCAAGTAACAGTTGGCTTGCATCAAGGGTCAGCATTAAGTCCGTTTCTGTTTAATATTGTGATGGAGGTGGTAACAGAGGAGGTGAGAGAAGATGCACCTTGGACAATGCTGTATGCAGATGACATTTTGCTGTGTGTAGATTCAAGAGAAGAAGCGGAAACTAAACTGGAAAGATGGAGAAAAGTACTGGAAGAGAGAGGTATGAGACTGAGCAGAAGTAAGACAGAGTATATGTATTGCGCAGTGGGCGGTGGCCAGGAGACAGACCTGGAGCTGGAAGGAAATGTCATCAGGAAGGTGAGAGACTTTAGATACTTAGGTTCGACAGTGGAAGAAGATGGAGGAGGTGAGAAGGAAGTGGGATGCAGGATACAAGCAGGTTGGAGGAACTGGAGGGAGATGGCTGGAGTGTTATGCGATAAGAGGGTGCCGATCAATCTGAAAGGCAAAATTTATAGGACAGTAGTGAGGCCAGCTATGACATATGCTATAGAAACTGTGGCCCTGAGGAAAAATAACATTAGCAGGATGGAAGTAGTAGAGATGAGAATGCTTAGGTGGATGTGCGGTGTGACCAGAAAGGATCATCTGAGAAATGACTATGTCAGGGGAACAGTGAAAGTTACGAACTTAGGAGCGAAAATACAGGAGGCAAGGTTGAGATGGTTTGGTCATGTGATGAGGAGGGAGGACGAATATGTGGGAAGAAGGGTCATGCAGATGGATGTGCAAGGAAGGCGGAAGCGTGGGCGGCCAAAGAAGAGATGGAGGGAGCTGGTAGAAGAGGACTTGAAGATGAAGAACTTGGATGTGGTGACAGCCGAAGACAGGAAGGTGTGGAGGAGACTCATAATAAACAGTGACCCCACTTAAGTGGGAGAAGCTGCAGAAGAAGAAGAAGAAGAAGATAGGTTGGTTGTTCAATAGGACACCATACTCTTGGAGGGTAATGGATGGCAACGCTGTAGCCAGTGAAGTTCTGAGGCTCGGGTATTGCTGTTACACTCCTGCCATGATCAGAGCTTTAATAGCTCAATAACATCTTAACCCTACAGTGTCCTCTACAGATAACGGGAAGATGAAAAGCATTCTTGTTTTGCCCCTTTAAGCCAGTCCTTATAAGGACTAAAAATAAATAAATAATAAATCATAGATTATAATAAATATATAGAGAGTTGGAGGTATTTTATATTATACTAAATATATATATATAGAATGGAGGTATTTCATATATATATATATATATATATATAGAGAGAGAGAGAGAGAGAGAGAGATATGGACGTAGTGAGATGATTAGAATTTTTTCAATGATGAGAGAAGGTGACTTTTGACGAGATCGGACGTGTTATTTTAGACTGTGCCTGGTTGAATTTTAATAAGGTTTTTCGGGAATTTCACATTGTACTGGCGCTAACACAGTTCGAAATCTACTGTCTCCCCCCCCCCTCTGCATGAAAAATGCACTAGGTCTGATGGCCGTGCAGGCCCCACCAGCGACGAGGACATGTAGTGGATGTATGTTACTTGAGGGAGGGAGGGAGGTTTTCGCTCTGTGGCGAAGTGAGTTCTTGACACTCCTTTCCCCCTGTTATTAGGGCATTATAAACTTTACCACATATTGATTTGCTGGTAGATACCAGTGTGTGTCTACGGGATTTGCCAGGGAACCCTTCTAAGTCTAGAGGATTATCTATAGACACCGGAATATTCTTTGACAATATACGGTGAACAATACGTAAAACGAAAACATAAAAGACATTTAAGGAGCCATTCAAAATTTAAACAAAGATCTGACACTCGACGGTCTTAAATTTACCTTAAAGAAATTTGAGGCAGAATATCCTGGCTATCTGAATCTGTACACTCAGGTTGATGACACGGAAGATGTTGAAGTGAACATTGAAGGGGACTTCACACCTGTTCCTACATCAAAGACGCCCCGACAACATGATTGTTCTCAGATGGAAAAATCAAGCAAAAGGCGAAGATCTTATGGAAGAGGAGGTAGCAACACATGATACCCAAAACAGAGAAGAAAAGGTCCCTCCAGTTATCCTCTGAGACAAAGAGAAATGGAACTCAGTCTCAAGATCCCTAGGAGAACAAAACATCAGCTACTCCAGGGCAAGAAATACTGATGAGAGTGTAAAGATTCATCCTGCTACTGTTTCAGATTATCGTAAGATGACGAAAATGCTGGACAACTCCAAATTGCCCTTCCATAGCTTCGCACTAGCAAGCGAGAAAAATCTCAAAGTGGTGTTTAGAGGGGTTGCTGAGGGCATCACAATTGATGAGATCACTGCCGAACTCATCAGCCGAGGACGGACCCCAATCAAAGTCAGTAGGATGCTGATATCTGACAAAAGGCCAATGCCGCTGGTGTTGGTCGAAATCAACACTTAGAAAAGGATATATGAAGTGACAGATATTTGAAGGCTCAAAATTACAACTGAGCCTCTAAGGAAGAAGGCATCGGCAGGGCAATGCCATGCCAATAATTCAGGCACGCCCAAAAGCTGTGCAGAGCTGCCTGCAGATGTCTGAAATGTGGAGGACACCAGACCAACACCAAGCCAAGATCTACACCGGCCTGTTGTACTAACTGTAGAGGACCACATCCTGCTAATTACAAGGAGTGCCTTTTCCACTCGTGAGAAAGCAATTCAGCAAGAGTAAATCCTGCACCTCCATGCAATGACACCATAAGCAACCAAACAGGTCGCCCTCCTGATCGAAATACCTCACATTCAATAGAACAGGAAGGCACGTGACCTTCATCCATGACCAAAAACCATACGCAGAGGCGGCGAGGACTCAGATTCCCTCATCTCAAGCGCAAACAAGCTCCAAGTTGGCATCAGTTCTAACTGCTTCACTTGCCACAATGCTGCATGAATTCAGATTCAAATTCACATTCAAAGCAAGCACCTGACTATCCTCCAGAAAGAGATTTTATCTAGAAACCCCTAATCCATATTGACAGCTCCCTAGAATGTATAAAAAATTCAAACCAAACTCCCTTATTATTATAGCATGGAATGCTAACGGGACAAATAAAATTCTTGAGTTGCAAGAATTCATAAGTAGATACAATTCGGACATAATCTTAATCAGCGAATCACGGCTCAGACCATCTAACAACTCAAGATTAAGAGAATATATACTATATAAGACAGACAGACTTAACTCTAGTGGTGGTGGTGGTGGCGGCGGCGGCGGCACAGCCATTTTTATTAAAAATTATTTAACCCATAATGTTTTAACCAACCCTCAACTTTAAACCTTGAAATGACAGGTGTGGAGGTGCACACTAACAATGTAGGTAAACTTAAAATCTATGCCGTGTACAATCCTCCCAGCATTCCACTAATGACATAGGATTTAGACTCCATCCTCGGCTCCACGGATTCCATAATTATAGCAGGAGACCTCAACTCCAATTTGATTGGCGAACTTGGTTCAGTTCGCCAATCAACTCCAAACGTCGCACTTTATTTAACTACACGTCACTCAAGTCATTAATAGTAGCTGGAACTAATGAGCCCACCCACTACAGCCTATCGGGAAGTTCGGATGTACTAGATATAGTTATCCTCAGGAACATCAGATATCAATATCAGCTGGAGACATTAGAAGAGCTTATTTTCGATCATAATCCCATGCAGCTCAATCTAGGTACCCAGGATCAGCGCTCTCCTCAACACTCTTTTATAGCATGAGATAAGCTCTCTAAGGTTCTCCCAGATCATATCGGCCCACCTCCTGTTAATCGCAAAAAAGAAGACAAAGACCAACCTAATAAGACAAATGAACACAGCAATAACATCACTCACACATACCACTGTCTTCCACTCGTACAGTCAGATTCCTGAAGAGAGAATGGACCTGATTAGGGCTAAAAACAAAGTCAGAAAGTACCAAAACACGAGAACACCATAGGACAAAACGACCTTCAACTTGAACAGACGGTTCGAGAAGCTCTCCAGATACACAGTAATTCCGAATGAGAATCTAAACTTAAGGAAATCAACTCAGAAGATAACTCCATATGAAAATTTCTAAAAACTCTTCATACCAAAAGACAACTCCTTACCACTATGAAGACTAAACATGGAATTGCACCCTCACATGAAGAAAAAGTAGAAGCCTTAATTGACAATCTGGAAAATCAATGCAGCCCATCTTACGAAAACTTAAATATTAATATCATTTATGAAGTTAATCGTCAAGGCAGAAAAGCCTTAATGTTTCAGATCTCATCATCACCACTATTCCAACAGAAATAATCAACATTATATCCCAATTGAAGAATATAAAGGCTCCTGGTCTCGACCGCGTCACCAATAGAATAATAAAATTACTCCCAAAGAAGGCCATAATTCATCTAGTTAATATAACCAATTCCATATTAAGATTCCAGTACTTTCCCACAGCTTGGAAACTGCTGACACCATCTCTATGAAAACGCCTGGTAATAACCCACAACTCCCCCAAAGCTAAAAGCTCATCAATCTTCTTTCCTGCCTCGGCAAAGTAACAACAAACGTCATCCTAACAAGGCTACAACTAGCAGTGGATAAACATAAAATAATCCCAAATTGCTAATTTGGGATTATATAAAACCAAATCGTAAAAACCAAATTGCTCATTTGGTTTTCGTAAAGCTCACAGCACAGCGCAACAAATTCACCGATTAACAGAACACATCATCCATGGTTTCAACTGGCACCTCCACACTGCTGCTGCTGTGTTGTTGGATGTTGCCAAGGCCTTTCATAAGATCTGGCATCAAGGCCTTATCTTCAAACTTATTGAAAACAACATCCCAATTAAGCTAGTAAAACTTATTAACTCATACCGTAGCGAAATATACATGCAAGCAAAGCTTAACAGAATTACTGTATTTCATCAAGGCGCAAAATTCTAGCTGGTGTACCTCAAGGTCCCACTATTGTTTTCAATTTACGCAGGATTCAAGTATGCCCCCCCCTGAAAACTCAGCCATGTTATTCAATACAAAAAAAAAGGTCTGCATTAAAGAAGATATCTTGCTCTCTGGTCGAAAGATCCTATGGCAATCAGAGACCAAATATCTTGCGGTATTACGGGATTATAAACTCCTTTTTAACAAGCACATCAATCTCATTGGCTCCAGGATATCCCAAGTAATAGTTCAACTCTACCCAATGGTCAACCGCCAGAGTAAACTGAACTTACAAAATAAATTATTACTTTACCGGATGGTTATACGTCCAGTTATTACCTATGCCTCACCAGCATGGAGTCACACTTCACTATCAAACATTTCAAAACTACAAAGAATCCAAAATAAGTGCCTAAGGATGATTCTATATGCCCCATGGTTTATCAGAAATTCACAGATTCATCGAGAAACCTGCATTCCATACATCTCCTCCCTTCTTCATGATCTCGCAGAAAAATTCTTCGTCAAGTCAAGTTCGCATTCAAACTGCTGATCGTACAAGCTGTCAATTACAACGAAAGAGAGTACTACAAATACAAAAGACCGAAGGCTATTCTACTCCTAGCTGATCACAACTAATACAACCTCCCCCAGAGGACGAGCTTAAAGATCACAAAACTCCCTTTCCCAAATAACTTCCTTTACAGACAAAGGGGAAGATGAAATGAATTTTTGCTTCACCCATCCTGACGGTAGCGTTATACGTTATAAATTATATATCTTAGGGAAATCTATCAGCCCACCCAGGATGATACATCGATGTATCTGTAAACTGTCAATGATAGGGTGGAACTTCGAATATTATGGAATCGTACGATTCCATCAAATTTTGCATGTCACGATGAAGAAACACTCAATTTCATTTTGCTCTTTTAAAGGATTTGTGATTGCCTTTCTTTTATTACCTTATGTAAACGGTATAAATGTTTTTCTTTTGCCTGAGTTTGCCACTCTAAACTTATTCAATATAAACCAAACTTTTGAACTAACACATTTCAGCAAGCATCTTAAATATAAGTAGCTGTTTGTTCATGACACTGGTAAAAAAAAAAAAAAAAAAAAAAAAAAAAAGTACACAACACCAAGAAGCCAAGTGTGCTCCAAAATCGGCAGTAGTATGTGGAAATGATTACACATAACTCAAGCTTTCCGTAAGGATTCGGGTTAATAGTAATCCCCACTCAAACGGGTGCGTATAAAATTGCTACAACGTAAAGACAGTCATAAACATGGTAGGATTATGTTTGAGAGCGAAAACGCAGCCCATTTGACGAAACAGCACTTGAAGTGGTGTTTATGTTGAAGAAGAATTGTTTCCAAAAAGTGTACAATTTACGTTTTTTCGGATGTCTCAATACTCAATTTATATTAGTGTATATTACCAGTTACAGTTTTTCTCCAGTAGCTTTATAACCAACGTTGCAGGCTTTAGAGCGTGATCTGCATATTTGTTGTGTAAGTTTGAAAACAGAGCGTCTAGGAAGTAAGTAGCGACTTACCACTGAGTGATTATGACTTGTTTTGTTCTCGAAACCGTAAAGTTTATATAATCAGAATCGAATGTTACCATTTAAAACAGAATCCATCGTGCTACTGTTACTCAACAAACTGACATTAAAAAAATCCATACTATGCCAGAATCAGTGCAATCGAATTCGTATCAATATCTGTTATTTTTTATGTTCTATGGAAGCCTCAGTAGCTTGATTATTAAAATTACAATTGTAATTTTTTTTTTTTATAATTTGTAATTTTTCTTAAGAACTCCCTAAGAGCCTTTTATAAACACTAAAGCTAACTTATCCGTTTCAAACGAAGATGAGGAGTTCGATTCCTTGAAAACGGAACAAAGTGGAGAACAAACAAATGGACGAACGCAGTTGACAGACAAGCGACCTCTTTCCATAGCCATAGTTGCTTGGATACAATCTCAACCAAACTAAAATAAAACTAAATAGTTTAACTCGGTGATAAAGTATTTTCGGAAGTTGAGTGAACTTTACAGTTAACCATTGTAAGACGAATAAAATGCACGAAGAAGGTTCTTGAGAAGCATTAGTGACAACTCTTAAAGCCTCTTCGCAAATTATCATAATACTTCCTGTGTAGGCCATTCGCAATAACCACAGCTGTTTACCAGATTGCTTAAGATAAGCAGAACTGTTTTGAAATGAGTAGAGAGGAGGTGGCGTTTACTGAGAAAGAGACTGCGATATTCTTTATTAAAATGTCTTGGGTTAGAGAAGGAATTAACAGGCGAGATAAGATTTGAAAGGAAGTTTTAATGAGATCAAAACTTCTGCCTGCTAGTAAGGAACTCCCTGCGGTTTATCCGTCATCGCTTAGGTAAGTGTTCACAAAACTGTCGCTGAATGTCAGTCAGTATTAAAATTTCGCTGTTTGCAGTAAGAGTTTGGAATTAATAATCTCAATCGTTTTGTAAAGAGAGAAAGAGAAGTTAGTTCATTTAAAGTTTTTTTTCAGACTTTAAATGGTTCAGACAGTCATTAAATACGTAAGAGTTTGTCTAGATTTCTTTTACTTAAGTAATCGGAATGTCTTGGATATTAAAGTAAATTCCCTTTGCTTGTCGTTCATTAGTTTTCATAATCGTTAAGTGTTTTTATTATTCATAAAATCTCATTATGAAAGATAATTTTTTCGCCTTCTGGGTGAATCCTCTTACATGTGTGGATTAAACTCATTCGACTGTTATTTTTCATGCACACTAATGATAATTCCGAGATTTAGCTTATTACTGTAATTTTCATAGGTTGTCCACTTAACTACGAGAACAAGAAAACAAATTATTGTGTTTCTATTAGATACTGAGGATACCAATCAAGTTTCAAGGGAAGATAGCATATCTGTTTTCAATTAACCTCTCCGCAATGTTTTTTTCCAAACAGAGTAACGCAAACTATTTAAATTATACTTAAAATGATTAAATGTAAATAACTCTTCTATGTTAGTTAGCGTAAGATATGTTTTTCTCAACATAATCTTAAATTGCAATATTCGCTAAGTGTGACATATTACTGTCACAATTTTTCCTCTTCTCATATGATAAATGTTTGAATTTGTTGTAAGAAATGGTCAGTTTGAAGTAATGTGCCTGAGAAGCTAACAGCATAAAAGTTATTTTGTTGAAGTTTTTATATATATTTGGGCAGTAAGTTTTGGATTTATTTTGTAGTCACATTCTCAACTGCATATACCGTATATTGGATAAACCTGAAAGTAATACAGTGCACATAAATTTCCTTGGTGTGACCTGTTAAAAACACTTGAATGAGTCTTCCATTTCAAATTATTGTCCAAAAACATATGCAATAATGAACTATATGTATATATATAACTCTTTATTCCTTCATCTGATTGAAGAAAATCGATGTGGATGGGGTGTTATTGAGGTAAAAGCTCTAGCCATGGCTGGGTAACAGCAGTAGCCGAGCCTCAATTAAAACTTCATTGGCTTGTCATCCATTACCTTCCTTGGGTACCCATTTTAGTCGCCTCTTTTGGATTTGCATTGGGGCTATTCTTCCCCGACCACCACACGGGGATAGATTATTCAACCTGAACTATATCCTTATAGTCCTTCTAAAGACTGGCTTAAAGGGGCGAAGCAAGAATGCTTTTCATATTCCCCGTTGTCTGTAGAGGACAGTGTATGGATAAGGTGTTATTGAGCTATAAAGCTCTGATCGTGGTAGGAGAGTAACAGCAATAACCGAGCCTCAGTTAGGACTTCATTGGCTACAGCATTGCAATCCATTACCCTCCCTGGATACCCATTTTAGTCGCCTCGTACGACATGCATGAGCTACATTGGTGCTATTCTTATCGCGGCAACCACACGGGTTTTAGTACATGGTAACTTTTATATACCGTATATTGGATAGACCTGAAATTAATACAGTGCACATAAATTTCCTTGGTGTGATCTGTTAAAAACACTCGAATGAGTCATTTCAAACTATTGTTCAAAAACTCACGGAAACACATGCAATAATGAACTATATCCTTATAGTCCTTATAAGGACTGGCTTAAAGGGCGAAGCAAGAATGCTTTTCATATTCCCCGTTATCTGTAGAGAACAGTGTAGGGATAAGGTGTTATTGAGCTATTAAAGCTCTGATCATGGCAGGAGGGTAACAACAATAGCCGACCCTCGGTTAGGACTTCATTGGCTACAGCATTGCCATCCATTGCCCTTCAAGGGTATTAATCACCGCATTTCACGGTCGATTAACTGGTCCACTCCACCCTCCTCAAAGCTCCTTATCTCTTATAAGGACTGGCTTAATGGGGCGAAGCAAGAATGCTTTTCATCTTCCCCGTTATCTGTAGAGGACAGTGTAACGATAATGTTTAATTGAGCTATTAAAGCTCTGATCATGGCAGGAGGGTAACAGCAATAGCCGAGCCTCAGTTAGAACTCCATTGGCTACAGCATTGCCATCCATTACCCTCCAAGGATATTAATCACCACATCTCACGGTCGGTTCTTCCGGTCTCTCCTCAAAGCTCCTTATAAGGACTGGCTTAAAGGGGCGAAGCAAGAATGCTTTTCATAATCCCCGTTATCTGTAGAGGACAGTGTAGGGATAAGGTGTTATTGAGCTATTAAAGCTGTGATCATGGCAAGAGGGTAACAGCAATAGCCGAGCCTCAGTTAGAACTTCATTGGCTACAGCATTGCCATCCATTACCCTCCAAGGGTATTGGATTGAATGAATCAATCACCGCATCTCACGGTCGATTGATTCCTTCTCCCTAGTCCTTATAAGGACTGGCTTAAAGGGGCGAAGCAAGAATGCTTTTCATATTCCCCGTTATCTGTAGCGGACAGTGTAGGGATAAGGTGTTATTGAGCTATTATTAAAGCTCTGATCATGGCAGGAAGGTAACAGCAATAGCCGAGCCTCAGTTAGAGCTTCATTAGCTACAGCATTGCTATCCATTACCCTCCAAGGGTATTGGATTGAATGAATCAATCACCGCATCTCACGGTCGATTGATTCTTCGCATATATATCGATTCCTTCTCCCTTTCTTATAAGGACTGGCTTAAAGGGGCGAAGCAAGAATGCTTTTCATCTTCCCCGTTATCTGTAGAGGACAGTGTAGGGATAAGGTGTTATTGAGCTATTAAAGCTCTGATCATGGCAGGAGGGTAACAGCAATAGCCGAGCCTCAGTTGGAACTTCATTGGCTACAGCATTGCCATCCATTACCCTCCAAGGGTATTGGATTGAATGAATCAATCACTGCATCTCACTCTCCCCAAACCCAAAAGTTTTAATATTGTTTTGTAGTACAATTAATTTTGTGGTGTTTGATGTTCAGTTACCATCTCTTTCATTAATTCAAAATGTACGACCTAAATTTACTACTTACTTCGCTAGTGTAACTAAACACAAATTATTTAAATATAATATGTTTCTAGGAAATCTGATTATTATTAATCAGATAATAGTAAGCCACTTGATTTGCAAAACAGATTAATATTAGTTCTACCATTGGAGATCTCTTCCTTCCAGAGTTAAATAGTTACTGAACGTCACGTCTGCTCTCCCTTAGTCTTACAGCTTATTTCTCTATTTTTTAAGTAGTTGTTGAACTATTGGTAGGAGGTACCTCATATACTGTCTGCATAACGTTTGTAGGAAAAGTCAGTAATTTATCGACGAAAATGCTTTCATTATATGTATATGAACATTGTAGCTAATTTGTTCTTGAGTTTGTTCTTTGCTTTGTCATTATTAGTATTTCCGTAAACTTTGGCAGTTTTTTTTTTAAAAAAAAAGAAAGAATAAGAAACTCAAAGATCGGAATCAAAAAGAAAGAAAAAGAAATTGTCTTAAATTTGTTATCCAATTTTTCATTATTATTTTTCAATCGCTTTGTTAAAACTAGAAAAAAAAACTGATATTGGTCGACCTTGAAATTTCTGGTTTAAAAATTGTACCAACTAATTCTAAGTTCTAAAATATTTCATTTTTTAAATATATATATATATATACACACACACACACACACACACACACCCTCTTTACGTATGAATCACTTTCTGGTATTGACTAATAGTCTTTATCATTTAAACTCTTGGGTTTTTCTTCATTTTTTTTTTCCGTCAGCATTTTAAGAAAAAATATTAACCATTAAGTGCTGTTCGTATTGCAATTGTTTGTTCAGCTTAATTCTTTGTTTGCTTTTTTAATAGTTTTAATTGTATCTCTCAATTCGTGTAATTAGCCGATTCCATTATATTATTACACTGGGGATTACACTATTCTTTCTTTATTCTAAGCAAATTGCTTATCAGTTTCCATTACGTTCTTCAGTACTTAACACACTTAGATAAATTATCTGTTGAAACACGTTGGCTACCTTTAAAAATAAAGATAACTTTTATTTTTCGATACGGGCAGTATTATTTTGTAATTCAGTTTGAAACGTGATACTAAGTACTATTTAGCGTAGATGTTTTTCCTTGTTTATTCAGGGATTTAAATCGTTTGTAATACATTTTTTTTTTAATTTTAACGTAGTTTGTTTCCATTAATTTTTCCCATTATATTTTATGGTGAAAAACATTCCGAAATTTGTTGTAGAAAACTTCATGTAGAAACATGATTTTCAAACTTTGTGTAATTATTTGTATTTCCTACAGTTAAAATCTGACGAATATTTATTTGCACAATTTTAAGAGAAAAAATGAGGAAACAAATGATTGGTCAATCAAATGCATATAACTGGCAGTTTCTGCTTTTCAAATCTCCCTAGGTTTTTTTTTTTTTTTGAATGAGGATTTCTGTTATTATGTAATAAATTATTACAGACATCATCAGCTTTACCTGAAGATTTTTGTTACAGAAAGTGAAATGTTTTTACTATTTGTTATAATGATAAAAAAATAATTTTCTGTATGGAACTTTTAAAATGTCGTAATGTGATAAAAAATGAGTTTTATCACATTAGAGGATTTTATCGCATTGTATGACTGCTTCTACATAACATGCACCAAAAGCCAATATCTGATTTATATTTAACTGGAACTTTCAGAACTGAAATTCCATTTAAATATAAACAAACTATTTTTATCTGTAAATCAATATCAAAATAATCAACAGAGACAATTTATTAAGATGTGATAACTAAATATTTCATATACAGAATAGAAAAGGGTGCGTTTTATTTCCCTTAAATTAACAGAAGTAACTTCATGAAAATTAATAAATTAGTATCAGTTTTGTTTTCGTTTTCAGTCTGCAGAAGATTATTTAAAAGTTTCGTTTTTCTTCCTTTGTATTTAGGAAACCACAGATTTGACTCACTGCAAAACATCTCATTAAAGAAGCCAATTTTAAAATCGATTGCAGCAAATGTTTGAATTACCGCATTGAAATATAATGCATTTTCCTTCAACTAGTTATATCCTTAAACTCGAGGATGGAGAAAATATCTAGGTGAGTATTTGATATAAAGTTATTAAAGAATGAATTACAAAATAGGTTAGAGTAAAAGAAAATAACTTAATTAATGTTCTCAACGTAATGAAAATAATATCAAATTATTGTTCAATTCTTTTACCAGCAGGCAGTACATGCCTAGTTTATCCCACTTTTTTCAGTGAAGATAAGATTACAAAGAAAAAAAAAGGTGTTCTATACACATTCTGTATGTTGAGAAGAAAATCTACCCACTAAGAAAAAAAACTAACTCCCCAACACCACGGTCGATCAATAATGTAAATAAAAACAAGAGCAGCACGCGAACCATATATTACTAACACCGACGAATTACTATTTTCAGGCGATACTTATGTATACAAAACTCAAGTCCTCATTCCACCACACTATTTATAGGTTAGATGTTCATTTTCCTACTTTATACATCGCAAATGTTGATAGCTGCTTTTCCAAAAGACAACAGCATCCTCTTGATTCGTTAATTATACTTATCGTGCTAAACAACTTTGTAACGAATGTTTTCACACGAACTCTATGATTGTATGTCAATTGTTGCTAACATTTTTTTAAAAATTTTTACATCTCACTTTAAATCAGCATCGCGCTATTCTTCAACAACTGGTCTTGATGTAGACTCCTGCTATTGAATAAAAATAGTTAAACTTCGCCATGTTAATCACTGTAGTAGAAAATTACAGTCTTAATCATCATTGCAAACTTCATCAATGATATGATCTTAGCATTAATATGCAATATATATTCCTGTCTCTCATATTTTCTATATAATTTCATCTTTGCTAACGTTAGCGAACTTGCCTTTTACCTCAGCACCTCCAGAAAAAATCTTTCATTCGAAATTTTAATTTGTGCAATAGTTTAGTGATACATTAGTTGTAGCTAGTCCTCCACATTTATATTCGCAGGAAAGCCTAAAAAGGATGGTGTTGTCTTATCTAGCTTCTGTGTTCTTTATAACTAATAAGTACTGTTTATTCGTTCTATTAGGACATAAGAACAGCTACCACCATGGTGTAATATCCTCTCTTTCAGGCTATTGCTTCATAGCCTTGATACTAAGCGGATTCATTTCAATATATCGTGCAAGTTATTAGTTTCCGTACTTGTCGAACTAGATTCGTCTTCTTCGAAGAGAAAACAGTACTATCCTCATAATTGTCTAATACCGGTTAATAAAAATAAAATAAAATAATCAGCTAACACCTTTTATTCCCTAATAGGGAGTAGGCCATCCCTATCTAGCTTTTGGAGACTGAGTGTGTGGTTCAATCTCCATCGGTAGCCAATCAGAGATAGCTGGCCCATATCTATCAGTAATTATAGGCGGCTACTGACGAAGAGACCAGAGAACAAGTGCTGCCATCTCTTGGTGCCTACCCCAACAGGATGTGTTATTGTCTGAAATAATGTGGGTACTACGGTCGATTTTCTTGAGTTTTCGGGAGGAAAAATCCGTTTGCCCATGCCAGAGATCGACTAACTCTGGAACCGGTCGAAGATAGGCTTAGAAAAAGTTTCCCCAATCGGCAACTAGACTTGAACCTAGGTCTATCTTCGAGCGGTCAAGCGCTGAGGACGCAAGCGCCACTTCCACTGACCTACACAGGCCGGTACTGATTAATAATTATTTTAGTATCTTCGTAATCACAGATGAATTCCACTGTACTGGAATTCAGAACTTGTGTTGTGAGGATGGTTAGTTATGCTTAAAAGAGCCTTTTTAGTGCAAATTTCAGTTCAGTCAATTTTAGTGCAAAGTATTCCTATAGGAATAAAAAAAATCTTGATACATTTGTAATCACTTAGTAATGCCTGAAACTTGTTCATAAATCTGGAACTATTTTTCTTCTTGAAGAAGACCACATATTAATGACCGACAAATGTGCAAGAAAACAACAGAATAGTTTCGTATTCTGCTAACTGAAATCATTAGGTTACAAACTCTGAAAAGTTTACCTCAAGAATGCTTGATGGCATTAGCAAGGTGGTACTGTCAGTTTCAAGTGATGGCAGGCGACTAGATATTCGAAATTCATCTTTCTGCCCATTTCAACTTATTTAAATGTGGGGAAGATCAGCTGATATATTGCATTATCTTGAACTATCACTATCAAAAACAATTACTAAAGTCGCGAGATTTGGGAATGATTACACTAGTAAGAAAACTTTATTTTCTTTAAACAGAAATAGGCCGTTAGCATTAAATTGTTCTTGGACTAACTTTCCCTTATTGATCTGGTGCTGCAATCTTTGGAGAATTAACTAGAGTTCCGTGGATTCTGAAAAGTGAGTGCCATTATTTAGATTATAACTCGTCGGCAGCACAGATTTTGATAATGCGTTTTTGCCATAATTTGCATTCGAATCCTGTTTGGTACTCAATGAACATTGATAGAAGCTTGAAGGTACTTTCAGCCTAATTAGCGCAATTTTCTTTCTAGAAATCTGATCATTTTTCGTTCCACATAAGCTGCAGAAAACAAATCACTTTGCATAACAAAGAGCATGTGCTCTAATAGATCTAAATGACTTTGTTTTTATAAACCAATCAATATTTTCATTATCTCATAATGAGAGATTAGTTTCAGCATTTACTGTCGGATACTCAGCTTAATGTACAACCTTCGGGTTGGTTTGCAAGTTTCAGATTCACTTAGCGGGTAACTTGAGATTCAGATGTTTTTGGACCTGCAGTTCAGCTTTCCAACGTTAACCCCTCGATATTTTCTCACTTTCAAATCAAGCTCCAACTCATTCCATTATATCAAGGCCCAATCCTCTTGAAAACCTCTATCGGCACTAAAACCTACATATGCAATATTCTTTTTACTATATTTTTGCTTAGAAAAATTTTTCTGTTTGCATAACAAAAACCTGAGTATTCTCAATATATGAGACTATCATCTCACCCTTATTTATATTTTCCAACTACAATACAAAGGTGCTGATAAATGAGGATTTGTATGATAATGATGGTTGTGTTTCCCTCTAACTTTATTTTAGTGTCGATGTTAATATTCGGGGTAAAATTAAGATCTAATTAAGATAGATTTTTCCATGAAAATCACTAATAAAGACGATGTATTCGTTGAGAATGTCAAACTAAAAATATCACTACTAGCCAAATAGATGGAGTAAAAATTAAAAATATAAAGAAATAAAAGTGAATGGGTAGAAAGATAATTTGAGGAAAGAGAAGAAAAGAGGCGAAAAATGGTGAATTTTATATAAGACATGTTGAAATACATTTTCAGCATCGAAGAGGTGGAGGGGGGAAACCAATCACAGAGAAACCAATTATTGGATGAAATGTTTGGAGAAAAAGAAAATGTTTGGTAGCAAAATGGTATCACTGAAGATAATATGTTGCGAAGTAATATTGCAGTTTAGATAGAAGCAGATTTGTCGGCCTGGTTGGCCAAGTGGTTTAGCATATCTGCTCTCCAACCAATAGGTCGTCGGTTCGAAATCCGCCATGGGCATAGATGTTTGTGATTGTCATTAGGTGCAAGATAAATTTCATCGCTCGGTGCGAGACCACCCCACATATTGGAGGCCTTAGTGGCATGAAAAAGTTGCATGTTTGGTTTCCGGACTATGTAAAAATAAATAAAAATAAAAAAATATAAAACAGAAACAATCCTTAACCTGCTAATATACAATAGGCCTATGACCGTCGTGAGTGGGAACAGCATAAAACTGGATAAAATGTTTTATTATTAATAATTTATTTATTTTTATTGGATTGTAGTTAGGAATTCAAAGTGTTATCAGTAAGAGAAGATTTAAATTCATTTACAAAAGGAAGACAACAAGCAAATAATCTTCAGGTGCAGGACGTGAAGCTACAACATTGTATCTCACAGGCAGTGGTGACCGCAAAAGAAATTAGATACCAACCTGCGATTAAAATGCTATAGAATGGTAACTTTTGCAATGTGTTCTTGTGCCAAACGTTGACATAAGTAAAAATATATCCTGTGGAAAAAATTATCAAAATCCTCGATCCTCCGCAACATAGTTGCAAGGAGTTCGTAAAATTTTCCATTCACTTGCTAGAAACATCTACCAAGTGAATGGCAAATGAATTCTAATCGCGCCTAAGGCATAAATAACCTTTATAAAGGCTTCTCAGGTGAATTATATAGTTTCTTGAAGTGGCAAGGTTTCTCATCGTTTAAAACTGGCAACCCTTCCAAAAGAACACTATTAATCTGTTAATGGGCACAAGGCGATGGCCTCATAGCCTGTGCTTCTGCCTTAATTGCAAACAATGGCGCTTTGGTTGGAGAGTCCTAATAAATATTCTTCGCTTCCTAAATATGATTTCTATCGAGTCTTTCCGACAACAGTCGGAGAGACTCGATAGAAATCATATTTAGGAAGAAGTGCTGTTGTTTGGAATTAAGGCAGAAGCAAAGACTATGAGACCAGTGCTTCGTACTCATTAAGCGGGTTGGTTCGCACCACAATAGTCCGATATTACATGTTACGGAATGCAAACTAAATGAAGAATGCTTAACTTTACCAGACGTTCCACCAGACTCATTATGGTGGCTGCTTCGCCCGATATTCTTGCCAGACTAATACAGCCTAACTTATATCTTTAACTATGTCTGATTAATATCTTTAAGGTCCTCAAATGCGGATTATGATTTCTATCTTGCTTTTTATAGTGTGGTTTCATTGTGGCAGGTATACGTTCAACATATAACTGCCTATATGTTTAGAATTATTACAGTGTAGTTTTACAGTTAGTGAAGAAAAGAGAAACTTGTAGCTATAGAAATCTTCATTTAAAAGCAAGTAATTATTTTAAGATTTTTTTTTTAATGCTAGCTTAAATTCGTTGTAATCTTTCGGTATTAACAACATAGTCAATCTTAGTGATTGACTAAGATGGTGATGATATAACGCTTTAAATAACTTGGTTCCGATTTTTTTTTTTTTTGTATGAGTGTCATTTAGATAAAAGTACACTCATGCAAAAATGAATGGGACGTTTTTCTCCTCTGTATTTGAGAAGAAAATTGGAGCAAGCCAAAGAATATAATTCTAAAACTATCGTCCAATACTTGGGTGTGATTCCTCCCCTCGCCAGAACGTTTTTTGCCAGCTCGACGTTAGACTTGCTTAATTCATGTTTACGTTGATTGCACTTATTGTAATTCGGCAAAGTTTTCATATATTTGTCAGTTAACATTTGCAAAGTTTTGTTAATTTCTAATATACAAACATTTAAATAATTACAACGCAAAGATGCCAATGATTGTTTATCAATGTTTGAAAAATTTCCCAAACCAGAACAATGGACTTTAAATGAATGTTTGAACTTTTAACAACATTTCAGTAAAATGGGTATTGTACAAAAGAACACTCTGGATATAACTCGTAGGTTTGTGAACTACGAGTTATATTCAAGTTAAAAAGGATCTTATTTTCTGGTGAGGCTATTCTATGGTGCCATCTTACTTGCGTGTAGATTCATTAAAATAAAGAGCAGGCTATTAATTTCATAAACTCGTACAGGGACATGACTTCAATCAAGCTACAATCGATTACAGCAGGGTGGAAGAGAAGGTGGGAGGGAAATGAGTGACTGTCTTTAAGATAACGCTCATAACTTACTTGCTGTGCGAATAAGGAGCCTTTACAATAAAGAAAATGGCCCGAAAGATATCCAACGTCTTAAGGCAGTTTAGGACAATTTAATAGCTGCGACATAAATCCTTACTCGGAGGACCGCCCGAGTGCTCCGCAGGTTATGAGCTAGCGCACGTTAAGCAACCTAAAAGCAACTCATCTTTCTACAACGTCGTGCAATTGCATCTCTCGGGGATGTCATTACTTCTGACGTCTTGTCGGAGTGTCGGGGGTTAATCTGATCGTTTAATCCATTAGCATTCTACTCGACTTTAATGCCGTAATCCATTTCTACTGAAAATAACGACTTCAAGTATTCATTGAATGCCCTGGAGCAAAACGAAGGTAAATTTTATACGTATGCACGCACGCGTACTCACGGAGCACTTTTCAAATACAGAACATTGAAAAGAAATCATTTTAAGCTTCTATAAGATAATCATTATCTTTAAAACCGCTCGTTATAAAATCAAATACAGTGAATATCATGTGTGAGTGTTCTCTGACTGATTTGATTTCAGCATGAAATTTAGTTGGAATCAGCCAAAATAACTAAGGCTAATGAAGCCAATATATTATTTGTTAGTTGGCTGAGGCTGACGTCTTTTCTATGATGAAAAAAAACATTTCCGGAAGGTGGAAACGCCTCCCCACCTTCATATATGAGACTAGATAAGTTACCTGCTGTTGAAAAGAGTGACTTTATAAACTTCTAATTTCCTCCTGTTATCTATTTGGCTTCGACTCATGTTGTTGTTTTCTTCAAGTGAAATGGAAATTATGCACTATTCTAGTGTGTCATACGCACAGGAAGAATACTTCATTTTTCTGGAGGGAGGAAGAGAAAATATTGGCAGACCGCCTAAGTTCAAAAAAGGTCTTATAAAGATTCCTCCTTTGCTGAATGGTGTTTCAACTTTGGCCTTTCCAATCGAGAAGCACGTCGTTTCTACTACTGCATGAAGCCGTTCTTTAATAATATTTAAATAAAAAATAGATCAAGATCTTAAAATGCACTGAATGTGCTTTATTTAATGACTAATTAGTGTCGACGAGTAATTTCAAAGGATTTCGTTAGATAATCTTTTAATCAGAAAAAAAAAGTTATTCGATACCTATATTGTGAAGCATGTTGTTTATCTGGGATCGGAGGTGCAGATCACAACAGTATTCGATTGATGAATGCAATGAGCATTCATCATTAGTGCACATTTTACAATGACGTCTCCATTTATTTCCGAATATTGGTGATGTAAGAGTACTGTTTGGTATATTTTTTATTTAAAAGTAATAATTTTGGTAGTTAATCTTCACCTACGTTGCAATTACTCTTTAGTTTTCACTTTGTATAGGATATACAATAAAAAGTGCTTATTTTCTGTGAATATAACAACGAAAATAGAATTTCTCATTACATGGTCTTTGATCTAATTCCCATGATAAAATATTACCTGATATAGTTAGTTGTTTCTTCATATTAATATCGCGGCAGTAAAGGTATCTAAACATTCTTGTTCATCAGTCGGTTTTAAGGAGTTAAAAACGGAGTTTCTCTGTACAACGCAAACTTAATTATGTTCAGATACAACTCACTTATCTTCGATGTCTTGGTTAGATGTTTTATACCATATGCCTTAGGGTACAGTTGACATTGATATAAACTCACGATAAACCAACTCATTTTTATCGGCCAAGAACTGAAGCGAATCACAGATATCTCAATGAAGTGGAATATGCCATATGAAGATTTTCTCAATAGTAATATAAATTGACGTAGGAATTGTCCATAATCTAAATCTTGTAAGATATCGATTTTATTTAAAAATGTGCTTCTCAAATTTGTATTCGAGTGCATTGTACTTAATCATATTGCGATTGATGAAATCTTAAGCTACTACGAACGTTATAAATATCGAATCTATTTCGTACATTTTTAATTTAAATAAATATTAACATTCAAGTTTTTCAAATCCTATTTTTACAGAAGAAATAATTAACTGACGACTGTTTTCTTGATCTTACGAGGTTTCTGAATTATCCGTGTTTCTCTTATGATTTCGTTTTTTAATTTAAGAACTGTTGTAAAATTCTTACAAAACTAAAGATGATTACTTTATTTCTCACTAGATAATTAATGCTTGTACTAAATTAGTATTACACGAAAAAATAGTAGTTTATGTATGATGCTTGCAAATTATCTATTTAAAGAGATAGCCTCCAGGGAGTCTATAAAAACCTTATTCTTCTTTTAAACATAATTGGAACGATTGTAAATAAAATCTTCTTCTTAGTAATCAATCTTTCTCCTTTACAAAAGATTAATTCACATAACAAAACAAAAAATGGAAAATGATATTATGTTGCAGAGGATCTTCCTTATTTTGTTCAAGTCTAGAGAACAGTTTCTTTACAATGGCAACAAGAAAATTGAAACATTTCGATGTCTGTTAACAAGCAATAACTTAAACTCCTTTGTTCTCAGGTTAGCACTTATGTGAGCATCTCATCAAAGAATAAGTAAAAATGAAAATGCTTGTTTCTATGCGACATAACATCGATCTGAATATCAAATTAAATGCAAATGTACCAGTGGATTACACTCTGCGCATAATGACACAATACAAAATATAGAGGCCCAGGTACCTGGGCAATAACTTAAACTCCTTTGTTCTCAGGTTAGCACTTATGTGAGCATCTCACCAAAGAATAAGTAAAAATGAAAATGCTTGTTTCTATGGATATAACATCGATCTGAATATCACATTTAATGTATAAATGCAAATGTACCAGTGGATCACACCCTGCGCATAATGACACAATACAAAATATAGAGGCCCCAGGTACCTTACACAGATATTGAATCAGTTTTCTGTGTACAGAGATTTTGAACACATTAACACAATTTTTAGATATGTATGAAACTATTGCATTTGTTAGAACAATCTCAAATAATGCACTATTCAACATACAAAGCTTGTCTACTACCGTCTCCTTCACACATTGATGATGCAGTATTGAAGTCAATTCCACACTCGTTTTTCTGCTCTGTGATAGCGCAGAAGTATCAAAAACATTTTTAAAATATGTAACACGTACTTATAAGCTAATTGAATGCATCTTTTGCTTATCCGCATGTTCTTCAGTTGTTTCTACAGTTCAAGAAAGTTTTCATTTTCACACTAGTAATTTTGACACTTCTCTAACTCTATCTTGCAGAGAGCCGAAATGGAGTATTCCCGAAGTACATACGACTTCAGTCAAGCATTGTATTTTCCTCTAGAGCGATCTTTCACCTGTCCATTCGCCAGCAGATTTACCGTAAAAGGAATTTTTGTGAAGTTCTGATGGTACTAAACAGACGACTTGCTGTCAAGTTCCACATGTTTCGTTTGGCAAACCGTGGAGGCCCTTATCAACACTAGCTGGAGAGTGTGAAGAGCCCACGATAAAAGGTATTAAGTAGTGACGAAGCAGGAGATAGCGGCGATCAATATGTTACATTAAACCACTCAGCCATGGGGTGGTTACGGTCCACTTGCTTAAGCACCTGAACCAGGAGCAAGCACTAAATGATGTGAAATATAATAATTCGGACCGACACCTTACTTCAGTACACCATATCGCTAAGAGGCAAGTTAACCGGATAATTGCTAAAACATTTATTGTTTGCACCGTATATCCTGTTTATTGAAATAGAAAACGTCATATGGAAAACTGAAATGAATAGACTGCCAACTCTCAAGCTATTTGCGGTTATGAAACAGATTACTACGAGGTGTAACCAACTGTGTTTCCGATGATACACACCAACGAAACCTTTGCAACGACAGATAGTCTATCATCAATTATTTGGAATGTGGTGTGCAGAATTGGGTTTCCGGTTTAGTTTGCTGCTTGGTCAGTGATGACTAGTCTCGTAGGCCCTAATGTCAATGTCAATCTTATAATTGAAAGACCATAAGATCTGATACTGAACATTGGTGTAGATGACATTGAGTGGATCAGTTTTATAGTTTATTCTACAGTGTAACAATATTTTAGTAAGCTATTTTTATTATCAAAATTGTAGTATACAAATATATGGGCAAAAAAAAAAAAAAAAAAAATGATGCCTGTTTAAAACATACGGTTTTGGATCCCCCCCCCAGAAATACTCGCATATATTTACCGCAGTTTTTGCAATTCATGGAACTAGTTTTTGAGTTTATTCAGATTAATTCTTCGATTGTTTCCAATGGCCCTCCACATTCTAATCTACATCCATTGTTGCCATCCTCGTGTAGAGTTTTTCCCCCCTGCATGATGTAAATATAAAACTAGCACACGGTTTCCATAATATTCAAGAACGTATATTATTTATTTTTGTAATAAGTACGGACTAGTTAAATTTATTTTCATTATGAAAACATATTCGAAACATTTGGCAGCGTTTAGTTGAAATATTGTAGCATTATGAACATTTTAGGAATGCAAAAATTAAAGTTAAATCCTGTATTTGTAATTGTTCCATCGGGTAGTGACAGTGAACTCGCTACGTAACGTTTTTTTGTCCACGCCAGAACAACGAAATGACTAACAATTTCTATAATCCCAAAGTATTGTGAAAATATATCCAGTAGATGTGTTTGTCACACCGAGTGATAAATTTCTGCGAGTAGTTTGTCAGCAAATATGGAAAGCAAAAATATAGCAACTTTCTGTTATGATTCGTCATAGCAACAGTAAGTGGAGATACGGTTCTCGAATATGCTTCTCCATGAATAAGCTTCCATTGTCTATTCTACTGAGCATTCTACGCTTAGTGTAGATTCTATTTTCTCCTCTCTTGCTTGCTGGCTGGTTACAATAATTATCTCTTCAACCACATTTCCTTCATTTCCCTAATATCAGCTGACAAGGGGAAATTAGTCTGCTGCAAACTTAGCATTTCTGTCTACCAACGCAAGTGCCTGAATACGAACCAGATGCAGCACCAACTACATTTCATTCGTTTGCGTATGCAAATTAGTATGGTTGACTGTTGAGTTTCAAATGATAGCGTTACTTTGGATAGCAATGTTATTTTGCATCCGTAACAACAAATGCCAGTATTACAATGCTGAAATGAATGTAAAGATAAGGATGTTATTTTGCCTCTTGATAAGACCACTTGGACTACTGTGCGCAGGTCTGGTCTCATGGTTTCCGTTGTGATGCTGATATATTGGAGGGAGTACAAAGGAGAGTGTTAAAAATGAGATCAAGATTGGGAATACTGATTATGAAGACAGATTGAGAATTTGTAGACTGCAGACACAAATACAGACACAACAAACAGGAGAAAGAGGGGTGATATGATTGAAACTTACAAACTTCTGAAACGATCATACAGGATTCAATTTATGGAGGGTGGGGAAAGGACGAGAGGGCATCCTTGGAAGCTGAGAATGAAGGCCACTAAGAAGGGTGTGAGGGCTAGATTTTTCTCTCAGATTGTGGTGCGTGATTGGAACGGATTGCCATTAGATGTTGTGAGTGCAAGCAGTGTCAATGAATTCAAGAATAAGTATGATAGCTGGTGTGTGTAGTATGTGGCCTCCCTCGATGAGTCTTTGACTCGCTGGAGGTCTCCCTTAATAATAGTATTGTTAGATCAAACAATATGATCGCATTTGCTCTTTAGTTAAAACACGAATAAGACAAGAAAATACTACATTTGGCAAGTATGTTTTTTTGAACAGAACTTTTGTCTCCCAAAGTGATCTAAGATATAAAAAGAAAACTCCGAAGTTCGAATTTCTCAATTTCTTGCATAGGAATAACAAATTTCTTTCAAAATACGGAGTACAATTTTAGTACTTGCTAGCAAATGCAATAATTTCTTAATACTTTATTTCTAAAAGCACTGCGAAGAATTTTATATCGGTCGGAAAGATATGAGATTTATAAAGATTTTTTCCTGATATACCCTCTTAAGGATATTGACAAGAGAAACAGGAAAATACAATTTTTCAATATTGCGATGCATCGTCAAACAAGATGATAGATGTATACACTAAGTGCGGGTGAGGGTATTGACTTTACAAGCATACTTTAGATGACCGCTGTTACTTAGAAATAATGGTACCAAGTGTTACCGGTGCTTTTCCTGTTCCCTGGAATTTTATCACTGGGTCAAACTCCTGTGGGTGTGGTTTAAGAAACATGTGCTGGGAGGGCGGATTAAGAATTTTTATTAATTCGTAATCAGTGGCGTTTCGTGGCCATTTCAGTTGGGATATACTGTCATGTGGCGTATGCAACCCGCGCTACAAAATTAAGGCAAATTTGATTGCATTTTTGTCGATGTACGTAAGTTTTAAGAGTGTATTGCGCATCAGCGCTCATCTTAATTGGTCCAACGCAATTAATTGTAGGATAACTTTGAATACTTTAATTTATCAATTAATTGTAACCAAATCTGCGTACAGTGGGGGAACAATGTGTTTGTTTTTAAATATAGAAGAAAACAATGAAGGAGAACGCTATATTTGTTTTTTACCGTATATTGGTCAGTATCTAGATAGGTTTGAAAGCACCAGTTCTCGTCTGATCACTTAAGTTAAGCAAACCTGAGCCCAATTAGTACTTGGGAGGGTAACCAACTAGGAACCCTCCTAAAAAAAGGCTGCAAGGGCGAATCCCGCCGTTCACGCATGTTTGTGATTGTGGAGGAGGAGGGGCATCACCACTAATATTGGTGTAGATGATGCTATAGTTGGTGGAGACAAAGTTGTAGAGTAGGTGCCCTTCCCCGATGAATCTTTGGACTCCTTGTAGGTGGTGTCACGTAATAATAAAAAAATATTTGAATTACCCAAAGGTATAAATATGTGAACCATCATTAATAAGTAATGTGGGAATGGAAAATGAAGTGAAAGAATAAGCGAGAATAGAAATATTTTCATTAATTGCAAACGAATTATTAATAATTAACATTTGTTGATATGTGTATCCTATAAGTTGCTGGGTAGAGCGAACAACATGTGATCCTAATAAGTCTAGACGTGAATAAGTGAATTTTGTGGCATAATTAGATGAGAGGGAAGAGATTTGTTTGTATAGTATAAATAACTAACCAATAATAAACAGCCACTATAGGGAGAGGCTAATCCAATGAACTAATGTTGATCATGTGACTCATTTAGGTGTGGCATGAATACATGTGGTTTGATGAAGCTGCAAATCGTTTTGTAAAATTCTTTGTGCATGTTATTGTGTATTTCTTTGGTTTATGTATATTTCGCTTCGTTTTCTAAGAATTTTCTTTTGTTTACTGAGACACAGTATACATTTTACGCAACAATAGGATACATAATATCCGATCATTATCGGAATTATCCACACTTCCGGGAATCCTACATTCCTACGTTAATTTTTTTTTTTTTTAGTATCAGCGGTTCTTCTGTCCTATCAATCTCACATATGCTAGTATTTTGTTGTAGATCAACAACTTCTTTTAACACACAGAAGTACTCATTTTTATTCAGGAATAATAAATTTTACTGCATATGTTGTTTCCGAAGCCTACAATAAAAATGTCCCTATACCGTTAAAAAAAAACTTTCCAACCTCAACAGCTTATACTGCATAAGCAAGGAAAACAAGTAGATTTGTTTATCACTAGAACGAATAGAAAAAACACTTGCCTCCCGCAGACTGCTGCGTGCATGCGTCAGACACAATAACCACAGCCACTAGGTGCTATTGTCTCAGTGCTCATCCTACCTCGCCTTCTGGGTAGTTTAAAACCACTGGAATGCTAAGAATTTGACCCCGCTGCGCCATCCGTACGTCTGTTCAAAGGGCTCAAAGGTGTATGTATTAACAGCACACCCGGGCTATTAACGCGAATGTGATGCAATGTTTACGCGTCGAAAAGTGTCCTCTTCATGAAACATTACTATGTTTACTTTTAGGAATCACGCGAAGCCACGAACAATTAGGGGCGTCTTTAACAGGAATAAATGCAAAGATGTAATATCAGTGATGTTGCTGTTCCGTGGATGCGCACAGCACACCTCGCACCCGGAATTCACAAACATCAATGCTTACGGTGAGATTCCAGACTCGCATCCTGTTGGTTACAGAGTGAATATGCTAGCCATTCTGTAAACTAGGCTCACCGATTCAATGTATGTTTCCATTATCATTTAAAGCATATTGCTAATTAAATGTTTCTTTTTTCACTGTACAATCACACAGCAAAAATCGACCGTAGAGATCTTACTATATCAGACAATAATAAATCGCGTTAGGGACCAATAGAGGGCAGAAATGGAGTTTGGCAACCCACTAGTCTTCAAAGTTAGGGCTATAAAGCCTCGCCTACTCCAATTGGGGAATAAACGGCATTTATGTATATGAAGGTTAAATTCTATCTCGTCATAAAATTTAAAAGTGCATTCTACACCACAAAATTAATAAAAATATCCTGATAAACATGTGTTCGTACATACACTTTTCCAAGATCGTTTGTAGATTAGTAAGAACTCGGGCAACTTGCATAGCAGATAAAAGAAAAAAAAAAACTCCTGGTAATTAGCAAAAGAAGAAACACCGTAAGGGACCATACATTGCAGTCTGTTCAAAGTGACCACCGATGCTAGCCACGGGCGATTGAGAGAGCCATCAAAAGTTCCTAGCAGGTGTCTGATGCGAGTGCATTCACGTTCAATGTTCCTGCAATTCATCAATATTTCCCTTTCGAAGTTCTTAATGATAAGAATCTGGATTGCGTGTGTTGATAGAGGAGGGGGGAGGGAATAAATATAGACTGACTGGAATTATTAAAAAGCAGGTATCCGTTCAACAATCGGAATAAGTTTATTATTGATGTAATAACCCTTGAAGCGCCTTCCCTCCTTGCCAATCCGTAAGCCTACCACTGCTCAGTCTACCACAGAATATTTCTCGATTTAACTGTTTCATATTTTTCTTCATTTGTTTATATTTTTCTCATAAACTTCATTTCAGCTGGTAGTAATGTTTCATTTTGCAGATTTTATTCCCCAAAATTCCAGTTCATTCTTGAAAAACCATTGTGTTTTCTGTTCAAATTAGTATTCTGAAATCTTTGCCTAATTTCCATATGTTTTAAAATAGCTTTCAGAAGTCATAATGAGCAATTATTATCCCCCAGAAAAAAAAAAAAAAAAAAAAACTCAACAACCAGAGGGCAAGTGTTATTAATGAAATAAATTCTTTGAATTCCTGTAGTGTAACAATAAATTTTTAAGTTCGGGGCTTGCAATGTGCACGTTTTCTTTTCTGTATAAAGCAAGGCTTTAAATCATCTCAAGGTACATCCATTCATGGCCAAGGGATATATTTTTCGACAAGGCCATTCAGGTTAGCTGTACAATCCAGCCCTTTATCTACTTATAAAAAGAGGCATATAATATCAGGACAACATTCTCCAAGCTGTCACTCCATTACGTTTTTCTTTATTTTTTTAACCATGTTCTATTCAGTGTATCACACAGACCCGAAAGCAACGGTAGTTTACTGCCGATTACAGCTAATGTCTGCTAAGTATGGTTAACTGTTCGTCATTTGTAAAAAAATAAAAAAAAAAAACCATTAACCTAGAAATATCGCTAATATTTTGCCCAATGAGTGCATAAACTAGCCTATAAAACACTGAAATAAATAATATCAAATAGCACCCAACAATAAAACGAAAAATAATGTTTAAATAAGGGCATAAAAGAAAGGTATTTTAACGAACGTATTCCTCCCAAATTTTTCTATAAATAATTAAAAATGCTTCTGCAATTTCCTGCTCTCAAAAGACTTGTCTTTATGCATGAATCACATCGAACAAATCTGCAATGCCACACGACTTGATCATTTGTACCTCAAGATTACAATCATGTCCTGGTAGGAAAGTTATCGACAACCCCCCCCCCCCTCGTAGACGACAGATTAAACTCGAAAGTCACTCATAGAGCGGAGATACAAATGCTTCCAATATGTTTCCATTTGTGGCAAGTGTCATGCTCGGTGGAGAGGGCGTTGTAACCATGACGAAAGTAATTAGCGGAATACCTCGTTTTCATCATGACTGTTTGACGCAGATGTCTAACTTGCCTGTGTACTGAAACATTTGATTAACTATCGGCTTAACTATAACGATATTTTCCGTAACATTTGTCGCACAAATTTAAAACTATATAAGGGTTCTTGAATCATTAACTACAGCGTACTTGTTGTGTTTATCACCTTGCTGAAATCTCCTTGGACATTTCTAAAATTTCCAAGTTCTTAGATGCTTAAATTAGAAAATGTGCGCAATCCACTGAGTCCGGCATTAAAATCGAATTTTTTTTGTTCTGTTTTCATTCTTTCCTATATCTGAACGCCTACTGACCTTGGCTAATTATTTTCTCTTAAGTATGAGCTGCAAGATTTGAAGGAAGTTTTTTTTTTTTAAATGTAGTCTGGAAGGATGGTGAGAGGTTATGTTAACGGTAAAAAACCCTAAGAGAAAGTTCAACAAAGTAATTAATATCAAATGCCATCTCTCGAACGTGACATAAATTAACAAGCTTCTTTATTTCCTTCTGAAAATATGTAATAATGCGATTTTTGAGTGTGTACGATGAGGAAATTTGTATCAAAAAATGAGAAGGATAATATGGACTTCAAAGTTCTGAAAGGATTTTTAAAGATAGGTGATGAATTTCATTGCCCAGTATGAGATCAACATCAACGTAAGTTTTCGGCGCCTAAAGCGGCATGAAAAAGTTATACGTTAATTTGACTCTTGAGCAGAGTTTCCGCATTATCTAACGCTTAGGGAAAAAAAGAAGCCTTGCTAACCTTTGCAGCCATATTTTGAGAACTGGGTAAAATTCAAAAAAAAAAAAAAAAAAAAGTATCATCAACCGTATTTTTAGAATCGACTAATTGATCAATCCACATTGAGATATTTACTCATTCTATTCAAATTCTTTGATCTATTCACTGTTCGCAATATATAAGCTAGCCAAACGACCATGCTGGCTTGTTTTCTTCGTATAAGTTAAACTAAATCACGTGAAACATTTATTTTTCAGTTTAAGTTACCGGAAATTCTGACGCATGAATTATGTTTTAATGAAAATCTTTCAATATTTTTTATTCCATAATGAACAGTTTGTTTCCGTAAGTACAAATGCTTCGGATTATAAGTAACATAATCCATTTTTTTGGGGCAGGTAAGCTGAAGTGAGAAGAATGGGTTATATTATTTAAATATGGGCATTGTAAGACTTCTCTTGGGAGATGGGGAAAAGCGAACAAGAGTTTTGCTTCGGGATTTTCCTTTGTATTTTTTTTTTTTTTTACAGTTGCTATATTTGGATAAATATTGGTGAAGGTGGCCACACTATCCATTAACACAATGACTGTCATACATCTCTTTAAACGTATTCACCGTGTTTTGGTGCTTTATTTCACTACACTTAGCAGTTTTTATTTTTATTTCTAGAAGTCAGTGTAGTTTGGATAGTAATTCATCTTGATTCTCGGATATTAAAAACGTTATCGAATTTCCTTCCACAATGCGAAATTTTCATTAGGACAGTTCAAAAAAGAGTTTATTGAACAACTAGTTCCAAAGCGCACTAGTTTTGTGAAAAAAAAATAACAAAACGCTGCACATCTCAATTCATTTTCTGATTTAAAAAATCTTCCTTTCTAGATATTTGAAAAGAAAGGTCAGAAGTTTGGAAAAACGTAAAAATTCGCTTTCCGATTCACGTAAACAAACTGACCTTCGTTACTGATGGAGAAACTTTTTAAAAAATGTCTTTTTAAATTCGTGTTTCTTCTTTAATCTCTTTCCGTAATTACGAACGGCAGCTGAGAATTCGATTTCTTAAAATGCCAATTGAATGAATTCTCATTTCCTTTTTTTTTTTTTTAAATCACTTTTTATTCTTATTTCTCAAGAAAGCATGCCCACGAAAGAATACTGTAAGAATAAAGAACGTGAACAATTTCATAATCTAAACGGAACAAAATCAGCGAGAGCTTACAGTAATGGAAAAATTAATGGAAATTCTCGATAAGTACAAAACAGTTTTATTTTGTTGGTTGTTTCAACGAAAGGGATCTTTCTGTGGTAGATCAAAATGACAGAGGATAGAAACCACTAGAAATATATGGAATAAAATTCGATTATCTTCAAGTGTGGTTTATATTGGACTTTCCTGTAGTATATAATTCAGATGTTGAGGATGGGTTTGGTATCGGTTAAGAAGAAAACATACGTTTTTGACAGACCGACTACGCGAACTATGTCGTATTGCTAAATAAGCTCGTTGCTTCATTTGAGATTTTTTTTTTAATTCGATTCAAGCCGTTTATTTTAAATGCACATAAAATCTCAAAAGATTTAAAAGGAATTAACTGTAATAATTTTATTTAATTTTTTTATAATATAACTAATATAATTATTAAGGCTCCATCGCATATGGAGGACCATCATATACAAAATTAAATGCATGGCTCAGGCTTGCGCTGAGGTAAATTAGCCACAAATGTGCTGATACTTAATAACTTATAAAAACAAAAATAAGTGAGTCGCTCAACAGTAACACCAAAATGTGTCTAGGACACTCAATAATTCTCTGCAAAAAATGTGCTGAGGCAAAACAATTTGCTGCAAAAAATGTGCTGAGGACACGTAACAGTCAACATTAAATACTAAGCATAAATTTTATGAGTGTTTACATTATTCAAAGAGAATTACTATATAATGAATGAAAGGATATTTGTTGCTCTTCCAATTTTTATATACTCGTAAATAAGAATTGGAAGAGTGCATTACCAATATAATTTTCACAACTTTTGCAAATCTAATGAAATATTTTTCCATCTAAGATTTCATTAAAAGAATCTACAAGATTAATGTGCGTATATGTTTGCAAACACATTAAAACTAATTAACATTTTTCCGCTGCTTAAAATAACTATTAAGCAGTACCATTGTGCTATAGGAACAGTTTAAAAATCATCACGTGGAATTTTTTTTTTTTTTCGTTTTTGTTCTTGTAGCGTAATTTGGCCGGTGAGGATCTTAACCAACATTACCAATCCACGAAACGACGGATGCGTCAAGCGATGAAAGCAGATGTTACGCGTATCATTTGTGAACCGTAAACAGAACATTATCGAGGTGGACTTTCGACATGGTGGGAATTAACGTCAACTTCTTCGACGACAGGCGGAAGCAACCTAAAGTACAGGGTAAAAAAAAAACGAATTTTGTGATGGCGACAAGTGATATTAACACAATGGACAGAGAGGATGAGATATTTAATTAACTTAAGGTATAAGGAAAGGTTGCATCTTGCCAATGAATAATAAACAAGTAATCGATTTTTATTAACGCAAGAAAATCTTTGGTTTCTATTAGTCATATAAAAATGAATAATAGTGATTATAATTTAAAATATTTGAATATTTAGAATGTTAAAGTCATTTCAAAGGTTCCTGAAACCTACCTTCAGCACCCCTTAAAATATTTTATAATTCCCTGTACGTCGAGAATATGTGGAAATAAAATATTTAATGAATATTAGTTACGAAGTACTGAAGAAGAATACTAAGTATTTCTACAAAGAGTCGGCTCCTTGCATGTAATGTTGTTAATTTTGAACTTTAAGAATATGTTTTGGGCGCATAAAACCGCTGAGACATTATGAACTTGAATGGTACAGTACTACCGACTTCAACCAAGCAAAGGAGTTTAAAGCATTTCTTCATCTATAGTTAAACGATCATATCAACAACATCCCACATCCACCCTACCCACAACTTATGCGTCGCACAAATATTATGGTCATTTCTAAATTATTTAATTATCAGTTAATTAATAAATTATATTCTGTATAAAATGTTGCTTAGCGGTCAGTGCTAGTCCCAGTTAACTGGAAGAATAAATCCACGTAGTAGTTAAAAAAAAATAAATAAGTGGTCATGTTTCTTCCTCATCTTCTAGTGTTATCCGTTAGTAGGCATTGGGGCGGTAATTGAATGAACGAGGTTACGCTGATAAATTGGAACAATGCAGCTAGATTTGTAAGTTTAATGCTCAAAGTAGTACTATTAGTATTCTGTATTTATTTCTAAGTTTCTTTAAGAAACTTGGAAATAAATACAGTAATTATTTTTCTCGTAATACGTTATAGTTGAATGTAAGAAAAAGCTTTAAAGAACTACCTTTATAATTTTATGTGGAGTTAGATGTGAAATCCTAGTACTGTTGAATAGGATTCGGTAGCCATTAAATGAACGAATATGATAGGTGAATTTCGCAGATTTTACTTTGATGTCGCCGCATAAACAGTATAAAGTGAAATAGACCACAGTACAATAAACCTTTAAATGTATGTAATTTCCCAGGATCCGATTACTGATGTAATAAAAACTGCTTAATGATATATGACAGAAACTAATTTAGACAAGTGGTTAAAGACGTTAGCGACTGATATTTATAAAGCAAGCATAGCGTTTATTATATGAAGGCTTGCACTATTTTTTCCTGTGAGGAAGATGAACTACCCTAGATGGGTAACACTCCGTAGTGATGTTGTTTTACTACTCATATTACATCAGCTTTCCAAGTGTTAATTCGTAAACAAAATCGTACAAACTCGTAGATTCTTCTGTTCTTGGAAATAGCAGGCTTCCAAATCAAATTACCTGTTAGTTAAGCAATTTTTATTTTATCATATTCAGATTTAAGGAAATTACACAAGTTTAATGCACCACAGTATCAATTACAGTTACTATAGTTCATGTATGTTTGCATACTGGCACCAATATTACACTCGACGTTTAATTAACTAAATTCAGAATGACTTGTTTTGTTTCTCAGCTTTAAATTTCTTATGTTTCATACCATCTAACACCATTTATAACTGAAAACAAACAAGGAATTTCCTTATTTAATTTCAAAGTAGGTTTATTAAAATAAAAACCCTTTTCTTTTTAATGTGTTCAACCAATATTATTTTTAGAAGAATCAAAGTAAGCAGCCTTCAGGAATTAACTGTACACTGAAAAGTAAATTGGCAGGAAAACGGAAAAACTTCAACTGCATTTTTAATAGAAATATAATAGAGAACTTATAAGACGAGTAAAATATTTCTGTTATTTGGTATAATTTTTAGCGAAGATAGTACATTTGACATCTTAATTATGGAAATATAATATGCAAAGCTGGTAAACACATTTATATGCAACTAATGAGTGAGAAATTCGCCCCAAAACTAAAATTATGGTATGCAAGACAGCCATTAAACTATTTTTAACTTATGGTGTGCGAGAAGGGTTGGAAGTAAAACAGTTAATAAAATAAAGGGAAGATGCAGACGGTATCAGTTAACTATATTAAAAATGAAGATATTAGAAAGGAACTTCGGCTGCATTGATGAACGTGTGAACAGAGCTATCTGAGGTGAAAATGTCGATAAAAGGTGAGTTAAATTGGTGTGTGATGGCAGACAAATGACGCAGATCAAATTCTATGTGAATTGATGTAGTAAAAGTGCCTTAGAAAACTAAAATAAAGATAAGATCTGGCACGATTGGAGTATTGACGAATCACGGATTGATTATTATTATTTCGTGACACCTCCAAGTAGTCCAAAGACTCATCGAGGGAGGGATAAATTCTACACTCCATTTCTACCACTTAATCCACCAACTACAGCGAACCGACACAACCATCATCACCTACACCAACGCCATCTACTGCCCATCATCACCACAATTTTTGTATGTAAATTTCGTGTGTCTTCAAGACTAATTTGTCTGTATGCGGGATGAAAAATTCTAGTTTCCAAAAAAAAAAAAAAAAAAAAAAAATCAATCCCTTTCATTGATTTGGAAGAAAATTAATTGTTGGTAGGAAATTATTAGTAATATAAACTTTATCATGTGATGTTGTCATGGTATTCTGGTAACAACTCTAGAATATAACGTCTGTATTACTTCAGCCTTGGTATCTCTTCCTGGTCTGGCTCCCACTGAAGAGATCTCAATAAATGCCGAAATCGGTCTGGGTAGTGGCCCTTCCCATTACGCATTGCATTATATATGCCTAAAAAAAAAAGGGGGGGGGGTGCTTTATTATGGGATACATAGTGAGGCAAGTGATATGAAGTCATTAGCCTCTATATACAAGTAGCTCAGACGTGAATGTATTTCACGCGCAAAACTTTGTTTTGCTTATTTGGGAAAAGGGTTAAAACCAATTATAAACTTTCTTGGTATCATTAACATATATATATATATATATATATATATATATATATATATATGCACACATATACACACACACATAGAATATACATTATTGTTGTAATTTTGGCATATTTCATTTTTCAACTTTTACAAAATTGATGGGATATTAGGTCATAAAAGCTAAAGAGAGTTAATCCTCTCATGAAAATCTGACATCCAGAACCCCATATAAGCAAAACAAAGTTTCGGCAAAGCTACATACAAAAAATGGACAATTTTTGAAGTTTCTTAATATTACTTAAAATGAAAGGTTTCCGTAAAAAGAGTATTTAACCGTCTTTAATGAGGAAAGGAACTATTTTGATATTAACACACAGGGAGAGTTGCACTATAATTGGTTCAGTTTTCTGTTGTGGAGAAAAATTGTCCATAGAACGTTATAATATACTATGTATAAATTATATACATGAAGCTTGTTTCTTTGTTTGCTAACTACTCGTCATAGCAACCAGTCACTATGGAAGTATCCAAATAATATACAAAGTGCATTGTTGATTCAATAACGTGGTGTTTTAACATGGATACAAAGTGTTCATATTAAACCGAAATAGATTAGAGCGTGTTTGAAAATACCTATTGTAAAAATACAGGATCGCTGTTTTCAACATTCTAGTGGTTCTTTTTATTGCGAACGTTTCTGCCGATATAATTTCAGCGCTATTTTCCGCATTTTTACTGAGGAAATTATCAAAAAAAAATTGATTTTTAGTACGGAATCTCCAGTCCATGCATGCTTGTTACTAATTATCGTCCCCTATTTTCTTCCCAAGATTTAAGCAAAAAAAATAGATTTGGTATTAGGAAAGCAACAGCTCGAAATTTGCTTTTATTATAAAATGCATTGCACGAATAATACGTATAGCATTGTAGTAATCATTTGAAGGTTAAACTTAAGAAATTCATTGGAATTGTAACCGATAAATACTCAATTGGTTACCAATCTTGATTATTATCGATAATTATCATTACTGTTAATCACAATCATGACCTATGTGGGTAGTACTAATAATTGCTGCTTTAGAAAAGAAATCTTACAATAATAGATTAAATAATCCATTAGCCTTAACGTGCTACCAGAATCTTCGTTTACGTGTCCTTATAAGGACTGGCTTAAAGGGGCGAAGCAAGAATGCTTTTCATCTTCCCCGTTATCTGTAGAGGACAGTGTAGGGATAAGGTGTTATTGAGCTAATAAAGCTCTGATCATGGCAGGAGGGTAACAGCAATAGCCGAGCCTCAGTTAGAACTTCGTTGGCTACTGCATTGCCATCCATTACCCTCCCTGGGTACCAATTTTGGTCGCCTCGTACGACATGCATTAGCTACATTGGTGCTATTCTTATCCCGGCAACCACACGGGGAAACCGTTTTCTTGTCATGTGACTTCCTGCATGATATAAAAATCAAACGTGATTTTTTATGGTATTTGATATCACTAATTTTTCTTTTTATTTAAGTATTCTTATTTAATTTTATTTTAAGAGAATTTTTACCTCTTTTTAATTTACAACTTAATACTTTATATTATCTTATATAGGAAAATCTATATGATTTCTTTTGTATATAAACCAGTTGCTTCTATATGTTTTTGCAGGTATTCTTTCTCCATACGCTTTATCTTCTCGCCTGAAAACATTTTAATAATCCAAAGAAATTTTCTCTTTTGGATTAGTTGTTTGGAAACAAAGGCCCATCTTGATAACCTGACACGTCGACAACTATAGCAAACGACCATCTGGAGACGTAAAAAAAGAGTTAGGGATGGACTGAAGAATAAATTTTGCACAACTTCGTTACCCAGAAAACACGTTTGCTCAGAGATATGCAGACATTTTACACACACACACACACACCAATTTATTGAACATAGATTCCTTTCAGATTTCAAGACATTTTTTGTGCTCCTTTGCATAATTCTTATGTTCCAAGTTATTACACGCAGCCATTACCCTGTAAAATAATTAACCGAGTCTCCAATGTAAAAAAAAAAATAAATAAATCATAATTTGTTTCTCAAGAATTGACTGAAGAAAGGATAAGAAGGTGGGTCGTATCGCTTACTGTACTAATCGATTGGCGACGCACTGACTACACGAAATCGACCACAAGTTCCGGTAAACCGTCAAGAGGGAAAAGAGAAACGAGGACATTACTGTCGAGGAAATTCCCTACATAACTAACGACAATAGGATATGCGTCCTTGTTAGTCAGAAAGGAGGAGTCAGATGACTGACGACAAGATAGGTCGGTTCGCCGTTTTTGATTTGTGCTCTCTTTCAGAGATCAACGGAGACCGCTGAATTGGGAATTTGGAACAATGCGGGATTGGAAAGGGATGATAAACCTGTCTATGAACGACAGTATGATCATGCGCAGTGCATTTAAATTCAGTGAAAGGCATCATTCTGGAAAGTTAAGTTTTTAATAAAAGGAGTGAATTAAATAGGAAATGTACTGAAGAACATCTTTTACATAACTGAAAAAACCGGTAACGAGAAAATGAATTGATAATAAGATAGGAGTAGAAATAAAAAAAAAAAATGATCCAGATATTATAGAAATGCGTAGTGTATTATGGGATTCAAATAGTGCCTTATTGTCAGTTATCCTCTGTGTTTATTTTAGATGTGCTTAGAGCAAGTTTCTGTTTACGTAAAGAAAGAAATTTCTTCTGACGTTTGCGAAGTAAAATCCCGCGTTAGCTCCATAGACCTCTGTTGAAAAGTTATAGAGAAAGATCATAACAACCAAAAGGCGTGGATCATCTAAGTATGCCATGTATACCTCTGAAGAAATACTCTACAGGCAGGTTCACGTTTAGGCAAATGAGATTATTTGCAATGAGATGACCAAAGCAGTAGCTTTGGTTATCTCATATGCGAACCCTGTGCAATAATTAAACCAAAAACAGTTAACTTTTTCTAAATAATTCTTATTTTAATGTGTTAGCGAACAAGTGAATTGTATAAGGTTAGTGAATACAAATTGATTGTTCAAACTATTCATGTTCAGAATGCTTTTAATATGAGATTCGATATATTTTTAATCCAATTAAGGTGGATTATATCCCTGAACCAATTCCTAACAGAGCTAGCTGAGTGTTTCGGCACATTATCGTGCTGGTAGACCCCATCTACGCGCAGGTGTAGTATAGTAAAACGTATGTGATCTGCTACAAGCGGCGTGTAGGCCACTGGTCAAGTTTTAATTTTGATAGTTGAAGTATATTCCATACCAGACTCGCACGAAGATTGATTTCTTTGATAAGGAAAAAGTTCGTAATTTACAAAAGCCAAGCCAACCTTTAGATGTCGCATAAAGAACCATAGCATAGTCATAATTGACTTCGTTTATTTGGACGAAAACGTTTTATGCTAAAACAATTCTGCTTAAGCAAGCAATAAAGTGCTTTACTTTTCAATAATTTTCGTAGCACTCTCTGAAAAACAATCTAGATAAAATAGAAATTTCCAAACCCCGATCGGCTTCTAAATCATCAAATTCAAATGTAAGAACATGCCTCTTATTAGATCCTTGTTACTCTCTCAAAGATAAGAGCATGAAGTGAACTTTGATTTCTTACAAAAATGTAAAACATTTTGCGCAATCTTCTTTGTAAGCCCATCCGTCTAATGATTGCAACATTAAAAACATTCATATATTCCAGTCGTTTCTATAATATCTGAATATGTGTGCGAAATGCACAAAAATTCATTGTGTATGCCAGGTAACTGACGTATGTACCTAAAAGTGCACCACCTTATCTTAGATATTTATCATGTTTTTATCACTTAGTGCTAAATTGTTCCGTGTGGGAAGAAGAGTGAAGGTGAAGTTCTCCATTCTCCGGATTTTTCAATCTGTCTCAGAAAAAGAGACAAACTTAATAGAGAACACCTCTTGGGGGCAACAAGATCTAAATGTTGGATTTAACATAAATGAAAAACTTTAGCGGAAAAATGAAAACTAGACTACTGCTTATGACCTAAAACGTTAGCGCTGTCAAACTTGAATACTACTTTCCTTGAATACTCGCATAAGAATTATTTTATCACGAACCCTTTATATCACATTAGGCAGGTGATGTCAAGGTTTCACATATCTTAAGGAACTGGAGAAGCTGGCTGGGGCTTTTAGTCGTTTCATAGGGAGCACTTCTAAGCTGGTTTTATTGTGTTTGTAATCAAGAGTTCGGAGATCTCGAAGATCGTAAAATTTCTATCTTGCTTAAGCTGCACAACCACTACACTAATTGGGGATAGTAAAGTAAGCCAGCGTATAGCATCTTACATGAGGATCATTATCACATGGCTAATCTGGCTTGAACAGGTCGTTTACTTTTAATGTCTTGTTCAAAAATATTTTATGAGAAAATTCCTACATCCTTCAGAGAAATGAAAGAGGGAGGTGGAACTTCTTGAACATAACGGAGCCAAATTGGGCCTAAGTCATAGAAAAAGGTTCCTAGAAGATAGTTTTACGAACATAATTTTGAAGATGGAAAGAATTACAGTATTTGAACTAATTCCAATAGGTAAAAAATTTAAATATTTGACTATCTAGGAAGAATTGATAAAATTTAGTTATATACAATATCTTCCAATAAAATCGCAATTTCTATTGTTTAAAATTTTGTTTTATTTGGTGCGTGTGTAATGGTAATTGCATTCTATGCTGAAGTTCTCCTGTTGTATCCTTTTTCTGAAAGGAAAATTCAAAGGACTTCTTGACACGAACCCCCTGCAGACATCATTAGTATGCTTTGTCATAATTAACTGCTACGTATGCGGATTATCTCAAGAGGGTTTGTGTTTTTTTGTTTGTTTTTTTTTTTGAAGTTATCTTTGTATATAAGCGCAATCATCTAAGTGATTTTAAATGGGAAGATAGGATACGAAAATTCAGTTGATTAAATAAATAAAGATGAATTGTGAGTATTTTGTTTGCCTTTAATAATTGTTTCAAATATATCTATTTAATCTACTCAGCCTTTTCTCAAAATGATACCATATATTCATTAAATTATCGTTTACTGAATCCAAATCGGTTCTTCACCGTATATAATAATTTTTCGTCCTTTTAAGGAGTTGATTTAGATTTAAATACCGTCACGGAAATAAACAAAAGTACTTAGGGGTTTTAGTCACATAAGTACTTTTTCTTGGAGAAAATTACTTAAAGAATAAATAAGATAAAAGCCAATTAAATGTAAAACAGCTCAAACTCGGAAGGAAAAAAAAAAAGCTCAACAGTTTTTGTTAACAAACAGCTCAACGTTTTTACCCAGTCTTTGTTTGGATTTTGTACCATTGTTAGATTTTTTAATTAAGGTTTCATGCACGAGATAAAGGTATTACGTTTTTCTCCTCCTACAGCTACAGTCATGAAAAATACACGTTTAATGTATTGTTATAAAAATAACCTACATTGAAAGGGTTATTTTCTGAGTACTGTAGTCTCAAAAATTCCAATAATAATAATAAAGATTTTAAATGTAATTTATACTAATTGCATAACTCTAGAAAATAGTAATAAAATATCACGTATTTGTGAGGATCCTTCTTAGATGAATTGGTCTCAACGGAGTCCTTTGGTTCTTAAAATATGGGTTTTGAATCCTGTGAATGATGCAAGTAACCGTTATCTTTGCTTTTAAATCAGTTAAAGATGAGTTAGCAGGTGTCATACAAAATGGATGGTTTTACTCCCGAAAACAGGCAAACTGGTCCACTGAATTCACATCTATACACACAAATGCTTTTAAAAAAATAACACCTAAATTCATTTAGATTATGAGCATACGTTATTTAAGTGTACACACCTTTCATTAAATGCTTAAATAGAAACAGAGGGTTATTATTATTATATAGATAAAAATATATTCTCATATATATAACAACAGTTAAATCTGTTAACAGTTTACTCGATGTATGAATGCGTTATCAAAAATTAATAATTTTGTATTCATCAAATTGTAGATACAATATGGTTTTGGCAGTATGTTACTGAAAGGACCTTTAAAATATTATGAATATTGGATTATTTTTATACTTGCATCCGTAGTGACGAATGTGCACAATATTGGCTCCTTTGTACGCTGTGGTTTCATCCATAGCTCTCTTTTTCGTTTATCTTGAGTCGCATGATAATTTTCTGGTCAGTAATTTGCAGTCTCATTTTCGCTGTGCCCGTAAAGCAAAAGTTTTATTTCAAAAGAACAAAATCGGTTGTTCGATAAAGTAGATTCGCATGTAAATGTTTCCATTAAATGGGTACCGACACCATACAGTTGGAAATGGTAATCCCTTGAAGTGATTTGCTGCAAGGTTGTTGATGCGGGATGCCAATGATTGAAACCGAAAATTGAAGTTGCGAGAACTACTTGTTTCTTTTTTGAACCAAGACGAACAAAAAGATTTTTCAGATAATTTTCTTTTTTTTTTCATTCTCGATGCAGTAGTATCTCGTTTTTTCAATATGTTTAATTAAAATCGAAAATGCGGAATTATTGTCGGTCACCAAAGAACAGAAGTGAAAATAAAGTACATGAAAGAAGAAAAAACTGAATCTCTCAAGCGAAGAGAGATAAATACAAGGCCCGTCAATTAAACAATCTGAAGAAATAACGTTCATTCTCTAAGAATTTGATTTAGAAAATCATTAAAATGAAATAATATCAAACATACTTTATTCTTTCATCATGATCAGAGACTTGGAAACTTATATCGCAAAACGGACACCAGAGGGACTATGAGATACAACCTTCAGCACTGAAGTTACCTTAGAAAAGTTAGTTATATTATCTCTCTGGCCGATTTCAAACATTTAATTTTCAATATTTAGTTACGAAAGAATAGATTTCATATATAAATATCAATATCCCAAATGATTACCATTCTGCAGTATTATTTCTGTGAATTCACTTTAAACTAGCTCTTTATTTTGACAAGGGATACTAATGATTGAAACCCAATTAAGGGTGACTTAATTTTCATCATAATAAATAATCGTAAGACAATTGATATCTTGTTATTTTTAGGATGAAAATGATATTTTATATCTAATGCAGATGATCTAAATATCCTTGATGTAAACAAAATAATTTCATTTGAATTCTCGGCTGCTTTAGAAATTTTATGTTCGAGTATGTTGATGTTCCTCATTTTTATTACCAATTACCAGAACAATAGGAATATATCTTCATTTTTATTCAATTGAAGATATTTATATTTTAGTGTAATAAATAACTTGATACGTTTTGTATTGCAATAGCTATGGCATGCAAGCGTAGAATGTGCTCTACACGATTTAAATCTAAAACAAAATTAGTTGATTTTAGATGATGTAAAAGAGGAAATGCCCGCCCTCACGAAAAGTTCAGTTTTCTTCCAGATAAACATACATTAAAATACAACTGTTAAAAAAAGAAGCATTATGCTAACCCTGCAATACCTTAGTTGCCTAGAAGTAAATTGAACACTCATAAACAGTCTCTTCTTTTAATGCCATCTACAAATTCTGATTTAAAGCTTTTACATTTCTAATCAATGTAAAAATAAATATCAGTTGTTACGCCGATAATTTGAAGATGACGCCAATCAATTCAATACTATCCACTTTGTTCTGCCATTTTGCTATCCTTCAGGTCACTGATCCTTTTTAAAAAGGTACCTTACCTTATGAGAGATTTTCTGAAATATTCTCACAATATCCATAAGTATGGCATTTTAAAAAATTATTTTATAGAGCTTTATTAAATGCAAATAATCCAAACTAAACATGGGGACATAGCGCGGAACGCATTAGGCAGTTGCCAAGGGCAACACTAGTAGGATATTTTATTAATCATCGAAATTGACACATTGTAAAACGCGCCTAGCTTAGGGAATTGTTCTATTCAAAAGAGATTTTTTATTGTATACGTTGAGTTTCTGAAGCACAATAACTTCTAGTTGTTGTTTTTTATCAATCTCATGAGTACATACTTCTAAATACTGCGACATTTCGTGAGACTCATGGCCTATGATTTTCCTCCTATGACTCCCACCCACGAAATTACAAATATATAGTACATTGGTATGTGGAGGGTAAATAATGATTTTTAAAATTTTTTTTATTAATCGCATATTTTTTTTGCATTTTTGTAAATTTATTTTTACAAAATCTGGAAACGATGTTCAATAAACGTAATACGAAACGTTTGAAGTGGCTTTCGACCTGTCTAATTAACTGGACGATGAAATATATCTCCCATCTAAAGATAATCACAAACATCCCAATGCAAGGTGGGGTTCGAAAACTTAACTGATTGGTAATCGTAACTACTCGGCCACCCAGGCCGACTCATCATCATGATACTATTATTCGAAACAGCTGCCAGGCCAGTGTAACTTTCAAAGCATTAAAGAAACGATGCTGTTGTGTACGAAAATGCATACAACTGGTGTGCTTAATTATTTTTCTTACTGCAGTTGATTTCTGACCTTAAGATTTTCTTTTCATATTTAAAATGCCCACCGATGAGAATAAATTGCCTACTCCAAATCCTTCCTAAAAATAATGGCGCATTCATTATTAAAGGTCATTATCTCCTTGTTTAGTATATTATAAATAGATTATTCAGTTTAATTCTGGATTCGATTTCAAGGTTTATAACTAATTTTTACCTTCAATTTCGTTTTCAGGAAATAATACGTGAGTGATCTCTTTTAATATGCGATATGGACAAGTCAGAATTCTTGAGTAAAACAGACACAGATTCATGTGAAAGTTAATCTCTGATCTGATTCTTTTTGCTTTAAGCTGGATGGTATGTAAAAATGTCTATAAATTGTATCGTAAATGATGAAATTTTACCTATTTGCTCCTTAAATTTATGTAACACATTAATCATAGCAACACTGTACTTCAAGGAGACCACGTCAGGTAAACGAATTATAAATGCAGATTTGTGTCTAGCTAGAATAAATACAACCAATATAGATTCTGTTGAATGAAAATAAATACTTGTAGAAGATTTCGAAGTTAAAGTAATGAAGATATTTCTAAACACAAAGTTGTCGTGAAACGGCATTTACTATTGTAAGTACAGAACTGAAGGAGCTTAATTTAATCCAGGGAATTTCTAGCCATGAGACATTAACTGGAAATTAAAAGATCTAAAGGTCTAAATTTTAAGAAAGGTCTTATGTGTGAGGAGAAGAGCTCACCAGATATGTTGAATCACGTTGTTCCTTGTTAACCAATCAGAACAGTTACTTTTCAGTTACCTTGATTAAAATGTTTTCAACTGTTGTGGACACTAGAAAAGATACCACAGACTTTAAATTGCAATAACCGAATAAATAGCGTGTAAATGTTGTCCCATTTGAAGGAATAGTTTTCTTCTAACACAGTTAAATGTTGTTGTTGTTTTTTTGTTTGTTATTCTTGTTCTTTTGTTAGATAATTAATATTATGTTTATGTAATATAGAGTCCCGCATATTCCATTGACAAGATATGGCAGATTCATGAAATCATGTTGTTAGATTTTATTCCATTTTTATAGCACATTTATATTTAGATATTACAATTATGGTCGTGATTGGGCTTCTGGTTTTAATAATCCACATATTCAAACTCTAGAAACGAAACCGTGTCTGGTCTCTAACTACAGCCCGTCTGTTTCAGTGCACTGTATTGATATTGGTTTTATATTTTTATTTATATTATAAATTTTATTACTATATTATTATTATTATTATTATGTTATTTTTTAAAAACGTCATTAATATAAAATGCATTCAATGGAGAAAGCCAGTTTTTTTTCATTAATTTCATCAACGGATTAAAATAAATAGCCTTATATTATTAGTTCTATAATTCAATTCAAGTAATACAGTGTCCACTGTGCAATACTTTAACTGAATATCTACTGAGTATAGCGCAATCAAGTCCAAAGCCCGACCAACTCGCTAGCGCATTCTCATACTATGCAAACTGATATCCCATCCAAACTCATAGCTGTATTCACAGATTCTGTAATATCGTACACACCTCAACTCCTCTACCTCTTACTGAAATATTTTCACCTGGATGATACACCCCTGCAAAGTAATCTCTCAATAATTCAATTCTGATTCATTTGCCTCGTTACCATTTGCATTTATCAAAATTATTTGGCCCTAGCTACATACTGAAAGAGCACTTACGAATAACTCTTTCGGCCTGCGATTTATATACTGCACACGAGTTTGCTGATCATCTTTCTCTTTGAATCTTCAACACATACTTTTTTAAGTACCGCTTAATGCTACTAACTGATCCATTTAATTTCCAATTTATTAAGTATCTTAACTCTAGGTATTCAGTCAGCTATTCGTTATTTAAACATCCCTTTACCGTTTCCTATGCATTACTATCATCTTTCCTCTGCAGTATATCATTCCATGGCTGCGTTCTCAGAAATCTCCTAATTTGCTTGTAGTTACTAGCTCTGTACTTCCACATCCAACCCTATTTCTCTGAAAATTCCAAGTTTAGCTGCATCTTGGGTCAAAACTGAAAAATTGTTCTCCATAATTGGGAAAATGTAGCCGTCTGAGTTATAAATTCTCTGATGTAATCAAGAGATCCAGCAATTTTAAAATAGCCTAGTACCTTCTACTACAATACTGGTTCTCCAATTTCGCAATAATCGACTGACAGTCGATCATAGCGAAAGGTGGAACTAAAGCCAGCAGACATGGTATTAATTCAATTATATTTGTAACGAAGGACATGTACTGTGACTTTTAGACATACGAGTGCATCATCATTTATATACGAACTGTTCGTATTATTTCAAAATATTTACGAAAAAAAAAAGCTATAAGAATGAAGAGATAGCAGAAGGCATTTCAGTTTACAGAGGTATCGATTGCCAGTCCATTATCGAACCGTTGGAAGAGCCTACTCATACTTGTGACTTATTATTAGCAGAATGTGTGACCTAGTAGCAACATGCAACATTTAGATAAGCGCGCTTGAGCTTAAACATTTCACCGTGCCAACACCTGAAGCACTGGAGTTAGAATTACTGATGTGCTCCGCATGTCTCCGACAGATGGTTGCGTACATATCTATAGAATCGTCACTTTGATTACCTAATACGACACTGGCTCTCGATATTGTAGTAGGAGTTTGAGAGATTAGAATGAGAGCAAACGCTAATGCAGTAAATCACTCTCTGACAGTTATGGATGTGAAGTTGATGTGCGTTTTTCCGAAACATCGTGGTAAAAGAAAAGCTGTTGTGCTGTAAGATTCTCTACTGACCACTTGAGGTCATTCTGCCATAGGAAACAGAATACACTCCAGCCACTGTGTGTGTACTTAAGTAATCAGTCACCTCTGGATGCTATGTTGCATATAAAGTTGCTCTTTTTCAGTTTTCGAGTGAGAGAGGGGAAAAAATTGCCCTTTATCATATATAACTTCTGGGGGGGGGAACATTGTTTCATTATAATAATTTTCATTGCATTTTGTAAGAATCTGATATGCGATTTCGGATTCTTGCGAATTTTTTTTTATCCGTCTTAGTGTATACATCTCATGAGATGGATAGAAATTAATTAAATTTGATATTTGGAATCTACTAAAAATCTGTTGAGTTACCTCCATTTTGATTTCATTCAGGTAATTATTTTTATTGGCTAAATTAAGCATCTAAATTATATTTTCATATATGTTACAAATGATAACAAGATGAATGAGTTATTACTCCGTTATTATATATTAATATTAATAAATAGAATATTATCAAACAACATGTGAATGTGTCATTAGAAATAAATTGTATAAAATCATATGATTTTAATTAAATTTATAATTTATTTTAATAAACTATGTTTCTAAGGAGTTACAAATAAAAAGATTGACTGTATTTTGTGTTTGAGAAAATGTACTCAAATGAAGGCAACACTGATGACCACTAGCCTTAGTACCCTTACGGTAAATTAATGTGCCAACCTTTAACATTATAACGTAACGAAATGATGGCGCATCGTTGTAGTTCAAAAAGCAGTGAAGTGAACATTTTTGGATAACGGGATAAATATTTCAAAATATTTGCGGAAAAAAGCTATAAGAACGACGAGTAGCAGAAGGCATTTCAGTCTACATTGATTGTCAGTCCATTATTTTGTCCCATTCATTTTGTTTGTTATCTTTGTAACATATACGAGGTTGATCAGAAAAGTTGTCGACCTCGACCATAGATGGCAATACTATCGGCAAGTTTTTTTTTCTAAGTTGGTACATCTGTCATAAGCATCCATGTGAAATTTCAAGTCATTCTATTAAGCAGTTTATTTTCTACAGCTGTCTGAAGCAAAAGTGTTGTCTGTATCCCTTGAAATGGATAAAATTGAATATCGTGCGGTTATAAAATTCTTTGTAAAAGAAGGTTTAACGCCAAACGAAATTCACTCGAAGTTCATAAAAGTTTATGGGCACTCTTCTTCGTTTTCGACAATTAAGAAATGGGCTTCCGCGTTTAAACGTCCCCGTATCAGCCTCGAAGATGATCCACGTGAAGGATGTCCAAAAATTGTAACAAACAACACCAGAAATCATTGATCAAGTGCACGATATAGTATTGGATGACCGGCAAGTCAAAGTGCATGAAATTGCTGAGACTATAGGCATTCCAAAAGAAGGCGTAGGATATATTTTGCATGAAGAATTGCATATGAAAAAGCTTTGCGCAAGATGGGTGCGCTTGCTCACAGCAGATCAAAACGCACTCGCATGAAAATCTCTTAACAGTTCTTGGAACGTTTTAATAAGACTAAAACTGATTTTGTGTGTCGATTTATTACTATGGATGAGACAGATTCACCATAACACACTAGAATCCAAACAGCAGTCAAAACAGTGGACAGAATCCGGTTGTTCAGCGCCAAGATGACAAAGTCGGTTCCATCAGCAGGAAAGGTCATGGCATCGGTGTTTTTGGATGCTATAGGCATGTTTTTTAATTAATTATCTTGAAAAGGGTAAAACAACCGGGAAATAATACTCCGATCTTTTAACCAGACTAGACGAAAAACGTCGTGAGAAACGACCCGGTTAGCAGAAGAAAAAAAAAATCATCTTTCATCAGGACAATGCACCCGATGAAAATTAAGGGATCGTCACTATGAATTGTTGTAACATCCACCCTATTCCCCAGATTTGGCTCCCTGTGACTTTTATCTCTTCCCAAAACTAAAACTCTTCCTCGCTGGGTAGCGTTTTTCTTCGAATCAAGAGGTGATTGCTGCTGTAGAGGGTGTTTTGCAGATCTTACCGAGAACCACTATAGGGACGGGATAATGGCGCTGGAGCATCTCTGGGCTAAATGTATTAGTCTTAAGGGAGATTATATTGAAAAATAAAAATAATTTTGAAATTATAAATTAGTTTTTTCGTTGGTAGGCCGAGAACTTTTCAGACCACCCCCGTATGAAAATATAATTTAGAATCTTTTGTCTGATTTAGCCAATAAAAAACAATTGCCTGAATGAAATGGAACGAACGCCACAAACCTTTAGTAGATTCTGTCAAATTTAATTAATTTCTATCCATCTCATGATATGTGTACACACACAGACGGATAAAACGAAAAAAAAAATAATAATTCGCAAGAATCCAAAATTGCATTTCAGATTCTTACAAAATGAACTGGAAGTTATTATAATGAAACAATGGTCCTCTCCCCCCACTCCTTAGAAGTTTTATATCGTAAAGGGAAATCCCCCCCCCTCTCACTATCTCAGAGTCGACGTTTTACTGAATGTACTAATTGAAGTTAATTAACCTGAGGATATATTTACAGACTGCAGCACTATCTGATTAACTTAGACTGCGACAGCACAACATTAAACAAACACCAACAGCCAGGTTGGATTCTTTAGACAGAAGATAAGGAAAGAACTGAAGTCCAAATGTGACAGTCTCCGAAGGAAAACGTAATGCAAAATGATCAATTGTTTATTTAAAAAATACCAATTTTTACGTAAAATATAAGTGTAGAAAGGAAGACTGAAGTGTCTCATTAGGTTAAGTGGTCTTAAAAAGAATTACATTTTTCCTTGCTGAAGTCCACATAATCCCAAAGCAATTGGAAAGAAAAGATATTAGAACAAGGGTGGTTCGTGCATAGGCACTGCGGAACTGCAGCGCCCCCAATTTTTCTCGATATATAAATATATTTATTAATTTATATTTGCTTGTAATATTTAATTTTATCATCAATAATCCTATACAATTCTATTATTTTGTATAAAAAATAATAAAAATCCATCTTGTAGCACTTAGGAAGGCGAAGGACGCTAGCAGCACTGTGTTTACCACAATGTCATATTGCCACGCGCGCAAGCATATATATATGCACGTCATAGTGAGATGCGAGCTATTAGCGTAACGCGGCACTGTCCGTCGCGCAGTTCCACTGTTGTTTATAAGCAGTTTGCGCCAGTAGTAGAGTGTTCGTAGTGCTTATCGTATTTACTCCGTCTCTTTAAATATTTGGACATTACGATTAAATACATAACATTTGTTATAGTTTTTATTTTAGAACATTATTGGGGTTATGATAATGAATTTTATTTTTAAATAATTTTGAATTATACTAAACTGTATAATTTTATCGATAATAAACAATATTTCTAATGGAACAAAACAAGAATATATTTTATTTTAAAGTAATTTTGAATTATACCAAATTGTATAATTTTATCGATAATAAAGAATATTTTTTTCATTTTTAATACTTTTTTTAATTCTTACCATAATTTTGATATTTTATCCAAACCCATGTATAAGCTATACTTACAGTATGTATGTATATTTCGAAGGTTGCAGCATCCCCACGATTTAAAGCCACGAGTCGCCACTGTATTAGAAACTAAATAATATTGTAAACAGAAAATAGCACGATGTGTGTGCACTAATTACAACACTTTTTGAAATATATTGACGTTCTTTCTTTATACGGGAAAAAATGCGTTTATGATCACCAAAAAATTCGTTATAAGAAAAACGAAATTATAGGATATTCTTTATTTCCATAGAGAATTAAGGGAAATATTTACTAAGTACACTAAACTCTGCGTACTCATTTTTAGTTATCATATGTGACTAACACAAAGAGTTCAGTAAAATTGAGGCATTTTAGAGAACTGTTACAAACCAGAAATGTCACTGGAATGCTATGGAGGTGCACATTTGACAAGGACTTCTACCTTATTTGTACAAGGATAGTATTCGAAGGAAACAATAAAGCTTATATAAATAAAGAAAAAGAAATAAAAAAAAACAATTAAAATATAATTTTATTAAGATATTTGAGGTGATAACTAATGAAACTATAATTACGCGATCAGAAATTTAATACAACTTTCTTACACCTTTTATTCTAATTGATATTTAAACATTTAAATCTGAATTTCACTTTCTGTTTTAGTGGATCTATTACTAGTGGTGAATACCAACTACGAATATCACTGTTTTAATTAATTAATTATATATTTAAGGCATTTAGGAAAAGTGACTGAGCAGTTTTAATTTTCGTTAAAACTGAACTATAATAATATTGCTTTATCCTGGAAGTGCCTTCGGTGTTGTATTTCTACTGTTATTAGTTTTCCTTAGTTAACAATTAATGAGAAAAATGACTTGTCATACAAAAATCTTACAGATATAAAGAAGGAAACTGCGATAGAAGGGGGGGGGACACCATAGGTGATGTTTCAACAACAGCAGAGCGGTTCAAGAAACTCAAACAAATACTTTTGAAATATCAACAAAAAGTATTATTTAAATTTAGATCATGCAGGACAATAGACAAAGAGGCTAATAAGCTATATATATGCATAAACCGTGCTGACTGATTCTTTTCTCTAAAACTTTGCTTAGCTTTCTCCACACACACACACACACACACACACACACTTTTGGGAAACTTGTCTCCGTCTCTATAAAATCGCATTAATGTCAGACATTTAAGTTGGTGGACCGGAAATACCCTTAAGATGATAACAATGTAACACACTGTAACAAAATAGTTTAAGACGTCTTTCTGAATTTTATAGATTCGGGAACTGTGAGGACGTTCTTCTGAAAAGGATTTAAAAGTTTCAGCATCACAGAATTCAATGAATGTAAATTAAATCTGTGGTGCTTTAAAAGTGGTTTCTTTCTTGCGGATTTGTAATCGGTCAGATAGTTGAAAATGCTTCATTTGAAAGTAAACACATATATAAATATTGAGTGACCCGTTTTCATTACTAGTAAATAAACATAAAAGCAACCATTAATAAAACTAATCCTTTTCCAAAAATAAATATAATAATAATATAACAATTATTATTAATAAAACAATAATAATAAAATAATTTTCACAAGCATATTTGTTAACTCAATGGCGTTGGAATTGGACTATTTTCTGTCAACTTTATTTATAACGGCATTAAAATTATATTCCTATTAATACTGAAATACTTCTTTATTTAAGTTAGGTGTGTTAATTATTCTGCAGTTTAATTCACTAATTTATAAAAATTAATAAAACTGCAAAAATTGCAGTATATATATTTAAGTATTATACGTGATATTATATTAATTTTATATTTTTTTAAAATTTGTAAAGTAATTAAGTTTATAAGAACACCAAATGGATAGCAGTTAAATTTCTATCATTAGAATCTTTATGAATTCGATAAAAATTATGAGGCAACTCGTAATTGAGCATATCAACGATATCATATTAATATTTTATAATTTACACCGTCTCTGATAGCAAAGTAGATAGTCTGATTAGTCATAATCAATGATTATCATTCTACAGACTGATGAACATAATTACAACAAATGAATACAATGTAAATATATCTGATTACAAGTGCTTTTTTGTTTTGTCTGATATAGCCTGAAAATCGCCATAAATACCATTTTAAGAGTTTCTGACAAACAGGGCATGCAGTAGCCATTTACACAATCGCCCATAAAGATTTACATACTCACCGATTCTGGTGTCGAGGTTAATTAATGTTAAATTTTCAAAGTTTTACACTTTAGTGATGTCACAAAGTAAACTAAAAAAGGAATTTTGCTAATTCTCTTACGATTTCGTAACGCCGTTTAGAACCCCACAGTACCATCCGACACGTACAATCACAGTTTCTCATCAGAAGCTATTAAGGTCAGTATACTGGGATAGCCTCGTCTCTCTTCTCTCTGTTTCCCCCCTTAAACAAAATCGAATGGTTCACGGAAGGTCATTTGTAAAAGGGGTGTTGGGGAAATAACAAATCGATTTTGCGATTGGCTGTAAGACCTCTCTCTCCCATGATAGTGATGGAATAATATATGGATCAACCACTCGAAAGGAGAATATCTATTAAGGGAAGATAATCAAGGAACATGTTACTCTGCCTTCTATAGCTCGGTGTTAGCGTTAGTAAGATAGGGATGGACCCCAAGTGTATTCCGGTTATTGGGGTGACTGTTTTAACAACGTTTTGGGGGGATATCAGAAAACTAATGTTAATGCCAAGAAGCCAAGTGCATTTCAATTATAAGAAGGTTATAAGTAAGTGGATTAATTAGTCGGTGGACTTGTCCTAAATGGATTAATTGATTCATTATAGAAATGGCATTTATTGAGGGAGAAAAATTAACGGAGATTATCATTCCGTTCCAGCAATGAAACTGCGTCAGTACTTATTCAATGATAAACTAAACTGAAATTACAAGTTCATAACGAAAAAGTTTTATATAGTAGCTCTTAATAGAATATATTATAAGACAAGTTAATATTAAAATATTTAATGAAAATCTGTTTGAAATTTTAATTTTTAACCAATAATGTTTTTTCAATATTTAATATGCTAAACACACCATAAGTAGTTTAAGATGAAAATGAAATAAATAAACTTTTCTGTGGTTGTATTTCATCTGTCGAGATGCAATGATTGATTCATTCAATCCAATCCAATACCCTTGGAGGGTAATGGATGGCAATGCTGTAGCCAATGAAGTTCTAACTGAGGCTCAGCTATTGCTGTTACCCTCCTGCCACGATCAGAGCTTTAATAGCTCAATAACACCTTATCCCTACACTGTCCTCTACAGATAACGGGGAAGATGAAAAACATTCTTGCTTCGCCCCTTTAAGCCAGTCCTGATAAGGATAAGTATTTCATCTGTCAATGAAAACATAGAAAACCTAGAGAGAATAAACTCTCTTCACAACAAGATTAAATTTACTCTAGAAGTTGAAAAAAAAAACAGACAACTCCATTTTCTAGGCGTACTGGTTAAAAGGCAGGAGAATAATTTTAAACTTTCCATATACAGATACTTGACGTTATTTACATTATTCTTCCAACCATCATAGATCACAAAAACATAACATCATTCACATGTTAAGGAGCAGAGCCAAAAAATTTATTTCAGACGAAGAAGGGGTACAGACAGAACTTTCTCAGATTGCTATAACACTATCGCAGAATGGTTTTCCTACAAACATCATCAAGTTCCTTTATAAAGACAACCTCCAACAACAAGGAACAGTCACCCAGTACACTTCAACAGTAGTCATCCCTTGTGTAGATTCAGTCTCTTCAAGATTAGCGAGAATGTTAAAATCTCACAACATGAGAGTGGTATTTAAGCCTACCACTACCATCAGACAAGTATTAAGATTTCCTAAAGACATTGTACCATTTTTGAAATATCCAGGTGTTTATAGAATTCCATGTACGTGCGGCCTTTCATATATTGGGCAAACTTCAAGAAGCCTGGAAATCAGACAGAAGGAGCATGTTGGGGATGCAATCACAACAGGACAGTCTCCTCAGGCTTAGTACATCACTTTGTAACTTCCAACCATGCAATTGACTGGGAAAATAGCTCTGCCGTATTTGGATGATGATTACGGTTACAAAATTTTCAAGGAAGCGACCGTGGTATTAAGAACGGGTAACTACCTCAACAGAAATCAGGGTGCCATACTGAAAGATAGATGGAAAAACTTAATCAACTCACTCAGTTTAACGGAACTACAATACGCGAAAAATCATGTAACACGTGTGCATACCACACGTATCCATGATACTGACTGAAGCTTCTCAACACATGCACGCATAGTTTCAAACTTAACGGCCTAACAGTTAGCAACGTTTCTGTATTCTCTCATATTTTTTGTGTGTACCGTTCAACCTTGACAAAGCTAGACAGTCGCAAGCGAAACTAGTAGGCGGGATTATATTAATAAAGTACCTATGGTCTCCTATGAGTTATCGAAACTAGTAGGCGGGATTATATTAATAAAGACCTATGGTCTCCTATGAGTCTCCCTGTAATCCCTAGAGAGCGCGTGCCCTTGGTGGCGGATAGGGGAGCTCACCGTGTGTATGGTGGGGTGGTCCGAATATAATGAATAAGGACTCGTGGACCAACAGGGCAATCATCTTGATTGTAAGCGAAGTGGCACTCCCATGGACCCCTAGTGGATCTATCCACTTCTACTTTGAGGAAGATGTACTTAAATCTTTTCTATAAGGCCTTATCAGCCAACTCTTCTTATTTTATGACCCTGATGCTATTAGAGTACTCGAGGGCCATGGGGGCTTTTCATTTCTGGCCTTACAACTATGCCCTCTCTATAAACCCTACTATATCTTCTATAATCTACCCCCCCCCCTTCAATATACCCTATTCCTCCTATGGGTTTAAATTCGGAAGAAGGCGAGTTCAGAAGCCTTAAGGTAGCAGCCCTACCACTGAACTATTCCATCGTCAGGGTAGTCCCCTGACATGGAGAACATAATTCTACTTGTAAGCTGACAGAAAAAGATAATCGGATTGAATCTAAGGAAAACGACCCTTGAATGGAAAAGGTAAAACAAAAATGGAAACAACAAAATATAATACACATAGCAAACTGGAATGTAAGAGGAATAGCATATAAAGAAATAGAATTAGATCAACTATTAAATGAAAGAAATTTTAAACACTGAAACAAAAAAGAAATTAAAAGGAACCATGAGAACCGAAAATTTTAATGTGATATACAGTGGAGTCGACTGAGACCAAAGAGCACAAGCAGGAGTCATGATTTGGATTCATAACTCCTTTTCAAAACAGTTAAAACATTATAAATGATGGAATGAAAGAAGAATGGAAGCTAGAATAAAAATAGATAGAGGGTATTTAACAATAATTGGTTTATATGCCCCTGAAGAAGGAAGAGAACAGGATATTATTGATTTTTATAATCACCTACAAAACATATATAATAAAATAAATAAAAATGATTACGTAACTTTAGCAGGAGACTTAAATGCAAGAATTGGAAACACGAAAATTAATAATAATATAGGAATAATGGAGAACATACTCTAAACAGAAATGCTAAAAAATTGATTGACTTTGTAGTTTATAATAACCTAAAAATAATGAATTCCTTCTATAAACATAAAGACATACATAAATATACTTGGGAAGCAAGAGGATGGAAATCAATATTAGATTATTTTATATTAAATGGAAATACAACAAAATTTTCACTAGATGTTAGAGTTCAGAGGATATGAAATAAGCAGTGACCACTTCCTTGTTAAAATAAAATTAAGATTACCAAATAAATGGTTACAAGTAACAAGAACAGAAAGAAAATTTGTTTATAAAACTAGACTATTGAATGACACAAATGTACAATGGCTATATGAACAAAGAATTAACCAATACCTAGACAAAATAAAACAAAATAAAGAAATAGAATTGCTTAATATAAAAACTATACTAAATGCAGCAGCAAATGAAAGCTTAGGAAAGACCAAAAAATTCAATAAAAGGAAAAAACTGAAGATCTGGGATGATACAATCAAAGAAATAATCAAAAAGAAAAACGAAGCCCATCACAAATGGTTAAGCAGTAAAAGATTAGAAGATGAAATAGAATATAAAAGAATAAGAGCCATAGCTAAAAGAAAAGTCAGAAAAAGACAGAGAATCATGGAATAAATTTGTTTCTAATTTAGAACATGATTTATAGAAAATAAGACCCAATGTATATAAGATTTTGAAACACTTAAATGCAGATACCAAAGAAAACATAAAATTAAACACTGAATTGAAATTAGAAGAATTTCTAAATTACTACACAGAACTGTGGACAGACAAATATTTTAAAAAAGACAACTGGCAAACAATTAACGAAAACGAAAAGGAAATAACTGAAGAAGAATTAGAAATCAGCCTGAAAGAAACAAGAAAAGGAAAATCACCTGGAGAAGATAAGCTAGGTTCAGAACTATATAAATACGCAGGAACAAGATTCAAAGAAAGACTCTTATTATTTTTAAATAAAATTTATTCAACTGGTATCCCCCAATAGAATGGAAAAAAGCAATTGTGATTCCTATCTTTAAAAAAGATAATAGAGATGATCTTAAAAACTATAGAGGTATCAGTATACTAAATTCCTGTTACAAAATATATAGCAGAATCTTAAATAGCAAACTAATGAAATATTCCGAAAACTTTATTTTAGAAGTACAGATTGAATTTAGAAAAGGACGATCATGTATACACCGGCCTTTTGCCTAAAATTAATAATAGAGAAAAGAAGAGAATACAATTTAGAAACACATATTGCATTTATTGACTTTGAAAAAGCATTTGACAAAGTTAAAAGAAAGACAAATACCAAATAATATCCTAAAAGCTGTCACAAGTATATATGAAAATAATGAAATACAAATAAGATTAGATCACGAGCTATCATATACGAGAGAGATAAACCAAAGGATCCGACAGGGATGTCCCCTCTCAGCAACTCTTTTTAATATCTACTTAAATGAAATAATAATAAAATGGAATAAAAATTTACATCAAGGAATTAAACTTTCTTCTACTGTAAACGTAAACACTTCTCCTTTTTGCCGACGACCAAATAATAATTACAAATTCTGAAGATAACTTACAGAAGGCTATTTTAGATCTAATGGGATAGCCAAAGATTATGGTAAGATAATATCAACAGAAAAATAAAAAACTATGGCCTTTAAAGGACAAGATCCAGCAAGAACTAAAATAGTAATAGATAACAAGATCTTGGAAGCGAAATCTGGACAATAAAACAAAAAGACAAACGATTAACAACAGCAGAAATGAAGTTTATGAGAAAAACTGCAAAGTATACCCTATTTTATCACAAAAGAAACGAAGAAGTTATGAAAGAATTAAACCAAGAACCAGTAATAGAAAAAATTAAAAAATATAAACATAAATGGATGGAACACGTTCAAAGAATGAAAACAGAAAGATTACCAAAACAAGCCTTAAAGTACAACCCATTAGGAAAAAGAAAACCAGGACGTCCTCTTCAACGATGACTTCTAAGGCCGGAACAGGCCATGCTAGGCCTAAATCCTTGATACGCATGATGATGATGACCTATGGTCTCATAACCACAAAAAGTCTCGTTTTTAAGCCTTTAAAAACGAGACTGATGAAATTTAAATTAAAAATTTCATCAGTCTTTGTTGATTTTCTTCATTAAATAACATAATTTGTTTTGTCTCTGACAGTTGTATTTGCCTTTAACAGTAATCGTATTCGTTTCTAAGCAAATCAGACTTCACCTAATATTAGCAACGTGTTCTTTGTTGCTTTCACATCATAATTTTTCCGTTTAAATCAAGTAAACCATGTATTTTCGTCAGCAAACGTAAGATGTCCATTAGCATAACTTTCACCTTCCTCTAACATTTAGTTTAATATTACAGACTGATTCCAATTAGACTAATGGAATATTCTTCGATTACAAAATCAGGATAGTTTTTCTCTCTCATTCAAACTAGTACGACATTGGTAATTACTATGAGAATGATAAGATCTATTAAGATCATATAGTTGCTCAGAATCACACAACTATAGTTCTGAAAAGAATATATTCTGCCTCTTCTCATGGATACAACTATTTATTGAATGTTAAAGAAAGGTTTGAATAATAGCAATTCTTTCGCGAAGGCTTTGAAATTATCATGATAACATTGCTGTTATTGATCCATCTAAGAATATGCTGACATCTAGATTGGAATAGCATTCATGCACGCGCTCGCCCATATACAAAGCACTATTCTAATATCAGAAGCGGTTATTTAACTGAGTACGATTGAGAACAAAATATACGTTTGTTTATTGATTTTTAAATTAATTATTGCCTTTTACGGAGATTAACTACACTCTGATGCAAAACTTACACTGATAACATTTTTATGTTTACTGGTTCCACTCCCAAAATTAAGGCCAAAGTATCCACGTTAACTCATTGTAGCGTATATAATGTTGGCAAACGTAATGCTCATATTAATCGACGACTTTCATTTAGGTGCTATTGAATCCAACATTAGTCAGTCCGATTGCAATAGTTGCTTCCTCAGTTAACTATGGATGACATGAGCCTGCGTAAGTCAGCATCAGCTGAAAGAGGCAAGATATATTTCCTTCAGAACTATAGTTGCTAGGGTATGTGTGATTCTGAGCAAGTATATGATCCTAATAGATCTTATCATTCTCATAGTAGTTACCACTGTCGTACTGGTTTGAATGAGTGGCTGGCGTCACCGCTTTTCAACTTACAGATTGTGCGTTCGAATCCCACACTCGTATGAACTGTTGTCGAATGCCCATACGCGAATAAATATTTTTTTCTATCTCAGTTGACTATCACTTTTCTTACTGAAGGCATGAAATGACTTCAAATTTCACCTCTATAATAGCATTACTAGATTATTTAACACAACTTATACACAGTACTAATGTATGACAGATTTGTAACTTTTTGTCGTATCTTGAAGTTCTTCGTGGTTGTCCGTGTTTTAATCAGAGGTTACATTGCAATACGAAAGGAAGTCTGTTTATGGCTTGCTGCGTCAGGTTTTATGCAGGCAGTGATAGCAATTAGATTTTACATTATAATGTACCACATAAGCAAATTATTATTATTACAACAAGCCTCCAGGGAGAAAGGCACTCATCGAGGGAGGCCACATACTACACGCACCAGCTATCATACTTAATCTTGAATTCATTCATACTACATGCATTTACATCATCCAAAGGCAATCCATTCCAATCACGCACCACTCTCTGAGAGAAAAATCTAGCCCTCACCCCTTCTTAGAAATATATTCTCACGTCCAAGGATGCTTCTTGTCTTTTCCCCATCCTCCATAAAATGAAAAATTCCATCAACCGAAATCCTGTATGAACTTTACAAAAGTTTGTAAGTCTCAATCATATCACCCCTCTTTCTCCTGTTGCTAGTGCTCTCAGTCTTCATAATCAGTATTCCACAATCCGGATATCATTTTTAGCACTCTCCTTTGTACTCTCTCCAATATATCAGAATCGCAACGGAAACCAGGATACCAGACCGGCGCACAATAGTCCAAGTGAGGTCTTATCAGGGCCTTGTAAAGAGGTAAAATGACATCCTTATCTTTACCTCTTAAAGTTCGTTTCTTCGTTGCAATTATCTTATAAATTTTATTTGCAATCTTTGCTACATGGTCCCTGAACTTCCACTTCCCATCTACTAACAATCCAAGATCCCTAGCCTGATCAGTTTTTTCTAGTAATCCCAATATAATACGACATTGGATATCTAATCACGACAAAGTGCATGACGTTACATTTACTGACATTGAAATGACATCCATTTTCTCATGCCCACAATTCCAGCATATTCAAATCATTCTGCAAATACTGCATATCAGCAGCATTTCTGATTACCCTACCTATCTTTGCATCATCATCAGCAAATTGATGTCGCTTGTCAAATCCATCCCAATGCCATTAGTGTAGAGATGGAATAACAGTGTACCAAGGACTGATGGTTGTGGTACACCACTAGCTACCTTAAATTTTGCAGACTCGCATCTCCGTATACTACTATTTGATATGTCAGTCAGCCATCCTCTTATTTACGCTAATATTTTATAATCGAAACTCATATTTTCCAATTTATGCAACAGTCTTCAATGCTGTATTCTGTCAAAGGCCTTAGCAAAATCCAAAAATAGCATGGTGTATTCATTACTGTTGTATAGTTCAACGATAATCCTATTATAGAATGTGAGCATTGTAATTAGTTGCAGTGCTCACATTCACAAACAGTTCCCAGAATCATTTCAAGTGAATATTACGGCAATTTTAAGCAGATTTATTTGGGACAATCCTTGCAGTAATTGCATTCCTGTTATGTCATATAATTATGTACGTTTAACCTTTTTATTTATTTTGCTTTGACGGTCGTTCAAAACATGCAAAGTGACCATGCAATTTACCGTAATACAGTCCTAATTGCTTTAGTTCTTTCGATTACAATTCCAAAAAAGCAGTCTTAGAGAGTCTTTTGTATATTTAATATTGTGATTTAATTGTGACTGTTGTGAATTGGTGGATTGAGACAGAGTTGTAGAATAGGTGCCCTCCCTCGATGAGTCTCTGGACTCCCTGGAAGTGTCAAGTAATAATAATAATCGCAAAATCATTTGGATTCTCTTTACGAAGTAAAAAATGTAAAAGCATGTCCATAGCAGCAGGCCAATGAGTATAACTAATCTTACAAATTTCCAAGAGAATCTTGATAGTTGGGCTTCATAACAGTTATTTGCGAATGAATATTACAGAAAACTGACAAGTTCAAAAGTCATTCCTTCAGAACATGCAGATTAAAGACCTCAAATGATATAGAAAGGAAATGTGAAGACAGTGAATATACGTAGTCATTCAAGACCCTTGCATTACATGTAATCTGAACTCCAGTTATCAATATATGCCAGATATACATTCCGTCTAACCAATCACACTGATGCTGTTTTGGAGAATTTGTCCATTAGCAGAACACATTATCCTAATTAATTTCCTAACCGACTTTTATATTTTATTTAAATATAAAAATAGTAGAAAACTCAAATATTTAAATCCTGAGAAATCAGTTTCTTACCTTCAACTTGTGCATCCACTTCATTGTTGCAAAATAGAATTCAATTAAGCCTGATGTAGCACAAACATTTTTTACATTTGGCTGCCAGGAATTTGTGCTTTTCGTTCAAATTAAATGAACATATACAAAACTTCTTACTAAGTACGTTCGGACGTTTGAAATAATTTGATTATTCCATTACTCGTAGTTTTAATTAAATTAGAATTGAATTACAAAAGTACTTCGTTTCTTTACTAAATGTCATACGGTAATTAACACGTCTGATGTTAGGTATTGCGACAATCATCAGAAAAGAACTGACATCGAGTCTTACTGCAAACAACACTTAAAAAGAAATCATTCGACTTAGTAATTAATTATTATTTTCAATTTTTGGATTTCAAATAACTTGGTAGGCAGCCTTTTTATGAAAAGACTGGGATTCTACTACCCCTCTGAAACCTAAAGAATTTTCTTATTGAAAACTTGGGGGGTAGCCACAAAACAAACATACCGATCGGGTAAACATAAGGTCGATAGGATTAAACGGTCTGTCATTATCCAAAGTTAGTTCTATAAGGAGCGAAATTATTTAATTAAAAGAGGCCATTAAACTTTATGTAAATTAGGATGGGATGGATATAAAATTATTTTTTATATAAAGTATTTTGGATTGTAATTTCTATATGAGGATGATTTTAATCATGTGATAGAGTTTCTATCGCTGGCTCCTTTTGGCATGTTTTTCATAAATTATGAAATGTAATATTCTATATGAATGTTCCATTTCGTAATTAATGACAAATGGAACATTCTAGATCCTTACTATTAAGTTATCATTTCTTTGGCGTAGGTGGATATTGCTACGTAAGGAATTCGAGACCGGATGTAACCACTAAACTTAACAGGCTGAGAATATATGTGTAGCCTCTCTTTTCCATGTCCTGAACAGCAGCATTGCAAAGATTCACGATGAATTACTCATTCATTTCTGGGTAAAGCCAATGGAACGAATTCTGCAGTCTCTTCCTTATTTAAATTCTAGATTTGGTCTCTTTTTTTATCTTTCTCCCTGTCTTCCTTTTGCTGTCTCTCTCCCAGACTTTCCCATTTCTGTGTATGCATTTCTTATCTCTATATCAGGTGCCAAAATCTAAGTGATGGGTTCCTCTTTTCACCCTTTCCTACTTCGTAGACTATCTGTCATAAGACAAACTTTCATCTTCGTCCCCGTTCACAGAGGCAGAACATATCTGCTCTATACGGCTGAACTAACCAGCTCAATGTGCTTCCTATACAGTACGGTCTACCTTATCGTGGGCGAAAGTACGTACTTATCAACTGAAGCGTGCTTTTCTTTTGCCCCTTTGGAAACTGACTGGAATGTTTATGGTTGGAAACATCCGATAACGGCCAATAATACCTGCAGCTTACGATGCGGTCGTAGGTCATTGCAGAAGACCTTCCCCCCCCCTTCCCAACACACATGCATCTAACAATCTGAACTACTTTTGGAATCGCAAAACCGAACCAGACACGAATGATTGCAACAGTTCAAAACAATGAGAATTCTATTTTTGGAATGTCAGCTTTTATGTACCGAAGAAAAGAAAAAGTAATAAACTTTTCAGCAGGTGACCTACATCGTCTGTAATTTTTTTGGTTGCATATATAAGTTTATCTACATGTATTGGACTCTATGAAATTATATTTTAATAAGAAATGCTTAGGGATTTTTTGTATATCCAAGTTCAATCAATTCCGTGTATCATTATATTAAGACGTATGTCTAGTTTGCATTGCTGGATTGATCACTTTTGGTGTGACTTTCTCATTTTGATAGAAAACACTGGTGGCTATGAGATCAAACATTTTGACCATCTATCTGACATTTTATGGCTTTGTAGGTTACATCATGGTAACTATTTTGTTGTAAAAAAATCGAAACAAACTTCTATGAAACAGGGCTACTAAAGCTGCACTGCTGTGCTTTTCAAATCGTATTCTAAAACAATCCTTTAATATTTGAAAATCTCATAATAAAGATAATTTTAATTTATGCAATTAATATAAATGAATACCACTAAAATAAATGTCCATTTAAGGATGTATTTTTAGGAAAAGATTATACTTCAAATCAGCTTGCCTATGAGTAAATATAAACAGTTCTAATTAAGCATGGTCTTCACCATGAGGACTAATGATAAACATAAAAGAATCTTCAATTGAGGTGTTTTTCGGTTATGTCTAGAATCGAATACTTATGAAATGCTAATATCAACTTAATAGAATCATAACACGTTGTGTTTGAATTTCACTCTGGTGTGTGTGTGTGTGTGTGTGTGTATATATATACAGTGTATATATACAGGGTGTTCGGGATAAATTTGACATATTTATAATTAATTATATTTTTCCGTAAGTTACATGTATTAACACACACTTCTCTTCATTTAAAAGTTTGGACCCTTCTTCATTCATATACAAGATGTCAGAAAGGATGGATAGCTGGAACCCACCTGAATCATGGAAGAGAATAACTTGTATCATGATGATTCGTGCCCGCCATCAAAATAAGGATATTACGACTGCTGACCAATGCTCCCTGAATACAGTAAAAACAATCAGGCATGAACTAGAGACTTGCAATGGTGACTACGAGGATGTAGCAAGAAGAAAGATCCCTAGCAGACGATCTGATTGCGTTCGTACAGCAGAATTCCTCGCAAATCTGCAGGAACAGGTGTTGAAGAACCCTGGCATTGGAATTCGGGCTTTGTTCGTGGAGTTGCTAACTGTAGTCAAGCCCTGGATAACAAGGGTAGCCAATGGTAGGCCGTATGTATGGCAGCAGGATTCGGCCCCTTGCCACACCTCTGGGAAAAGTCAAAAATGGTTGTCTGAAAATTTCTACGACTTCACCAGTCCAAATGTTTGGCCTCCAAACTCCCCAGACCTTAACCCCATGGATTATTTTGTATGGGGCGCAGTTGAAAAAGACACCAATCGCACTTCCAGTAATACAAAAGCCCAGTTAATGGATAAAATTAAAACAGTTTTTGCGGCCCTTCCCAGGGAGACTGTAGCATCAGCTTGTTCGAGGTTCCGAAGCAGAATTGAAGCTGTGATCGATGCTAATGGTGGTTATTTTGAGTAAATCTTGTTGATAGTATTGTAATTAACTCTGCCTGTAATGTTTTTTTGTCAATTCATTAAATTTAATAGATACAAAGAAGATTTTCTTTTTCCTTACGAAACTGTCAAATTTATCCCGAACACCCTGTATATATACACACACACACACCCACACACACTTTTTTTCACTAAATGCAAATAGCATTTATGTTTTCCCCATAATGTATTCTCCACTGGTGCATTTTTAATAATGCATTAAGGGATCACAAAACGTCGGTTGCATTTAAAATTTTTAAATTTAAATTTTGTAATAATAAACATCACGCCACTCATTTACTGCTTAAGACTTGTCTTTTAAAAATATGATCTGCGTTTGTTTTTCTTTAATTTCCAGTTCAACACATTTATATAAACATACCTTTAAATTAAAGACTCAGATTCCGATGATTAACTGTGTTTGAATGACTGAGACCTCAGTTTAATGTCATTTTTGATTTACAATAATTTGTCTGTTGTGTCAATTGTATTAAAGCTAATTGGTACCGCACATTTAAACGTTTCCTATTTTTTGCTGTTACACTCTAAAATTAGCATAATTTAAAATTGAAAATTTTAACTGACTTACAGGATAAAACCATCTGTGCAATCCATATTTATCTATAAACAACAAAGCATATTATTAAGTTGTTGGTCTTAAGTTGACAATGTGTATAAATGCAGATAAAAATGTGTATATATTTTCGTAAAGATAGAAATGCCTTTTCCACGGTTCTGATCACTCCCCTTACCTATCATAAAATGTTCTTAGTCATAAAATATCGATCAGCCTCGAATCAATTGATCCCCAAAACTTAGGCAGCTCTGAAGTTTCGTTCTAATTTATTTCTCCTTGGACAGATACTAACAGCTAGACTTACTGCCATTCATCATTCGGAATTTACCGTAATATACACTTTAATCCATTTCTTTTGGCTAGTGGACGTCAAAAGAAATACCGTACAGCATCTAAAATACTGCATGCTGTCAGGAAGATATGGAAAGCATTTATTTTTATATTACAAATATACACGACAGTAAACTGTAACAATAGTTTTATTTGCTTTTTCTTTTAAAACATTGGAATGACGCTTTTGTTTGCAAATGCATCTAAGCACACTTATAAAACTCCCACAGGAAAATATATTTCAGAAGATAAGTCTCTCTAAACAATCCGTTAACTCTTCAGTGTAGTTGGAAACTTATTTTTCTCAGAGAAGAATAATGGAAAGCCAGTGTATCTAAAACCTAAAGAGATAAAATGCGATTATACTTCCCAAACGTCATATCCGGTTTTGCGCACATATCAAGGTCTACATTGTTTTAAACAATTTGAATATTACATTCAACATACTTAAGCAGTAGCCTATTTCCAAATTGTTACATTTTCTTATTGGTAACGTAATTGTAGCGAATGCCCAGATACTAATTTACTGCATTCCAATTAAGACCGCATTATAGTTCTTATGAAGTAATGCATAGTGATAGAATTTTAAACAAGAATGATACAATGATGTGGAATACTCTACGTAATCATGCATGCAAATGCAATATTTGCCGGCGCTATGGTTTATTTATGCCTAGGATAAAACCCAACACAATCACCATACCCTTCAAACAAACCGAACAGCTCATGTTACTTTGAGTTTGAATAATAAAAAAGAATCATTTACATACATGAATAATACATGTCCAGACATATTTTTGTGATACATTCAATAGCAGATTAACGCCTCCTGTGTTGTCTGTATCCAGTCGAACGCTATAATCTTGAATATATACTTAGCTTTTGTTATGTTGTATTTCCTGTTGAGGGTGTTTTTGTTCTTGTCGCCATTTTTTTTTTAAATTCCCGAGTAGATAGCGGAACAATTTCGAGTTCAGCCTAAGGCTTATGAGTAAACTAGGGAGATAACAACAAAAAAAAAAACTTATCTTCCTACATATTCATGACCACATGCATAAGCCGTATTCCAGAGTAACCTAATACCCTTCTTCAACTTGACGTGATAGTAAAAAACCAAAAACGAAAAACATATAAAAGTTTTAATATTTCCAAGCGCGCACTTTTATCTTCAAGGACTGATGAAAACAAGACTGAAAAAAATATCGTTAATAATTAAATGAACAGAAATGATCATATAGAAGAGACACTGCATGTAATATATGTACATACATATTTATGTTCTTTGAATCCTCTTGCTGCTAGGTATTCAGCACAAACCATCTTCCCCTGTTTCTCGGCTTTGTGCATGCTTCATAATATGATAATGTCACAACACACGCAGTATATTAATGTATTACTGAAACGGCTTTGTTGTGTTTACATCTTCCATTTATATCTACTAAATGGAGTACGTATTGGTCAGGAACATGTTTCAATAATGCACAAACTAATAGCTAAACACGCTCTATGTGAGAGATGTAGTAATAATGCATTGAGAGAAACGACCATGTGTTCTCTCATATATACACACACACACACACACACACACACATATACATATATATACTAGTAGGAATGAGAAACTATCTTATTTATTTTTGATAAATAACAAAATTTATTTCATAGTGTAAATAGTTATATTTATACCGTTTGTTAAAATAATGAGCTTCCAGTTTATCATACAAGTAAACAAATAGGATGTATCATCCCCTTTAGTCCTCAAAAAAAAAAAAAGGCTGATTTGGGCATTAACTATGAAGTTTTGAAAGTAGTCTACAGAGATGTTGTACATGCGCATTATCGCGACCATTTTGCGATGTGATTCTTTGGTTGAAAGATCTTGGGTTTGCATCTTTCAGGTTGAGTGAGTTAACCTGTTTCATACTAAGATGGAGGATGTTTTCATCTTAGATTTTCCGCTCCATTGTGCAGTTTTTTCAGATGTAGCCGATTCTTATTATGAAATATTCGTTCCACTTCATCCCATGAATACTCAATTAGGTTTACATTTGGTAAAAGAATGAACAGCCACCTGACACCCTTACAGAACCGTAATATGATGAAAGGGGAAATGTGGTCTAGTCTGTACTATGGCAGTCTAGACATCACTGGAAAGAGGAAAATAAATCCAGGTGAATCAGGGGGAAAGTACAAAAAAAGAACTCTTGATACCACTACTAGCCTGTGTTATTGCTGCCTAGTACAACATGACCATTGACTGATGCTGCTGCTGCAGAAACACTCCATTCCCAGCTAACAGCCTTGAACAATGGCTATCGAAAGGCTAACTGTGTCCATTCCAAGTGATTAGTAGGAGTGTTCCTGTGCCCACCGTAGCCATAGATACTGGTTTGTATCTGACACAAGTGGAATTCGGTGACATCGAATACGGTCTATAACCTAGTTCTGCTACAAAGCTGCCATTGGATAAATGTTTTTGAATCAGTTAACTACCACCTGCGAACTCTAGACACTTGGAAATGAACACTTCGTCTCAACAAGGATGGTTAAGTTCTGTGATATTTGCGCTGGCATTTAGACGTTATCTCTCATATCGTGCTCGAAGTCACTCGTGTGATAATCGCTGTTGAGCAGCTATTAAGTTGAAGTACAACTCTATAAACTGTTCCTTGAAATCTGCCTACCTGCTGGGTATATAAACATATAGCTTGGATGACGATGAAAGGGTATACGATATGCACAACTCAATGTATGCTGTTGTAAACGCCATTTAATTTTTGTATATACAATAACAGTTTTCGAAATGAGAAGCGCATTAGCGACCTACGAAAAAAAAAAAAAAAAACGAAATATACGTTAGAATAAGTAGAAATATTTCTGTTATATGCTAATCTTTAAATTAACAAGACAATAGCTGTACAGCATTTATTTTTCTTATTTTCTTTTATTTTTAATAATGTTTAATAATGTGTCCATGGTTAGGTCAAATGCTAGATAATCCAGGAATACTTGTTCCAAATCTAACCCGATAGATGAATAAGAATAAATGGTAATAGACAATCGAATTCTTAGGCGGAAATAATTACAATTTTTTTCTCAAAACACAGAAACATTAAGACACTACAGCTGTTTTTCAAAGTGGAAAATTGAGCACTTTCAAATATCTATTACTCAGTAAATAGTTTACACATGAATGCTGCATAATGAAATAGTGATGAGCTTATAACAATAACTGTGATAGTTCCTTTACAAATTAATTTAGATGCATGTTAACATGAAACCTAGTTATTGAACAATGAACAGTTGAAAGTGTTTAATTCATTTTGAAATATGCTGTCTATTGAAGATGATCATAGTTTTAGTCACTGAATACCCTATAAGGTCTATCCTAATTTAATTGTAGTTATTTGTTTATACAATTATTGGCTTAATAGAAATTGAGCTAATAACACATAACAGATGGAGTTAACTTCCAATTATTTTAATTCTAAAACAGTTCAGAGTTAATTTTGTATTATAATCTTTTATTTAAGATATTATTATTATGAGTTCAGGGAGTTAGTCTAATCGAAAGATACTAGAAATTACTCAACCATTCGTTTTATTTATTTTTATTGTTTTATTTTCTGATAAAAATTTATAACATAAGATAAAATTTCATACTAAATCTTAATTTTACCTTGATCCTGATTTTATTTTCAGTCTTCAGAGCATTATGCACTGTACAGGCTTATAGAAGTTAATGAATTGCTGTGATTTTGACAAATAAAATGGACCATGTTCAGACCAGTAATCCCTAAGTACTAAAATGTCTCCCTAAATAGAATACTTGGATCAAGTTTTGAAAGCGTTTTCCAGACTCGTTTTCAACTCACACTATCTAATATTAAAATTCTATAGTAATATTAACAAATAACTAGACAGAATTAGTTATTTAGTAAATTATTTGTAATAAATAGTGCATAAAAATCTCGTGAATTCATTTACATATTATTTGCACACTTTTACAATTATTTAAGTTGTTTTAAATTTTCATTTGTTTTTTAGAAAAACAGGCAAAGAAGAAAATAGATAAACCAAATATCTTTCTACAGATTTATTTCTATCATTTGTTGAGCTTTCTATAATGGTAACTAAACAGCTGTAATTAACCTCATTTATATTACAGAATTTCTATTTAATCAATAAGAATCAGTGAGGTATATTCAGAATCTGAAACTGAAAAACAAAATTGCGTTCTGAAGAGAACGTAATGTGCTCTATCTCTTCAGTTTATTTCTATCAGAGAAAATGTCTCCTAACGGAGAAGCCAGGCAGCAACAAGTGGATAAATTGCATGCTCGCCGATCTTTTCTCTTAAAGATATGTGTACTTAATTAGCTTTGTAAGAAGAGGAAACAGAACATACCTTATGCGTTACTAATCACAAATCTTAGCTGGATTATATAAGAAACCACAAATAAGATTAAGAAACATTACTTACCAGATTGGCAATTCTACAAGTTTCGTATGGTTTGGTTGACTATCGACACCCCCCCTTTTGAAACAACAATTAGCTTCTCCTTACTGTGGATGAAGAAGATTCATTGTAAGCGAAGTCTTCCCGTTTTCTGTCATAACTCGCTGATACTAGGGTGGTTTCATTAGAACGCGCGTGCCGCCGTCATTTCACGAAATCACCAATTCGGCGCTCCTTTCATCGCGCTGCCTTCATATTCATCATTTCCAACGCGCCAGTCACTATCGCACAAATGCATTGCCTGTTTTATACTACATTTGCGCCGACCTACAAGGCAGGCACGAAAACAACCATAAAAGCCGAGGAGAAAGAAGAATTGAGGGGAAGGAAAATATAAAGGGGAAAAAATAGAGCAAAAAAAGCACTGAGCCTCTATTGAAAAATTCTTTACTGGTAGTTTCTATTCGTCATTGAGAACGATCTGTGATGTTTCATCGGACGACCTAACGCCGATTCGTTTCCCCGCATACACACAAACACACACCGCAATCGTTGCCAAGAACAATCTGTCAATATTTCCCGAAGCCCTTGTTACCTCTTCTAGACAACATATCTACCGCGTATACCAATGCCCACTGTGGCTGTGCTGTTGGAGACATATGTGTCAGCAAAGAATAGAAAAGCGCACCACCAGAGAGAGCAGCACTTGTTAGGCAGCGCATGCCACGTTCTACCTGGACTAGTCCACTGTATTCGATAAGGGAAGACTAAACACAGATGGGTGTAATAATTAACCATTATACTCTAGCGATGCTATTCGCATTTAATGGTTATACAAAAGAAGAGCTTCTTAATGACATTCTTCAGAAGATTTCTTGCGAGCCGTTCTTATTGGGTGGTATCTCCCATCTGCTCAGTGTATCGCACTGGTTGCCAGCATCTTAAGAGTTATAATGGTCACCGTTATGTGGGCATAATGTACCATGAAATGGACTTTTCATAAACGCGTGAGCCATTTTATGGTGCATATCTGTTTCTCTCTCTCTCTATCTATCTTTCTCTCTCTCGGATTAGAATGAAAGCAGCTTTTATTTTTGTTCGGTATAACTTCGATATCAGATGATATTGTAATTTACCAGTGCGTAAAGGATCTTTATTTATAATAAAACGCCCTCTGTCTTTAATGTTGAGTACTTTTAGTGTTTTGTGCATATAATTCGTTCCATGTAGCTTAGATGGACATTCCTGGACATCCTTAATCTATTTAGATGCAAGAGATGAAACGAAAGTTACTGTATTTGCATGGATTATCCCTAAGAGCGTCAGATATATTTTATGCATCCTTGGGTTATTATTATTAATGCGGATGTTACTGTTTAGTTTTATTCTTTCAAACTGTCAATTTATTATTCGATTCACATATTGTTAAATATATATATTTATATGAATCTCAACAGCGTGTATATGCGTGCGTTCAAGCCAACATCTTGACATTAATGTTCATAGAGAACTTTTAACATCCATAGTTGTTATTAATTCCATTCGTCTTAATTTTTTTTAAATAGTATCAACCCATTCTTATATTATTTGACACTAATAAAAGTTCACATATTTGTATATACTAGTTTCCAAATGACGTAATCATTGCTTTATCTGGGTTATGCATTACGTACATATTGCTAATTTGTTTTTTACTGGGTGGGCAAAAAATAATGCTTTTCATATTCCCCGTTATCTATAGAAGAAAATGTATGGAAGGGGTGGTGTTGAGCTATAAGCTCTGATCATGGCAGGAGGATAACAGCAATAGCCGAGCCTCAGTTAAAACTTCATTGGCTACAGCATTACCATCCATTACCCTCCCTGGGTACCCATTTTAGCCGCCTCGTACGACATGCATTGGCTTCAGTGGGGCTATTCTTATCCCGGCCACCACATGGGTAACATATTGCTAAATCCTTATAGTCCTTATAAGGAAGGGGCGAAGCAAGAATGCTTTTCATCTTCCCCGTTATCTGTAGAGGACGGTGTAGGGATAAGGTGTTATTGAGCTATTAAAGCTCTGATCATGGCAGGAGGGTAACAGCAATAGCCGAACCTCAGTTAGAACTTCATTAGCTACAGCATTGCCATCCATTACCCTCCAAGGGTATTCATCAGTTCTTTTTCTTCTTCTTCCATATTGCTAAAAGTCCTTATAAGGACTAGCTTAAAGGGGCGAAGCAAGAATGCTTTTTATCTTCCCCGTTATCTGTAGAGGACAGTGTAGGGATAAGGTGTTATTGAGCTATTAAAGCTCTGATCATGGCAGGAGGGTAACAGCAATAGCCAAGCCACAGTTAGAACTTCATTGGCTATAGCATTGCCATCCATTACCCTCCAAGGCTATTAATCACCGCATCTCACGGTCGATAAACTCGTTCTCTTGCTAAATAATTTAAATATAATAGTATATAGATAATTCTAACACGTTCTATTTAGGTGTATTATGGAAGTTTGTTGTTTCACGTGTAAGATAAGTGAATTCTTGATTTTTTTAAGAAATATTTAAGAAAACATTATCGATCATATCAATATACTGAAAAATAATACCTTATATTTTCCTACTATTAGGTCATGCTAGTTTATCTACCCGTATAAAATAAACGTCGGTTAAATTTTGTATTTAACCAACTAAGTCAGATTGATACGTTGTGTCTATTAACAATAGGGTCTGCGTCATTTCAACATGCTACTGTAATCGATAATATTACTTAATTAAGAAGGAAACAGGCATGCTGTCCGTATCTCAGTGGTAATATGCTCTCAGATAGTTTTACCACCCGAAGCTCCAAATATGTGCAACTGTTTTAGCTGTTAGGAGTGACTGGAAGAAATAGAAATTGGAAACACACACAAGACCATTATGAAGTTTATCGTTTTATGTTGAAAGAGAAAACTAAATGGGTGATGAGTCTATGGACTCCATTGAGTTGCGTGTGTAATAATAAGCATATCTTAGGGCGTGATGCTCCAGTTACGATTCATTGCAAAACAGCTGTATGATTTAGCATTTGCTTTCTTTTTATATCTTCAGCAAAACTATGTGTGATTTCTATAATGAACCCACATATGAAAGGTTGAAAGACCTATAACACAACAATGCCATGCGGAGGTAAGTAAATAAGGAAAATGAAGTAATCTATTGATATGTTTCCTAAAGAGTTGGAGGTTGGATATACAATGGGAAAAAAAAAACCGAGGAGGATGGAGTGAAGGAAATTTAAAAGTTCGTTCTCTGTTTTTGGAGTTAATGTATGGATATGGACCAGTGGTTACCAATTCAGAGAAGCAGTACCCATAACAAAGTGCCTATGGGAAAATGACTGTAGGCAGTTGAGAGTAGAGTCACCTATTAAGTGAATCGCCCTATTAAGTGCATCACCCTGTGAAGTCACCTATTAAGTGCATCACCCTGTTTTGGATGCATCAGGAGATGCATCCAAATTGGAACAGGATTCCATATTTGATTGAGTCAGTGTGTTAGAAGTTTAGTTTAGTGTTAGAAGAATGTTTTAAACAATGAAGATATTTTTCAGACTATGGAAGCCATGGATGTAATGTACTAGGATAAACTGGATATTATAGTGCAAGAAGAGAAAGATAAACTAGAAAGGATATTGGAACATTATCAAAAGTGAGAGTGAAGTAGGCAGTTTTTATAACATTAAAATTTGCCATGTGTTCTTCAACTCATTTCAAGATGGCGAAAAAATCAGAATTTAAATCACTGGTTATGGAAGATCCTTAGCATTCAGTCGTTTGAATAATACAGGGATTCTCGAATGAAGAAAATGAATGAAAAGTACTGTCATCGGCAAAACTAGTCAAAGGATTTGAAGTCAGAAATAGAAGGTCATTAATGTCAAGGAGGGAGACCGTGGATTAGAGTAGAGAACCCTGGAGTGCTCCAGCATAAATAAATCCGATGAGAGGAAGCCATCCACCATTACACTGAACGAACTCGCAGAGAGGAAGCTGGCAATCTGACAGCAAAGAGCAGAAGGGAGATCATAAGACTGTAGCGTATTCAGGAAATCTCGATGCCAGAAACGGTCAAATGCCTTTGACATATCGGCAGTAGCCATATGGGTTTCTCCAAATCTTTCCATAGCCTGAAGAGAGATATTATTGTTATATTTTCTCAAGAAAATATATATTCCCTATAAATCAACCTTATAACGGTGATTTATATGGGAATAATACTACTGAATAACTGATAATAGTCCCGATCATGTTATGTTCACAGAAATAACATGAGATTCATCAGTATTTGAAAGCTATCCTGGTTTTAGTTGAAAATGAAGCAGTCTATAGAAGGAAATGTCTATTAATCTATTTTTTTTATTTTAAACTATTCTTTATTTCACTGAACCTAATATTAAGTTTATTTACTTTTATTTTTTGTTAGTATTTCTGAACTAGTACCATTTTGTCTATTTTAAATGGTCACTTATATCTGATCTACAGCACGGATAAAACATCATTCGAGTAAAAAAAAAAAAAAAATCTTCAATCTTATTTGGTGCGTGCTATAAATCATAGAGTAGCTACTTCTAAGAAAATGTGCCGGTAGAGATTCGTTTCTCTGACTGTAAGCACTTCAATTGCTGGAGGGTAGATAGCAGTTCGGCTACTGAGGTAGTTCGCCTACGGATTAAGTATCGGCATTGCAGAGAAGGTTAGCTGAATGGAGGTGACACAGCTAAAGAGAGGGAGCGCGCGAGCACAGAAAGAGAACAATGGTCACGGGATTGACCAATAAACCTTATAAAGAATTTTCAAGTATTTGCGCTTTCTTGTGGCTATATTGACTCTACCTGGTAGAATAGTCTTACTGTCACGTTATATTGACATATCCTACTGTTCAGTTATTAAGAATATAAAAGGATGATCTGGAAGGAAGCTTCTTTTTTGTATCTTAAATATCACTTCTTTAATTATTTTTTAATTTCTTATTGCATCCGTTCTTGATGATATTCAAAACAGAACTACTTCCTCCTGCTCATTTCTCGTAAGTCAAAATTACTTTTATAGTTCGTTTTTCCTAGGCCAGTTTATCAATGGTTAAGTTAACAACTGGTCTGGGATAAATAGAGACGTTTTTCCTTTTCTCGATGAACCCATCTGGATTTTTCAAACGGAAACAACCTGGTCTGAAAATAGAAAATTTTCAGTTAGATCAACTTAGAAGACTTTTTCGGGATACTGAATTTGACTCTGAGGAAATTGTGTGTGTGTGTGTGTGTGTGTGTATATATATATATATATATATTGCATTTTTATCTTTCCGTTTCGTATTAGTCTAAATGGTCTGTCACGGTCAAGTAACCTGGTACTGTTTATGATACGGCTAATCTACTATTGTGAGTGTAAATCACGTGTAATCTTTGCCTGTTTCACTGGATGAAAAACATGAATTTTTGGAAGGAAGTCCTGCTACCACCAACCCTCATCTTTACTTCAAAAGCCCTGATAAAAGTTTTTTATATCCCAAACAGGATTCTAACATAGGTTTTCCAACCATAGGGTATCGTCGATGCCAACTGAATTTCAGAGGTTTCTTAATGCATTTTAAATATAATAATTATACTTATTTAAGAGCATCTGTACTTTTAAGAGTAAAATATAAAATTGTAAGACGCCTACTTTCTGGTAGGCATATACTTTTTGATAAATTTATTTATAAGAAACATAAATATTAAAGCTAGTAGCTATTAAGGTATGCGTATCTCTTATTGTATTTAGAGTATTTATAAATTGAAATTTTAAAAACACATGCTGGTAAATATTCATTATTGGCAAATGCTGGATAACGTAAAAAATGAATATTCTATAAATCGAATGAATTTTTAAAAATACAGCTTTTTTAAAAAAAAAAAGATCATACAGCACTCAGTCATATTTAAATCGATACATAGTTTATTATAGTAAAGTAAACTTTTCCTAAATATATACTTTGATTCTTTCAGAGAATTCCAACTCATTAGAATAACGAATCCCTGTTATAAAGCCTAACTCGCTTCTGCATTTGAATTGAATATCGCACAACTTATCCATTAATCTAAGATGGGATTCTTCTTTCAAATTCTTCGAAAGTGGGCAGTCCATATGCGGGTTCATTTCGTCTTCACAGCGAAGTCTTTACGGAGGGTAGTCTTCTCATACTTTGTCACAGCTTGAATGGTTCGTAATTACTTAATTCCATCTCAAGTCGGATCATCATGAAGTAGTTGCAAGTTAATTAAAATATTAATTAATTCGCTCTCATTTATTGCATAATCCATTGAACGTTATAAGTTCTTCCATTCTTTTGATAGCACCGTTGAAACGAAAGAGTAATTATAAAGTTAACCGATGGTTTTCCTTCCTTTCTATTCCATTATTTCAATAACTTTTAGTGTAGTACTTTGTAGACAATTTATTTCATTATAACTAGAGCTTTATGCTTTAGAATCAAACAATAAATTACTTTCTACCTAAGAAAGATAATCGACATTTCTCTGGGAATGTATAAAGCAAAGCATATGGAATAAATGTTGGAAACGTCTTCATCTTTTCGTAACTTGTTAAAATGAGAAAAGTGTATGAAATGAAATACGGAACGAGAATAACGAAGGATAAATATATTGCTTCCACTATCCTTATAAGGATAGGCTTAAAGGGGCGAAGCAAGAATGCTTTTCATCTTCCCCGTTATCTGTAGAGATACAGTGTAGGGATAAGGTGTTATTGAGCTATTAAAGCTCTGATCATGGCAGGAGGGTAACAGCAATAACCGAGCCTCAGTTACAACTTCATTGGCTACTGCAATGCCATCCATTATCCTCCCAGGGTTTCATTCATCCTTCTCCGACCTGTTTTCACTATTATTAAAGCTCTGATCATGGCAGGAGGATAACAGCAATAGTTGAACCTCAGTTGGCAACAGCATTGCCATCCAATATTTCCTCCTGCTTTCACTATCCTTATAAGGACTGGCTTAAAGGGGCGAAGCAAGAATTCTTTTCATCTTCCCCGTTATCTGTAGAGATACAGTGTAGGGATAAGGTGTTATTGAGCTATTAAAGCTCTGAGGAGGGTAACAGCAATAGCCGAGCCTCAGTTAGAACTTCATTGGTTAAAGCATTGCCATCCATTATCTTCCAAGGGTATTAATCCATCTCCGAAATTCCAATCACCTACTTTTACTATGATGCAATGTCTTAAATAATAGCAGATGTGTATATGTAATAAAAATAGGTGTGTGTACATATTTTTTATTTATTCCTTAAATGTAATATATTAATTCTTGAGAAATAAATTTTGAAAATGATTTTAAATTCAAGTTTGAATTTCAATTTTAAATTCAATTTTAAATAACTAAATAACATATAAATAACTGAACAAAGTTGACATCGGTAAGCTTCTGTTTTTTTTTTTTTTTAATTTCTTTATAGGAAATCTCCAACTCGAATTTTGTACATATATATAGAATAATTCATTTTCACTAGGATTAGTAAACCCTCTGCCATGAAGTTGACTAAATTGTACGTGAATGTTATACAATTATGAAAGTTTACATTTTGAATAATGTCATATGTCATTCCATGAAAGTGATTCGAATGGTTATCGCTTGGATAACCATTCGAATGCTACCAATTTTATTTTTAGCATTTTATAAATTAAAAACCAAACATGAATAATGTCAAGAATACAGTCATAGGTAATTAGCATCCATTGATTAGTGAAGCAAACATCTGCTGCCTTCATTTAAATGAAATACTTATCTAACCCCCCCCCCCCCCATACACACACTTGAGGCATTATTAAGAGAAAGTAACATTGCGAAATTACCTGTTTACAAGTCCTTTAATAATATTATATACTGTTCGGTCTACGGATTTCCTTGGATGCCTGTCTTAATGCAGCCTATGTTTCCATTTAATATGGAATTATCATGGTTAATTACTTTTCGGCAGATTATTTTGAACAGTATTACTGGAAGAGTGGACATTAGCTGGGCAATGTTTACATTGTGATTATTGTTACGTTCAATACATAATGTGTTTCTGCAATTCTGATGAGACGCTCATTAAAGAGTATCTAGGCCATATGTCGATATTATTATATCAATTATAATTAGGAAATGGAATGGCAAGCTTAAGTGTGAAAATTAATATCTAGACTGGGCTTCTAGAATGTTTATGTATCCGCAGGGTCATTTGAAGTTGAGCAAAAGGCAAGCACCATTACACGTACGTATTTAATTATTAATCATAACTAGGCTTATATTTTAAGGAACATGGCATTAAGGAGTAGGTATTTAAATATTTGCATAGCTAGAAAACAAGATTACGAAAAAAAAAAAGATTTCCTTGACAAAAAGCTCAAAGTCTGAAGTAATGAAAATCTTCATTGATTTAAAATAACGAATAACGCCATGGAGTCAAACACTGTACTCTATGTAATGGATTCAAACGCTGCAATTAATTAACTGATATGTGTAAGGTTCAAATAAATATTTCGTATGTAAATGTTGCAACCCAACACGCGAAGGGGTGCAACAATATAAGACAGTATCATGGACTGAGTCCTTGACTCTTTATCCCGTCATCTGAATGAAGAAAATCTGTGTAGATGGGGTGTTATTGAGCTAAAAGCTCTAGTCATGGCTGGGTAACGGCAATAGCCGATCCTCAGTTAAAACTTCATTGGCTACAGCATTGCCATCAGCTACCCCGGAAGTCCTAAAAAGGACTGGGATGTTCCATTCTTCACCCTCGGGCGAAGCAAGAATGCTTTTCATCTTCCCCGTTATCTGTAGAGGAGGATAGTGTAGGGATAAGGTGTTATTGAGCTATTAAAGCTCTGATCATGGCAGGAGGGTAACAGCAATAGCCAAGCCTCAGTTAGAACTTTATTGGCTACAGCATTGCCATCCATTACCCTCCAAGGGTATTAATCACCGCATCTCACGGTCGATTCATACTTAATCCTGACACCTTATATATATATATATATATATATATATATATATATATATACAGTATATATATATATATATATATATATATATCAGAAAGTTTTCTTTATTTTCTTTATACGATGAGTCTTTGGACTCCCTGGAGGTGTAAAATAATAATAATATTGGTGTGTCTGATTTTGCTGGTAACAAACTTTTGCTGGAAATATATTTGTAATCTAATAAAGTTTGGAAATACACCAAATTATATTAAAATTATTTGAAATAGCAGAACCTGTTCGCTGAAGATGACTGCCGCGAAAATAATATGAGTATAAGCATGACCTTTTCTGTGGAAATTGTTTCTCTGTTAGGCGTTCTTTTAAATATACAATGCGAAAGTAATTGCAGGTCTTCAGAAGATTGGTATTTTCTTTTTAAAATTGTCTCACAATCATTGCAATGGTGTGTACGTATTGCTCAATACTAAGTGAACAGCTGATCGCCATATCAAATCGCATAAGTTCTTCTTAAATCAGTTAGTCCATAGATGGCGAACCTATGGCACGTCAGCGATTTACAGGTGATATCATTTTATACGCTTATAAATTATTCAACTGTTTTTTAATTGTTACAATACGTCCAAGTTAAATTTTGTTTTACACGAGAGAGCAGCTATGAAGACGTGCATATGATTGGGGCGGTATTAACAAAAGATCGCGCGACCCAAAGACAACCTACAATTGTTGAGTTGAAATGCTAATTCTCTTCAACCGAATTCCATAACATCTGAAACTGTCATAATAACATTCACTATACATTTCTTAATTTTAACACATTCACAATGGAGTATTCCGTGCTGAACTCACACAAAGTTTCAACCCTTGGTTGAATTTTATTGCTGCTTGTTTGTGTTTGAGCGAACTCTCACACGTATTATATGGCATGATTCAATTCGTGGTAGAATTTTATTTGAGGTTAGCCCTTGTAAGCTGTCATAATGACATCGAGAATTTCAAATGTAATAAAACACTTATTTCATGTAATTGAAAAATTAAAGAATAGTTTTTAGTTAGATACTGTGTTTCCCATATGATTTTGCTTAGGTCTATATAGCATAGTTTCTGTGAAAGGGGAGTCGTGATTCATTAGTTAGTACCATTTGTATTCCAGCTGTCTCTAATTGCACTATTTGTTGAGAAATATATTACACAGACTGCAAAAACCTCTATATCTTATTCAGGAATACAATAAAACTACTTGTTTTTCTTGCATCTGTAGTATAATGGCTGTTGGCAAGGGCGCATTGTTAACCGCGGGGAGCGGGTTACTATCGCCTCAATGTGAACATGTTTAAACATTTTTCGTGTGCGAGGTATATGCAAAACTTTTTTAATGTATTTTTTCGTAAAACAAAATCAAGGATGCGAGTTATACGCGAGGGCAAGTTATAATCGAAGAAATGCGGTAAGCATTTCATTAAACCGGTCGAAAAAACGCTTAGAAAAATTTCTTCTAGTCGCTGACTAGATTCGAAACCAAAATCTTCCTTTGTGCGGTCAAGCGCCGTGGTGTGCAAACGCCACATCCACTGAGCTACACAGGCTCTATTTATATAAATAAATATTAAAAATAAAAATATATAAAATTATAAATAATTATTTATAAAATATTATATATATATATATATATATATATATATATATATATATATATATATATATAAATTAAGTTAGATTAATAATTTTCTATTAATTTTTTCCTCTATTAAAAACTGCACATAAAAAGGTTCGCTACCACTGCAGTGTTAGTCGATGTATATTGAGAGCTGATTTGCTAACAATCACGGCTTTTGGTTGGGGGGAAAAGGGAGGGGGTAAGCAAATCGTATCAAGGATCTGAAGTATCTGCAAATAAAAGCCTTTCAGCAGAAGGTGATTTAGTTATTCTCAATACGACAGTGGTAGGTTTTTTCCCTTCTGAAAAACTCCGATTTCAACCTCGCGAACTGCCAGAACACACACATAATGGCATTAATTACTGCAGTTAGGCTAACATAGCATTAATTATGTTTTTATAGAGCCTTCCCAGATAGTTACTTGGTCTTGATAAGCCATTGAGACTTATTTGATAAGCGGAAGATAGTATATATATTGCTACGCACATTTGTATTTGTACGGTACTCTGTACATATATATTTATTTCATTCGTTTCTTGCAGAAATTAATGTAAAGTTGATGGCAAAAGTTATATACTACTATTTTTTTGGTTATTTATCTCTGAAACTGATTGTTCACTATTCTACCAGAATATCAGATAATCCAGATCATTCTCCCAACACGGATGGTTTCTTCAACACCTCTCCGTTCAAATACACCGCTGATGTTTGCACATCTCTAACCATGTTCTTTCTCGGTCTCGTGTTCTATGGAAATGGGAGCCGTGTTTTGAATAGAGAGAGGTAATTCCGAGTGGGGAATAAAAGCACCCATTCCAGTAAAGGTAATTTCAGGTATTTGATAGAAATGGGTATATTTATTCACCACTCCACCCAGGACTACCTTTAGCTATCAAACTCTAAATCTCCAACAAATGTATCAAGGCAATCCAATATGAAAATTCAATTAATCAATTAAAGGAAGAAAAAAAATAAAAAATCTCTAGATTTTCAATCAGTTCACGCTACAGTATACATAACTGTAAAAGATTACGTATACTGCAGCTTACGCTATAGTATACATAACACTCAACATATTCTAATCGGTTTCCTGGTCCAGATGATATCCCTCTGATTGAGTTCAGTACTTTTACTCCAGAATGGATACCATTATAAACTGTCAAGCTCATCTAGCCGTTCATCCGCAATGAAGGCAGATGAGTCAGCCACCAAACTATTGTCTCATTTATCTCACCCAGATACCCTCGAATGCGACGAAGAGTGTCATCGCCAATCTCTTTACCACATGGATATCCATCATCCGGGTAGTAAACTTTTTTCTTGACCTCTTGTCCACTGAACAGAATTGTCCTGTTATGGAGTCTGTGATTCTCGCATTTGTAGTTCTATTACTAAAAAATAATTTAGTTACTATCCTTACCAAAAATATACTCCTGTTTGACCAAAATAAATCTCATTAATAAAGCAATAAAATGAAGTTCTAAAAAACATATTTAATCCTAATTATTGAGATAATTAGATATTTATTATTTAGATTATAACGGCAATATAAGAACTGGGCGATGGACTGAGTCCTTGACTCTTTATCCCGTCATCTGAATGAAGAGAATCTGTGTGGATGGAGTGTTATTGAGCTAAAAAGCTCTAGTCATGGCTGGGTAACGGCAATAGCCGAGCCTCCGTTAAAACTTCATTGGCTACAACATTGCCATTTGTTACTCTGGAAATCCTAAAAAGGACTTTTTTCCTTATTTAGATTATTTGGGAAATATTTAAAATTATTCAGATAATATAAATTCTATATTATGGTGTGTAACTATTTCTTAAGGTTAAAATTGTAATTTAATCAATTGTTTATAATAATACTAATGTAAATAATTTATCTTAATATATATCATATAAATACATCAATAATGCATTTATTATTATTTAGCATAAGAAGATATTGGGGTTTTTATATCTTCAGAAGCCCTTACTGCAATATGACCAATGCACCATTTGAACAGAAACAACGGTAAGCATATACTCGTATATAAACCATAAATACTATCAACCTTACTTTTGATAGTTTTAAGAGTACACAAGGATAAATACTAAGCCTTTGTTATGGCTGCACTTCTGTATATAAAATTTAGTGCTATATCTTTTCCTGCAAGGTAATGTGGATTATGTACTTCTGTCGTGGACAATGTTTCCATCAGCTAGTTTTGAAGATTGATGGCTACGCAACGCATTATCCAGTTACTAATGCTAACAGTGTCTCAGCAGAGCTCCCAGCATTTCTGTACCCACTAGAAGAACGGAAGAAATAAACTACAAAAATTGCAAGGTGATTTTTACTGAAAAAGAGGCATCTGAGACTAACAAATTTTTTAAGAGATAAAGTTCTTAAGTATTTTTTTGGCTAAGACACGAATACATTCCTGAAAAGATATTTCATAAAGATTGGCTCTCACACAATAGCCCAGTATTTGAAGTGAACAAACCGTAAAATGCGGAAACCATTCGGTTAGGATAAAATTGCTTCTCTCTAACTTTTGTTGAATTATTTTCTGCCTTCAAACTTTGATTCCAAATTTTGTCGACTTTTCGTTCCTTCAAAAGGTTAATTTTTACTATATTTCAAAAATATACTGTTTTGAAGAAATAACTCTATATCAAGAGTATTCTAAAGATTATTTGTATTTTTGGAAAAACTAAAATAAAAAATAGGCGCCAGTACATAAGACGTTATTTACTGACGTTGTTACTTCATGGAGAGTGTAGCCCTAATGTGATAATTATTTTGGAATAAGAACAGTACATTTTGTATATAACAGTTTATTAAGCATAAGGTTATTACACTCTCAGGGGACCCTGTAACCCCTAGAGAGCGCGTCCCCTGGGTGGCGGATAGAGGAGCCCACCATGTGTGTGTGTGTGTATATATATATATATATATATATATATATATGGTGGGGTGGTCCGACTATACTGAATAAGGACTCGTGGACCAACAGGGCCATAAGGGGCAATCATCTTGATTGTAAGGGAAGCGGCACTCCCATGGACCCCTAGCTGGATCTATCCTCTCCTTCTACTTTGAGGAAGACCCACTTACTTTAATCTTTCCTATAAGGCCTTATCAGCCAACTCTTCTTACTTTATGACCCTTGTGCTATTAGAGTACTCGAGGGCCATGGGGTTTTTTTCATTTCTGGCCTTACAACTATGTCCTCTCTATAAACTTTACTATATTCCTTCTATAATCAACCCTCTCCCCTTCAATATACCCTATTCCTCCTATGGGTTTAAATTCGGAAGAAGGCGAGTTCAGAAGCCTTAAGGTAGCAGCCCTACCACTGAACTATTCCATCGTCAGACAAGTCCCCTGACATGGAGAACATAACCATACTTGTAAGCTGACAGAAAAAGATAATCGGATTGAATCTATGGGAAACGACCCTGGAATGGAAAAGGGAAAACGAAAATGGAAACGACAAAATATAATACACATAGCAAACTGGAATGTAAGAGGAATAGCATATAAAGAAATAGAATTAGACCAGTTATTAAATGAAAGAAATTTTAAAATAGCAGTAATCACTGAAACAAAAAAGAAATTAAAAGGAACTATGAGAACTGAAAATTTTAATGTGATATACAGTGGAGTCGACAGAGACCAAAGAGCACAAGCAGGAGTCATGATTTGGATTCATAACTCCTTTTCAAAACAGTTAAAACATTATAAATTATGGAATGAAAGAATAATAGAAGCTAGAATAAAAATAGATAGAGGCCATTTAACAATAATTGGTTTATATGCCCCAGAAGAAGGAAGAGAACAGGATAATATTGATTTTTATAATCAGCTACAAAACATATATAATAAAATAAATAAAAATGATTACATAATTTTAGCAGGAGACTTAAATGCAAGAATTGGAAACACGAAAATTAATAATAATATAGGAATACATGGAGAACACACTCTAAACAGAAATGGTAAAAAATTGATTGACTTTGTAGTTTATAATAACCTAAAAATAATGAATTCCTTCTATAAACATAAAGACATACATAAATATACTTGGGCAGCAAGAGGATGGAAATCAATATTAGATTACTTCACATTAAATGAAAAGACATCAAAATTTTCACTAGATGTTAGAGTTCACAGAGGATATGAAATAAGCAGTGACCACTTCCTTGTTAAAATAAAATTAAGATTACCACCTAAATGGCTACAAGTAACAAGAACAGAAAGAAAAATTGAAACATTTGTTTATAAAACTAGTCTATTGAATGACACAAATGTACAATGGCTATATGAACAAAGAATTAACCAGTATCTAGATAAAATAAAACAAAATGAAGAAATAGAAATAGAATGGCTTAATATAAAAACGATACTAAATGCAGCAGCAAAGGAAAGCTTAGGAAAGACCAAAAAATTCAATAAAAGAAAAAAAAACTGAAGATCTGGGATGATACAATCAAAGAAATAATCAAAAAGAAAAAAGAAGCTTATCACAAATTGTTAAGCAGTAAAAGATTAGAAGATGAAATAGAATATAAAAGAATAAAAGCCATAGCTAAAAGAAAAGTCAGTAAAAGACATAGAGAATCATGGAATAAATTTGTTTCTAATTTAGAACATGATTTATATAAAATAAGACCCAATGTATATAAAATTTTGAAACACCTAAATGCAGATACCAAAGAAAACATAAAATTAAACACTGAATTGAAATTAGAAGAATTTCTAAATTACTACACAGAACTGTGGACAGACAACTGGCAAACAATTAACGAAAATGAAAAGGAAATAACTGAAGAAGAATTAGAAATCAGCCTGAAAGAAACAAGAAACGGAAAATCACCTGGAGAAGATAAGCTAGGTTCAGAACTATATAAATACGCAGGAACAAGATTAAAAGGAAGACTTTTATTATTTTTAAATAAAATTTACTCAACTGGTGTCTCCCCAATAGAATGGAAAAAAGCAATTGTGATTCCTATCTTTAAGAAAGGTAATAGAAATGACCCTAAAAACTATATAGGTATCAGTATACTAAATTCATGTTACAAAATATACAGCAGAATCTTAAATAACAAACTAATGAAATATTCTGAAAACTTTATTCTAGAGGTACAAAATGGATTTAGAAAAGGACGATCATGTATAGACCCAGCCTTCTGCCTAAAATTAATAATAGAGAAAAGATGAGAATATAATTTAGAAACACATATTGCATTTATTGACTTTGAAAAAGCATTTGACAAAGTTAAAAGAAACATATTATTTAACATATTAAAAGAAATACAAATACCAAATAATATCCTAAAAGCTGTCACAAGTATATATGAAAATAATCAAATACAAATAAGATTAAATCATGAGCTATCATATACAATAGAGATAAACCAAGGGGTCCGACATGGCTGTCCCCTCTCAGCAACTCTTTTTAATATCTACTTAAATGAAATAATAATGAAATGGAGTAAAAATTTACATCAAGGAATTAAACTTTCACCTACAGTTAACTTAAACACTCTCCTCTTTGCAGACGACAAAATAATAATTACAAATTCTGAAGATAACTTACAGAAAGCTATTTTAAATCTAAATGAGATATCCAAAGATTATGGTATGATAATATCAACAGGAAAATCAAAAACTATGGACTTTAAAGGACAAGATCCAGCAAGAACTAAAATAGTAATAGATAACAAGATCTTAGAACAGGTGAATTCATTTAACTACCTAGGTTGTATGATCACTTATGAAAATGAAAAAGATATATACATAAAAATTGCAAAATATTTAAAAATAACAGGAGTAATTAACTCTATATTTAAACCAAACCTAGTTCAAAAACAAACCAGGCTAAAACTATACAATACATTAGCCCTACCGGTCTTAATGTATGGAAGCGAAATCTGGACAAAAAAACAAAAAGACAAACAAAGATTAACAACAGCAGAAATGAAGTTTATGAGAAAAACTGCAAAGTATACCCTATTTGATCACAAAAGAAACGAAGATATTATGAAAGAATTAAACCGAGAACCAGTAATTGAAAAAATTAAAAAATATAAACATAGATGGATGGAACACGTTCAAAGAATGAAAACAGAAAGATTACGAAAACAAGCCATAAAGTACAAGCCATTAGGAACCAGGACGTCCTCTTAAACGATTCAACGATGACTTCTAAAGCCGAAACAGGCCATGCTAGGCCTAAATACGTATGATGAAGGTTATTACAAGTATACAAAAAACAAGTAAAACAATACGATTATTTTTAATGAAAATTTATATAAGAAATGTATAAAGAAAAGTTATAGAGCAAACATGTTGACAGTATACCTGAAAAATCCTAATTTCTTTAAATAATTAAGCTTATTTGCACACGACATATTTCATCTATTTTCACATTTTTAAGAAACAAATAATTCGAAGTACGTTTAAAAAAATTGGCATTTTTGAAACGTGTCCGGCATCAAATGAAAGAGAGGGACCCCACTCACGAATGCAAGTAGCAATAGAGTTGACTATTCAAACTGTAGACATAATTTGTAGATATTGGTTCGATGTTGAGGACAGTATGTATCCTAATTGGATGGGTTCTCCATGTGTTTTTTTTTTTAGGAAAAAAGAAATAAAACTTGCGCCTTCATATGACACTCATTCTTAGGCTCAAAAATGCTATAAAGATTCCTAGACAGGTTACCAATCCAATTATAATCTTCTCGTGCGAGGACTAAATATCATTTGATCCTTGCAAATCTCTACGAAAAACATGTGAGAACGGTGCTTTTCACATTGATTTCATGGAGGGTGTCAACATTTCATCTAGGTTGGAATGGGCACGTTAATGATATTTCCCATTTCGAAAATCAAAACACAGCTTACGCTGTTGTTTCTGATGAGTACCGCAGCTGGTAGCAAAGATTAGTGTTCCCACGTGATTGTGTTGTATGTAATGCAGCTTATCTTAAGAATGCACATGATGGAATTTCCCTCCTACTCGGCCAGCATTACATATTAGTTGCCCTCTTCCCATAGCTCTTGCCTTTTTAACCTATTTATCCGTGAACAATTACAAGTGCAGTTATTAGTACTATAGTCATCGGTGTGTTTTGTTGGCGTTCCATTGCAAGCACTTTCTTTCTAATCCTTCTGCTAGTAGTATACAATAGACGTATTCTATAATCATGTACTGTGTCCTATTTTTTATATCTTGAAATTGTAATGAATAGGAAACAATGGCGATGATTTAAAGATAAATGTCTATTAAGTTTCGTACTTTAACCCAAACTGAACAAATGGAATTAATATAAGTACAACACTGATTTGTGTTAGCGCATAACGTCTACTGAGTTCTATATAATTTCGAGAGCGCATGTGACTGTTGATTATTCCAGTGTCAGAATTGTCTTAACTATACATAACCTGGCAGATATATATCAAATGTTCGCAACGTTTCCTCTTCACGAAATGAAACCATGTAACAGCTGAAAATTGATGGACGTCGTTCAACTAATGGATAACAACGAGGCTCAGCATCAGGAATTACAAAGACCTGTTCTCGTTATCATCAACAGCTGCAGAGGAGAGGAAACAGTAATCCTTCGAAATTACGTAAACATTATTACCTGTAGTGAATGATAAGGGGGAGCCTGGTGGGAATACGTAGCAGCCGGCTTTCATGATTGCACTCCTTACCAACTGATCATTTCTTGATTACAAGATTGCATAAATTATGGCTTCGTTATTTGCTCGTCAGCTGGCTAACCATGGGAGCAAGAACCTGTGAATAACTTAATTTAAGAATTAAACAAATACTATCCATCATCTTATGAAGTAATTTTGCAACACTCATATTTCTATTGGTGAATACCCAAAGTGCTAATATAAGAAAGGCGCGAGCTTAATAATTGGTTTTAGTAATATCTATTATAAGTGGATCAGGTAATGGAGGAAATACCAGCTACATTGGACCTCAGGGATGTTAATATTTAATACGATGTGCACACTACTATATGTTATAAATATGTACTGTCACGCACACATAGCGAGTTGTGTATAGTGGAATATGAGAAATGAGTCATGTTGGTGTTTGATTCACAGTTAGAAATTACACAAGGAACTTCAGTGCTGTTTACTGATAACCACAGCTGGTCATTAGACATTCAGAACTATTGTTTTCCGAACAACTACATATTCTGAAGCAATTAACATGAATAGATTGAAACAAATGCCAATATTTCGAATGCAAAAACTGCATTATTCAGAAGGAAGATTTAGGATATTGTTGTGCTTGTACAGTGCAAAATCTAATCGACTTTGGTTGTTTTCCAATCTGGCAGTTGTTAGTTTTTTTTGCCCGCTCCTCCAATTTCACTCTAATTTTTCAATTAACACTTCTCAGTTTAAGAGAAAGTAAGCCATGGTGTTTTTTATACTTTCAGAAAAAAATACTTTATATTTTTATTCGACCTTTTTTTTTCTCCTATTGCTAAACAAAGAGAAAACCTATAATAAGCTTAGCAACATTTTGCAACTTGTTCTCCATGGCTATTCAATGATTCTGACAGAACTCATCCCAAGGGCCTGTGCGAATTAGAAATCACACCCAGTTCTTTAAGTTCGACAATCAGAAGGGTCAGGTTAAGTTTCGTAGTAGTTATCTACTAACACGATAAAAACCACTGAGAATATATAAGAATTTGCCATCTGCATTTACTAGTATTTTATAGATATACAGTACATCGAGTTTACATTATATAAAATGATAACAGATACAAAATCTATATAATTTAACTATATCGACATAATTTATCTCATATATTATATATAATATAGACTACATTATATAGGAGAAAAATGAATACTTTCGCAGATATGCTACGCTTGACATTTTCTCCATTTACTGGTTACGCTAATAAAATCAATTACGAATATGAAGAATATATTGTATAGGTCTGCAAAATCACCATGCTCACTAGCTTATTTCGCACAAGGGAGCAAAACACCATAGGTGATTCTCTCCTACTACTTTCGACACTTTACTTTCTATCTGTGAAAAGTACAGTAGGAAAGTACTAATAGAATCTCCCATTTGCTCCTGCTGACTGTGTCGATTAACTTTTTAGTTGTGCCATATTATCCTAGCATATTATTTTAGGTTCACAATTATTACCCAGGCAGGCAAGTAGATATTTCTGAAATGGAGTGCAATCGAATAAATCTACTATGACTGAATTTGTTACTGATATAGATTATTGCACTATGTAAAGATATTTTTCAAACCAAAGGAGTATATAATGCGTGTTGTATTCTGTAGGCGGTGTCCCCAAGAAATGTTATTAGAGTTTAAAAATTTTTTAAAACTTTGTTATATATTTCTCATAACTTTCTTATATCAGGCCTCATAAAAATAGTTTTTTCAGGGAAACAGGAGAGGCTTAAAACTGGATAAAATGAAAGTAGTCAGTGAAAGAAATATTCATCCCCAAAAAAAACTGGATAGTAGTATTGTAGCCACTAGTGACCAGATCAAGATAAGATAAGGAATCGTGACGTGATTGGTTGTTCAGATGATGACGTCATTGTGTGTGTGTGACATCATGAGTTTGGAATTTCCTTTGGAGTATATGTGTCAGTGACGTCAGGTCTTGTGTTTTGGTTCACGTATGGAATTGTGGGTAATGGTAAAGATCAGGATTCGTGTCGTGATTGTGGGGCACTTCTGACCAGATTAAGATAAGGAATCGTGTCGTGGGTGTGTGTTGTTATCAGATGTAGATAAGTGACGTCATTTGTTTTGTAAATAAGTGACATTATAGTTTTGAATGGAAAAAGAAGATATATTAATGGCTGATGATTCGTGTCGTGATTGGTGCGGTACTATGAACCAGATCAAGATAAGGAATCATGTCATGATGTGTGTTGTTATCAGATGAAGATAAGTGACGTTATTGTTTTGAATGGAAAAGGAAGATATATTAGTGGATAAGGATTCGTGGTGTGATTGGTGGGGCACATTAAATCAAACAGGGATAGGGTGAATGGGGGAAGCGACGTCCGTGGAATCCATCATAGTCTATAGATGGCAGTACTAATTTTCCAATATAACTTGGGGTATTTCTTTCCTGTTAAACTATGGGAATTCTTAGAGTAAAGTTCATGGAGATGGCGGTAGCGTTATGAATAAAAAAAAAAACTATTCAATATTAGAATTGCGCTTACCCAAACATACGAGCAGCGGTTATTGTAATTACAAATATCAGTTGTTATGTTTCAGTTTTTTTTTTTAAACGGATTAACTTGCATTTCTTTCCAGAATGGGACATCTTGGAACTATCGAGGTTTTCTGAATATTCCAAATTGCTGATTTGAAACATATATTCACAGCACAAAACACACAAACACAACATCTGAAATGCAGTTGACTCTTTTTTCATTATAGGTTACTCGGGCATTTCGTTTTTCCTTCACTCATTGCTAAGGTTTTTTTTTTATTCATAACTCAACCGAATATTTTGATTTGTCTACATTTAAGATTTTAATTTCATTACTTTTTTAATTAACGTTAACTTTTTTACAAAATGTATGGCTAATGGTGTTTTTAGTTTACAGTCAAGAGAAAAACCAAAAACGGCATTTAAAAAATAAATTAAAATAAACGGATATTTAAATGGATCACAAAACCTTTGTATGTGGTCTAGAAATTCTAATCATAATTTAAATTACTTAGTCTTTCCCAAATGGCTCTTCTAAATGCGAATATTCCAAAATAGTTGAATTGTACAGGGTGTTCGGGATAAATTTGACATATTTATAATTAATTATATTTTTCCGTAAGTTACATGTATTAACACACACTTCTCTTCATTTAAAAGTTTGGACCCTTCTTCATTCATATACAAGATGTCAGAAAGGATGGATAGCTGGAACCCACCTGAATCATGGAAGAGAATAACTTGTATCATGATGATTCGTGCCCGCCATCAAAATAAGGATATTACGACTGCTGCCCAATGCTCCCTGAATACAGTAAAAACAATCAGGCATGAACTAGAGACTTGCAATGGTGACTACGAGGATGTAGCAAGAAGAAAGATCCCTAGCAGACGATCTGATTGCGTTCGTACAGCAGAATTCCTCGCAAATCTGCAGGAACAGGTGTTGAAGAACCCTGGCATTGGAATTCGGGCTTTGTTCGTGGAGTTGCTAACTGTAGTCAAGCCCTGGATAACAAGGGTAGCCAATGGTAGGCCGTATGTATGGCAGCAGGATTCGGCCCCTTGCCACACCTCTGGGAAAAGTCAAAAATGGTTGTCTGAAAATTTCTACGACTTCACCAGTCCAAATGTTTGGCCTCCAAACTCCCCAGACCTTAACCCCATGGATTATTTTGTATGGGGCGCAGTTGAAAAAGGCACCAATCGCACTTCCAGTAATACAAAAGCCCAGTTAATGGATAAAATTAAAACAGTTTTTGCGGCCCTTCCCAGGGAGACTGTAGCATCAGCTTGTTCGAGGTTCCGAAGCAGAATTGAAGCTGTGATCGATGCTAATGGTGGTTATTTTGAGTAAATCTTGTTGATAGTATTGTAATTAACTCTGCCTGTAATGTTTTTTTGTCAATTCATTAAATTTAATAGATACAAAGAAGATTTTCTTTTTCCTTACGAAACTGTCAAATTTATCCCGAACACCCTGTATATCCACAGCACAACACACACGAGTTGAAAGAACAATATTTCTGTAAATAACCAGAAAATCTAGTTGACTACATCCTTTAGATTTCCATCCGTTTGGTTCTGTTCGGTTTGTTAATTCCTTTGCACGGTTCTCATGCTATGATTTTCCCAAGCGATCTGTCCACAATGACATCATATTGTTGACCTTACTAGCGACTTCCTGTTTTTGGAATTCAGGTAGATTTGTTATTAAGACTCGTAATTTTTTTTTCTCTATTTTATTTTAAAAATCAGTTAACTACATTTTTCTTGCCAGAATAACTGAGCAATACATAAACAACTGTGTATGAATCCCCCCCCCCAGTGTTTATATTTTCATTAGTCTTTCTTGAAGATTAGTCATTAATCTCAGGTCTTAGATTCGGTCCTCTTTCATTTCCACGGTGACTGAGTCATTTTAGCATTCACACGAGTTGAACTATGGTTTTTACAGTAGAGGCCACAACTTTCCATTAATTCAACTGTCTTTTTCTGACTAAGATCCACCAGCTGCCGGTAGTTTCACATCTCTCAATGCGGATTTTTTTATTTGATATGGTTCTTTTTATTTATTTATTTTTTCAAATGATTGGTTGTTTTCTATTTTACTTTTAATATTCAGTTAACTACATATTATAACCGGAATGAATGAATGAGTAAAATAAATAAATAAATGTGTGTGTGAATTTATTTACCCCAACTGTAGATATTTCATGTGTTATCTTAACCTGACTCATTTCCTGTCGCAATTGTTGTCCATAAGTGTGACATCTTCTGATTAGGTTCGGAATTCTCTGTTAGCGTTTTCTTATTGCCACCACAAATAAATAGATAGTTATTTCTTATTAATTCAAATGAATATGAGCTCTGGAATATGGTTTGTTAATTTCTATTACACTACAACGCGCAAACTGTTTTCCTTTTTCTAAACCAATACATATAATTCTAATCAGAATAACTGAGCAAAAAAGAAATAAATAACTGATTGTCCTTCTCTGACTACTAATTTTACCTTCGATTCCTTGTGATCTTAATCTATTTCTGTAACTGAACTTTATTTTATTTATTTAAAATAAATTTCAGATATTGACAAAACAAGGTTTTTAACTACGTTAGTGTTTTCTGTTAGAAATTTGTTTTTTTTTTTGCCAGCACAACAAATAAATAGTTATTTCTTATTTCAAATGAATATTAGCTCAGTAGTATTCTGTACTATGTAATTAATTTAATTTCCATGTTACCAATTTCCAATCATTTAGAACTTTAGGCTATATGATATGTTAACGAGCATACAATGTATACTCCCTTTTGCTATTTTGCACGGTGTGTTCTTATGATGACACCATCATTCTATTAGAGATTATCAGTTCGGGGGTTTGAGTATTTGAAGGAAATGTTTACAGATAACTCAAATAACGTCAATATGTAGCATTAGACAATTTTCTAATCACCAAATGCTGAAAGTCGCACTTTAATTCCAAACGATGATCAAATATACTAGTCTGTTGGAGATATCCACAGATATTGTCACTATTTAATTAATTTGTACTTTATTCATTTCCAAAGTCACAATTACATTATCAGCTATCACATCTGCCTTTTTTGTTTCTACACTAAACTTTTTTTTAAGAGTTTTGGAAACGTGATGAGTTTAACATTCTACTGTCTCTCTGTAAAATAACCAAATTCTAACAGTTGTACTTTAAGCATGACTGTTTTTTTTCTAGTCTGGTGGGGATATCTACAGATATAGTAACAAATTGTCACTTTTCAGGTGAAATCTTCTCCAATAAAATTCTAGCTATTAATTTAATATCCAATTCCTTTTGCTTGCAAGAATTGACACAGTTTCTTGAAATATTTGAGGGCTTGCATGAACAATAAGACTTTTAATTCACTGAGTGGACTTTCAAAAAAAAAAGGTCTCTGGTTAGTTGTGGCATGAAATTTCACAAGAAAATAAAAAAATGGTTCTTACTTAAATTTGTATAACACATCAATGACACCTAATTTGTTCCTTTTAATTTACACATTTTATTTGAGTGAAATATTAATTACACTTGTATTTACTGAATCTAACATACAGAAAATAAATAAAGTGAAAAATACAATCTTTTTTTGTCTTTAATCTACTTATTGCTAATTTTGCACTCTAGTTCAAAGGTTCATGCCATGGTTGAGCAATTGCCATCATGTGCTTTTCGACAATGTGATCATCATCTGAAAGTTTTTTCATTTGTGATCATTGGGAATTTATTACTTTAGTAAAATTAAGGGTCATATTTTAATTTTTGAAACCGATACATATATTTTTGGGCATTATTAAAAGCACAGAAACGTTTGCAATGTTTTCAGAAGCATTTAAAAGTACATGTTATGTTTTCATGTTTTGGGCATCCAATTTCATTTAAATCAAGAACAGGTCTCCCTATTAACCTTGTTAATGTTTTAGATTTTTCTCTTCCTTTGGCAAGCGATATTTGCATGTCGATTCTATTTTCCAATTTCTTAGTTTGTCCAGAGATAGTGTACAAATTTTCCACTTCAGCTGACGGTCATATTTTATTAACCAAGAATTCTGTTTTTAACTCTTTCAGGTAATTAATTACAACTACAAGGCGATTCTGGCAATGTATACCTTAAAATAATTCCATCAGAAATACATATTTCTTTAGGAAATAAATTTGAAGTCTTATTCAAAAGAAATTGAAAATCAATTATACTAATGATAAAAATTCGTATTTTTCACCCACTGTTGATTTTTCATATTCGTTTTCCTTCATTCTTCTTCTTAAATTACTTCATATGGCACCACAAATAAATTGTTATTTATTATTATTATTTTACTGATTATTATTATTCCTGACACTTCCAAGGAGTCCGAAGACTCATCGTGGGAGGACACCTACAACCGAACCTCTACTATGAATAATCTCCATCAACGCCATCTACTGCCCACCTCCACCACTGCAACTAGTATTTCTGTCTGTAAATTGCATGTCTTCTGAAGGGCCGATTTGTCTGTATGTGGGATGAAAAGACCCTGCTACCCCTGTATGAGATCGGCTAACTCACCTTCGATTGAAATCTTCCAGATAAAGATTATTAGCTCTGATCTTATATTTTATGTTAACTTTCTGTTACAAAATTCTAAACAATTACATAATATAATAAACAATAAGAAACTTTAAAAGAATTTTGTAGCTCACCCATTATTTTACATTACCAGACATAAAACACCACAACACAATACAGCAGCTGCAGTGGATTAACAATTACCTTAAGTCCAAAGTCACTCGACTCTATGGTCTTTCTTATAGTACTGTTTACCCTTTACCATGCCCTACCCTAACCGTTCCTTCAAAAATGAACCTTTTCTGCAGATGACTCAACGACATGTTTTTGCATGCTGCTGGATATACTGTTGGTGTGTTTTTATCTTACTTTGTGTGGGGAAAAGTAAAATTTGTATCTGTGTTATCTGGAGAGTATAAACATTTTTTCTATACCAAACTTTAAGAGTTTAACCACCCAACCGGCTGGTGTGGATGAAATAGTCGGCTCTCCCTATCCTTTTTCATGGATCAAAACTTCGTCGGCATTCTTCCTTTTATCATGCCATTACCTTCCTCCACTGTTAATCTCGTTATGGCTATTCTATAGCCATTAGTGGATTAACTGTTGCTCAGTGACTTTTGTGTCCCCCTGTCTTTATGTCTATTGTGTTGCTTAGAATTTCATTTACTGTCCTACGTTATTTGACCTTTTTTGCCTCTAAAATGATTTGTTGTGTCTCTTCCCAAAAATTGAAACGAATTTCACATAAAAAATCAATTCTGAAATGACCATCAATCAACCTTTGCAATGAATCTATTTAGTGATAGTAAATTTGGTGTAATTTATTCTACAAATCAGTGCACTGGAAGAGTTGCACTGATTGTTCTTTTTCTTTATTTATAATATAGAAACAATTTTTTTTCGAATTTCAGAATTTTCAAATGTTTGCTTTGAAAATATTATGTCAAATATTTATATTTTTAAATAATATTTATTGAAATAAATATGTCCTTTTGCTTTAGTTTCTAGCCAAATAGCATTATATGGATCATCACATTTCAGTTTTACAAACGATTTTTTGTTATTCATAAAGAAAAACACATTTAAATATGCTAAATTGCATTACAGTCTTTTTGGTATCAAAAATTTATATCCAATGATATTTTAGCAGTGATTCTTCACCTTCGTTATTTATTTGTATTATGCATATTACTATAATATCCAGTGCATATCCTCATAGATATGTTGATAATATAATATGAAAAATATCATATTATTATTATTATTATTTCAGGTGACTCCAGGAGTCATTAGACTCAACGAGGGAGGCCCTAAACATCATGTCCACACAACTATGCGATTACATTCTCACAGTATCTATCATACGTTGCCTTGAACTCGTTCACCGTCATAGCACCCACAACAGACTCTGGCAGCTTATTCCACTCATTTACCACTCTAAAAGTAAAGAACCCAGCTCTAACACACCTGCTAACCACACTCTTGCCCAGCTTCCATAGGTGACCCCTAGTTCTCCCACCACCAGTCCTGATCTCAAAAATATCCTCTGAATTAATCCTATAGAATCCCTTTAGCAATTTGAATGTCTCAATCATATCTCCCCTCCTCCGCCTATCAACTAGTTTCTGCAACCCACAAATCTTCAACCTGTTCTCATATGGTTCATTCCATAGACCTGCTATCATCTTAGTCACTCGCCTCTGGATCATCTCCACCTCCTCCCCATCAAGAAGGAACCGAGGTGACCAAATCTGGGCACAGTAGTCGAGATGAGGTCTTATCAAGGCTCGGTACAGGGGTACAATAACTTGCTTGGCTCTGCTCGTCAAGGTATTTTTCAACAACCAAGTGAGTTGATGAGCTGATTTAGCTACTTTTGCAGTGTGCCCCCTAAACTTCATCTCCCTATCCACCAACACTCCCAAGTCCCTGGCCTCATCAATCTCTTGGAGTACAGTTCCACCAATGTGGTATACTGCTGCTAATCTTTTCACCCCAAAATACATAACCTTACATTTTGTCACATTAAATTGACATCCATTCTCCTTAGCCCAGAACTCCAATCTATCTAAGTCATCCTGCAAGACTTTGACATCTTCTGCATTCACTATTGCCCTACCCAACTTTGCATCATCAGCGAACAAATGAATTGTTCCACTTAGATCCTTCCCTATATCGTTAATGAACAGATTAATCAGCAGTGGTCCGAGAACAGACCCCTGCGGCACACCACTAGTCACAGGCCGTCTTTTGGACTCTACTCCTGAATAAACTACTCTTTGATATCTCTCCATCAACCAACCACCTATCCATCTCACCAACCCTATATCCATTCCCATATTTTGTAGTTTACGGTTTAGTATTCCATGTGGTATCCTGTCAAACGCCTTTGCCAGGTCCAGCAGTATCACTGTAAACCCATTTCCCTTATCCAGTTCTGCCGTCACCTTGTTATTAAACTTGAGCAAGTTACTGAAGCATGATCTACCCTTCACAAAGCCATGCTGTCCCCTGTACAGTATCTCATTTTCATCAATCCATTCCTGTATTTTTCCCTTCACTCTTTTCTCCAAGACCTTGACAACGACTCCTGATATGCTGATCGGTCGGTAATTTGCAACCGTTGTCTTGGATCCTCCTTTATGCAGTGAAACTATTTTCCCCTCTTTCCACACCTTCAGGACTAAACTAGACCTGAGACTCAGATTAAACAACATGGTCAAGGGCACTGATAATTCCTTAGCCGCTTCACGCAAGACCCGTGCCGGTATACCATCCAATCCCACAGATGTATTCACATTAAGGTTCTGTAATAGACTAGTCACCTCCACTTCATTCATCACTATTCCCGTATAAACTAATGGTTCCTTCATTTTTTCAATGTCACCACCTGGATGATATGCGTTTGCAAAGTGCGAGCTCAGTAACTCCACTATATCAACTGATTCAGTGACCTCCTTACCATCGTCATTCCTTAAAATCATTTTGGCGTGTACAGTTTTTTTCTTGCTTGCAGCATATTGAAAGAACTGTTTGGGATTCTCTTTTGCTTGCAAAGCTAGTTTCCTTTCATATTCCGCTTTTCCTTTTTTTTACCACACTCGTTACCTTTCTGGCCTGCACTTTATACCGTTCATGTGCCTGCAGGTCACTCCTTTCTTTAAATTCCCTCCACAGTTGTTTCTTTTTTTGCAGCTCAAGCTTAATGGTGTTATTCATCCATTTAACCCCTACTTGTTTTACTATTCGGACCCTAGGTATACAATCAGCCATAACCTCCTGTAAATGCCCCTTGACCACTTCCCATGCTCTATCGACGTCCAGCCCTTGCAGTTGTACATGCCATGGCACTGATCCAAGCAATCTCCTAAGCTTGTCATACTTGCCAGCACGGTAATTCCACATATACCCTGTCTTAATCGAAAATTCCACACCTTTAGCCACCTCCCAGGTCAAGACCTTATGATCACTCTCACCAATAGGTGGCAACATGGTCATATATTCATTACAGTCAAATTCTCAGATGCTATTACCAGGTCAAGCACTCTCACACCCTAGTATTTTCAATTACATGCTGTCTCAGATAGTTATCCCTTAATAATTGAATAAAATCCTTTTCCTTCCTCACATGTGTCCTCTCCTCCTTCCAATCAATGTTACCATAGTTGAAATCCCCCATAATAATTACCCTCCTTCCACTCATTTCATCAATTTCCCTGTGCATACTATCTCCACCATCCATTCCATCACCTCGTCTATAGCAGCACCCAACTGTATATTTTATTCTGCCAGTCTCAATCTCACACCAAACAGCCTCAAATGAGCTCCTTTCACTATCCTGCGATACAACTTCAATTCTCCTTGGCTGCAGTTCATCAGCTATCATCAATAATACCCCTCCCCCCATTTTATTCTCTCTGTCCCTCCTAAACACACTATAACCTACACATTCTATCCCACTAACTATATCATCTTCCGTCAGTCATGTTTCACTAATGCCAATAACCTGTTGCCAGGAAAGCCAATTAAGGCCAAAAATTCTTCCTTCTTGTTCCTAATACTCCTGTCATTAGTATACATGAAATGCAGTGATCCCTTAGTCCCACCCCTATATTGATGCGTTATTCTAAATGACCCGTTCCCATTTTTTGTCCTTAGTGCTGGCTCGGGTACATTATATACATTCTTACACTCATCTGTCTCACTGATGTCTGCGTATCCATCCCCTCCCTCCTTGGTAGTTCTAGTTTCCCCTAGAACTACCAAGTTTTGCACATCCATTTTCACTTCATTCAGCAACACTCTTTCCAGTCTCCGCACACCAAGTCCATTCAAATGCAGTCCATCCATCTTGTATAAGTCCTTTCGCCCTTCAAACTCATTCCACACGTCCACGAATTCCACACCACACCGTCTGCATAACCTACGCATAATGTCATTTGCGATTATGGCCCTCCTTTTAAACTCCTCTCTGTCATATCGCGGCAGCAGACTCACCATTCTAACTCTGTCACTCTTTTCTTTCGCTACCTTTAACAATACTTTCAAGTCCTCTCTCATAAAAAATTTATCACCTTTCAATTCATTCGTACCCGCCACAATTATTAATTCTTTCACCCTCTGTTTTTGCACTCTAATGCTCTCACTTACATCCTTAAATTTCGCACCTGGTAAGTACGATTTAGTTACACTGCCATCTATCACCCATCTTAATAACGAGTCACCATACAACACTCTTTCCTTCATTTCAGAAACTCTCTCATTCTGACGCTGTTTATTTACGTTAGCCGAATCACTCTGGAAAGAGTTTTGCAGGTGCTCTAATTGCCGCTGCGCATTTTGTATCACTGCGCGCAACCTAGCAATCTCACTTCCTACAAATAATTCCTCATTATTTTTATTTAAACCATTTTCTCTCTCTTTCTGTATGGTTGCTTTCACTCTTTCTTAGATCACCGCTCTCATTGCCATCTTGTACATCGCAATTCCCTATCAAGCCACTATTTTCACTCACATTCTGGCTTTCTTCAACCATAACTATCTCACAACCTGACACATACTTCAACTCCTCACTTTGCTTACACTTTCTGCACATTCTCCCACCACTATCACTTTCAATCCAAATTCCAGCCTCATTCGGGAATGCATACATCCCACACACATCACATTGGACAAACTCTCTCACATTATAGTTTTTGAACAATGGCGTCGTATTTTTGGCCGCCATTATCTTACGTCGCATTGACGCCATATTGAAATCTATGAAACGTAACGTTATATACTAAATTAAATAACGGAATTCACACCAAAATCCCACAGACACAACAAGCTACCAAAATTAGGCAATATTACGTTATGATTTTAACCTATATTCTAATTTTTACTCAAAATTGTACTTAGCTTTCGGGAGCTCTCTGAAAACACAACCATCCGTCTGGCCCTCTAGCGACGGCAATATACGGAATGATTCAAAATTTTTTCTCATTTTGAAGATTTTCTAATGCTTCGCTTCCTTATCCTCTCCTGGAACTCAATTGCATAACTACTCAAAATTTCTACAGGTTTGGAAGCTTTACTAGACAGTATTCAAAATCTATTACTTCATTTTACCATTTTGACAAAAGATATATACGACAATCAGATTGTACCATGAAGCTTCTAATTCTGCACTATTTATTTGCAATCTAAAACCAGTTGTTCTACTCTCTGTAGAAATTAGGTGAAATTTTAGAAATAATATGCTATATTTTCACCATGCAAAATTGTTTATATGCATACCATACAAAAAAAAGTTCAGTAGGATTATTTTTGTTTGTTTTTCTTTAAAAAAAATCTAAATATTACTTATGCTGCTGCTGGAAGCTATTTCTGAAAGAATCAATGTCTTATAAATACTTGGTAATATCCCCTTAGCTGGAGGACAAGCTGAAGGCTTATTACTCTCAGTGCTATTGAGAAAGAAAGGGGAGAACACTAAAGAGCCTCAAGCTGTAGTGCAGAATACATCAAGAATGTCTTGTTTCCTTTTCGATTGTTGATTACAGATATCCTAACAGAAATACTGTCTTTTCGTTTACATGCTTATACGTTATTTATGCCAAAATAATTTCTTAATTTATAATGATCAGTTTCACTTTTATTATCGAAAAATTAGAACTTATTTCATACAATTATCTTGAAAAAGAGGATTTGAATTATTTTCAAAGAAAAGGTGCATATTCGTTTCATAAACTTCTTTTGTTTTTTTTGGGGGGGGGATATAGGCCTAATCAATCTGCAGATATTTCAGAGAATTTATTTCATAAATCGTTCGCAAGACCACTGTTACAAACGTAAATCACTTGGGTAACATGCCCATTCATTTTAGTCTAAAATAGTAGCAAAGGTTCAGTTACTTTAGATAGCTAATCTAGAAGAAAATGTTTCTTATGTCTGCTGATATTAGAATCTTACGTGAATAATTTTTCTGACATGATTTCTCTATTGGTTATAATGTAACCAATTTCCAGATTTTTCCCTCCTGCAGACTCCATGTTATATGCAATGATTTCTTCTTTGTACTACAATAAAAAAATCAGATAACAGAAGAAAAATATGTAGCATTTTCTTTTCCACTGGCTGAATTTACAATGTTCTTTCTTTGTGTTTTGAAGAGAAAGGGCAAATGACTTCTTTCTTACTATTTTTGCCATTATAACATCTGATATAATTATAAGAGTGATATTTTACCGTTTTTCTCCCGTACGAGAAACAGAAATAAGTTAGTAATAATATTGTCGATTCTGTCAAACTTCATTGTAGAAGAAATTTTTATTACAAAACTTTGTCATATATATATATATCTCCGAAACAAGAAATCTGGAACCCATATCACATCAATGTCGAATGTTGGCAAGGTGAAAATGTTCACGTTATTATTTATATATTTCATTTATTAACTAGGGGCTATGCCCGAGCCTTCCATGTTCTGGACTGGTAGGCGGGTTCTCCTTGAATTCTGATGACACGAATTTTGAAGACTCGAAAGGGGGTTCTGACCACTTGCGCCTAGGGTAGCCCATGAGTATCGAGTCTTCAAAAGGGGGACTCCACCCCCCGAGTTCCGGACTGGTAGGCCGGTTCTCCTTGAATTCTGATGACTTGAACTTTGAAGACTCGAAAAAGGGAGTTTCCTTCCCTCCTGGCGCCAAACCTCCTGAGTTCGAACTGGAAGGTTGGTTCTCCTTGAATTCTGATGACTCGAATTTTGAAGACTCGAAAGGGGGGTTCCGACCCCTTGTGCCTAGGGTAGCCCCTGAGTGTCGAGTCTTCAAAAATACGAATTTTTATCATTGGTATAATTGATGTTCAATTTCTTTTGAATAAGACTTCAAATTTATTTCCTAAAGAAATATGTATTTCTGATGGAATTATTTCAAGATATGCATTGCCAAAATCGCCTTGCAGTTGGAATATATTACCTGAAAGAGTTAAAAAAAAAAAAAAAACAGAATTCTTGGTTAATAAAATATGACCATCAGCTGAAGTGGGAAATTGGTTCACTATCTCTGGAAAAACTAAGAAATTTGATAATAGAATCAGCACGCAATTATCAAATATTGCTTGCCAAAGGAAGAGAAAAATCTGAAACATTAACAAGGTTAATAGGGAGACCTGTTCTTGATTTAAATGAAATTGGATGCCCAAAATGTGAAAACATAACGTGTATTTTTAACTGCTTTTAAGAAACATAGCAAACGTTTCTGTGCTTTTAATAATGCTTAAAAATATATGTATTGATTTAAAGAAATAAAAATATGACCCTTAATTTTACTAGAGTTATAAATTCCCAATGATCGCAAACGAAGAAACATTTTGATGATGGTCACATTGTCGAAACCCACATGATCGTAATTCTTCAACCATGGCATGAACCTTTGAACTAGAGTGCAAAATTAGCAATAAGCAGATTACGGACAAAAAAAAATTGTATTTTTCACTTTATTTATTTTCTGTATGTTAGATTCAGTAAATACGATTGTAATTAATATTTCACTCAAATAAAATGTGTAAATTAAAAGGAACAACTTAGGTGTCATTGATGTGTTATACAAATTTAAGTAAGAACCATTTTTTTATTTTCTTGTGAAATTTCATGCCACAACTAACCAGAGACCTTTTTTTTTGAAAGTCCACTCAGTGAATTAAAAGTCTTATTGTTCATGCAAGCCCTCAAATATTTCAAGAAACTGTGTCAATTCTTGCAAGCAAAAGGAATTGGATATTAAATTAATAGCTAGAATTTTATTGGAGAAGATTTCACCTGAAAAGTGACAATTCGTTACTATATCTGTAGATATCCCCACCAGACTAGAAAAAAAACAGTCATGCTTAAAGTACAACTGTTAGAATTTGGTTATTTTACAGAGAGACAGTAGATAGTTAAACCCACCACGTTTCCCAAACTCTTAAAAAAAAGTTTAATGTAGAAACAAAAAAGCAGATGCGATAGCTGATAATGTAATTGTGACTTTGGAAATGAATAAAGTACAAATAAATTAAATAGTGACAATATCTGTAGATGTCTCCAACAGACTAGTATATTTGAACATCGTTTGGAATTAAAGTGCGACTTTCAGCATTTGGGTGATTAGAAAATTGTTTAATGCTATTTGCAGTTATCTGTAAACATTTCGTTCATACACCCAAAAGGTGAACTGATAATCTCTAATAGAATAATGGTGTCATCATAAGAACACACCGTGCAAAATATCAAAAAGGAGTATACATTGTATGCTCGTAAACATATCATATAGTCTAAAGTTCTAAATGATTGGAAATTGGTAACATGGAAATTAAACTAATTACATAGTACAGAATACTACTGAGCTGATATTCATTTGAAATAAGAAATAACTATTTATTTGTTGTGCTGGCAAAAAAAAACAAATTTCTAAAAGAAAACGCTAACGGAGTTAAAAATCTTGTTTTTCTCAATATCTGAAATTTATTTTAAATAAATAAAATAAATTTCAGTTACAGAAATAGATTAAGACCACAAGGAATCGAAAGTAAAATTAGTAGTCAGAGAAGGACAATCAGTTATTTATTTATTTCTTTTTTGCTCAGTTATTCTGATTAGAATTATATGTATTGGTTTAGAAAAAGGAAAACAGTTTGCGCGTTGTAGTGTAATAGAAATTAACAAACTATATTCCAGAGCTCATATTCATTTGAATTAATAAGAAATAACTGTTTATTTATTCGTGGTGGCAATAAGAAACCGCTAACAGAGAATTCCAAACCTAATCAGAAGATGTCACACTTATGGACAACAATTGCGACAGGAAATGAGTCAGGTTAAGATAACACATGAAATATCTACAATTGGGGTAAATAAATTCTCACACACATTTATTTATTTATTTTACTCATTTAGGTATCATTGGAAAAAAAATAAATAAAAAGAACCATATCAAATAAAAAAAATGCGCATTGAGAGTTGCGAAATTACCGGCAGGCTGGTGGATCTTAGTCAGAAAAAGACAGTTGAATTAATGGAAAGTTGTTGCCTCTACTGTAAAAACCATAGTTCAACTCGTGTGAATGCTAAAATGACTCGGTCACTGTGGGAACTGAAAGAGGACCAAAAACTAAGGCCGGAAATTAATGACTAATATTCAAGAAAGACTAATGAAAATATAAACACTGTGTGTGTGTGGGGGGGGGATTCCCACACAGTTATTTATTTATTGCTCAGTTATTCTGGCAAGAAAAATGTAGTTAACTGATTTTTAAAGTAAAATAGAGGAAAAAAATTACGAGTCTTAATAACAAATCAACCAAAAACAGAATTCCAAAAACAGGAAATGGCTAGTAAGGTCAACAATATGATGTCATTGTGGACAGATCGCTTGGGAAAAACATAGCATGAGAACCGTGCAAAGCAATTAACAAACCGAACAGAACCAAACGGATGGAAATCTAAAGGATGTAGTCAACTAGATTTTCTGGTTATTTACAGAAATATTGTTCTTTCAACTCGTGAGTGTTGTGCTGTGGATATACAATTCAACTATTTTGGAATATCTTTTTTGAAATATTCGCATTTAGAAGAGCCATTCTGGAAAGACTAAGTAATTTAAATTATGATTAGAATTTCTAGACCACATACAAAGGTTTTGTGATCCATTTAAATATCCGTTTATTTTAATTTATTTTTTAAATGCCGTTTTTGGTTTTTCTCTTGACTGTAAACCAAAAACACCATTAGCCATACATGTTGTAAAAAAGATAACGTTAACTGAAAAAGTAATGAAATTAAGATCTTAAATGTAGACAAATCAAAATATTCGGTTGAGTTATGAATAAAAAAAATCTTAGCATAAAGTGAAGGAAAAACGAAATGCCCAAGTAACCTATAATGAAAAAAGAGTCAACTGCATTTCAGATGTTGTGTTTGTGTGTTTTGTGCTTTGCATATATGTTTAAAATCAGCAATTTGGAATATTCAGAAAACCTCGATAGTTTCAAGATGTCCCATTCTGGAAAGAAATGCAAGTTAATCCGTTTAAAAAAAAAAACTTAAACATAACAACTGATATTTGTAATAACCGCTGCGCGTATGTTTGGGTAAGTGCAATTGTAATACTGAATTGTTTTTTTTTTTTCATAACGCTACCGCCATCTCTAAGAACTCTAGTCTAAGAAGTCCCATAATTTAACAAGAAAGAAATACCCCAAGTTATATTGGAAACTTAGTACTGCCATCTATAGACAATGACGGATTCCACGGTCGTCGCTTCCCCCATTCACCTTACACCTGTTTCTTTTAAAGCGTCCCACCAATCATACCACGAATCGTTACCACATATATATGTTCCTTTTCCATTCAAAACAATAACGCCACTTATTTACAACTAACAAATTACGTCACTAATCTTCATCTGATAACAACACACACCCACGACACGATTCCTTAACTTATCTTGATCTTGTCTGAAGTGCCCCATCAATCACGAATCCTTATCCGTACCATCAACCACAATTCCATACGCAAACCAAAACACAAGACCTTACGTCACTGACACATATACAGGGAAATTCTAAGCATTCCAAACTCATGACGTCATCATCTGAACAACCAATCACATCACAATTCTTTATCTTATCTTGATCTTGTTCTGGTGACTAGTGGCTACACTACTACCGTGTATCAAGTAAAGTTCCTTAAAAAGAAAAAGTGGTAATTTCTTGTAACTCAATAAGAATGGCCATTCGTGAAACATAAAAAGGACGTTGATTTCTATTGATTAATAATACCTGGTTTTAATATTTTAATTTATCAGAAAGCAGTTCCAGATTATACAAGTTTTGCTTAAGTGGCTGGAATAAACAACTGAAAATAAAGCGTCATTTATTTATAAAAAGCTTTCAAATTTTTTTAGATAATTAGTGAACAACATTCATTCTTTTGAGTCATATATCCACCCCTAATCTAGTTAACTAAACCAAAACTATCGATACACTATATTAATGAAAGTTTCAGTAAATTATGGTATCCGTTTATTCTCACCACTTCTATACTAAGAATATGAAATTTCTGGTGTTAATTCTTAGCTTTTGGTCATCCTGCCAAAGACCTATGCAGAGCCCATTGGTAAGCTTAAATCTATCGTAACATAATTTAATTCGAACTGCTTGAATTGTTGTGATTCACTAAAGCGAACAGTACCAGGTTTAGGCAATTGAGAATTACCATCATCGCTTATACTGGCATCGCATTCAAATCAGAAGACATTTATTCAACGACTGTGGTGGGAAAATTATACAGAAGGATTAGGCCCAATAGAACTTGTCTTATGACAATCGAAAAGCTTGGATTGGAAATATCCTTTCTGTTTCGAGTGTTCCTAGACTTGTCTGTTAGGCAAGTATAATAATCTTCTTCATGACTTTGATTGGCGATACACCAACAGAATATAATATTCCGTATTATCTTTAGTCCACTTTCTCAACTATTCATCAAATGTCTAACAAACTTTGCCTAGTGGCTAGAGTTTCGATTCCCAAATTTCTTTCAATTGTGTGCATTTTTTTTTATTATAAATTATGTAATTTTTGGTGTCCGCTTTTTTGATAAGACAATACCATAGATAATATGAGGATGGGCAACTATTTATACAAGCTCTAAAATATGACTTCTTTCTAGTGTGGATTATTGATAATATATACAAGATATCCTTCCGCATAGAATATTCAAAGGGAGTCTGATATCTGCACAATCAAGTTGCAACAATTTTGCTATTTGCTTGGAGGAATCTGAGTTTGAATCCTGGATGCGATAAAGGTATTTACAGTGAAGTCAAGTTAGCCGTCTTATACTAAAGTGGACAAGATTTTCTTCCGCGAAGGAGATGAACCAAAAGGAGAACACATATAGGTGATTAACAGATATAATTACAGTCCAGTTAGGTATGTAGCAAAGAAATTTCGGTATCTATATTGATGTACTTAGAATTTATTAGAAATAAGATCTAGCAGGCTGTTTGAATTAATTGAAACCACTAATAAACAACATCCTGTTGAGCAATGAAGACTAAAATAGGGGGAAATATTCAACGATTATTAAAGTGTAAATGCTGTAGAAATCTGTGCTTAAGGAGTTGTATTCTTCTTAAGCACAGATTAATCTCTTAATCTGTACTTAAGAAGAGATTAATAGAGATTAATTTTAGAAATTAATCTCTATTAATTTCTTTACGGTGTTTGAATTAGTTTAGTCCAGTATGTAAAATATTTCGTATACAAGTTTCTTTTTTGGAGCAAATGTTTTCACAGTATCTTTTATTAACGAAATAGCTTCTCTCGTTTTGAAGTGTAGAATGCAGTTTATAGTTTTGCAATTACTATTATATTACAGTACCATTACTAGTGGTTTATTTAATTATATTGTATACGTAAAGTTTATATGCAGTTGTTTTCGCCATTCTACTCTTGAGTAAACCAACTGAAAGTGCTCGCTTAAAATTTCTACGTTATCTAGAACACCAGCAGTGCACAATAACGGAATTTAGAGCATATAAACCTTTCATTAAAGAACAATGAAGAAAATTCTTAAGGAGAGAGTAATGTAATATGACCTGTACTCATCCTAATGCTCCACTTTTCATTAAAACTGGAAGCTGAGAAAGAAATATGAGATGATGTACTTTGCTCAGCGACACTGTTATCTTCATCTTTGAAGACGATGAAATTCTTCACCTTTACTATGAAATGACAGAGAATGTAATGCAATTCGATACTGACTGCGTCTGATTCAGAAAGTGATATACATTACTAGAAGCGGACATAAGCCAGATATGAAAATGACTATTTATGTATAGAAACGGTTTACGCTGTTATAATCTGTTACAGATGATTCCAAACATTTGCTAGATGTAGTGAGATAGATCAGATTGTTATTCAAGAGACAGCATGAACTTTATATAAGTTCGGATAAGTATCGTGGATCTTAGCTTTTAATGTGAAACCATGTCACGCGCATAACTTTTGACGGGTTGTGAATTTAGAGGATCGTTTTGAAATATTTTCTTATTTAGTGGATTGATGGGAAAATGTATGCAACTGAAAAGCATGGACGATGAAAGGAAATAGACAGAAGGAGGAAAATATATAGAATAAGATTTAATAATATGAGAAAGTGTTATGATAGTAAATGTTAAAAGCTTACTTGTGAGAGGAGTTTGGCAATGAATTGGTTTTTCAGCTTGTAATTGTCGTAAGAAAAGAGAGAAAAATAAGCGAACGAAAAAAGAGAGAGAGAGAGAGGTGAAATGTGACTAAAACATAATCAGGATAACTGACAAGATTTTTTATGGGAAAGTACATGGGCTTTACTGATATTTTGGTCCTGCTGTATGTAACAAGATTTAGTCCTTTGAAAGCGTTAAATTTCTTTATAGCTTTAATGGTCTTTTAAGGACCTTGGCCGGTTTGAGTTCTTGCCCCCCTTCTCATTGAGGGGTTTGGTTGTTATGATTTCGTTGCTTGTACACGTACTGCAAGCGATGTGTCTTGGAATTTTATTGATTGCATTTTCTCTCACGAAAAAAAAAAAGCTTACTTTGTGAAAAATAAACTAAATTATAGATTCAAAGAAGAACCGTATTTTGAATGATATTCGTCAACAGGAATGAAATAAATTTCAAAATAAATCGCAATAATAATACGCAAACCAAAGGAGAAGTGATGAAATAACAAAATGTAGACATATCGTAATAAATTACTTCATAAATTGGGTGGGTTGTATCTTGTGACATGCCCAATGGAAGTGTTACTGCAAATATCATTCTTATTAAATCTCCAGAAGTATTGAAAACAAGCAATGTTAAGATCAATCTGATGTATTGCTTCCTTCCGTTTCAGTTACGGGCGAATGGTTATCCGAATGTAGAATGATGTTGCAAGAGAGACTTTCGGCAAATGTGTCATGTACAATTTATTCTGTTTGACCCGTGCCGTGTAAGCAATCAAATCAATCTGTTAAGTGTCTTGAGACTTACCCGGAGTTAAATGATGATATATCGTTCTTTCCTTGTGATGTTGAAGACAGGCCTACACAAATTCCATCGTTGCCAATCGAAACTTCACTATCAAATTCCAAGATCTCCGCCTTACGGTTGTAATCACCAAGAGAATGCCATACGGAATTGCAACTAAAATTAACAGCACTACATCAATTTTAGAAGTTTTTATTCTTACTCGTGTTTATCAGCTCATAGTGAAAGGTTTTTCTCGTATGCTACATATAAGATAAAAACTTTTCTATAATGAGGAACGTGTTCAAATTTAATGGAAAATTTTAAGGAACTATTTTGATACTTTTAAACTTTAGTCAATTACTAAACACATTATCAGATGTTGAATTTATATAAAAAATGATCAGGTGAGTTACGTCTTTCTCTAAGTAATTGCACTTTATTAATTTGACTGTAGATGCAGTCAGAATTCTTATCTTCTGTGCATTTGACAACAGACTGCGTTGGGCAAACTACAGTTGACAGGTAAATGCAGTAGATGTCTTTATTGTTAGGTTTCTAGAGGCGCAATGCTCAGTTTCTTAATGGAAATACCATTAACGTTGATTTATTATAAGGATCTTCTTGAAGGTCAAAAGATTCCATTACGTTGGGAAAAGTGGGAAGCGAGATAAGTGGGTAATATTGTGGTGATGTTGCAATATCTCTTCTGTAACGAGAAGTACAGTATGAATACTGGGATATCTTGGAAGTATTTAGATTTTTATGAATTTACATAGTACTTTATAATATGCTACGTTAATTACGGCCAAAGGTTTAGAGTTTGCAAAAAAAGGATGATCAATTATACAATAAAAATATTACAACACAGACAAGCTAATATAAGAAAAAATCAAATGATGCCTCTTATAATAATTTATTATTTTTCAAATAGGTGTTTTTATTAAGTTTGTTAAAAAATAAAAATGTAAATTCAAAATTTAAATTTATGACAAAATTTTCAAATATTTTAAATATTTTATTTAGATTTTATAAAAATTGTTTTAATAATTTTTAACAGATCTGAAACCAGGTGTTTTATGCAGTTCAAAGATAAAATACTATTTTATCGGAACTCATTAAGAACTCAAACACTTTTCGAAATCCAATTAACTGCTCTTAATTATATGATAACAAAGGTGAAACCGCTGGGTTTCACGTAAAAGGAGATAAAAAATAAAGAAAACATTGGCAGCTGTCATTAAAGAAATTTCCTTGGTTACTTAGAGAAGCGGGCCATGTCCCTTTTGGTCAATGGCTCCCATTAATTTCAATCTATGTCATATACGTCAGTCATAATGAATAATTACCTGTTCGCATAATTAGCATCTCAGATAAAATTAGCCATCGATTACTTCAGGGTGAGCATCGTCCTTATAATTAATGCCATTTTAGAGATGATTGTTGGAGTATTAACATAGTCACTGCATTGTATTATACTTCAGAACATTGTAGCATGTCGTGTTCTCTGATTAAAATTAATACTTTCTCAAAATTTAGTTCAAAAAGTGATTTTATTTTACATAGTCACACTATTGATAAGTGTCTTGTTTTTATGTTGACTATTCGGAGTACAAAAGGTACATGCAATGATGCCTGTACTGTTGTCCCACAATACTTTTCAGTTACGTTGTGATGAGCAGCTCATCAGTTTTTGTATACTGTCTCCCACGATCATCCAATAGTTATTCTCTGGACATTCTAGATCTATTTAGTGCCACATTATTTTCTGTTTCACGATAATGTATGGCCTGTTTATTTTACAGCTGTCCAAGTAAATCGATTTTCAACAAAGTAATAATTTTCAGGGCATTACGACCTTATGTCTCTTTATAGATCGAATATGATCAATAGTTTACAATGTTAATGTTACACGGACTTTATTGGAATGACTTCAAAAATCCATTCATGAGAAGAAAAAAAAATTCAAATAGATACATTGGGCTTATTTTAACACAAGAATAGATTTCCGATTTCAAGTGGGAACAAAATAGTACCTTTTATTGCAATTTAAAATAAATATGTTTTACGGCAAATTTAACCAACGTTAGTTGAGAGTGAGAATGTAAAAATGATCTGTGTTAAATGTCTGCTATAGATAGAATTCGTTAGCTTCTATTTGACAATCTTTGAGTTTAATTTAAGCCGGAGTAGGCTCATTATGGTGATTACTTGACGTTCTTTAGGTAGTCGGTTTGCAGTGAATGGAGTTATGAATATTTATCTGAATTTTAAAAATTCTTTTCCTTCCAAACATCGAAATTTCTTAAAGTAATTTGAGTGACTTGAAAACTTTGAATAAAAATATTCAAGCCTCATTTCTGTTAACTAAATTGATCGCTTAGTACATAAGAATTTTCAGTTATAAGAACTTTAAGAAGATAAAAAAAATTGACTAAATGCATACGAAGACAATACACATTAGTTAGGATAGTACAAAACGGCTTACACTATATGCAGGGGTGGCTCGTGCATAGGCACTGTGGAACTGCAGCACCCCCAATTTTTTTCGATATATAAATATATTTATTAATTTATTTATATTTGCTTGTAATATTTAATTTTATCATCAGCAATCCTATACAATTCTCTTATTTTGTATAAAAAAATAACAAAAATCCATCTTGTAGCACTTAGGGGGGCGAAGGATGCTAGCAGCACTGTGTTTACCACAGTGTCATATTGCTACGCGCGCAGGCATATGCACGTCATAGTGAGATGCGAGCTGTTAGCGTAATGGGCACTGTCCGTCCCGCAGTTCCACTGTTGTTTATATGCAGTTTGCACCAGTAGTAGAGTTTCGTGGTGCTTATCGTGTTTACTCCGTCTCCTTAAATATTTGGACATTACAATTAAAGAATCAGGATGATT